>NC_090436.1:733952637-734569907 GCF_031143425.1 Pleurodeles waltl
ATCATTATGATGTTTACCCATGAATTCCTATGAGTTCGTCAAAATACTGACTGCTGAACTATAAGAAATTTGAGATTCTGTAAACGTCATAACTTCAAATATCAAAACTTACAATTTTTACATATTTACAATATCTAAATCTGCAACACTATAATATGTTATGCAGCAGATACAGGTTATTGGTTGAATGCCAAGCAACATCTGCTGGGAGTGAGCTTAAATGAAGTGCTTGCAACAGATTGTTGCGGAGGTGTGTTACTTCAGAAACCTACTGCATTTATGCACTTTTAAGTATAAATGTGAGAGAGCGTAGCTTATATAATCTATATTAACATGAAATGTTTATGAATTAATGTGTGATAACGCTGCATAGAAACTATAATAGTGATTTTACTTAAAATGTGCACCTGAATTGTGACCAAGGGGAGTGGCCGTCAACGTATACGTGGATTAATAATGATGAGCAAAATGTTTGTATTACGTTAAAATAAGTTTGTACTAATGATTGCATTATTGAATCTGTGCTAAAATCCTTATAGGCCTTAAGTTTGCATAAGCCAAAGCTTATCTGCTTGGCTCTCATATTAAATGTATTCTTCTATTTTGCAGTGTGCTGACTCATAAAGGAACATGACCCTGCATGTTCTTTTTCCTTCCAGTTAGAAGACAAATGTAACCATGTTAGATCCATTCTCATAGCCTTTTCTGGTTTGTAGAATAAATGTTAAAAACAAAATGAAACAGTGTAGATTAATGTAATGTACAAGGTCATTCAAACCGGTGAAGACAATGGAACTGCTGACCAAAAGATGTGCAAAGAATTACAGAAAGATGAAATCATACCGGACGTGCCACCTCTGAAGACATCAATTATGGAGACCAATCAAAGACTTGTAAAACAATATGGGGTGAAGAGTTAGGTGACCTAATGTATTTTCTGATAGGCTAAAGATAGTGGGGTATAACAAATGTCCAATAAAATTTTGGGGGACTGTACAACGGAAAAGGGATAAAAACCCATGACACAGGAAGCCATTTAGAATTAGGTAGGGTATTGATTTTATCCAGAAACGTTGTCACTCTGTTTGGTTTACTCAGGACCATCCTCGCCCTTAGAATTGTCTATTTTACACTTTACCTCCCTATGAGGGAAGTGCCCTTTTGCCCCGGAGCTGAGTTCTGATTAATTCCGATTTGACTGATGTCCTGAAGACGAAGACTGATCCTGTGCGCTGACCTAAACTTTGGAGGGTAATTATGACAATGCAATTGTGATTTGTCTGTTTGCTTTTCCTTTCTAGGTACCAACTGCTTACTTTTGACAGAGTCCGTAGTTAGATGTTTTCCAAATTGGTGTTCTAAATTGTTTTGCATGAAGCCCAACATGCTAATGCTAATGAGTGGTTAGGACAGGTGTTCACTAAACTGACGCAAATAGACAAACGACGGAGACTATGCTTTGTTGAACTGACGCGTTATTGACACTCTGCTAAATTGATCTATGTTCATGCCGTGTTATGTTCTGATGTTTGTGATTCTCGCTTTAATGAAATCTTATCAAAGTTGCCATATCGTGACTATGCTATTATGTTTCTTGGTTTTGAGATTGACGCACCTGCTTTTAGATTGTAATTAATAGGGAATAAAACTTATAAAAATTCTACTAAACTGGTGTGGTTATTCATGGCTGAAAGGTCATGGTAGCGTCTTGAATTGATTAATGACTTTGACTAAGATGAAATGTATTGTCGTGATAAATATTGATGACATTATTGACATATTGATTGACATATTGATTAGCTATCTCGTCCTAAGTTGTCTCTCAACTGGGTCAAAAGATTCATTGGCCTAAAACAAGTCCTGATGTGTAATAAATTATCATAAAGGGACGCGTTAACAAATGCAATGCAGGACATTTGCGGACCCAGGCCAAAAGGTAGACCTCATTTGGAGCATTTTTTGCCAATGATGGACCAGTTCCAAGTGCTTAATTTGAGTCGTAGTTTCTGGTGATCAACCAGCACTTAATTGTCAACATCTTAACTTATGACAGTCTGCCACATGGTGGTCCTCTGTGTCTAATTTAGAAATGTGAACATCAACAGACGTTTATTAATGCAATATATATTAAAAAGGACTAATATCTGCAGCTCAAGCTATTCTTACAGTTTTAGGTGCCTGGAATAGTCTGAATTGTCACACGTGTAGGAGTGATGGCTAGTAGTTGAGTTGGAGCTGTCATTGGCAGCGCTGGCAGGGGTAATGTGTGGTGCAAGCCACAGTGGCCTCCTGATGAAGGCCTTGGCACTTATTATTATCATTTGTTTACAAATTAAGCACTGACAGTAACATAATATAGCAAGAGAAAATAATGAAAGGAATTTAGTTGTCAAGAGTTACCCAGATTGCTACTTTTGAGGTCTTGGTGAGTAATCAAGGTTTACTCCAAAGCTTGATATTGGATTTGAAACTAAGATGCAGTATAAAACATCTGTCACATGAAATAAAATTAAGATTCTTTTAGGTTTCCTAGGAAATCCAGAAGGCCCTAACACGTTGTGGGTTTGAGATACAAAAACATTATGCAAATTCTTCAGAACAATCGGGTCTTTCTCATTTACTAGAGGTTTCGATTCTCACCCTGTGCTCAAGGAGATGGTTGGTGTAAAGTAGGGGTGACAATGCATTTCAAAGGCCTGTGATTAATCTGCAGTTTGTTCTAGTTTTTTTGCAATAGTGCACTGCATGTACAAACCCCAACTAAACCAACAGCAATAAGTGACCTGAGTGACCAAATGGACATCTGTGTAGTTTTAGTCAGCAAGTATCAGGTACACATCTGTCTGGTATAGCTGTGCTGTTATATGGGGCTACCTGACATACTTTAGGGGAACAGTTAAGTCTGGTCCAACGCAACCACATGTGGAGTCTTCCAACTCTGGAGGTACTAGTAATCAGCAGCTGGACAAGCATGGTCAAGATTTTCAGTGTCAAGGAGCACCCACAGGACTACGACACACACGAGATCACTGAAACAGTAGATTTGAATGATTCTAGCACATCGAAGGCATGATTCCAGGGGTGTTAGACGTCTTAAGGCATTACAGCAACTCAATTTACACTTCCAGAATGTAAGGGTCCCTGCTGATGGGCCGATGAAACAAACACACATTTTGGTCCATCAGAACGCAGGGGAGGACTACACTTTCATCTCGGCAGACTTCTTCTGCATGGTCAATGTTGGAAATGGCCTTTCTGCAGAGTTATCCCCAGACTTTTTGCCTTCCTCCTTCTCTTTTTCTGACCTCATTTTTGCTGGATTTATGACTCTGCGCACTTTACCACTGCTAATCAGTGCTAAAGTGCATATGCTCTCTCCCTTTACACATGGTAACATTGGATCATACCCAACTGGACTATTTAATTGACTTATAAATCCCTAGTGGAGTGCACTATATGTGCCCAGGGCCTGTAGATTAAATGCTACTAGGAGGCCTGCAGCACTGATTGTGCCACCCACTTGAATAGCCCCTTAACCTTGTCTCAGGCCTGCCATTGCAAGGCCTGTGTGTGTGCAGTTTCACTGCCAATTCAACTTGGCATTTAAAAGTACTTGCCAAGCCTAAAACTCCCCCTTGTCTACATATAATACCCCCCTAAGGTATGCCCTTGGTAACCCATAGGGCAGGGTGCTGTGTAGACAAAAAGCAGGACATGTACCTGTGTATTTTACATGTCCTGGTAGTGTAAAACTCCCAAATTCGTTTTTACACTGCTGTGAGGCCTGCTCCCTTCATAGGCTAACATTGGGGCTGCCCCCATACATGGTTTGAGTGGTAGCTGCTGATCTGAAAGGAGTAGGAAGGTCATATTTAGTATGGCCAGAATGGTAATACAAAATTCTGCTGACTGGTGAAGTTGGATTTAATATTACTATTTTAGAAATGTCACTTTTAGAAAATTAGCATTTCTCTGCATTTAAATCTGTCTGTGCCTTACAATCCACGTCTGGCTGGGTTTAGTTGATAGCTCCTTGTGCATTCACTCAGACACACCCCAAACACAGGATACTCAGCCTCACTTGCATACATCTGCATTTGGAATGGGTCTTCCTGGGCTGGGAGGGAGGAGGACCTGCTCTCACACAAAGGACTGCCAAACCCCCTACTGGGACCCTGGCAGACAGGATTGAAGTGTAAGGGGACCTGGTGCACTTCTTAGCCACTCTTTGAAGTCTCCCCCACATCAAAGGCACATTTAGGTATATAAACAGGGCGTCTGCCCCTTCCAACTCAGACAGTTCCTGGGGAAGATAACTGGAACCAAAACCTGCATCCTGCCAAGAAGAACTGTCTGGATGCCCAAAGGACTCACCTGACTACTTTCTGTTAAGGACTGCTGCCTTGCTGTTGGCCTGCTGCCTTGCTGCTCTCTGGCTGTGATGAAGAAGTGCTTTCCAAGGGCTTGGATAGAGCTTGCCTCCTGTTCCCTGAAGTCTCAGGACCAAAAAGACTTCTCTCTTGCAACTGGACTCCTTGTGCGGCAAAAATTCGATGCACAGCTTGCTAAAACCGATGGACAGCCTGCCCCGCGGTGAGAATTTCACCGCACGCCAAACTGGAATGACGCAGTACGACTTTGCAAGGAGAAGATTGACGCAGTGCCTGCGTTTTGACTGGAACTGCGACGCACGGCTCACCAGATCTACGCACAGCAGACCTGGGATGACGCAGCCTGACTTCCAGAGGGGAAATCTACGCAGCGCCTGCTGTGCGGAAGAAACTTCCACGCAACGCCCACCGGAACGATGCAGCACTTGTGACTTCGCTCTGCAAGTCCAGGATTCCACTCACAGACCCCGGGGCATCTGAATATCCTGCAACCCAAAGAGGATCCACCACCGAGCGCCGGAAATCAACACTCAGCCGTCCCTGCGTGTAAACTAAACAACGCATTGCCGTGTGCGGCCCGAGAAATCGACGCACATACCTTTGTTTCCATACGTCTTCTCCTCTGCGGCGCTTTGCGGAGATTTTTCACATGAACCAGGTACTTTGTGCTTGAAAGAGACTTTGGGGGTCATTCCGACCGCCGGGGCCGGGGTCAGCAGGAGCACCGCCAACAGGCTGGCGGTGCCCCGCAGGGCATTCTGACCGCGGCGGTTTGGCCGCGGTCAGAACAGGAAAACCGGCGGTCTCCCGCCGGTTTTCCGCTGCCCTCAGGAATCCTCCATGGCGGCGCAGCTTGGGATTCCGACACCCCATACCGCCATCCTGTTCCTGGCGGTTCGCCCGCCAGGAACAGGATGGCAGTATGGGGTGTCGTGGGGCCCCTGGGGGCCCCTGCAGTGCCATGCCAATGGCATGGGCACTGCAGGGGCCCCCGTAAGTGGGCCCCACAAAGAATTTCAGTGTCTGCTTAGCAGACACTAAAATTCGCGACGGGTGCAACTGCACCCGTCGCACCTTCCCACTCCGCCGGCTCCATTCGGAGCCGGCTTCCTCGTGGGAAGGGGTTTCCCGCAGGGCTGGCGGGCGGCCTTCTGGCGGTCGCCCGCCAGCCCAGCGGGAAACACAGAATCACCGCAGCGGTCTTCAGACCACGGATCGGTGTTCTGTCGGGAGAACTCTGGCGGGCGGCCTCCGCCGCCCGCCAGAGTTAGAATGACCCCCTTTGTTTGCTTTAAAAAGACTTAAGACACTTTATATCACTTTTCAGTGATATCTCTACATTTACTTATTGCATCTTTGATCGTTTTGACCTGCAAATATCCAGTTAAATATTATATATTTTTCTAAACACTGTGTGGTGTATTTTTGTGGTGCTATATGGTGTTATTGTATGATTTATTGCCCAAATACTTTACACATTGACTTCTAAGTTAAGCCTGACTGCTCAGGGCCAAGCTACCAGAGGTTGGGCACAGGATATTTTGGATTGTGTGTGACTTACCCTGACTAGAGTGAGGGTCCTTGCTTGGACAGGGGGTAACCTGACTGCCAAACAAAGACCCCATTTCTAACAGTCAATTGTTCTGAAATTATTGAACGCTTAGAAAATGATTATGCGGCTCAAAAAATACATCTGATGAAGGAGCCACCATGACATCCGATGCTTAGGGTGACTATTTAAAAAGTACCTTTTCCATCTAGCAACTAGAAGAGTTACAGGACTGTTAGACCTGACAGCCTTAGGGTGGTCACCCCTTAACCTTGTCTCAGACCTGCCATTGCAATCGCTGTGTGTGCAGTTTCACTGCCAATTCGACTTGGCATTTAAAAGTACTTGCCAGGCCTAAAATTCCCCTTTTTTCTACATATAAGTCACTCCTAAGGTGTGCCCTAGGTAACCCGTAGGGCAGGGTGCTGTGTAGGTAGGTAAAAGGCAGGACATGTACCTGTGTAGTTTACATGTCCTGGTATTGTAAAACTCCTAAATTTGTTTGTACACTACTGTGAGACCTGCTCCCTTCATAGGCTAACACTGGGGCTGCCCTCATACATTGTTTGAGTGGTAGCTTCTGATCTGAAAGGAGTAGGAAGGTCATATTTAGTATGGGCAGAATGGTATTACAAAACCCTGCTGACTGGTGAAGTTGGATTTAATATTACTATTTTAGAAAAGCCACTTTTAGCAAGTGAGCATTTCTCTGCACTTAAATCATTCTGTGCCTTACAATCCACATCTGGCTGGGTTTAGTTGACAGCTTCTTGTGCATTCACTCAGACACACCCCAAACACAGGATACTCAGCCTCACTTGCATACATCTGCATTTTGAATGGGTCTTCCAGGGCTGGGAGGGTGGAGGGCCTGCTCTCACACAAAGGACTGCCACATCCCCTACTGGGACCCTGGCAGACAGGATTGAACTGAAAGGGAACCTGGTGCACTTCTAAGCCACTCTTTCAAGTCTCCCCCACTTCAAAGGCACATTTGGGTATGACAACAGGGCCTCTGCCCTACCACCTCAGACACTTCCTGGAGAAGAAACCTGAACCAGAACCTGCACCTGCACCCTGACAAGAAGAACTGCCTGGCTGCCTAAAGGACTCACCTGACTGCTTTCTGAAGAGGACTGCTGCCTTGCTGTTGCCCTGCTGTCTTGCTGCTCTCTTGCTTTGCTGCAGAAGTGCTCTCCAAGGGCTTGGATAGAGCTTGCCTCCTGTTCCCTGAAGTCTCAGGACCAAAAAGACTTCTCTCCTGCAGCTGAAATCCCCGTGCAGCAAAAATGTGATGCACCGCCTGCCAAGAATGACGAACAGCTTGCTCGCTGTAAAAACATCACTGCGCGGCGATTCCGGAATGATGCAGCCCGACTTTGTGACAGAAAATCATCGCAGCGGCAGCGACGCAACCAGAACTTTGACGCACAGGCCTACTGGAGCGACGCAAGTCGATGGCTGCCATGCGGAAAAAAATTCCACGCATTGCCTACCGGAATCGACGCAGCCCCTCTGACTTCGGTCCGTAAGCCCAAGATTCCACGCATCATCCCGGGGCATCTGAAAACCCCGCAGCCTGAAGAGGATCCAAGTCCGCAGGCCGGAAATCAACGCAACTTCTTCCCCGCGTGGAAAATAATGACGCAAGTCCGTGTGCGAAGGGGCAAAACCGACGCACACTCACTGTTTTCCACGCATCTCTTCCTCTGCGGTCCCTTTCGAGGATTTTTCAATGCAGACTAGGTACTTTTCCCTGCAAGAGACACTTGTTGTTTCTAAGAGAACTTAAGACACTTCTAATTGCCTTTACAGTAATATTTAAACTCTAAGACACTTGATAACACTTTCAGTGATATCCCTACATTTTCTTATTTCATCTTTAATCATTTTGACCTCCATTTATCCAGATAAATGTTGTATATTTTTCTAAACACTGTGGGGGTCATTCTGACCTCGGCGGTAAAAGGCGCTTACCGCCGGTCAGAAGACCGCCATAACACCGCCGCGGCCAAGGAAAGCCGCCACGGTCATTCTGACCCACAACGGCCAAACCTCCAAAAATCCGACCTCCACTGCAGGCCGCCACATCAGCGGGCAGCGATAAACTGGAGATGACCAAACCTCCACCGTCACGCCAACAGAAATACGCCCATGCCATTTCGACCCACGAATCAACGCGGCGGGCTTTCCAACGCGGTATTCCATTGGCGGTACACACCGCCGCGGTCAAAATACACACATAGCACCAAAACACAGGCACATTGGACAATTACAAATACACACACCTGATACACATACACAACCCACTCCCACACAATCAATCAACTATAAAACACACCCCCACATCACCCACAAACCCCTACGACCACAATTACTGAGAGAAGGAGAGAGAGACACAGCAGACAATCCATAGCAATACACACTGAGGCACACTACACCATCACACACACCACATAGTAGCACAACGACCACACACCAACATACTCATCATCACCCCAAAGGCACCCACGCTTTTCGGACCAAGAACTCCGGGTGATGGTGGAGGAAATCCTAAGAGTGGAACCCCAGCTCTTTGGCTCACAGGTGCAGCACACCAGTATAGCTAGGAAGGCGGAGCTATGGCAGCGGATCGTGGACAGGGTCAACGCGGTGGGACAGCATCCCAGGAATAGGGAGGACATCTGCAAACGATGGAACGACCTACGGGGGAAGGTCCAATCGATGGTCTCCAGGCACAACATCGCGGTCCAGAAGACTGGCGGCGGACCCCCACCCACCCCTCCCGAATTTACATCATGGGAGCAAGAGGTCTTCAACATCCTGCATCCTCAGGGCCTCGCAGGAGTAGCCGGAGGAATGGACTCTGGTAAGTCCAATCTCAACTACTATATCCCCCCCACCCCACCAGCATGCCAACCCACACCCCCACCCTCACCCCCAAACCCCCAGCACACATCCTCCCTGACAATGTCTCACCAGCACAACCCACCCATCCCAACACCAACTCCTGCATGCCAACACAATCCATGGACACCCATCACTAAAGCATGACCACTGCACTTACCCCCCCCCCCCACTAACTACCCTCAGAACACCTCCCTCAAGGGAATGCCTGCACTGGGGGACGAGGGCACCCATAACACACACACCATTGCACACACAGAAACAATAACCAAACTTTCTTACCCCATGCAGGACCCGAACACCAACACACCAGCCAGGAGGGTCCAGAAATGTCCATCCCACCCCCGGAACAGGCCCACAGTGAGGACAGCAGCTCTGTCGACACTGAACCTGATGACCAGCCCGGACCATCGGGGACCTCTGGGCAGTCGGTTCCCCTCAGGCAGCCACAGGCCACACCAGACCCGACCCCCTCTGCCAACACCAGCACAGCTCCCACCCAGCGGGCCCATGCCTCTGTCTCTAGGACACGTCAATCAGCGGTGTGTCTGCCACTACAGGGCACCCAGGCTAACCCAACACCCCAACAACAACAGGGACCTGGGGGCAGTGGGAGCGGGCACACCGTCCAGGAGACAGAGGCCGGGGGAAACCGGGCAGCTCGGAGGGCTGCTGTGCGACAGGGGGGGGAGGAGAGGCCCAGGGAACCCACACTCCAAGAGGCCCTCACCACCATCATGGGGGCCTACCACCACTCCCAAGAGACGATGGCGACGGTACTGGCCAGGTTCACGGAGATCCAGGCACAGCAGGAGGAACGCTACATGGGGTTCAGGGAGGAGCTGAGAATCATCGGGACCGCAATGGGGACCATCGTCCTGGCCCTCAACAGGATAGAAGACGCGTTGCGGGACCATGTGGCACCACACAGGGCCCCTGTCACTAGCCCGGACCAGGAACAGCCTACCACCTCCGCCGGCGCAAGTGGACAGGAGGCCGCAACACCACGACAGGCCACCAGAACCCCACCTCCTGCTGAAGAACAACCACCCCGTAAGAGGAGCCTGAGATCCAAAAAAAAGACAGAGTAGGATGTCAAGACCCCCGCCAGCAGGACATACCCCCTGAACTCTTCCCACTGTCCCACATTGCCACCCTGTCCAACCATGAACTGCCTCTGCTCCATCCTTCCACAGGCAAAAGGACAATGCACCTGTGAGACTGAGAACTGGACTCTGCCATGGACATTACTCCACCCCACCCATCACCCTTATAATCACATGTACCAATATCTAGCACTGTAAATAAATCACATATTGCACACAAATCAGTTTGGAGTCATGCTGTATTATTAGCAAATGTTTTACATATTACTGTTCAATATCTGTTCTGTCAATTAGTGATGACAACATACCAATATCAATACGCTGTAGTTCATGGGCAAACCAAGCAGAAGTCAGGCACTGAGTCATACAGCACTGAGAAGGGAAGGGAAAAACAAAAATTACCCAAAAAGATCTGGTGGGAACTACAGAAAGTACAGATGCAGGAGGCTATAAGCAATTGTGAAATGGCGTGGGTGATTCTTACCTGGGTGTTACTGGAAATACTGTTGTATCACTCTGTCCCTATTGTCTGTGTCGTCCTCTGAGTCTTCCTCCTCTTCACTCTCCACAGGCTCCACGGCTTCTACAACACCACCATCTGGACCATCCTCCTGCAGGAAAGGCACCTGGCGTCGCAAAGCCAGGTTGTGAAGCATACAGCACGCCACGATGATATGGCACACCTTCTTTGGTGAGTACATTAGGGATCCACCGGTCATATGCAGGCACCTAAACCTGGCCTTCAGGAGGCCAAAGGTTCGCTCAATCACCCTCCTAGTACGCCCATGAGCCTCATTGTAGCGTTCCTCTGCCCTTGTCCGGGGATTCCTCACTGGGGTCAGTAGCCACGGCAGGTTGGGGTAACCAGAGTCACCTATTAGCCATACACGTTGTCTCTGTAGCTGCTCCATCACATAGGGGATGCTGCTATTTCGCATCACATACGCGTCATGCACTGACCCTGGGAACTTGGCATTTACATGGGAGATGTACTGGTCAGCCAAACAGACCACCTGGACATTAATCGAATGATAACTTTTTCTGTTTCGGTACACCTGCTCATCGTCTTTTGGGGGTACCAAAGCCACATGGGTCCCATCAATGGCACCAATGATGTTGGGGATATGTCCAAGGGCATAGAAATCACCCTTCACTGTAGGCAAGTCACCCTCCTCTGGGAAAATGATGTAGCTCCGCATGAGTTTCATCAGGGCAGACAACACTCTGCTCAAAATCTTAGAAAACATAGGCTGAGACATTCCAGATGACATGGCCACTGTGGTCTGGAATGACCCACTTGCCAAAAAATGGAGGACTGACAAAACCTGCACCAGAGGGGGAATCCCTGTGGGTTGGCGGATGGGGGACATCAGGTCTGGCTCCAGCTGGGCACACAGTTCATGGATAGTGGCACGGTCAAGTCTGTATCGAAGTATTATATGGCATTCTTCCATTGTCGACAGGTCCACCAGCGGTCGGTACACGCGAGGATTCCTCCTTCTCATCCCAAGTCCCAGCGGACGGTGCCTAGGAAGGACAACATGGAGCACAGAGTCAGCCAAACCACAGGTACGTACAGACAGCTTGCACAGTTAAAGAATGGCAATGGGTTGAAAGGCGTGTATGTGTGGCAATGCAAAGCCTAGGCCTGTGTGTCGCAGTCAAAATTAAGCCATGTAGGCCCTTGAAATGGCGGCTGCCTGACCTGTGAAGTGGGACAATGGGATGTGAGGTCAATGCGCTGGCGGGGCACACCGTGGCGGTAGGCGGTCGAAGACCGCGGCGCAAAGCCGCATTGGTTAACATTGAAGCCTATGGGTTTCAGGAGCCAATGACGAAGTGCGCCGGCGGTCGCGGTACGCACCGCCGCAGTACGCACCGCCGCAGGCGTGACCGCCATTTTCTATCTGCTTAATCACTCGAGACATGATCATCCACAGGAGAGGACCTATACTGCAAGTGCTGCTGTGACCTCGGTCTGGAAGATACAATGGCTGCTGCGACTGGGGAAAGGGCCCCTGCCTTCACATCTGAGTTGGAGAAGCTCGTGGATGGGGTCCTCCCCCAGTATGCGCTACTCTACGGTCCTCCAGACCAACAAGTGAGTACACCGGGTGCACATGGAATGGGCTATGCCTGTGTGGATTGGGGTGGATGTAAGTTGGTGGGGTGGGGGGCGAATGAGGAGTGCAACGCCCGACAGATGAGAGCATGTGCCATATGGCAAAGTTGGAGGGGGGGGCCAATCACATCTAACATGCAGGTCATTGATGATTTCCTCCTTTCCACCCTGTACATGTCAAATAGGTCAGCGCCCATCAGAAGATCGAGATTTGGCGTGCCATCGCCAAGGAAGTCCGGAACTTGGGGGTCCACAACAGACGGGGCACCCACTGCCGCAAGAGGTGGGAGGACATCCGCCGCGGAACAAGGAAGACCGCAGAAACACTGCTGGGGATGGCCTCCCAACCTAGGAGGGGTGCCAGTCGCACCATGACCCCCCTGATGTCCCGGATCCTGGCGGTGGCCTACCCTGAATTGGATGGGCGCTTTAAGACATCACAGCAGACACAAGGGGGTGAGTATCAGCACATTCTCCTATCTTTCTGCGCAGTGGAGGCGTATGGGTGGGGGAGGAGGGCTGTGGGTGACATTAGGCCAGGGCGCTTTCTGTAGTGTAGTCCTCTCCCTTAGGCATGGCCCTGTGCCCCCGGCCCCCACCTCGGTAGGGTGACAAGTACAGCCATTGAAGGTCCAGCATCTCCCATGTGCGCGTTTGACGTCTCTTGGCCTGTTGTCTTAGTCAGTAGTACTGAGTAGTGTACCCCGAATGCGCGGCTTAGTGCATTAGGCACCTGTGTCTGTCCTCTCCGCCAACGGTGTTGACATTGCATGCACTCAACCTGGTCTTCTTTTTTCTCCCCCCACCCTTTCTCTTCATCTTCTTGTGCATGTGTGCATTAGCATCATCAGGCGGAGGAGATTTGGCATCGGAGCACGAGGGAGCTGCAGGACACAAGGCCCCGGTGGGCCCAGGAACAGACACCGAGGGCACCAGTGATCCGGAGGGCGAGGGGAGCACCACGACGGGGAACCGCTGGTGAGAGCAGCGAAAGCGACACGTCCTCGGATGGGAGCTCCATAGGGGTGGCGGCAACATCCGTGCCCCCCGCCTCTACAGGTACAGCCGCCACCCAGCGCACCAGCCCCGCCCTCCCAGCAGCCCCTCAGTCTTCGCTCCGTGCCCGTTCGCCCAGGAAGGCGCGCGTCTCCTTCGCCCCAGGCACCTCAACCCCTGCCCCTGTTGCCCCTGCTGCCCTCAGTGCGGAGCTCATTGACCTGGTAAGGACGCTCATTGTTGGGCAGACGACCCTTTTGAATGCCATCCAAGGTGTGCAAAGGGAGGTGCAACAGAGCAATGCGTACCTGGAGGGCATTCATTCGGGTCAGGCTGCCTATCAACGAGCGTTCACTGCTCTGGCCTCAGCACTGACGGCAGCCATTGTCCCTGTTTCCAGCCTCCCTCTTCTTACTGCCTCCAGCCTTTCTCTGTCTCCTGTCCCTCAGCCTATCCCATCCACACCATCAGACCAGCCTGCACACACCTCAACACCCAAGAGCAGCTCATCCAAACACAAGCACCACAGATCCCACAAACACTCACCCAAGCAACACCCAGATGCAGACATGCCAACAGCCACTGCCACCCCTGTGTCCCCCTCCTCCTCGTCTCCCTCCTCCCTCCCTGTGACGTCTACACTCACACCTGCATGCACCCCAACATCAGCCAGTGCTTCCATCACCACCTCACCCTCCAGTACAGTCCACATTCGTGCAGTCACCACCCCCACTGCCATTTACACGTCCCCTGTGTCCTCTCCCACTGTGTCTGTCACCCCCTCTTCCAAGACACACAAACGCAGGCAGCCACCCACCCAACAGCCATCCACCTCACGACAGCCTACAGCACCAGCACCTTCACCCAATGACAGCACACCTGACTCTCCTACAACCACCTCCTCTACCTCCACTTCCATCTCCACTTCTCCTACCCTTTACCTTGGCCCTAAGAAACTTTTCATGGCTAACCTTGACCTCTTTCCCCCCGATGAGCTCCCCCATCCATCTTCAAAGAGTCCCAAGAGCACCGCAGCCACCACCAGCCCAGCTTCGGGTGTCACTGTTGTGCATGGGTTCTGGAGCCCACCCTTTGCCAGCAGTGACACATCGATCAGCAGCAAGGACACGTCCAGCCCCCCCCCCCGGCAAGAGGACCCGCAAAAACAAGGGCCGCCGTGCGAGGACCGACAGGGCTGCCCCCAAGGAGCAATGTGCGGCCACTTCACCACCCACACCATCTAGGGGAGGCAAGGGCCCGAGAGCCCCATCAAAGGAGCGGAAGGGCAGCAGGAGCGCGGAGAAGGTGGACCCCACATGCCACATCCCAGCTGGGAAGGAGGACACTAAGGAGGCCAGGAGTCCGTCCCCGAAGGGTCCAGAAACGTCACGGTCTGAGGGCGACTGAGCAGGGAGTCCAGGCCAGGTCTGGCTCCCTTGACCTGCTGGATGAGCACCGCTGAACAGGGCCCGCCGTGGAGAAGAGCACCGCTGAACAGGGCCCGCGGTGAAGAAGAGCACCGCTGAACAGGGCCCGCGGTGAAGAAGAGCACCGCTGAACAGGGCCCGCCGTGGAGAAGAGCACCGCTGAACAGGGCCCGCCGTGGAGAAGAGCACCGCTGAACAGGGCCCGCGGTGAAGAAGAGCACCGCTGAACAGGGCCCGCCGTGGAGAAGAGCACCGCTGAACAGGGCCCGCCGTGGAGAAGAGCACCGCTGAACAGGGCCCGCCGTGGAGAAGAGCACCGCTGAACAGGGCCCGCGGTGAAGAAGAGCACCGCTGAACAGGGCCTGCCGCGGAGAAGAGCACCGCTGAACAGGGCCCGCCGTGGAGAAGAGCACCGCTGAACAGGGCCCGCCGCGGAGAAGAGCACCGCTGAACAGGGCCCGCCGTGGAGAAGAGCACCGCTGAACAGGGCCCGCGGTGAAGAAGAGCACCGCTGAACAGGGCCCGCCGTGGAGAAGAGCACCGCTGAACAGGGCCCGCCGTGGAGAAGAGCACTGCTGAACAGGGCCCGCCGTGGAGAAGAGCACCGCTGAACAGGGCCCGCGGTGAAGAAGAGCACCGCTGAACAGGGCCCGCCGTGGAGAAGAGCACCGCTGAACAGGGCCCGCCGTGGAGAAGAGCACCGCTGAACAGGGCCCGCGGTGAAGAAGAGCACCGCTGAACAGGGCCCGCCGTGGAGAAGAGCACCGCTGAACAGGGCCCGCCGTGGAGAAGAGCACCGCTGAACAGGGCCCGCCGTGGAGAAGAGCACCGCTGAACAGGGCCCGCCGTGAAGAAGAGCACCGCTGAACAGGGCCCGCCGTGGAGAAGAGCACCGCTGAACAGGGCCCGCCATGGAGAAGAGCACCGCTGAACAGGGCCCGCCGTGGAGAAGAGCACCGCTGAACAGGGCCCGCCGTGGAGATGAGCACCGCTGAACAGGGCCCTTCTTCTCAAGCACCGCTCCGCTGGGCCCTTCTTCTCAAGCACCGCTCCGCTGGGCACCGCCGTCTCAAGGACCGCTCCGCTGGGCCCTTCCTCTCAAGCACCGCTCCGCTGGGCCCTTCTTCTCAAGCACCGCTCCGCTGGGCACCGCCGTCTCAAGGACCGCTCCGCTGGGCCATTCCTCTCAAGCACCGCTCCGCTGGGCACCGCCGTCTCAAGCACCGCTCCGCTGGGCCCTTCTTCTCAAGCACCGCTCCGCTGGGCACCGCCGTCTCAAGGACCGCTCCGCTGGGCCCTTCCTCTCAAGCACCGCTCCGCTGGGCACCGCCGTCTCAAGGACCGCTCCGCTGGGCCCTTCCTCTCAAGCACCGCTCCGCTGGGCACCGCCGTCTCAAGGACCGCTCCGCTGGGCCCTTCCTCTCAAGCACCGCTCCACTGGGCCCTTCTTCTCAAGCACCGCTCCGCTGGGCACCGCCGTCTCAAGGACCGCTCCGCTGGGCCCTTCCTCTCAAGCACCGCTCCGCTGGGCACCGCCGTCTCAAGCACCGCTCCGCTGGGCCCTTCTTCTCAAGCACCGCTCCGCTGGGCACCGCCGTCTCAAGGACCGCTCCGCTGGGCCCTTCCTCTCAAGCACCGCTCCACTGGGCACCGCCGTCTCAAGCACCGCTCCGCTGGGCCCTTCTTCTCAAGCACCGCTCCGCTGGGCCCTTCTTCTCAAGCACCGCTCAGCTGGGCCCTTCTTCTCAAGCACCGCTCCGCTGGACCTTCTTCTAAAGCACCGCTCCGCTGGGCACCGCCGTCTCAAGGACCGCTCCGCTGGGCCCTTCCTCTCAAGCACCGCTCCGCTGGGCACCGCCGTCTCAAGCACCGCTCCGCTGGGCCCTTCTTCTCAAGCACCGCTCCGCTGGGCCCTTCTTCTCAAGCACCGCTCCGCTGGGCACCGCCGTCTCAAGCACCGCTCCGCTGGGCCCTTCTTCTCAAGCACCGCTCCGCTGGGCCCTTCCTCTCAAGCACCGCTCCGCTGGGCCCTTCTTCTCAAGCACCGCTCCGCTGGGCCCTTCATCTCAAGCACCGCTCCGCTGGGCACCGCCGTCTCAATCACTGTTTATGGTTCACTGTGCCCACCATGCCTCCTCCTTGAGCAGTGGAGACTGTCATCCACCTGATGGACTGTGGCTTTGCACTCCCCAGGATGGTCCAGTGGGCAGCCCATCCACTGTAGAGACAGTGAGAGACTGTGGCTTTGCACTCCCCAGGATGGTCCAGTGGGCAGCCCACCCACTGTAGAGACATTGAGAGACTGTGGCTTTGCACTCCCCAGGATGGTACAGTGGGCATGGTGGCTCCTCGTGGATCTGGCGTTGTGGACTCATGTGGCTGTGGTGCCCCCCCCTTCCCTTCCCCCTGAGGTGCCTGTAGTTTTTACATCTGATGCCCCTGCAGTGTTCTCTCCAAAGGACTCAGGTCTCCTGTGTGGGCTTTGCCCTTGTTTCTCAAAACTTTGGCCCACGGACATGATGAATTCGTAGGATGTGCAGGACTTGTTACTTCAGTTATACACTGATGTGTATGTCATTTGTTTTCTTGTGAATATCTTTCATGGTTGTACGATATTTTTCAGGACCTTTTTGGTACATAAATATTTATTCCAAATTTGATTATGTCCTAGCATTTTTCTGGGGTGTTTGGGTGGTGTCACTGTGACTTGTTGCTCTGCATTGGTGTGTACATAGTTGGGGGGTAGGGGGTCGCATATGTGTGTGCCCGTAACCTTTCGTCCTCCCCCCTCCCGTGTGTCGTAGGTGCAGTACTCACCGTTGTCGTCTGCGCCGGACTTCGTACTCGTGGTAGATGAGAAGGTAGACGAGAGCAGGTAGGATGTTTAATTCGGGTTCCATGCTGTCCTCCTTCCTCCTGGAGTGCGTAGTGGTGAGCGTTTTCCCGTTCGTAGTCTGTTTCCGCCGTGTTTTTATCGGCGATGCTCCCGCCCCGGAAAAGGTGGCGGATTGGTGAGTTGTGATAGGGTGGGCGGTACATTGTCTGCCGCCTGGCTGTTGGCGGTGACCGCCGCGCTGTTTGTTTGTACCGCCGTGGCGGGCGGAGTGTTAAAGTGGCTGTCTGTGTTGGCGGTTCCCGCCAGGGTCAGAATTCCATATTTTTTACCGCCAGCCTGTTGGCGGGTTGGCCGCCGCTTTAACACCGACCGCCAGGGTTAGAATCACCCCCTGTGTGGTGTATTTTTGTGATGTTATATTGTGGTATTGTATGGTTTATTGCATAAATACTTTACACATTGCCTTCTAAGTTAAGCCTGACTGCTCAGTGCCAAGCAACCAGACGGTGGGCACAGTATCATTTGGATTGTGTGTGACTTACCCTGACTAGAGTGAGGGTCCATGCTTGGACAGGGGGTTACCTGACTGCCAACCAAAGACCCCATTTCTAACAAGTACGATTAAATTACTGCCCCACTGTTTAAACAAATAGTTAGGAAACAGGTAAAAGCCCTCTCAATCATTAAGAGAACCGAGACATTGTCAAGCAGGAAACATGGAGGCTACAGTATGAAGAGCCTCTCTGGGGAGAATTGGCCAATTACCTCTCTTATGCTTTGGACAAACCACCAAGATTACTATTTATTCATATTAATTTTTTTATGTTCTCCCTTAATGGAGTTTAGGCAAGTATGGCAGTCATATAAACGCCTTTTAAAGCAATGTTGTCTGTGTCGTTATCAATTAGATTCACTGCTGCATATTGTTTTCATTTGCCCTGTGCTCCTACCTGAGAGCTAAGACTGCTCTTTGTTAAAAAAGGGATGCCACCGGGTAACAAATGCACTAAATATGCATTAACTGGAGAGGATCGCTGAATGATGGCTTGTTTGGTAAAATTCCTGGAGAAATCCCTGTCTCTCCTAAAGTCTAAAGAGCCTCTGCAAATTGTCTAATCAGTAGAAGACTCTGAGCTCTGACATACTCCTAAATTGCCTCTCACAAACACTGCAGATGATATAAAACTGCTTACATGATAAGGGGAGGCATGGGCTTTAGTAATAAATATTGTATATTGTTATATCTGCAAGAACAGAGGCTGGTTTTAGAAATAACGTTTGTATATTTTAGAAACTTGCTATGTGATATATGCTGCCGTTTTCAGGTTTTGGATTATCCCAGGTTTTTAGAGGATTATGCACTGTGTAATTTTTAATTAATTTTTTAATAAACTTCTGAATGACTGAAGAAATGAATTACAATTCTGAGTCACTATGACCAGGTTAACACACTGACAAGCATTCTGGTCTTTTTTGATAGAAATGGATAAACCTAGTATTAATTTCCAAAATAAAAAGTAGGCATACAGTTTTTGGGTAATAAAAAGTGGGCATATGGGTTACCCATAATGTGAAATAGGTTTTAGTAATGTCTTTGGGTTCTCACTCTCTGTTTATCACAGATTTACAGGACAATGAAGAAAGAAGAAAAATATAACATCAGTGACCTTATACTACTAAAGTGCCTCCATGCAATATGCAGACACCTCATCACATTGGCTAAAGCAAAAGGACAATACCAGCATCATTAATAAAACTGTCTTAGTCCTGGCCCCTTGATATACCTCCGTAAAAAGCTTCTTTTCAATTTTATGATTTGTGTTGTTGTATTATTAGAGAAGTTATTTAGCTTGGGTAGACATTGCTCATCAAGGCCGATTTTTTCTGGATGACATTTTTAAAAATGGTGGATATGTTGCAGTGGTGTAATATTTCAGGGCCTATATACTTCATTTTGGTGTCAAAACATAGGTTTTGGGGGTCAAGTAGTCTTATAGAGACAAAAAATAACTCCTTAGAGCAAGCCTTCCGCCATTTTTCAAAATTGTGGCTTTATAAAGATGTGTTTTAGCCATCATATTGGTAATTTATTTTAATATTGTTCTTGTTTCAGGTTTTCCATTGATTCAAATTCGTAAACATTAGCCATGCAGGTGGTAGCAGAGACTCTTTGCCTCCTGACAGATTGGTGCTAAGTACAAAATCTGAGGACTTCTTCAACACAGAAAAATGTGTCATATGCCAAACTAATCCAAAAGAAAAGCTAACATCAACTGGGGCTGGATAGAAGAGAGTTCAAGAAATTGCAGAAACCAGTGAATCACCACAAGAACTAGAGTCTTCTGAGAAAGCGGCAACAACCAAAATCAATGCCCTTCCACTTTGGAGATTGATGCTACCACTCGTCTACCTCGAAAAAAGGATCAGAAAGCAGAGGATCTTCAAAGTGTTATCTGAGGTTTAGCCACAACAAGGACCACAGCAATTGACAAATTAATAAAGGGCAACTAGTTTCTTTCAAGGTGAAGCTTTCAGCTAAGTAGCTGATCTAAACAGAGAAGTGAGTGTATTTGCAGCAGATTTGTTCACCAACCCGAACTGTATGCGTGCAAACATTTGAAAATATGAATCTACAATGAGCTCCCAGCAGCAATATAACCACCAGCCTTCAGTTAAGTTTGCACTCTTTGAAAAAGCAAATTAACTTTTTAAGCCACTCTTGAGTGATGGCTACAGGTTAAGACTCAGTGAGATCAGAGAAATAATGGTCGACATTAAGGACACTGTACTGATCCATGGTAATGAAATTATGATTTTTCTGGTGAGAATGTACAATGACAGAATTCATTTTTGTCAGTCTAACAAAAAGAATGAGCCACTTACGGTGTTCTCAGCTGATTCGACTCATGAAGGTCTTTGCTGCCAAAATAAGATCACAGGATGCAGTCAAATCAGCAGGAGCTATTTTAAGAAACATCCTGAAAGATGTAGATTTTGGACTTGTTGACAAATTTTGTGATGCTGCAGAGCTCTGCAAATCATGGGAGTCAACAAGAATGCCTGATGTTGTCTTAACATTTTTTAAATCATTGTTTAATATCAGCCACTTTTTAAATCATTGTTTAATATCAGCAAAGCAAAACTGTTACAAACTAAGGGGCATATTTATACTCAGTTTGCGCCAAATGTGCATCAATAATTTTGAAGCACATTCAGCGCAAAACGTTCACCATATTTATACTATGACGCCCGACCCCACGGATGTCAAAATTCCTCCGTGTGCGTCATTTTGTGGATGTGGGAAATTACCTTGCGTTAATGACATGCAAGGTAGGCGTTCCCACCCAAAAAATTACTTTAAGGCCTGTGAGCCCTATTTATACTCCCACATCATTTTGACGCACAGGATGAGGCGGGCCTTAAAAAACGGCACCCAGCCTGATGTGCGCAGTTTTTTAACACCATGAGTGAGGGCAGGTGTTAAGGGACCTGTGGACTCACTTCCATGGTCTCTAACCATGGAAGCAGTCCAAAGGTGCCCACCCCGCCCCCAGGGACACCCCCTGCTATCCTCGCCCACCCGTGGAGGACACCCATGGATGGGGGGACCCATCCCAGGTAGGTACAGGTAAGTTGTGGTAAGTATAATTTTATAATTTTTTTAAAGTGGCATAGGTGGGCCTAATTGTGGCCCCCCATACATGCCACTGACAGAAGTCCCCTGGGCATGGCCATTGGGCAAGGGGGCATGACTCCTGTCTTTGCTAAGACAGGAGTCTTTTCAATGGGGGTTGTGCGTCAAAAAATTGTGCAATTCCAGTTTGAGCCATGATTTTTGACTCTAACCTGACTTGCACCATTTTATGACACACAACCCCCATTTTCCCCTACGCCGGCGCTGCCTGGTTAGAGTAATTTTTTTAAAATTCTGACCAGCCTACAGCGCCGGCTAACGTCAATCCTTAAATAAGGCCCCTGCATGGCGTGTAGGAATGGCAGTAAAATTGTGCTGGTTTGCGTCAGAAAGTATAAATATGGGCCTAAAGTTCCTGAGTTTGGAACGGAAGCCGACAACATCGATGATGTCTTTGAAGATATAAGTGAAGAAGTGGAAGGCAATCCCATGAACTGACAGGCTTATGCTGTGCAATGTGCTGTCTTTTCCAAATCATGTTTTATGTATTACATCACGGCAAAAAGAAAACTCTGCTACACATGATGACTGCCCACACAATCTATGACAAGTGCAGAAGTAGAGAGCTAATCACTTCAAGGAATTGGATTGGTGTATCAACAGGTTATTATGACATAGTATAGAGCTGGAACTTGCTGCTCTTGATAATTTAGATTTTTGAAGACAGCACTACTTTGTCTGGACCATACAGCTACTGGAAAACAAGCTGTGTCAGTTGTAGGCATAAATAAATGAAGCTGTAAACATATAACCCAACTGCTGTGCCAAAGTGTGCAAAATCACTACAAGCCATTAAAATGTCCCAGTCCACCAGCAAGTTTCAAAGTGGCTGAGGACATGGTTCTTCCTCTACCTGATGCTGCAGTCTGCAAAGCTGGTTTAACTGAATTTGAAAATGAGGGGAGTTGGAGAGGCTATATTCAGGTTTGCGAAAAGACTAGGACAAAAACCGGCATGTGAGATGGTTCAGTTTATAAGAGCAAGTGCCTAGTAGTAGGAGCTTATGGAGCCGGAGCTTGGGTGTATACACCTGCGGGGAAACTCCAGGCCACCAAAAATATTTTTTGTGTAGACTGGCAGCGATTGCTAGAGTTATTGCAAGTTTTATTGTTCAGAGGGAATTAAGGATGGGTTTTATCGAAGATCGTATAAATCTGGCACCTCTACTTTTGTATTTAAAAATAAGGTGCACCCCTCATGCACAATTTTCTAGAAGAGTGTTGGTTGACTGTCTAGCATTGGATAACATAAACTCAGTTCCATGCATGGCTTTTGTAAAATGTACCTTTTATAATTTAGGTTGTAGATCTATTTTTGATAATCCTGAAAATATTCTTGCTATCCATACAGCAAAGTTAGTAGAGTTTTATGGTTCAGCTAGAGAAGAATCTAGAATGGTGGGTGTTCTAGACATGCCTACAGTTATGAGATATATGCACATTTGCACAACATCTAGTATGGAGCCATATTTGTAATGGATAGTGAAACCAGAACACAGATTTTATTTAACCAGATTAAGGCTGAATATAGTCCATAGTTTAATGGCTTTTCTGGTTTGTGGTACCTAGCACACATCTCTGTCTCCATGCCCCTGTGATGGACTAACCAAACAATCCACTTTGCACTTTATGCTATTCTGCACACTGTATGCCTCTCCAAGGCTGACTTTTTTGTGCCCCAGTTTGTTGCACAACCATTTTACATCATACAAAGAGGGGTTGATTTACTTGCAGTCTATGCCTTCTGTTGATATATGCACTGCAGTTACATAATTGATGCTATTACCATAAGAATAGTCCATGCATTGTAATGCTTGAATATTGTCCTACTTCCGGGAAGGCGAGAACCCGTTTTATAAAAAGTGCTGATTTTTGCTATTATATAGGTATAAATGAATTTTTTTTGGGATGTATTATTAATAGATTGTTGTGAAAAGGTTTCAGTCAATTATTGTTTTGAGCTTTACATGTGCTTTTATGGCTAAGTATTTGGTTTGATTTGAACTGAATTTATCAGATCACTTATTCAGTGCTGACTAAAGGATAAAGAAAAGCCAGTTCCTCTGTGGGCTGGAATTCATGCTCTGATCTCCCAGAATACTGTCCCACTGAAGAAGGTTGGGTTTCTACCAGTAATTCCATCTCCAGTCACAAACTCTGCAACAGTATACACAGCTATAAAACATTTCCAAAATGTGCATGCCCAACTTGAAGACCAGTCTATCCTGCCAATTTTCTGTGATGAAGGTGTTTTCCATATTGCAGCTGAAATGTTTATGAGCAATCCAGTACAATTTGATGATCTTTATCCAATGGTGGTCATTTTCCACATGACAAAAGTTGTGTTGTGGTGTTCAGGAAGTTATCTCAGTGGATGTGGCATAGAAAATCCATTTATTTAGGGTGAAATCTTTGGAGAACTGTCCAGTCAGTATTGAATGGAACTCATTATGTTTGTTCGATACAAGGTATGCTAATCATATCTGAGGCTATGGAAACATTGTGTTGGAATGCTTTTGGGAACAAGAATGACAAATTTGGTTTTGCATACCCTATCTCAGAAGTGAACAAGGCACTGGATGCACTTCATTCAAAACACAAAATGCAAAGCAAAGCAATGTTCAATACACTCAATTCAAAAGCAGAAAACCTGAAAACCAAGTTTGTAGAGTTTATCAAAGAATGTGAACATAATTCAGAACTTTGCAAGTATTGGGAAAATGTTTTACACATGATATCTCTAGGTAAAAACTTGATAACATGCTGATCGGGAAGGATTGGGAGCTGCATGTGAAGACTGTGGAGTCACTGATTACTGTGTTTTACAAACGCGATTGCATAAGCTACCTGCGATATGGGTCCTGGTATTTGGGAAGAGTGAAGAAGGGAGAGGTGGAAAAACCATACATCTACAGAAAATTCATCCAAAGACATTCTGTGGTGAAAGACAGAGAGGGAAGGTTCAACGTTGTGGCTCCAGATATGAAACTGTAACAGACAATCCAGAGGTCACAGAAAAGCTCCAAGGGAATTGTTGGTGAGACAGGTAAAAATGAATATGTTGCTCAGTGGCAGCTAGTTTACAATTAAGTCCTTTCTATTTGCAATGTTTTCAGAGAGATGACAAACTCAAAATTAATGGACCATTGTGAAACTGTTCCTCCCCACGGCCTTGTGGGAAAGAGAGTGGAACATTTTAATAAACATATTGACAACTTTGTTCGTTTCATGTAACAGCAAGAAAATCCCTTTGAAATGACTGCGCCTGTGCAACTCCACAACTTTGTGACAAAACAATAATTGTAAAACAATATAAAGACATGTCTACTAGAAGTTATGGAACATTGATCAAAACTATATGCAGAACTGAAGCAGAAGAGATTTGTACTGAAAATAGAAAAAGCTGTTTGACATAATTACTAAAGTTAATCTTCCACACTTTAATTGCCATACTAAGAGTTTTGTCCAACTAGCCACTACAAAACAGGTTACAAAAAAACAACTTTTGCAAGCACATAGAGAGATGGATGTAGCAAAAGAAAGGGGTGAATTTATCAAGGACATTCTATCGCATGATCTTATTTCAACCAACACATTATTTGATGGAGATGCTGCAACCAAACCAGTGAAGCACATACCCGTGCAAGAGCTCTTATACAAAAACTTTCCTCTGAAGAATTTCAATTTGAAAAGGTGTCCTCAATAAAAACTGCTGTTCTTGGGGACTTTATGTCACAATTGCAAATGGTCAAGATTTTATCCAGGCAAAACAGCAGTGAGGTTGTTCAAACTGTTCTACAAATATCCAAGTCAGTTTGCACCACGCAAGAACAGCACATTGTCTTCAACAGTTATCCTGAATTATCTATCACAGAATGTGAGTAAATCAGATGAATGTCTACAAGTGGAACAATTGACCTTGCCTGCATCAAACATTTGACACCTATACTTGAGCACCTTGATGAATTCTGGTCATTAACATCAAACAAGATGAATTGGGAGATGTTAACTCACATAAACTTTTCTAAGGCTTCAGTGAACACTGAATTTACAGTTATTGTAAGTGGAATGATTGACAATGAGGTGTTTGTGCCTGCAGAGATATATTCAAAAGGTATGGGCCATATTGTTCAAGAACTTAACAGCAAAATGGAGGAAGCTGACCTTCGTGTTGTTGCCACATATTGAGTGGGCTGTTCTAAATGGTTCCAATCAAGTCGTTGTACTGTCAAATGACACAGCTGTTATTTTTGTGCTAATTGCCATGTTTAAATGTCAAGGATTGTCACAGTTATGATTACGTTATGGACTGGGTGGGAAACAACATTTAATCCTGCATCATATAAAGTACAAGAAAGTTCACCGAGAGAAGCCCAGTGTTCTCATCAAGGCACATATTTTTACAGGTGATGACACTATGAGTAAAATTGGAACAAAGCTTGGAGCTTTAATTGAGGAACCTGCAAAGTTTCTAAAAGGATTTGCTGAGACTGAAGAAGAATGCAACTTTAAAGATGCAGAATAATACCTTGTGTGAATGTGGAAAATAAGTTCTGACTCACACATTTGACGATCTTTGGTACAGTGAGTTCAAAAGATCTGTTCTGCTGAGTGACCTTCCATCAACGTCATATTCTGTGAATGGACACATTAAAAGAGTGTTCTATGTGATCAGAAGATGTGTGAATATTTTGGATCATGCACATGTGGAGTAAGATCAGTTTGAATTTAGGTGGGATGATACTGATGTTGTGCTAAAACCTACAACATTTCTAAAGCCTCCACCCACATAACGTACATGTACGTGTACTTGCAAAACCTGTGCTACAAAAAGTTGCCCCTGTTGATATGCTCTTCTCAAATGTTCAACATTCTGCAAATGTACGAGCAATTGCCAAAAGCAAATAAATAAAGTGAACCATGAAAATATGTCTAAAACAAAAGTGATAAACATTATTATTTTCATATTCAGATCATAAACATTGTTTGGTGTATACATAAAAGGATTGTCATTTCTATATATGTCTCTTCTTCCTCTATTAAATCTGCCATTCTGGAAAATGGCAGAAGGGTTGCTCTGAGGAGCAATTTTCTGTCTCTATAATACTACTTGGCCCCTAAACCTATGCTTTGACACCAAAATGAAGTATATAGGTCTCATGATTCCTGAAATATTAAATCATCACTGCACCACACCCACCATTTCTAAAAAGGGTGTCCAGAAAACATTGGCCTGGCTCAGCAATGTCTACCCAAGCTAAATTACTTTTCGAATGATCCCAAAACACATTTTATTACAGAGGCATATCAGGGAGCCTGGATTATCAGCAGAAGCAGAACTCTATTTAAGAGAATCAAACACTGCATGAGTCCTCTGGTGTCCATCGTGCACACTCCACAGAAATGTGAAATGTCATTAACCTCTTCTTCACTGAACTTCACTCTTCTTCATACAAACAATTCAACAGCACATTGACAACCCAAGCCTGCTTCTCAACGGAGACTCATGTTTCCATGCTAAATCCTGAAATGGCCACACTTCAATCCCCTGTCTCTAAAAGACCTTGCTTTCGTCATGAGTTT
Source organism: Pleurodeles waltl (assembly GCF_031143425.1). Classification (NCBI taxonomy): domain Eukaryota; kingdom Metazoa; phylum Chordata; class Amphibia; order Caudata; family Salamandridae; genus Pleurodeles; species Pleurodeles waltl. The sequence continues at coordinate 733,979,248 of NC_090436.1, forward strand.
GCTCAAAGCAAAATTATATTGAAATGATATCTTACCCTTATCATGTTGCACACTTAAAAATTCTCCCACAATTCTCAAGACAGACTACATTCTCTCACTTCTAAAAAAACCACACAAGACACTGATGACTCCTACCAACCACAGGAGCTTTACTCATCTGTCCCTCATCAGAATCATTGTCAAAAAAGTAGTTTATGCACAACTCCAAAATGACATCACTATCAACCATCACCTTCATAACTACCAGGCCCACTTTAGATCATGCTGCATCACAGAAGCTACTGCATAGCAATTTTCACATGATGCCCTTCTAACCACAGATAAAAGTGTCCTAATAATGTTCAACCCCTGTCTGACTTGAATGGGATTTAGTGTCAATGTCCTGCACTGGCTCACTTTCTTCCTAGCCGAAACCACTAGTTCCTTCACCCGTGTAGTCTTGGGTCCTACAAGATCCCTAACATCTGTGCAGTCCAATAAGGTTCTATATTGTCCCCTGTTTACTTCAATTTCTACATGGAACTGCATGGGAAGCTTTACACCAGTAACACCACCAACGTGCTGATGACACACATCTCTAAATCAAAGTCCCACCTGTCCCAACTGTGTCTGATATCCAGCACTTAAAACATCATCTGCATTTCATCCACAGTTGGATGTCCAGCTTCTCCTTGATGCTCAACTCCACCAAACTGATTTCATACTATTCACCAAGAACAACCAGCAAAGAACTTGTTGAAACCTGGCTCAGCAAACATGAATGTGAATGTATTTAAACCTCAACTTTGACAAAAAGGCAAGTCACTGAGATTCACTTGGACACAGACCTCACCTTGAAGGAACATATGGCCAGAAAAATCAAGTTGACCTGTTCCTACTCTTTCTCAAAAAGAAATTTAAGTTGTTTCTCATGGAAAGCAGCTTCAGAACTGCTGTTCAAGTTTTCATACGCTTACATCTGCATGGTTGTTACACCCTGCTTTAGGGCCTCCTAGACTCCACAACAGCCCCACCCATATGGACATCCTACAAACTGGAGCATGCCTCACCAAGGGGTGGAGAAACTATGACCACATCACCCACATACTGATGGAACTCCATTGGCTCCCTCTGAGGGCCCACTTGAACTTCAAATCCTGCTACATCATCTATATAGCCAACACAAAAGGCACCTCTATTTAGCTGGTTGATAACCTGACCGCCTCTGGGGAATCTCGACAGACCCACAGCCAGGACACCCTTAGACATTCAAAAAGGAAAAATAAGCACACGGAAAATGACTTTGTTTTTTATGCACCCAGGATGTAGAAAGACATCTCAGTATCCATCAGAACTTCCCAACCCTGTCCTAACTTAGGAAAGAGCTAAAAAGACACCTCTTCATTACACTAGGACACATTAAAAGCCCATCTCAATTCTCAAAATCTAGCTACCCCCCTCAATCACCCATTAACTATAAATTTGCCTTTGACCCTGCAGAGAGTTCTGCTGCCTTTCAGCTCAATTCACATTATACAAATACCACATACATACACATACATACATACGTACTTCATATCGCTAGCAAACTATGGAACAGGTGTACGGGATGGGAAGTCAAGAGGGAATTGGGGACTCACACACAGATGCAGTGCTTCTATGTCTCAAGCACATTCAAAGCAGCTCATAGGGCTTGGGAAAGCTCTCTCATATAGCTGGTCCACCATCTAGACCTCAGCTATATGGGTCATAGTCCAGTCTCTCCCAGTCAAGGCAACTCATCTACAAACCAAGCAGCTAGATTTGCATCTTGCATGGTTAGGCCACTAAACTTAATCCCAGCCTTGGGTAAAGTGTGGACATGGTGCCCTGCCTCAGGCATGTCATTTTTTGAGCAGCTGCAAGAGCACTTCTTTCCATACAAATAAGTACAAACTACAGATCTAATTTGTTTCCATTGCTACTGGGAACTGTGTGTATTTGTTTAAGGCCAAGGCCGTATCACAAGAGTGCCACCATTGACTCCAAACTCCACAGTCCACCAGAACCTAAATATCTTTGCAGGTAATTTCTTGGTCTTCCTACACTAAACGGGTGGGAAAGTTAGAACCACTCAATTGGATATGCACTGCAAGGTAATAGGCCAGACATTCCAGGTAGTTTCAAACAGCTGCCGAGCAGATCAGATGCTGACTCTCATTAAGTAGCTAAATCAGTTTAAGCAGTCTTTTGCTGCAGTGCAGAACACTGGTCTGAATGCAGCCCAGAAACTAGGCATGTGTGAGAAATCTATGTTGTTTCTCAATTATCGGGTGCAGGCACAGCCTCAACCTTACCAGAAGGAGCCTATGTTATGTTCAACATGTGTTGTAGCCTTGTTGAGGAGAGGATACCACTGATACAGCACACTGTCACTAAGAATACTAAGATAGTGGATGGGTAGGTAGCACTGCTGTCCATTATCAAGGGCTTGCACCAGGGCTGTCCAGATTTTGTTTGCCAGGACCCACAAACATTGCCATATGGGAGAAAGTGACTATAGTCCCATAGACAAATAAAGCTAATTCATCATCAGAAAAAGGCAAGGAGAAAGAAAGCTCAGGGCTGAGGCTCCAGTAGCCACTGTGGCTACCACGTTAAACTGGAACATTTACCAGGACTGCACAACCCTAAAAAATACACACACAAATCTATGTAAAGCAATGCAAACTATTGAACATTGGCCAAACAATAGTACATTAGTGCTTCAAAATGATAAATAAGGATTTAGGAAATATGATGAATATATTCACGCCTGTTTAAAAAAGATGAACAATTTAGGAGTATTAAGATTAAATGTGACAAAATTGATTACACATTCAATTCTGGTATCTTACTTTATAATAATTTTCATCACTGCCAAGGGCTTTTGATAGTCCAAAGTCACTGATTTTGGCATAGTGCTGGCTTACGAGCAACACATTTCTGGCAGCTAGATCTCTGTGTACAAAGTTCTGTTCTTCTAAGTACTTCATTCCCATGGATACTTGATGAACCAGTTCTGTTAAGTTTTTGCAATCCAGGTCCCTGCAAGATGACACAGAAAACATTATAAGCTAGGCTGATCATTCACATTATTAATATGGTAGAACGTCCCAATTATAAAACCAAAGAGACTTTTCATTTTAACTACGTTCGTTAAAGTATTTAAAATGTTGAACCAGCTGTACTGAATGAGTAGGTAATCATTATCCATATTTAAAGTAATTTGCAAGGAAATATGACTAATATCTAGTGCAGAATTGGCACAAAAATATGGAGTACAGTAGAGTTTATCTCCCTCTGACCATCAATTGTGCGGAATTTAGGTGAGAAAAATGCAAATATCAAATGAATGCAAAAATATCTATATACTCTTTAAGAAGGCTCTCAATTATCGTGGAAAGATAGCTCTGTGTGTACACCCAATGTGGGCTAGTCGTCACAAGCCTGCATTGAACAAAGTGCACTCAGCTGTTTCTTCTTCTGAGGTTGATACATTGAGCCCCATTGCATTTAGTAAGATTAGCACTTATTATTTACTGTGCCTAGGCACTGCATGAACAAACTACAATATGTCAGTGGTGGCAACACCTTGAGAAGTTGGGCCCTGGGAAGCATTAGCCTGGATGCCGGCGAGTACGGAGACCAGCTTGTGTGTTGGGACCGCAAGGGATTAAATCCAACTGAAGATGCAGTAGTAAAGTGTGTCACCTAGAAGGAGAATTTTGGTGGGGGATCTAATGAGGGAATAAAGGGATGCCAGAAGGCGCATATGTGAACATGGGCCCGTAAGCCCTCCTACCTCCCCCCTAAAAAAGACAGGAGGAGCTAAAGGCAGAGACAGCAACTGAGGTAAGTTGGAGATCCCTCAGCCATGTATGAAAGGAAGAGACAGTGGCAGAGTAACCTCTTTGACTGTCTGAGCCCATTTAATATCAGATCTACCTATGCGAGTGACAGATAAAAGGTGACGGAAGAAAGGCTTTTTTAATCTGAGTGGAGACATAGACAAGGAGAAAGTCGCTTCCCCATTGGCGGTGGATGCGGAAGCAAAGTCTACTCCAGGTGAGAGAACACTCCTGAGAATATTCACAGCAATGAGTATTTAAGTGGTGGCGAAAACTGCAAGTATAGAGGACAGTGAGGGGAGTAGAGGATAAAATGGAGGGACAGGCAAAAAGAATGATGTCAGCAGTAAGATAAAGCATGGTTCTATAGTTAGGAAAATGCAGTTAATAGAAAGCCAGATTAAAGAGACATCCATAGCAATACGTGACCTGGACAACTTAAAGCCCTGCATAATGGAAGGCATGTTACTGCTGGATGGCAGAATTGAGTTCTAGACAGGTTATAGGGAGGAACCCATCTGACATTGTTGGGAGCCCCAAGGCAGATACAACATGAGGACTGAGTAATGAGTGAAAGACTTTGTGCACTCCTTGAAACTGAGTTAGAACTCTGCGACCGAGCTTTAGAGGTGTTTGCAGTCTGCCACAGACGCCTTGGAGGTATGGTGGTGATCATTTCAGCACAAAGTTGTGATGGTAGATAGGGTGGTAAGAACTGAGATTAAAAAAGTGTAATAATTTATAGACAAAGTTCGCAGAAGGTTTAAGAGGAATTTATTGGGTTCCTCATAAAAATTGCAAAGATGCGCAACAACCAGCTGGCTCACATTCCAGGCTGCAACTGACTTGTAAACTGGTATCCTCTCCTGTCATTTGTACTACAGGCACGGTGTAAATTAAATAATGACCAATCATACCACATGTTTCGAGGCATAAAGCGTGAGGAATTACATCACAGCACCTTCCCCCCCAAAATGAATAATTAAATAATTATACAAATAAGTAAATACATCACAATACTTGACATTCCTGTGTGAGAAATTACCTGTAAATTCTAAATATACCATACATACCATCAACATTAATACATCACAAAATCTCTGAATGTTTGAGGTCTTGTTGATTCTCTCGACCTGGTGAATCTTGCTGTGGTCTGACTTAGAAAATTGCTAGCACCTTCTTCAGTAACCAAACCACTACTTTGCTGCCTTTCTAGTGTGAGCTTAGAGGGCTGTACCCATTGTGCCCAATCTAAATCGAGATCAATTTGTTTTTAGTTTACAATGCTAGTTTGCTCTTGTGATGGGTTTTCTAATCTTCTTTTGTTCCACCAGTCTTTAGAGTCCACCATGACTCCGTCTTTGCCAATTTTGCAGACCTTAGTTGGTAATGAAAATATTGACTTTACGTTTTTGACCTTAAAAAGTATTTTTATCAGGACATAATCCCCAACAATCAAACCAGCATTCATGTCATGACCTTTATCAAAATGTTGTTTCATCTAGGCCTGTATGTCAAAAACCTTTGCAGCCACTATTTCTATCAGGTTTGTATCTATATTTGCATTATTTTGAATTTCAAGACTCTCTGTCAACTATGTGGGAAACAAAAGCGAATTATCTTTTCTTCCGATCAACAACAAAAATGGAGTGACCCCTGTGGTGCAATGTGGTGTGGTGTTGTTTCCCAACTATTCTGTTTGAGAAATTGCTTGGCATCCACGCCAGCTGAATGAGCTGTTTGTACACCCTCCTTTATTACTTTGTTACCTCTTTCTACCAAACCATTTGAAGATGGTGAGCACAAGGCAACATGCAAATGCCTGATATCATGTTTGGTCAAGAAATCACACATTAGATCAGAAACAATATGTGAACCATTGCAAGTTATTACACGTTAGTTGACCCTTCTATGGGGAATACTTGCTCCAGGATTTTTAATGCAGCACCTGTAGATGGTGAATCAACAAATGATAAAAAACATCAATTTTGAATGGTAATCAACAAGTAGGATGGCATATCTCATAACACCTGGAAGAGAAACATATGGCCCTCAAAAATCAAGACCTACCTTCTCCCAAGCTGTGTCAAGGTAGGGGGCAGGGTTTAATGGTATTTTACTACGTTTCCAATGCTTATCAGAAAGCAAACACTCAGGACATTTGTCAATTTCCTGTTTAACCTGCGCATCTAATGCAGGCCACCAATAAAGCTCTTTAATAGGCATGCATGTTTTTGGTTGTACCCAAATGTCCCTGATGTGCTTTTGAAATGTGAGACTGAACATTTTAGCTCGAGGAATATGCAAATCACCTCTAAAAATGAGTTCATTCACTAAAGAAAGCTCACCTGTTACTTGGGCAAAGGTTTTCAAATAACCTTGCAGACACCTGGCCTCAAGCCAACACTGTACTATAAATGCACTGTCTTGCTTAAGTATTTCATCCTGCTGACATGCAGCTAACCACTCATATGCTTTGAATATAGCACCACTATCTTGTACAGTCTACATAAGCAGCTGCAGCGAAGCACTCAGCAATCAGCATACAGTTTTGGTCATCTTGCTGGAATCTCCCTCTAACGTACATGGGTCAAAGTAGTTTTTTTTTAATAAAACAGCTGATGTTCCAAGAAAGGATCCCACGAATGAGTGTGTATGTTTCTGTGAACATTAGAGACAAAGCGTACCACTTTTGCTGGCAACCTATCCTACTGCAGCCTTGAGAAAAGTACAGAGTGAAAGAAATGTCTTGTTTAAGAATGCAGTGGTGGCCTAGGCAAAGGACAGCTAGACAGAGAAAATAAAACAAGTCTGCAAATGTGGCTATTGTTAAAATAATAAAAAACAAAGCTGAATAAAATACATCTAGATTAAAGTGTACGGCGGCAGGCCTAGTTTGCTAAAATAGCATGTATGAAGCTATAATTAAAATGGCTACACAACGGTACCGTATCACCAAAGTGACACACTCAACATAATCATTCCTTGAATGTTTCTCAAATTGTTTAAGCGACCTGGAGGCAAATGCAATTTCTTGTTCTTTACATCCTACCCTTTGGCTCAGGACCACCCAAAGACCTTTAACACTAGCATTCACAGTAATTACTGACATGTGATCTTCTTGAATCGCACTGGTGCTTCCACAATGAAGTCTTTTACCTTGACAAAGGGTTTCTGCACTTGGTAGGACCAAATGTATGTCTCAGCAAGGACCTTAAGGGTTACACTGCCAACTCGTACCCTGACACAAAATGAGCATAATTCTCTGCAAGGCCTAAAAAGGAGCGTATAGCTTGCCGGCCATTGGGTGCAAAAGCCCCCTTGATGTCCTTTACCAAAGAAAATTTGGGTTTTATGCCTGCATCAGAAATTGTGTGTCTTAAGCACTCTAGTACTTTCATAGCAAATTTACATTTATCTTTTCTGACAGTCATACCTCTGTGCTTTAAAATGGATAATAGAATACTTTAATTTTGGTAGGCCTGTACTCCTTTGATATCCACAAACAAGATGTTCACAAGCTTTAGAAAGATGCTGGCAACTGATGCCAGGCCAGATGGTAGCCTCAAATATGTAGGCCCCAAAAGGTGTGACAAAAGTCATCAGCTCTTGTGACTCCTTGTCCAAAGTGACTTGGTGATAAGCCAACCTCAAAAAAATGATGGAAAGCCACTTTGTTTTTCCCAATTTTGCTAACATTCTTAGTATTCTTGGTAGAAGGTGGCAGTCTACCAAAATGTTGGCATTCAAGATGCACAAGTCTGCGCATAACCTAATCTCACCTGTACTTTTCTTTGCAACCACAATTGATGCTACCCATTGAAAACATTCAACTGGTTCTACAATGCCTTGTGTATATAAATTGCAAAGCATACGTTTCTCCCTGACACTCAGCGGAACCTGTTGTACTTTGTGAACTAAAGTTTGAGAATTAGGTTTGAGTTTGATGTGATGAAAAAAAAACTTTAACTGTCCTACCCTGTTCATGAAACAAGTCCTTGTACTTGGACAAGATTGCTTCAATTGGTTCTTCCAGACCACAAACTATCTTCACCATGTTTGTCCCTAACAATTACAGGAGTGCTTGATCCAGGCATGAGGCATAGTCACATTTTCTCAAGGTCTTGCCACCCCACGATGATATCTCTGCTTTTTGTGGCTACATACATCTTTGTGACAAACTCTCTACCTAAACAGGTTAACTTAACCATAAAGTAAACAAGTAAATCTATGTATTTTTTACTGAATGCTTTTGGACCTATGTCTGGTGGTAAAAGTGAATTGTGTTTACCACATTTGTCATAGAATGTTGTCTACATCATTAATGTAAGCTTCACACGTGGGACCTTTCACAGTTATACAAACTACATTACATTCAATGGTGAGTACCACATTACTTAACAAATCTGTGCAAGCATTAACTTCAAAATCAACATTATTGATGCAAACAGGAGTCTTGCCACTCGTGCATACCACCTGGAAATGGAGCAAAGTTGCTCAGATGGCTTTTAGAGACACACCTCTAGAAAGCTGTTACATTTCTTTTAGTGTTTCCTTTATGTAATTTTCCTTTGGTGTGAACCATACACACCAAATCAGTTTCTTGGTCTGAAGTTGATCCTGACATTAAAGGTTAACTGATACGTCCACATTCAAGATCTTTGATGATATTAAAGATCTCTCAATGTTTTTAGCTAGATCTATTACCTCACTGTTAGAAATGGGGTCTTAGGTTGGGTGTCAGGTTACCCCATGTCGAAGCAAGGACCCTCACTCTAGTCAGGGTAGGTCACACACAATCCAAATTATCCTGTGCCCACCCTCTGATAGCTTGCCACTGAGCAGTCAGGCTTAACTTAGAAGGCAATGTGTAAGGTTTTGTGCAATAAATCATACAATACCACACTATAATATCACAAAAATACACCACACAGTTTTTAGAAAAATATTTAATATTTATCTGAATAAATGCAGGCCAAAATTATTAAAGATGAAATAACCAAATGTAGGGATATCACTGAAAGTCATATCAAATGTCTTAGAGTTGAAATATTACTGTAAAAGCAATAAAAAGTGTCTTAAGTTCTCCTAGAAACAACAGGGGCTGCGTCGGTTCCGGTAGACGATGCGTGAAATTTTCTTCCGCACGGCAGGCGCTGCATCGATTCTTCTCAGGAAGTTGGGCAGTGTCATTCTGAGTCAGCTTGCGTCGATCCAATAGGGCCTTGCGTCAAAGTTCCAGTCGCGTTGCTGGCACTTCGTCGATCTTCTGTCATGAAGTCGGGCTGCGTCGTTCCGAACTCGGCGTGCAGTGAATTTTTCCCCACGAGCAGGCTGTGCATCGTTCTTGGCAGGCGGTGCGTTGAATTTTAGCTGCACAGGGATTTCAGCTGCAGGAGAGAAGTCTTTTAGGTCCTGAGACTTCAGGGAACAGGAGGCATGCTCTATCCAAGCCCTTGGAGAGCACTTCTGCAGCAAAGCAAGAGAGCAGCAAGACAGCAGGGCAACAGCAAGGCAGCAGTCTTCTTCAGAAAGCAATCAGGTGAGTCCTTTAGGCAGCCAGGCAGATCTTCTTGTAAGGGGGCAAGTTCTGGTTCAGGTGTCTTCTCCAGGAAGTGTCTGAGGTGGTAGGGCAGAGGCCCTGTTTTTATACCAAAATGTGCCTTTGAAGTGGGGGAGACTTCAAAGAGTGGCTTAGAAGTGCACCAGGTCCCCTTTCAGTTCAATCCTATCTGCCAGGGTCACAGTAGGGGGTGTGGCAATCCTTTGTGTGAGAGCAGGCCCTCCACCCTCCCAGCCCAGGAAGACCCATTCAAAATGCAGATGTATGCAAGTGAGGCCGAATATCCTGTGTCTGGGGTGTGTCTGAGTGAATGCACAAGGAGCTGTCAACTAAACCCAGCCAGACGTGGATTGTAAGGACTGAAAGATTTAAGTGCAGAGAAATGCTCACTTTCTAAAAGTGGCTTTTCTTAAATAGTAATATTAAATCCAACTTCAGTAGTCAGCAGGATTTTGTATTACCATTCTGGCCATATCGAAAATGACCTTCCTACTCATTTCAGATCAGCAGCTACCACTCACACAATGTATGAGGGCAGCCCCAGTGTTAGCCTATGAATGGAGCAGGCCTCACAGTAGTGTAAAAACAAATTTAACAGTTTTACACTACCAGGACATGCAAACCACATGGGTAAATGTCCTGCCTTTTACCTACTTAGCACCCTGCCCTCGGGGTTACCTAGGGCACACCCTACGGGTGACTTATCTGTAGAAAAAGGGGAGTTTTAGGCTTGCCAAGTACTTTTAAATGCCAAGTCAAATTGGCAGTGAAACTGCACACACAGGCCTTGCAATGGCAGGCCTGATACAAGGTTAAGGGGTTACTGAAGTGGGTGGCACAATCAGTGCTGCAGGCCCACTAGTAGCTTTTAATCTACAGGCCCTGGGCACATATAGTGCACTCTACTAGGGACTTATAAGTAAATTAAATAGCCCAATTGGGTGTGATCCAATGTTACCATGTTTAAAGGGAGACAGCATATGCACTTTAGCATTAGTTACCAGTGGTAAAGTGCAGAGAGTCTAAAAACCAGCAAAAACAGTATCTCAAAAGTGGAGGGAGGCAGGAAAAAAGTTAGGGGTGACCACCCTAAGGCTGCCAGGTCTAACACTCACTGAGGGTGGGATTTTGCCAACTTAGTGAGCATTCCTGAATCTTCTTAGAAGCGCAATTCAAAACAAATTGATCAAAACTGTATGTATCTAAATGTGGTCTAAACTCACAATTGGCAGCTAAAATCCTGAGGGGGGGACACATACTCCTCCGCACTTCCAACAAAGGGAACTTCTTATGTTTGAAAACGTTATGTCTTTCCAGCATAATACTGGGTTAATCTGAAAATTGATTACATAGTCTTTCAACATATATGTTCCAATGGTCATGACTAGACTGACCACGAGGAGCTGAGATGGGAGGTAGATTATCGACAATTTGTTGTGCAGTTTGTCCTACATTGCCAAATAATAGCACACATTTACTTTGTGGGCTGTAATTGCCCACATCGATAGCCATTAACTGATTCTCAAATAAGCGTAACCATTGGGACGATTTAATGGTTGGCTAGCTTGATTGCGCTAAGGAAGGAGGAGGTTGAGTAATTTGTGGGACTGTAGCCATGATAAGTGATGAAAACAATAGGAACTATACAAGTTAATTTCACCAGATGAGTGCAACACACCTTCTCTAAATGCCAGCAAAGAAGTGTTTTGAGGAGAATTTGTCCTACGATGTCGCATTAAATACAGAGACTGATCTTCACTAGCAATGACCTTCCAAAACGGTGCTCCCAATGTGTGTGTGTGTGGTCCCATGCAACAGTGCAATGCTGTAAAATCCTAGCAGTGAAAATGTCTCCTAGCAACTAGCAAATTCAAGGTGGCCACTGTGTGTGATGTCAAATGCACAGAGTCAGTTTGTAGCAGCACGTGAAATCACTCGCACATCATCAGGCTGCAGAACCAGCAGCAAAAAGGTGCGCAAAGTGGACAAGTGTCTCCTAGCAACAGCATCAGATGATGTTTAAGTGCTATTGCAGAGTGACGTAGAGGTAAGAGGACACCCAAACTCTGGGCACCCAACCTTAAAGCAAGTAAATCCTTCGGGACCAATCAGGAGTGCCAATGAAGCAAGCAAAGGAGAACACGGTGAGACCTGTCCCGCGGCTGGAGCAAGAGTCACTAAATGACCAAAACATCCAAAATGTTGAAAATGCTGGATGGCGTCAGTGGGCAGAAGTCCTCTCATTGCCAAATATGTAGTAATTTAGAGACGCAGTTAGAAAGGGTTAAAAAGGAATTTATTGGGTTCCACATATAAATGCCCGCAACGCAAAACAACCACCCAGCTCAGATTCCAGGTTGCAAATGACTTGTAAGCTGGACTCTTTGCCTGATGTTTGTACTACAGGAGTGGAGTTTATTCAATAATAAACAATCTAACCACATGTCTCAAAATAGAAAAACACAAGGAATTACAACATAGTATTACAAAAATCCAGATTGATTCTGAATTCCAACAGGCTTCTGTTTTTCCCCTGATTTCAGCCCGAGGCATTAATACAGAAGATAATACTCTGGGAAAGAGGAATGAGCTAATGTTAAGGGGCATTTTTGACTCAGTTGGACATCCAGCATAGTTGAGAGTGTATTTATAAAGGTAGAATCAGCCAAGGACTTTTAGCCAACTTGCCCACAGGTGGAGCTTGGAAATGCTGTATGAAAAGGGAAAGTAGGCGAATTGACTGCCATCAGCATCTGTCTGGGCAGTGAACAGGGAATCAGGGACCTTCCACAAGAGAATGTCTGGGGAAAGAAGTTCTTCTTCTATTCCAAGTAACTTGAAGCAGTGTTATGCTACGCACTTTGTGTATTTTTGTACAAGCCCTTTTAGCAACATGTGTTAAATTTTTCTTTTATGGGGCAGTGCCGTGCCCAATAGAAACCTGGCAAAAAATGGCTGAATAGGAGCGAGTTCTTATTGTTTTTCCCATCTGTTATCACAAGATTTCTAATCAATTCAGGCTATCATCTGGTCTTTATTTCAGTGCTTATCATGATGGATACATAAAAAAGAGTGGGAACATATGTAAACAAGGTGATCTGTTTTAAATAGTTTGATATTTTCAGACAGTTTTGCTCAAATTAAATTTACTACATTGATTACAATGGGTGCACCATTTTAATGCCTCCTCTGAGCAGGATTTAAAAATTACAAAAAAATGGTGCAGTGAAATGCTGTAAATTTCACTGTGCCATTTTTTGGGGCCTCCCTGAGTCGGAACGCAGGCGCTGACATAACGTGGTACAAGGATTTACAAAGCGGCGTAATGCACTGATTGTGCCACTTTGTAAATACGTTGCAGGAGAAAGGCCTCCTCAACGCCTCCTTAGCATCAAAAAATGATGCTAGAGTGGTGCGAGGTGGCACTAGTGGCTTGTAAATATGCCCCTAAGTACTTGAAAAAAAGCCATGGCACTGAGGAGTTGCTTTCTTTTCTAATCATAAACATATTTTACAAGGAAAACAAACTGATTAGTGTTCATCCTTTAATCCTTTGAATTACACTTTTATGGGACCATACTAGAGAACCAATGGAAGGAATCCCAACCATTACATAAGGATGTTGGATGTCATAGAGTCCTGCAATCTCTGTATAAATAAAAAGCCTGTCTTTAATTTCCTTATTGCAGGCAACTATTGACGCACCTCGATGCCTGTAATAAAGAAATGGCATAGCTGTTCAGATGCAATAATTTAATACAATCAAGTTCTGAGTCCCAGTGCCTACTGCCAGTACCATCAGTCAAGGTGAGGACAGTACAGGGCACACAATTAAAGCTGCAATTTGAAACATAGCCTTTCCTTCTTCCACTTTGTTTTTCTAGCTGAAAAGTGAGAAGCAGGAAAGAGATATTTATAGCAATACATTTGACTTTTTCAGACCTTAGGTGATTATAGAAAAGAAAGAATCTCACTGCATATTTCTACACATTCCATGTTACAGTGTTTTTTGAACTGCATTAAACTGCTTCTAAAATCTTTTCTTGCAACAAATATCTAACTTTGTTGTGTTTACTTTCGCACTAGAGATTCTACTTTTATGTTCCATGTTTGCAAACATGTTCTCTCTTTCATATGAAAAAAGCAAGAAGGATTGCAGTAGTTGGGGAAAAGGTGATAGTGTGACCCTGTGTAATAAGGAATAAAGTACCAACTGCAGAAGATTACAAGGGTGCTGCAAGTCAACTGGAAGTTGCATCACTATATAAAGGAACTGGGCCTTCTGCCTCATTCCTCTATATGGTCACAGAACTCCTTGGTGACTTGCAATATCCTTATAATGTATGGCAGGGGTACTTTATCACATATGTAATCATGTCCATCAGGAATAAAACTACTACTGGCTGTAAATACATTATCATGAATGCTAACTGAATTACAGGAATTTCCAATTCAAAGTTAGCTCCGACCTGGTGTTAAAATGGATCTCATTATGTGCGACCGTTGGTTACATGTGACCATTATTCATTCGGTTCATAACAGTGAATTCCGACCCTTAACAGCTCTAAAATGCAAGGACTTTTTATTCAGCCATTGTTAGGTGATTCCGAAGCAAAATACTTAAAAAATTGTGACCCCTTCAAGTTTCACCTCTTTGGATTTCTCTTTCGTTTTCCAAAATGTTTACAGTAGGACTATTCTTAAAAGGATGGACCATGAACCATATATTCACCCTTCTTTAATCAAGAGCTACGGCTACATTTAGGAAACTGCTACTGCTGTTTCAGTTTCACAAAATTTAAGAGTTTTGTAAAATCTTCCTCACAGAAGCATGGTATTTTTGCCATTGGAGAATACTAGAATAATATAAGATGGCATTAATTTGTGAACTCGGATTATTGGTTAAAATTTGCAGAAGCATAGCTTTCCATGAAACCCAATTTCAATTAGTTTCATTCTTCAGTTCAAGTTCAAAGCAATCCTTCTGTTTTTTTGAAGCATCGTAGGCTAGGCTTGTTCTGTTCTTTGGCAGACCAGAGGATAAGATCTGCACAACACTACATGACTGAGCTAGCATTGTTGCATTCTGTAGAAAACAATTTCAAGTAGCAGGGAATCCATAGATCACAGTGAGCACTGTGTTCCAGGGCGTGAGAGTATTTTAGATAGGTATTTGTTGGTGCCTGAGTAGAGAGCTTTGTGTACCATACAGCTCAACTTGAAGACACTCCTTTCATCCATGGATAGCCACTGAAGGGTGATACATACAGGGATGATGTGCACAAAGTGCTTGGTTTCTGGGGCTGGTCTGGCTGCAGCATGTAGGGCAATTTGCTATGGTTCAATCCCTGGTAGAATGGAAGCCCCATAGCCATGTCTAGAGAAAACTGGTGCTTGGACCACTAATTTGAAATCAGATTCTGTGATGTAGGATTTAATATTTTGCAGAAGTCTTACCTAATGTTTGACACTTTTGGTTTATGTGTTTTTATGGGCTTGCCTGTTATGTGTGCAGTCAATGAGTGTGGGTCCGCAATTTGGGATATTAAAGCCACAACTCAATTGGAGACGAGATGTGTGGGGATGAGATGATGAGAAATTCTGTTTTGCAGTGCTTCAGTTTGAGATGCTGTCTAGCCATCCAGTATTGAATATCTACTTCAAAAGAGTTTAATGCAACACGTCTTTGGGTGAGGATGCTTTAAGGTCCAGTGGGTATCGCCAGCACAGAAATCAAGTTCTGGGCAACACTATGGCCCTGATTACAACCCTGGCGGACGGTGTTAAAGCGGCGGTAAGACCGCCAACAGGCCGGCGGTAAAAAATTAGCAATTACGACCGTGGCGGAAACCGCCAACAAAGACAGACACTTTAACACTCCGACCGCCATGGCGGTACAAACAAACAGCTTGGCGGTCACCGCCAACAGACAGGCGGGAGAGAATGTACCGCCCACACTATTATGACAGGCCAATCCGCCACCTTTTCCGGGGCAGATTCACTGCGGATACAAACACGGCGGAAACAGGAATTTCGAAGGGAAAACACTCACCTCTACACACCCCACGAGGAACCAGGACACCATGGACCCGGAACTCCAAATTCTACCTGCGATAGTCATCCTGCTCCTCTACCAGGAGCACGAACGCCGGCGGCGAAGACCACGGTGAGTACTGCACCTACGACACAGGGGAGGCAAAAAACAGACACACACACACACAACACTCCCACCCTCACCCACTACAACACACACGCTAATACATGTTGATACATTACAGTTACACCACCCAAGCCCCCCGGAAGAATGCAAAGACAAAAGGAAATTAATGTAACCATTGTAATATATTAAAATCCAGTACTCCAAAATATATATACACTATAAACAAATATATACACCAATAATACAAGTCCAGGTATTGCACCATTTATAGTCCGTGGACCACTGGGCCAAAAATGCATGGGTGAGGCCCACACAAGATACCCGATCAAAACAGAGAGAACACTGCAGGGGCATCAGATAGAAATACAACAGGCACCTCAGGGAGAAGGGGAGGAGGGGCACCTCAGCCGGATGAGTGCACAACGCCAGATCCACGAGGGGGCTCAATGCCCACTGTTCAATCCTGGGGAGTGCAAAGCCACAGTCTCACAAGTCTCTACAGTGGGTGGTTTGCCCACTGTTCAATCCTGGGGAGTGCAAAGCCACAGTCTCTCAAGCCTCTACAGTGGGTGGGTTGCCCACTGTTCAATCCTGGGGAGTGCAAAGCCACAGTCTCTCAAGTCTCTACAGTGGGTGGGTTGCCCACTATTCAATCCTGGGGAGTGCAAAGCCACAGTCTCTCAAGTCTCTCCAGTGGGTGGTTTGCCCACTGCTGCATCCTGGGGAGTGCAAAGCCACAGTCTCTCAAGTCTCTACAGTGGGTGGGTTGCCCACTGCCATAGCCTGGGGAGTGCAAAGCCACAGTCTCTTAAGAGGATAACAGTCTCCACTGGTTCTGGAGGGCGACTGGTGTCCAGAGTGCTTCATCCTGTGTAGGACAGAGGTAGTGGATGGATGTCTCCACTGGTTCTGGAGGGGGACTGGTGCCCACAGTGCTTCATCCTGTGTAGGACAGAGGTAGTGGATGGATGTCTCCACTGGTTCTGGAGGGGGGCTGGTACCCAGAGTGCAACACCCGTGACAGACCCAGTTGCATCAGTGCCCCTGCTGCTCATGGGCTAGCGGTGCTTGATTTCGCAGTGCCCTGTTCAGCGATGCTTGATTTGGCGGTGCCCTGTTCAGCGGTACTTGATTTGGCGGTGCCCTGTTCAGCGGTGTTTGAGACGGCGGTGCCCTGTTCAGCAGGGCTTGATTTGGCGGTGCCCTGTTCAGCGGTGCTTGATTTGGCGGTGCCCTGTTCAGCGGTGCTTGATTTGGCGGTGCCCCGTTCAGCGGTGCTTGAGTTGGAGGTGCCCTGTTCAGCGCTGCTTGATTTGGCGGTGCCCTGTTTGGCGGTGCCCTGTTCAGCGGTGCTTGAGTTGGCGGTGCCCTGTTCAGCGGTGCTGGAGTTGGCGGTCGGTGCTTGAGTTGGTGGTCCTTCATGGCCCAGCGGGGCTTGTGCTGTCGGTCCTTCATGGCCCAGCGGGGCTTGTGCTGGCGGTGGTCTCCTGGGCAGCGGGGCTTGTGCTGGAGGTGGCCTCCTGTCAGAGTCACCAGATCCTCGGGGTTTGAGCACGTTCCCAACACGTCCTCTAATGAACAGCTCCAAGACTCTGATAGACAATTCACAGAGACTGTGAGAGTTCAAGAGGGGAAGAGGGGATTAGGAAGGGTACTGCTGGGAAGGAGACCTTTAATGGGAAAAAAGGTTAGAACACACAATATAACCTGAAGTAAATATTAATAAACATAGTCTTTCTGAAAATATGAGCAATCTTGAATTGCAGTTTTAAAAAATGAACAGATTTTGTGATGATCAGATACCTGTAATGGAATCAAGATGAATTAAAAAAAAACTTTTCTTATTCAAGCATGAATTAGAATAACAAGAATATGCATAATAGGAGCATATAATATTGCATCTAGAACTTCTGATCCTATATATATTTTCCTTGAAATGTTTTCAACACAGATTACACTCCTAAAACACTAGAGAAGAAATATTTTTCAATGGGTTCAATAGTTCAAGAAATATTTCCCATACTTATCAACTCGAATTGCACTAAGCAATTATTCTGGAATGGTAATATGCAGTTCAGAACATAAATAAACTCTAGTAAAAAATTGCATGTCCTGCTGACTCGAATGCCACCATGCAAAGTCAAGAAATGGTTGCACAATAAATAGCAACAGGTTTTGAAATTATCTTAAATTGAATTATACATCGTACCACTTCAAAACCTTCTTTTAAATGTCAATAAATAGTAACACACAATGTATCACAAGCTTTTAAAGCTTCATAAACGAACCGCGCCTCATTGCCGATTCGTGATCAATCATGTATGTGTCAATAAATGTCAGCGCGCAATGCAACTCAAGATTTCAAAGCTTTCAAACAAATTGCGCCTCCTGCTCATTCATAAATATCCACGTGTATGTCAATAAACACTGGTGCGCAATGTAACACAGTTTTTCCTTTTTAACGCTTTTCAGACAAATCGCGCATCCTGTCGATTTGTAAACCTCAACGCGTATGTCAATAAACGCTGGCGCGCAATGTAACATGAGTTTCAAAACTATAAACGAATCGCGCTTCTTGCCGATTCATAAACATCCATGTACACACTTTAACAAAATACTCGAGTACACTTTTTATAACCTTAAAACAAATTGTTGACATAAATAAACAATCAGATCTTAGAATGAGATAATTCTAGATAAAATAAACGGTATTGGGAATAAACCCAAACTACTGTCTCACCACCCAGGAACAAGATGCACTAATGAAGATTTCAAAGCAGAACTGGGAGATCAAAAAGGCCACTGGAACTGAAGTTCTGGAAATAGCTGCTCTTCTGCACTGGAACCTCTGAATAGTGAGCACTGGGAGTTGGGCTGACTCTCCTTATATAGAGTCTTGGCCCAGCCCAGAACCACGCCCAGGCATGTTGCAGGGAAAGTCTCTGGAAGGCCCTGGAAAGAGGCCACACCCTAACCCACTCTGAAAACCTGTAGCAATACCTTGCAAAGAAACAGTATTTGTAAACATATTAAGAATAAGTGTTTAGGATTGAACTCTGCAATGCAAAAGGGTAAAATACAACATATCAGCACAATGCATGAATCATGTTATTTTGAAAGTGATGTTTTTTTGCATTTTTTTACGCCAATACAGCGCGTACTGTTCTGGTGTTGACAGTACTCCCCTCTCCCAGACGCACTCTAGGGCCTGGTTTGCTTGGATTAAGACGATGAAAGTGTCTCACAAGTACTGGAGCATGAACATCAGATGCGGAAACCCATGAGTTACTTTCAGGACCATAACCTTTCCATGAGATTAAATACCATAGATTACGTCCTCTCAGTTTAGAATCCAACACTTTCTTGACTTCATATTCTTCTTCCCCTTGTACTAAAACAGGAGCTGGATGAGGATGGACCTTTTGGACTGCCTTTTTCAAGAGGGAAGTGTGGAACACTAGATGAATCCGCAAGGATCCGGGAGATTGTAGTTTATAAGTCACTGGATTGATTTGCTGAAGGACAGTATAAGGACCTATGAATTTGGGGTTAAACATGTGCTTCTTCTTGAAGTCTATATGTTTTGTGGAAAGCCACACTTGGTCACCTGGTTGATATTGCGGTCCCTCACAATGTTTCTTATCATAATGTCTTTTATATTTTTGTTTGGCTTTTTCTAGTTACTGTTGAATCAGCTTCTGGGTTTGATGTAAATGCTGAATGGTTTCTGACACAGCTGGAGTATGAGAACTGTCTTGAGGAATTGTGATGGGCAAGGTGTCAGGATGATACCCAAATAAACCAAAAAAGGGTGTAACGCCAATGGAAGTGTGGAATGAGTTATTGTAAGCTAACTCAGCTAACCAGAGCATAGATGTCCAAGAATGAAGTGCCTTTTCAGCGTATGCAGGTAGGTATTGTTTTAAAGTCTGATTTAGTCTTTCTGTTTGACCATCTGTTTGAGGATGGTGACTAGTAGATAGTGTAGATGTCACTTGGAGTGTTTTACACCATGTCTTCCAGAAATTGGAGGAAAATTGTGACCCCTGATCGGAGAGGATAACCTTTGGTAGTCCATGATAACGAACCACTCTGTTCAGTAAAATGTTTGCCAATTCACTAGAAGTGGGAAATTTTTTACAGGCAATAAAATGTCCATATTTTGTGAGACTATCTACTACCACCAGAATTACTGAATGCTGTTGAACCACTGGCAGACCTGTAATAAAGTCTAATGAAATGTGTTCCCATGGACGACTTGGAGTTGGAAGTGGATGTAATAATCCTTTTGGTTTAGAATGACTTGTTTTAATGCGAGCACAAACTTCACAGTTGTTTACCATTGCTTTTACATCTTTCGTTAGGGTAGGCCACCAAAAATAACGTTGGATCAGTTCAAGAGTTTTAGGAATACCTGGATGACCTGCCGTAGTTTGATAGTGGGTATGAATAAACGAGCGTCAAGAAAGGGTAAACCTTGTTTGATTGACCTTTTGGAATCAGCTTGGGCCCATGTTTGCCATTTTTCAAAATTGAAGGAATTGCAAATTTCTTCAAAGAAATCTTCAGTTTTTATGATACATAGAACCTTGTCTGGAGCAATGATAGCTCTGGAGGCTTGAAATGCAGGCAACGTGGTAGACTCTTGACGGGACAAGGTGTCAGCCTTGCGATTATCTTTACCAGGCCAGAAGGTTACTACGAAATCAAATTCGGCAAAAAAAAGCATCCAGCGTAATTGCCTAGAGGTCAAAAGTCTGGCGGAACTCATGAATTGAAGATTACGATGATCAGTATATACTGTAACAGTGTATTTGGCACCCAATAAATTATGTCTCCATTCTTTAAAGGCATCCCGAATTGCCAGAAGTTCTTTTTCAGCAATGCCATAGTTTTGTTCGGCTTCGTTCAACTTCCGAGACATATAAGCTACAGGATGAAGTTGACCAGTGTCTTTATTTTGTTGTGATAAGACAGCTCCTATTGCTACATCTGAAGCATCAGCTTCCACTATAAAAGGTTGATTCGCATCAGGATGAGTTAAAACTGGGGCAGTGGAGAAAGCTTTCTTTAAAGTCGAGAAGGCTTGATCAGCTTCTGGGGACCATACAAACTTTTCTTTCTTTCTTAGTAGCTTAGTGATTGGAGCCACCATCTGGGAGAAATGACTTATGAACCTCCGGTAAAAATTTGCAAACCCCAGGAAGCACTGTACATCACAAACAGTTTTTGGGATGGACCACTCAGATACAGCTTTTACTTTCTTTTCTGCCATCACCATACCTTGAGGGGTAAGAATAACCCCCAAAAACTCAACCGTGGTAACATGAAACTCACACTTGGTTAGTTTATAATATAAATGGTGTTTTCGAAGGGCTGCAAGAATTTTCTTGACATGTTGTACATGTTCGTTTTCATTATCTGAGTAGATCAAAATGTCATTGATGTAGACTATGGCAAATATGTCGAGGTACTCTCTAAGAACGTCATTCAAGAAAAACTGAAAAGCTGCTGGAGCGTTACACAGACCAAAAGGCATGACGGTATATTCAAAAAGGCCATATCTTGTCTTGAACGCTGTTTTCCATTCGTCACCCTCTCTCATTCTGACCAAATGATAAGCACCTCGAAGATCAAGCTTCGTGTAGATCTTTGCTCTCTTTACTTGTTCCAATAAAACCGAAATTAGGGGTAAAGGATATTTATTCTTGATGGTGACTTTGTTTAAACCTCTATAGTCAATGCAAGTTCGAAGTTCTCCATTAGCTTTTGGAACAAAAAATAAAGGCGAAGCTGCAGGAGACTTAGAGGGGCAAATGAAGCCATTCTCCAAAAATTGATCTAGATATTTTCGTAAATGTTGGTTTTCATGTTCTGACAGAGCATATACACGACAGTTGGGAAGTGTCGCACCTGGGGCTAGGTAAATTTGACAGTCATAAGATCTATGAGGAGGTAGAGTCTCTGCTCCTTTCTCATCAAATACATCTTTGTACGACGAATACTGTTTGGGCAACTGAGTTTCTTTCTCCGCAGCAGTAGCTATGTTATAGTTGCAAACTGTTGGTACTTGATTTTTTGGGAGACATTGTTCATTACATAGCGCAGATGGGAACATGATTTGTCGTTCTGCCCAATTGATTTCTGGATTGTGATGAGTTAACCATGGCAAGCCGAGGATAATCCCATATTGGGGAGCATGGATCACATCTAGAATGATTTTCTCTTCATGTTTCTTTCTTAGAATCTTATCTTCACAACTCATTGACAAGGGGATAGTCTGAAGAGTTACCGGACCACCAGTCAAGAGTTTTCCATCGACTGCCTGGATGATTTCTGGGTTTTTCTTTTCAATACATGGGATTCCCCCATGCACAAACCAATTGGACATCAACAAAATTCCCAGTAGCTCCAGAATCAACTAGAGCTTTTTTGAAATAGATCTCTTTCTTGACCTGAACTCTTATTTCCAGTTTAAGATTTCTAGATTGTGAAGGGTCCACGGTGACACCCAAGAGCAACCCTTCTCTGCATCTCGGGTGTTTTAGTTTTCCAACTCGTCTGGTGCATTGGCTGCGACCTTCTGAACTGGACCTTGCTTGTTCTTTGGTTTGATTGGACAATCTGTGGCAAAATGACCTTTTCGCCCACAATAAAGACATTGTCCATTTTTTTTGCGTAAGTCCTTTTCATCTTTAGTCAAAGGTCTTCTGATGGTTCCAATTTCCATCGGTTCCGACGTTCTTTCTTTCGGAGTTCTTGAATCTCTGTTATCATGGACGCACCATGAATATTTTTCAATCTTTTTGTACATTCTGCTAAACGATGGTCAAGTCTCAAGACAAGATTTATTAACTCTTTACAGTCTGTAGGTTGTGGATCGATTTGCGCTAAGATATCTTTTAATTCCTCTTTGAGTCCCTTGTAAAACAAGACCGCTTGTTTTTCTTCAGGCCAGAAAGTCTCGGCAACCAGCCGGTTAAAGTTGGCTAAATACGACACTAGTTCTTGATTTCCTTGACGTAAGTTTAATAATTCATGATCTGCTGACTGTGTTACAGCTCTACGATCAAAAACTCTCTCAAATTCACGAACAAAATTTCTCCAATTATACAAGGGACTATTTTTACACACAAGAGGAATTGACCAAGTAGCTGCATCTCCAGTCAGATATGATAACAAGAAAGCTACTTTGGACTGGGCATCGGGAAAGGTATTTGGTCTGCAGGTGAAGTGTAGTTCCACTTGAACCAGGAAAGATTGCGCTTTCAATGGGTCACCTGAGAAACGTTCTGGGGGAGCTAAAGGAATAGCAGCAGGAACATTTAGGGAAATTGGACTACTTCCAGAAGCCTGAGAAGAAGTACCTGGCCAAAACACCCTTGTGGGACTTTGCTCCTTCTTCTCTACCTTATCTTGCAACTGACTCACTCTCTCTGCTAAGCTGGTAGTCAATTCTTTGGATGATACCACCTCTTTTTGGAGCTGGGTGATAGCCTTAACTAACTCGTCTAGCGTGGCCATGCTGAGAACATACACAACCCAGGAGGATAATAATTCGTGGTCTCACTATTCTGTCAGAGTCACCAGATCCTTGGGGTTTGCGCACATTCCCAACACGTCCTTTAATGAACAGCTCCAAGACTCTGATAGACAATTCACAGAGACTGTGAGAGTTTAAGAGGGGAAGAGGGGATTAGGAAAGGTACTGCTGGGAAGGAGACCTTTAATGGGAAAAAAGGTTAGAACACACAATATAACCTGAAGTAAATATTAATAAACATAGGGGGTCATTCTGACCCTGGCGGTCATTGACCGCCAGGGCCAACGACCACGGAAGCACCGCCAACAGGCTGGCGGTGCTTCCTGGCCAATTCTGACCGCGGCAGTAAAGCCGCGGTCAGAAAAGGGAAACCGGCGGTTTCTCGCCGGTTTTCCCCTGGCCAAAGGAATCCTCCATGGCGGTGCTGCAAGCAGCACCGCCATGGGGATTCCGACCCCCTTCCCGCCAGCCTGTTCCTGGCGGTTTACACCGCCAGGAACAGGCTGGCGGGAACGGGTGTCGTGGGGCCCCTGGCATGGGCATGGGCAGTGCAGGGGCCCCCTAACAGGGCTCCATTAAGATTTTCAGTGTCTGCTTGGCAGACACTGAAAATCGCGACGGGTGCAACTGCACCCGTCGCACCCC
Source organism: Pleurodeles waltl (assembly GCF_031143425.1). Taxonomy (NCBI): domain Eukaryota; kingdom Metazoa; phylum Chordata; class Amphibia; order Caudata; family Salamandridae; genus Pleurodeles; species Pleurodeles waltl. The sequence goes on from NC_090436.1 coordinate 734,003,007, forward strand.
AGCAAATCCGCCGGCTCCATTCGGAGCCGGCTTCATCTTTGCTGGGGCTTTCCCGCTGGGCCGGCGGGCGATCTTTTGAAGATCGCCCGCCGGCCCAGTGGGAAAGTTAGAATGGTCCCCGCTGTCATTTGACCGCGGGGCGGTGTTTGGGCGGTTTCGGAATGACCCCCATAGTCTTTCTGAAAATATGAGCAATCTTGAATTGCAGTTTTAAAAAATGAACAGATTTTGTGATGATCAGATACCTGTAATGGAATCAAGATGAATTCAAATAAAACTTTTCTTATTCAAGCATGAATTAGAATAACAAGAATATGCATAATAGGAGCATATAATATTGCATCTAGAACTTCTGATCCTATATATATTTTCCTTGAAATGTTTTCAACACAGATTACACTCTTAAAACACTAGAGAAGAAATATTTTTCAATGGGTTCAATAGTTCAAGAAATATTTCCCATACTTATCAACTCGAATTGTACTAAGCAATTATTCTGGAATGGTAATATGCAGTTCACAACATAAATAAACTCTAATAAAAAATTGCATGTCCTGCTGACTCGAATGCCACCATGCAAAGTCAAGAAATGGTTTCACAATAAATAGCAACAGGTTTTGAAATTATCTTAAATTGAATTATACATCGTACCACTTCAAAACCTTCTTTTAAATGTCAATAAATAGTAACACACAATGTATCACAAGATTTAAAAGCTTCATAAACGAACCGCGCCTCATTGCCGATTCGTGATCAATCATGTATGTGTCAATAAATGTCAGCGCGCAATGCAACTCAAGATTTCAAAGCTTTTCAAACGAATCGCGCCTCCTGCTGATTCATAAATATCCAAGTGTATGTCAATAAACACTGGCGCGCAATGTAACACAGTTTTTCCTTTTTAACGCTTTTCAGACAAATCGCGCATTCTGTCGATTTGTAAACCTCAACGCGTATGTCAATAAACGCTGGTGCGCAATGTAACATGAGTTTCAAAACTATAAACGAATCGCGCTTCTTGCCGATTCATAAACATCCATGTACACACTTAACAAAATACTTGAGTGCACTTTTTATAACCTTAAAACAAATTGTTGACATAAATAAACGATCAGATCTTAGAATGAGATAATTCTAGATAAAATAAACGGTATTGGGAATAAACCCAAACTATAGTCTTACCACGCAGGAACAAGATGCACCAATGAAGATTTCAAAGCAGAACTGGGAGATCAAAAAGGCCACTGGAACTGAAGTTCTGGAAATAGCTGCTCTTCTGCACTGGAACCTCTGAATAGTGAGCACTGGGAGTTGGGCTGACTCTCCTTATATAGAGTTTTGGCCCAGCCCAGAACCACGCCCAGGCATGTTGCAGGGAAAGTCTCTGGAAGGCCCTGGAAAGAGGCCACACCCTAACCCACTCTGAAAACCTGTAGCAATACCTTGCAAAGAAACAGTATTTGTAAACATATTAAGAATAAGTGTTTAGGATTGAACTCTGCAATGCAAAAGGGTAAAATACAACATATCAGCACAATGCATGAATCATGTTATTTTGAAAGTGATGTTTTTTTTGCATTTTTTTACGCCAATAGAGCGCGTACTGTTCTGGTGTTGACACCTCCTGGGCAGCTGGGCTGAGGCTGGCGGTGGCCTCCGGGGCAGCTGGGCTGGGGCTGGCGGTGGCCTCCTGGGCAGCTGGGCTGGGGCTGGCAGGGCCCTCCTGGGCAGCTGGGCTAGGGCTGTTGGGGCCCTCCTGGGCAGCTGGGTTGGGGCTGGCGGGGCCCTCCTGGGCAGCTGGGCTGGGGCTGGCGGTGGCCTCCTGGGCAGCTGGGCTGGGGCTGGCGGGACCCTCCTCGGCAGCGGGGATGATGGCGGTCTTCTCCGCCATGCTGCTCTTCCCAGACTTGCCGGATTTCTTGTGGCCCTTCCCCACCTTGGGAGGTGTAACAGATGACTCCACGATCCCACCGGGACCCCTGGGAGCGGCTTTGGTGGCTGGAGTCTTCCCCCTCTCCCGCCGGGCACTGGCCAACTTCTGATGCTTCACGGGGGGACTGGCTGTGCTGTGGCTCCGTGACACACTGGCTGTCCTGGTGGCCGGTGCACTCCACATACCTGTGACTACAGGCACTCCTGGTCTCGGAGATGTTGTGGCTGAGATGCTACTTCAGGACCTATGAGATGGACGGGGTGGGGGAGGTGTGAGAAAAAGGTCAAGGCTGGACAGGAAAATTCTTTTGGACACACTGGGACGGGTAGCTGGAGGGGGTTTGGGAGTGGAGGAAGAGGTGGTGGTAGTAGGAGGTGTACATTTGGTGACTTTGGGTGCAGGTGCATGCGCTGGAGGCTGTCGTGAGGTGGATGGCTGTTGGGTGGATGTGTGCCTGCGTTTGTGTATCTTCGGAGGGGGCGTCACAGACACACTGGGAGAGGACACAGGGGACGTGTGAAGGGTAGTGGGGTGGTGACTGCACATGAGAGGGGTGTGCTGGTGGATGCCTGTAGAGGTAGTGCATGCAGGTGTGTGTGTAGACGAGACTGGGAGGGAGGAGAGAGACGACGAGGAGGGGGACACAGTGGAGGCAGTGGATGTTGGTGTGTCTGCATGTGTGTGATGCTTGCGTGAGTGCCTGTGGGATGTGTGGTGCTTATGTTTGCCTGAGCTTCCCTTGTGTGGTGAGGTGTGTGTCTGCTGGTCTGATGGTGTGCTTGGGATAGGCAGAGGTACAGGGGATTGGGTCTGGGTGGAGAAAGTTGTAGGGGGGAGGCTAGAGACGGGGACAATGGCTGCCATCAGTGCTGAGGCCAGAGTTTGAAAAGCTCGGTTAAGGGCCGCCTGACCAGAATGAATGCCCTCCAGGAATGCATTAGTTTGCTGCAACTGCCTTTCTACACCCTGGATGGCATTCAAAATGGTAGACTGCCCAACAGTGAGGCGGTCAATGGCCTCACTGAGGGCAGCAGGGGTGACTGGGGCAGGGCCTGAGGTGCCTGGGGCGAAGGTGATGCCCACCCTCCTGGGTGAGCGGGCATGGGGCGAAGGCTGAGGGGCTGCTGGGAGGGCGGTGCTGGTAGGGGGGTGGCGGCTGTACCTGTAGATGCGGGGGGCACAGATGTTGCCGCCACCACAAGGGAGCTCCCATTAGAGGACGAGTCCGTGTCGCTGGTCTCAGCTTCTGTCCCCGCCGTGGAGCTCCCCTCGCCCTCCGTCCCACTGGTGAATTCAGAGTCCGTAGTCTCGCCCTCCAGGGCCATGTGGGATGCAGATCCCTCTTGCTCCGGTGCCACTGCTCCTCCGCCTGATGATGCTAATGCACACAAGAACAGGAAGACCACAAAAAGGGTGGGGGAGACAGAAGAAAGACATGTTGAGTGCATGGATTACCGCTACTGTTGGCGGACAAGACAGACACAGAAGCCCCCTGCACTACACCGTGCTCTTGGGCTCTACAGTGAAATTCCTGGGAAATGGCCTATTAGGTTATGGACGACATCTGCACACATAGATGACACAGGGGCATGAATAGCTGTACTTGGCACTCTACAGAGGTGGGGTGGGGGGCCACAGGGCCATGCCTTACGGGGGGGCCTAGCCTACGGAACTCGCCCTGGCCTAGGGAAACCCACAGACCTAATCCCCCACCCAGACAACTCCACTGTGCGCAAAGTCAGCTGAGTGAGAGTACACTCACCCCCTTGTGTCTGCTGTGATCCCCTCAAGTGCCCATCCAACTCCGGGTAGGCCACCGCCAGGATCCTGAACATCAGGGGGGTCATGGTTCGATGGGCACCCCTCCCACGTTGAGCCTCCGCCATCTTCTTGCTCCAGCGGCAAATGTCCTCCCATCTTTTCAGGCAGTGGGTGCTCCGTCTGTGGTAGACCCCAGGGTCCGGACGTCCTTGGCGATGGCACACCAAATATCTTTCTTCTGGTGGGCACTGACCTACATGAAATGTACAGGGGAAGAAGAGAAGTCATTACCAACTGCACCGTCAAAGTGAGTGGCCCCCATCCCTACCCTTGCCATGTGGCACATGCACTCACCGTCTTTCATGCACGCAGCACTCTGCCCCCTTCCTTCTGACATCCAGCCTTCTCCACACATGCATAGCCCATACAACATGCTCCCTGTGTACTTACCTGTTTGTCTGGAGGACCGTAGAGTAGCGTGTACTGGGGGAGGACCCCATCTACGAGCTTCTCCAACTCCTCAGATGTGAAGGCAGGGGCCCTTTCCCCAGACGCACGAGCCATTGTCTCTTCCAGACTGAGGTCACAGCAGCACTTGCAGTGTAGGTCCTCTCCTGTCGAAGATCAGGTATCGAGTGATTGAAGTGATAGAAAATGGCGGTCACGTCCGCGGCAGTCACGTCCGCGGCGGTGCGTACCCTCACCGCCGGCGTACATCGTCATTGGCTCCTGGGACCCATAGGGTCCAATGTTAACCAATGCAGCATTGCGCCGCGGTCTCCGACCGCCTACCGCAACGGTGTACAACGCCTGCGCAGTTACCTCACATCCCATTGTCCCACTTTAGAGGTCAGGCAGCCGCCATTTCAGGGGCCCACATGGCCTCATTTTAAACTGCGTCACACATACCTAGGCCTAGTCTCAACACACCTACAGGCCACCTTTTGTGTATTATTGGTGTTCTGTGTAAACTGTGGGTACGTACCTCTGAATTGTTTGACTCTGTGGTCGCTGTTGTCCTTCATAGGCACCGTCCGCTGGGACATGTGAGGCGATGGCGGCATCCTCCGGCGTACTGACCGTTGGTGGACCTGTCGACAATGGAGGAGCGACATTTGATAGTCACCTACAGGTTTGACCGTGCCACAATCCAGGAACTGTTTATCCAGTTGGAGCCAGACCTGATGTCAGCAATACGCCATCCCACAGGAATCCCCCCTCAAGTGCAGGTGCTGTCAGTGCTCCATTTCCATGCAAGTGGGTCTTTTCAAACAACTGTGGCCATGGCATCAGGGATGTCCCAACCTATGTGTTCCAACGTATTGTCCAGAGTGTTGTCTGCCCTTCTGAAACACATGCAGAGCTACATCGTTTTCCCTCATGTGGAGGATTTTCCTACAGTGAAAGGTGATTTCTATGCCCTGGGACATATCCCCAACATCATAGGTGCCATTGATGGGACCCATGTGGCTTTGGTCCCCCCCCACAGGAGTGAACAGGTGTACAGAAACCGGAAGAGTTATCATTCGATGAATGTACAGATGGTATGTTTGGCAGACCAGAACATCTCCCATGTGAATGCCATGTTCCCTGGCTCAGTGCATGACGCTTACATCCTGCGGAATAACAACATCCCTTATGTGATGGGTCAACTCCAGAGGCACTGTGTGTGATTATTAGGTGAGCCCCTGGAAGCAAGACAGTGGGAATGGTTGTCTGGGGTTATCCCTACATGTTAGTGTGTGTCTAACAGTTGTCCCTCGCCATTTGCAGGTGACTCTGGGTACCCCAACCTGTCATGGCTACTGAGGTCTGAGGAATCCCAGGACCAGGGCAGAGGAACACTACAATGAGGCCCATGGGCGAACTAGGAGGGTGATCGAGCGGATCTTCGGCCTCCTGAAGGCCAGGTTCAGGTGCCTCCATACGACAGGTGGATCCCTATTCTACTCACCAAAGAAGGTGTGCCAGAACATCGTGGCCTGCTGTATGCTTCACAACTTGTCTTTGCGACAACAGGTGCCTTTTCTGCAGGAGGATGGTCCAGATGGCAGTGTTGTTGCAGCTGTGGAGCCTGTGGACAGTGATGAGGAGGAAGGAGAGGAAGCAGACATGCAGAACAGGAACTCAGTGATCCAGCAATATTTCCATTGAAACACAGGTGAGAATACAATCCTGCCTACTACATGTACTTTTACACTACTACCTCTATCCTGTCTGTCGTTTTCACCCAGTGTATGGTCACTGAGTTGTCACTTTCCCTTACGGTTTCACAGATGTGGGTCCCACTGTGTGTCATCTGCTTAAATTACTCATGGACTAGAGCTGTGTGACATAGGTATGTTGACATTACTATTTCAAGAACATTTTGTCACTGTAATTGCAAATACACTATTTTGAAATCACAGACAGACTCCAGATCATTTTGTGCTTTAGGTGTGTTTATTTAAATGCAAAATATTGGAGGGGGAAGTTAAATGGTGAGGGGTGATGGCAGAGGAGTGTCCATGGCAGAGTCCAGTCTATTAGTCTCACAGGTGCATTGCCCATATGGGCATAGGAAGTGGAGCTGGGGCAGTTTAATTATGGACAGGGTGACAAAGTGGGTCAGTGGGATGACAATCAGGGTGGTTTCATTTCTTGGCGGGGTCTTGGCATTGTTCTCTGTCTTGTTCCTGGATCTCAGGGACCGTTTGCGGGGTGGTTCTCCGTCTGCAGGGGGTGGGGTGCTGGTGTGGTGGTCCTGTGGCGGGGCGTCCTGTCCACTAACGCCGGTGGAGGTGGTGGGCAGTTCATCGTCCATGCTAATGTCAGGGGCCCCTTGGAGTGCCACAGTGTCCCTCCTGGTGTTGAGTAGTTTCTTCAGCACCCCTACGATGGTGCCCAGAGCGGAGCTGATGGTTCTGAGTTCCTCTCTGAAGCCCATATACTGTTCCTCCTGCATGCGCTGGGTCTCCTTAAACTTGGCCAGTACCGTTGCCATCGTCTCCTGGGAGTGGTGGTATGCTCCCATGATGGGGGAGAGGGCCTCGTGGAGAGTGGGTTCCCTAGGCCTGTCCGCCCCCTGTCACACGGCAGCCCTCCCAGTTCCCCTGTGTTCCTGGGCCTCCGTCCCCTAGACCGTGTGCCCACTGCCACTGCCCCCAGGTCCCTCTTGGCATTGGGGTGGTGGGTTATCCTGGGTTCCCTGTAGTGGTGGACACACAGCCGATTAACGTGTCCTGGGGACGGAGGTATGGGCCCGCTGGGTGGGTGCTGTGCTGGTGTTTCCAGAGGGGGGAAGGCCTGTGGTGGCCTGTGCCTGTGTGAGGGGAACCGACTGTCCAGAGGTCCCCGATGGTCCGGGATGATCATCTAGATCCAGTTGGACAGAGCTGCTGTCATCACTGTGGGCCTCTTCTGTGGGTGGAGTGGACATGTCTGGACCCTCCTGTCTGGTGACGTTGGGTAGGGGTCCTGCAGGGGTGGAAAGGCATGATTTTTGCATCTGTGTGTGTCATGGTGTGCAATGGGTGGGTGACCGTGTACCCCAGTGCTGGCATTCCTGTGTGGGACCTTGTGTGAGGATGGTTTAGGGGGGTGTATGGGTATGTGCAGTGTGCATGCTTTGGTGATGGGTGTCCATGCTTTGTTGTTGCATGCAGGGCTTGGTGTTGGGATGGGTGGTTTGTGATATTGGTACATTTGTGAGGAGTTGGTGTGATAGGGGTGAGGGCGAGGGTGGGGGTATGTGATAGCATGCAGGTAGGGTGGGGGATTTAATAGTTAAGATTTGACTTACCAGAATCCATTCCTCCAGCTACTCCTGCAAGCCTGTCAGGATGCAGAATCGCCAAGACCTGCTCCTCCCATGTTGTTAGTTGTGGGGGAGGAGGTGGGGGTCCGCTGCCAGTCCGCTGTACCGCGATGTTGTGTCTGGAGACCACGGAACGCACCTTCCCCCGTAGGTCGTTACACCTTTTCCTGATGTCCTCCAGATTTTTCGCCATAGCTCTGTCTTCCTTGTTATGGAGGTGTGCTGCACCTGTGATCCAAATAGCTGTGGCTCTACCCGGACGATTTTCTCCACCATGACCCTGAGCTCCTCCTCCGAGAACCTGGGGTATCTTTGCCGTGCCATGGGGTGGTGTAGGTGATGTGTGGGGTGGAGTGTGTGGTGATATGTAGTGGTGTGTTGTGTGAGGTGCGTGGAAGTTGTGTGATGGTATTATGTGCCTGTGGATGCTGTTGTACTTGCTGGTGGTGTCTCTCTCTGGCCTTCGTTCTCAATTTTTGTCGTAGGGGTTTGTGGGTGTGTGTTTTATATTGTATTGGGTGTGTGGGACTGGTGTGTGTATGTGGCTCAGGTGTGTGTATTTTGAATTGTCCAATGTAGCTGTGTTTTGTAAATGTGTGTGTATTTTGAGCGCGGCGGTGTGTACCGCCAATGGAATACCGCGGTTGAAAGACCGCCGCGTGGATTCGTGTGTCGTGATAGTGTGGGCGTATTTCTGTTGGCATGATGGTGGAGGTTTTGTTTTCGCTAGTTTATCACTGACCTTTGGTGTGGCGGGCTTGTGTGGGTGTCTGAATTTTGGCGGGTTCCGAGATGTGGGTCATAATAGCTGTGGCGGATTTCTGCGGCCGCTGCGGTGTGTTGGCGGTCTTCTGCGCGGCGGTAAGCTGCTTTTACCGCCAATGTTGTAATGAGGGCCTATGTTCCAGTAAGGAGTAATCTATCTTTATTTGTTGGTACTGATCATCTAGGAAACTGTTGTTCTACCTATTGCCATGACAGCCTTTAAAATTTTGAAGAAGATGAGAGGATTCAAATAAAATCTTGAGGAGGGGGATGTATTTCAAATCATTAACATTTATAAAGCGCGCTACTCACCTGTGCGGGTCTCAAGGCGCTAGGGGAAAAGGGGGGTTATCGCTGCTCGAACAGCCAGGTCTTTAGGAGTCTCCGGAAAGCGGAGTGGTCCTGGGTGGTCCTGAGGCTGGTGGGGAGGGAGTTCCAGGTCTTGGCCGCCAGGAAGGAGAAAGATCTCCCACCCGCCGTGGAGCGGCGGATGCGAGGGAAAGCAGCGAGTGCGAGGCCAGAGGAGCGGAGGAGGCGGGTGGGGACGTAGAAGCTGAGGCGTCTGTTGAGGTATTCCGGTCCCTTGTCGTGGAGGGCTTTGTGTGCGTGGGTGAGAAGTTGGAAGGTGATCCTTTTGCTGACTGGGAGCCAATGCAGGTGTCTCAGGTGTGCGGAGATGTGGCTGCTGCGGGGTATGTCGAGGATGAGGCGGGCCGAGGCGTTTTGAATGCGTTGCAGGCGATTTTGGAGTTTGGCTGTGGTCCCGGCGTAGAGGGTGTTGCCGTAGTCCAGGCGGCTCGTGACGAGGGCGTGGGTCACGATTTAACCATATTGGTTGCTGTAGAGAGGTTGACTAGAATACAAAGTCATGAGATGCCATTGTTGAACATGCAAAGTGTATTGTTAATTATTTGCAGTATAGCTGGTCTTTGTGCTGCAGTCTGCTCTAAAGCCTGAATGGAAGTTGTTAAGTATGTCTTTCCCTTAAATATGATGGTTAAAGCGAGAGGTCTAAAGGCACCAGAGAGCCCCCTACCAAGATTGCCACCTGAGTTTTCGACTGTGTTCGCTCAATAAACTATCAGTCAACATCTGCAACTGAAGAACAAATCTGCTTAGGTGTTTCTGTGGCAAAGGAGAAGAAGAAACACTTTCACAAACACTGGAAGTGGCCATTTGTTAGAAAAATGTGTGTGTGAAGTATGGTTCATTGTACCTGGGCCATGCCGATAGGTAGAGGCACCTTTGAGTGCACAAAGGAGATATCTTCACTGTGCCTATGCCGAGCTACGATCTACAAAAGAAGGGGGGGGCAGCACAGAGGTGAAAGGTGCCCATTTGAGAACTGCTGGATGAGGAGATAAATCTTCAACAACACAGGCAGGGTGTCATGAAGGCGTGGGCCAGGCACACAGTTTGCAAGGAGCAGGCTACTGCTACTTTTTTATTGCCAATGGGACTAACCTGTGTGATTGGCTGAACCAAATCAGCATCCACCTGGGGTCTCTGCCAGAGGGGTATTCTTGTCAGAAATGATTCAGGAACTTCCTTTACTGAAATGATGTGAAGAACTTTGCAATTCTGCTCAGAACCACTGATAGCTTGCTGACTGGCCCTGAGGTCTGCCTGCTCTAATGAGATGGGATGAACAGAAGTGAGGAAATGTTTTAAAATTGTAGCTGTGTGTTGTGATACCTGCTCAACATACACCTGACGTGGGAGATGATGCAAATGTACATGGGGGAAAACCGTTGAAGAAGAAAAAGGCATTAGAGGTGATAAGTGCAAAGAATGAGGATTTGGAGGCACAATCAAATTCACAGTGTTTGGGAGATGGAATCCTCCAACATAGGGAAAATGGTGTAATTTGTGGAGAACCAGCTGGTAACTTGTTTCACCATAAACATTTCTCAATCATCTACATGGTAGATTTTGCCCATCTCTCACTAGACCAATATGTGGAGCTCTGCCCAGAGCTATAATAGATCATTGTTAAACTACAGATAAAGAGATACAGTGTTGAGACTAGTGAGAGAAAAGAATGAGCTCCCATATCAAGGACAAACCCCATCTCTATATCTAGAATTAATCTTGGTTGTTCTGGAGGCCAGGGCAGCACTTACACTTGCAGAAAAATACTACAACTGAAGACACTAGAATAGGCTATGCCATATCCTGCAAGACCTGGAATTATTCACAAGGGGATGGAGTATTTGTTCAACAACCGTCTAACTGCTGCCTAATTTCTAAAGACCTTATTCAACCGTACAAGTGGAAACTCATCATCTGATGAAACATTAGTGCCAGAAAGATGCCATCTTATTTCAATATCATATTGCTATATGCCTTGATATGTTACTCTACTGTATAGTACTTAGTTGCTATGCCTGTAAGATATGGCTAAATTTAACTCTGACTATGATGACATGGTTGTAATGGCTGTGGTGCATGGAGTGGTGCATCTCGCCCGCAATTAAGATAGCGCCACCCTACTCAAAATATAAGAATGCTTCTTACCCCAATGCAGCTGACAGGCTAATAGGTACCCACATGGCTTTGATGCATAGAGACAACTCGGATGAGTGGCTGCACCGCTCCACCAAGAGGGCTAGATGATATAGGCTATCTGATATCCTACTGCTCTGTGTCTCACTGCTGGGCCCTGGGATGGGGATAACATAGGCTTAATGCGTGCTTTACACATAGGGCAATGGTTTGTCAGACTGCATAAACATGGCCTATCAACCTGGACTTATAAATTAACAAAATAAGGGCATTATATAACAGACCTCTCAAGAGATTGATACATACTGAAACACTATGACTATTAACTTTGGGTACTGTTCATTCATGCATGGCTGGGTTGCAGCACACAGTAGTCTCAGGTGTGTACGGATTATGGTTGGTTCATTGTTTGGAAGCAACCGAATAGGTAATGCAGAACATAACCACTGACAATTAGGGTTTCAGTCTGGGAGGAGGTTGGGAAGAGAACCAAGGGGACATGTCTTTCAGATTTGGAGTAGTCTGTTGAGCATAAGCTAGGAGCTCAGATATTTGAGTATATTACATTTCACAAACAGGGCAATGTTTACTTAGAGTGACCTTACTGAAAATGTGTCTAATGACCTGGAACATGAGAGACATCAGATTTTCTGAATGGTGGATTTGGTGCAGCATAGTGATCGGGATGGTCGGAAGGGATAGATATCTCAATCTTTACTTAAATTTTCTTGAATAACTTATTGGAATTCATCACTTTTTCTCTGTTGTTGAAGAGAGGTTGAAAGATTTGTATTCTGTTTTATGATCTGAATGTTGCTTTGTTATTGTTTGCTCATCCAATTTTCAGAGAGAAGAAATTTGATTTAGGTTCAAGTATGCTTGTTCTAGACACTGCTTCTCAATAGAAGGATTCAAAGTTTCTAGTCGATGTACTTGGCACCAAATGCATACTATGGCTCTGAGTGACTTCATTCTTAAGATGTCTGGAGTAAGAAGGTGCAGACATTTTCAACTGTTGCTTTTCTTACTGCCTTGGATTGCATGACCAGCAGTATGATCCCATGATGGAATTGGTGCTCAGTACACGGAGTAGCAAATTTTTTCTTGCATGGACACATTGATGTGTTTTGTGTTTCTGATCAAAAGTTTCAATCCTTTGAGTTGTCCAGTGGTTTACATGTGTTACATTTTAGAGACAGATATGGAGAAAGTGATCTGACCAATCCACTGGAATAGGCGTTCAATTCCTAAAAATCTTATTTTGATAACAGGAGAGCAAACCTTCATGTGTCACTGTATTCTAAAACTGTCAAAGGTCATTGTTGTGGAGGAATAAGAAGAGCTGGGAAACAACTATGTCATTGGTGCACCCCTCGTGGAGGTTGATATACTCTAGGAAGAGTTTGGTGGATGTGGAGAGTCAATGCATTGTAATTAGTTCTTATAACTCTTTTACAAATAGTTTATTGTGGCATGAGGACTTTAGATGTGCATGTCTATTCTAGTAATCTCCCTCTAGTATTAGTCCCCCATGTTGCCTCAGGCCCCTCGCCCTCCATGTTGCTTCACCCTCTGTGTTACTTGCCCTCTTACCACTGTCAGTGTTGTTGTTTGCGACTCCCACTGTCTGTGTTGTTGTTTGCCCTCTCTCACTGTCCATGCTGTTGCTAGCCCCCTCCTGCTGTCTGTATTGTTGCTTGCCCTTGCCCACTGCCTGTGCTGTTACTTGTCCGACATGCTCTTCGTGTTGTTGTGCTCCTGCCCACCCCACCCATCATCCATGTTATTGCTCTCTCTCCTGCTCCACCCACTGTCCATGCTCTTGCTCTTCCTCACCCTCTATTCCTTACCTCCAAGTTGCCTCCCACCCTGCAATAAACAATAAAAAACTATAATGCCGCTGGCCATGTCACAGCTCTTCCCCCCCAACAAACATCCTTTGTTTCTTTCCCATATGTCTTCTCTTCATCTTGCCACCCCTCTCTGTGCAATAAAAAGTGCTATGACATGGCCAGAGCTAGTTGCATGATAGTGCTTCTTGTTTTTTACTTTGTTAATGTTTTTAGAAATGGTAGACAGCAGCGTGGCTGCTAAGAAGATTGGCTGAAAGTTAAAAAAATGTGCTATGATGTGGGCAACACTGCTGTACAACATGGCTAAAAACACTGACAAAGTCAATAGCTCTCATAGAAAAGACATTTTAGCTTTGCAAATGCTTTTTTAAGCCATGCTGGACATAAACCATGCTGCTTTACAATATGGCTAAACACTGCTAACTCCGGTACCTCTTGTCTCATAGAAGAGATCTATTGCCTTTGCCAATGCTTGTTTGTTTTATTCTAAGTCTTTATTTTGAAGAGAGTTTCTGTATAAAATATCCTTTCTGCTTCTTTCTCGTCTCTCTCCTAGGTGAGGGCGGAGTATAAAATAGTTTGATCTATTACTAGTTGAGAGATTTTACTCAAAAATATTTCTGTAAAGAAGAGTCCAAATTATTCTATTAAAATTAAGGGCCTCATTATGAGTTTTGTCGTAAGCCAAGCTGACTGCCAAACTAGTGGGAAGGACATCACCGCCATGGAGGTGGCATTCCTACCAACCGTATTACAATGTTCCCGCCAGGCTGACTGGCGGCAACATTGTATTAAGAGGATCCTACCGGACTGCCCGGTGGGAAAAGTTCTACGGAATTGGCCTTGGCTCCCTTAAGGGAGCCAAGGCCAATACAGTAGGATCCCAGCACTATTGGAATGCGCACTGTCTGCAAAGCAGACAGTGCGCATTCCAATTGTGCTGGGCATGGGCAGTGCAGGGGTCGCGCTGTGGCCCTTAGCACTGGCTTTCCTGCCAGACTTCCCATGGCAGGGTGACGCCACGGAATTGCTGGCAGAAAGTGGGGTTTTAATCGGCAGTCACAGTTGGCCTGTCAGGAACCACGTTCCCGGGGGACATGGCGGTCTTCTCATGGGTCTGCTCACCAGGGTTGTAATGTGGTGGTTGGACCGTCATAGTTGGGATGGTCCGACTGTCACCATGAGGCTGGCAGTCCTTGGCCAGCCTCGCAATGAGGCCCTGAGTCTGTAAATCTTGATTCAGTCCTTGACTTGTTTTAAGTGAAATTTAGCAAGGAGCTAAGGATATTGCTGGAGGAGGTGAATTTAAAGGGAAGTTCAATGAAATACTCATATCTAGTATCTTACACCTGTTAAGGTGGGAATGTGGAAGAATAAGTCTATGTGTTTTATTGCATCCTGGGTGCAATACAGAAATTGGACAGATTATGCATGTCCACATTGGAAAGTAAATGGGTGATTCTACTAGTATGGAAAAATGCATTGTCCAGGGAAAACATTTTTAGAGAAGGGCACAGAGTCAGATTTTCTCACTATGCTGGCTTAGTATGTCTAGTTGATGGAGGTCATTCAAGGTTATATAAATGTAATTTTCTTTGGTAATTCGTTAACAGTTATCTTAGTTCTTTCAATTGAAATTCTATTTTCTCATCAGGTTCGTAGAGATCATGGCAGCTCAGTATCTTCTTGAGATGTTTAGCATGACTGTTCAAAGGGGCACAAAGAATCATAATAAGGGGGTTATGGATCAGTAGTAAATTCAAAAGTGCTGAATGTTCCTGGACTTTGAAAACTGATACAAGTATCACTGCACCCTAAATCACTGCATCCTGGCAAAAATTGTCAATGTGCCTTCAGTTTACCACTATGCAAGCTAGTGTCCTGTAACCCATCAACATACCTATACGCAAACGTTTCTTATATAATGAGATTGACATTAAAGATTTATGAAAAAACTGATCACGTTGATAAAATAACTAAAAACCCATCTGAGACTAAACAAAATGTAAACCAATGAACTGATCAATCCCCAGAGTCCTGGAACACTGCTCACCTCGTGCAACACACGCTTGTATAATTCCCCCCACTCTATATGCCAATTAACACTTGTCTCATTTTTGCTCTAACAGTCAGGCCCTCATTACAAGTTTGGCGGTCTTAAGACCGCCACACTCGGGGTGGTGGTTCGACCTCCACATTACGTCCATGGCGAAAGCACCATGGTCGGACAGACGGCACTGCCATATTTTGAAAGGCCAATGGCTTGGCGGTGCCGGCGGTCTTAATCTGCCAGGGCAGCGGGGTTTATGAGTCCCCTCTCCGCCGGCATTTCCATGGCGGTTCCACCATCATACAAAGTCTGGTAGAGACATGGTCTTGGGGGCCCTATGGGGCCCCAGCACTGCCCATAAACTTGGCATGGGCAGTGCAGGGGCCCCCACGGACAGCCCCGCCACGCTTTTCACTGCCAAAATTACGAACAGTGAAAAGCGCAGTGGGTGCTGTCATCCCCGACGCACTGCAACATTGTAATTGGCTCGATTATGAGCCGGCGTCAATGTTGTGATGAGTTTCCCATTAGGCCAACGGCCGGCTCAGCTGGAAACTCAAAATAGGGCCAGCGGGCGGAAAACTGGACTGGCGGTTTTCCTTCCGAAATAGTTTGGGGGACGGTCTCCGCAGCACGTCAAACTCTAAATGAGGGCCCCAGTGCCTTTAAAACCCATGTGGACATCAACCACATTTGTAACTTCTTCCTAGCTCTAGACATGGAGTCACATATAGGTGCAACCCCTAAATTCAGAGATCAGTTTAGTCTTTTGCATGCAAAATCTAACTTGGAACCCTATTAAGCCCTAAATATCTATGCTGCAGAACGGAGAGGAAAGCAGGAGTCAAGAGGCCTGTGGTTAGATAAAGTATTCAAGAGAAAGAACATCACTTAAGGTAAGTAACTTATTCTTCTGATGTATACTTCTAATTTCAGAATTCTCACCTTGTGAATAAATGCCAAAACAATGCCACCTCCAAGGAGGTGGGTCTGAGGAAAGAACATTACACAAGGAAGTTTTTCAAGCATGAACAGACAAAATTAACCTCCAACCGGGTTTTAGTTGATAGTGCTTCGTATGAGTGAGGACAAATGCTCACGTCACAGACTTTGCTCTGGTGGAATGAGGCCTACAACTCTTGAGAGGGATGTTTTGATCAAGACAGTCCACTAAGGATCTGCTGTGGATCCAACCAGTGTAGCCTCTGTTCCTCCTCAAAGGGATGTGGTGTACTACCTCACATGAAAGGATAATACCACCTTCGGGGGAAACAATGCACAAGTCCTAAGTGCCAACTTGTCAGGCAACAATGTAATGAAAGTAAGCTGGACTGACTACACCTGCAGCTCCCTGCCTCAACACACAAAAGTGACTGTTGGGAAGAATGAGGATTCCTGAGTTATAAATCTTAGGGAACAACTATGAAGAGCTAAAATAAGGGGTCAAATGTGTGAAGTCATCAAAGGTCAAAGGGTGTGTGAATGGAGCTAACGTCAAGGAAGCTGTAACTAAATTGAGGTCCCACTGTGGCACAATAAAGAGGAAAGGGAGAAACATGCAAAAGACCTTTACGAAACTCATCACAATGTGTGATTTCAATAAAGAGGATCGACCTGGCAAAATGTAGAAAGGCTGACGAGTAATCTTTAACACTACCCGCAGCAAAGCCTTTCTGGCCCAAAGACAGCACGTACGAAAGGACATCAGTCATCCTAGCTGCAGTGTCAGTCTACTTCTCCTTGTACCAGGTAATGAACCTGGATCAATGACTCAAGTGTAAAAGTTCAATAAGTAGCCAAAATGCCATCTAGAACTTCTTATGGAAGATCAAAATATCTGAGCTCAATCTCCAACCACTGAGATGTTGATTGCACTGGTTTGAGTGTAACACTCTTCCCAGTTGTTGACACAACAGGACGTCCCACAGAAGATGCTGAAGTCTGAGTAGATAATGATGGTCATAGATTTTGATCACCAGATCATCCTGACCCAAACTGGAGCTAGTAGAATCAGCTACACTGAGTTCCATGTGACTTTCTTAGGATCAGTGGAATTAGAAGCAGAGGTAGGAATGCATGAAAGAGGCCATAATGCCAATGAAGGCTGGAGGCATCTCCTAGAAACCCTCAAGGAGGAACTCAAGAGTGTAAAAGTTGGGTTATTGGCTTTTTGGAGACAGCAAAGAGAATAACTGAGGGCACACCCCATCAAGCAAGTTACCCTATGGCATTTCTAGGTGTACCTCTATTTAAATGTTTTAGTACACAATATATCATTGACTACACTAATGTTCTAAGCAATAATTCATTTTAAATATGGGAATTTGTTTCATTTAATGTACCCTTGCAGGGATTTTGCAACCTCAATATACTATTTATTTTTCTTCAGTTGGCAGTATGAAGTAGACTTATTTTATTCATAGTGAATCAGAGACCTCACTAAAGTGTTTCTGTTGTTCACGTCTAACGTTTGTAATTTACATTGTGAAATTGGTCAGCAAGATGCCTTGTGCAGCTCACCTCTTTTGAAACCGCCTGGCAAACAGAGCTGATAAGATCAAAAGACCTTGACCAGTCTGTTCAGATGCACAAACATAGGCTTTAATAGATAGTGACTGTCAAAACTCCAAGCCCAGAAACACATCCTTGAGCAGTGAGACAGACTTTTTTATCCTCTTAATTGTGTTTCTGTAACTGTAGGTCTGAACAACAAATTCGTTAGAGGTGCAGATTACAAGTGTATTGTGAAAGGGCTGTGGCAACTTTGTTTTGCACTTTGTGTGCTCGGAAGCTTGCAATATACCTTGGGAAAGAAAGAGTTATGGGCTGTTTCTCCACAAAGAGCAACAGTCCATTGCTTCCTCTTTGGAGCATTTCCCAATACGAGTCGATTATCAGGCAAAGTACCGAAATATGATGGTATAACTGAACACCCAGAGAATGTTCCCACCCTCACAAGGTCCCCAGATTGTGGAGAGATAAACTGGAATGTTGGGACTGTGGCAAAGGACCCCACTTTCAGTCAAACAAAGGACCCTTACACTGAAGGGTAAAGCAGTAAAATATGACAAATTTGGTGGACATCAATATCATGGTAGGTCCCATTCAGCATTTAAGACTTACAGTCATACGTTACTGTAATGGGCGGTTTATCAAACTGAACTGGGCTCTTGTGATAAAGAAATGTTTTTTACCTGAACTACTGCCTTATAACTTGCAGTGCTGTAGATTCACATGATGTGCAAAAACCTGCCATCTGGTGTTAGATGCAGGTGTTGCAATTGGCTTATTTTTAAATAAGAGGTTTAAAGGTGATTCATGACACGCCCCCAAAAAACCCACAATGCACCAGGAAATTATACTTACCCTAAAAATAAAATCCCTATCAGTTTCAGACATATCTATGAGTGCTTTGGTATCTTTGTCTGTTTTGGATGTGATAAGGACTACCACTATCCAAGAAAGGTAAAGGCTTCCAAAAAATGTCAGGCAGCGCTGAGGTAAGGTTGTTCACTCCAACCAAAAATTGTGCCAGGAAAATTGCTGACTCCCTTCAAATGGTGAGCAAACAGACCTCCCACAATGGTAATAGCCTCAGGGGGTAAGACACCCACCAAGAAAAAAAGTGAAGGTTTTTTGTAAAAACTATTAAAAACAAGGTAATTTGGAAATAATTGTAAATGGAACAATATAATAAAATAACCATAAATGTAACCAAAAATATAAAACTTTTAAATTCATTTTAAATCAAACATATGTAAATTTATAATAATTTTAACAAACATTACCTTAAAAAATGCTAAATAAAAACACTTCCCATGTAAAGCCACTCCTGGTGTTAAGAATCCCAAAGTAATTACCATAATGTAATTACTCTCGATGTCAAAGGTATATGAACTAATAACTGGTATTGGAAAAAAAAGGTTTTCCAATTAGCTCAATATTTGCATCTGGGGATGAGTTGCTTGGATTTAGATAGGTCACTATAGTGTCCATATCTCATGTGAATTGTTGATGGTGTAGATCATCGGTGGGGTTAATCAGACACTTTCAAGCAAGGTCAGGGGGCAACACTTTATGCGCACTCCTCCTTATATTAAAACCACTGAAGCAATAAACATAATGGAGCACCTTGTAACACAACGTGAAGCCATACTACAAACGGCCACCACACCAGTCCATGATCTATTTGTGCTCCCAAGCCAATATAGGTATTGGCATCATCATGTAGCCAAGGTGCCTCTCAATTGGTGCTCTCTTCATCTCTCTATGGTCCCATCCACGCTTCAGATAGGCCTTATCAGCAATCTTTGGAAATGCTCTTCCTCCACGTGCCTACTATAATTTACTGAGAAAAAAATGTATCTACATATTTACTCTAAGGCTTGCATTTATCTTTCTGACAATAAAAAAAACAATTTTAACGTTCCAAAATGTATCAGATACTCATGAAAAATTAGCAGTAAAACAGCTTATCGAATGTCGAAAAAAAAACAAAGTAGCTACTCACTGCCTTTCAATATTTGATTCCTTTCGAGCTAACATAGACACTAAAACGTTGCAGCCTATACTTCCGAGTCTCCACACAGAACCCAAACAGCAAAAATAAAGACTCCTGATGTGCTAAGGATAAGATAAGGAGTCAAGCCTCTGAAGTCGTCAGAGGTCAATGGGTGTGTGATGTTAATTCCTCTTCGTCTGGCATTTCATGCAACAGCTCTAATGCACAATAAAAAATGAAAAATCAATGTATTCCTGCCAAAAAAAGACACACTTTCTGTTCGAACGCCAAAACATTAAACTAAGGAGAGATGCACAAGGAACGGATCACCTCAATATGGCTACCATGTTGGGTTTGTGACGCACTTCGTAAACTGTATCACGAGAGCAGCTTTCTTTCAGAGATCATGATTTTTTCAGCACTATAAATTGGCAATATTTGAATTTATCGTGTTGGAGAAGTTGGTGGTATTTTATTTCCGCATCAGTAAATTGAATTGTGCTTGATTTTGGCACAGTATGTTTTTTTTCACTGTGGCATTTCAATAAGTTACATTTGGCAAATCTATTTAAAATACTGCTGACTGTTATCACCAGACAAATTAAAAATGGGGGATTTCAAACGGTTTATGTGATATGCTCAACACCGCCAACTAGTTCAACACCATCGTGACAAAACTGACATATTAAGGAAATAATTATATTACAATCAAAGTACACCATACTTGTTTTTCTGCAGAAATTTATGGAGTGGCCCCAGATCTGCGAGCTCCATCACCAACATCAGAAACTCGGCTTCGCACAGCCCTATGATCCGCACGATGTAGGGGTTGTCCAGTTGATGCATCACGCTGGCTTCCCGCAGCATCTCCTCCTTAAGAGACGGGTCATTGTTCTCATTCTTAAGGATTTTCACTGCAACTGGCTTTTTGGATCTGGCAGGAACAAAATTAGAGCATGGACTGTCAACGAAAAATATTGTCCATTTTAGTTTTTGCACAATGTATCTTTTTTTTTGGCGCCAGCTCAACAGTGTATTTTTCTTTTTCAATTCACCAGTGTCAAATGTACTGAAACGATAACTTTACAGGATAATTTCATGTTTATTAGGATTGAGCAGGGATAGTTTAAATAAATCATTACTTAACACATTCCTATGTGTATATTTAAATACTGGAGTGCTATACAGAAAACACGCCTGAAGGCACTTTACAAGACCTTGTGAACAAAGATAATTACACAAATCACTCACATTGCCCTAGCATATACCACATGCAATCAGAAATTGTTATTCTGTTAGTTTATAGATATACCCTTCTTATACTAAACATTTGTATCAGTTGCGTAACAAGACTTGAGGGGGCCTCCTGCAAAGTGCATGGAGACCCCCCTCCAAACTCACTCGGGTTCTCTCTCAGACCAGGTTACTGAGTTGAAGAGGGCACCCTGGAGCTTGCATCCCCTCCCCATTCTGCGGGGGCCATTGTTACGCCAACGATTTGTATAGAGCAACACATTCTGTCTCTGGGGTACGAATAGCAAGTAGTGATGACCTGAGTACACCCTGCATATATAAGACTATTGGCCTAAGTAAAGAATTATAACAATAATAACCCTGTATGTAGCACACATATTGTTTGTTGATGCTTGTTAACAGGTTGTAGCCATTATTGCTGCCTCACTACAGGCAGATCCAGCTGCCTCCGTGGAGACAGCATTGCATACTACACTCACTAGAGCCCATTCTTGTTCAAGATTGGTTGCCTTCCGTGTCAATCTCAGTTGCCTTGCTCGTATTTGTTGATTTGCTCCTTGATGTATTTGATCCGCCCACAGGAGCTTTTAGATTTTACTGTCAGTAGATTTGTCATTCTCTCTGCTCCAAAAGTAGCACTGCAGAGACACTTTTAAATAACACCGGTTTTCTATCTTTCAGTGCCATTTAATGGTCACTAAAGAAACTGCAGCAGAAACGTGGAAGATTCAAAATCTATTTTGAGAGACTGTTATAAGCAACCACTTGCAGTGCCGCTGGGTCTTGCTTGTATGTTAATGTAAACGAGACTGATTCGCATTGTCAGTGACTGTTTTATCACCACCTTTCTGCATATCTTAAATCCTGCTAACTTCAAAGGTTATAAGCCAATGCAGTGGTGGTCATTTTACCAAACTGGAAATTATGGGACTTTGAGACAGCTTGCAGACATTCAAATTTGTGACCTGCATTCAGAAGTGTGTGTAAAATTGTTGAACTTTCTATCTAGCTAACAATAAAACCATTAAGATCGTTCAATGGGTAATCTGTTTTATTAGGAAAAGTGCATATATTTAAGGGTATAACTGTTATAAACCTGTGTCCTTGCACCTGTTAATCATTTTCTTTAATTTCTCTACAAGGGCTTTTCTTCCCTGTGGCGAAACCTCTTACTCTTCACCACCACAAGTATTGGGGGATGGGTGTATTTTCATCATTTTCCAAAATGAAAATGGATCAAATTTTCTCATTCGGAAGATTAAGCCAGCGGTCATTTCCAGGGTGGAAAAACTCACATTTTTCGGCTACATGACTCCATTGTTCCCTCCTTTGTGTTGTCCTCCTTATATCCTCTGTCTGTGGTCTTGTCTGCCTCTTGTCTGCCTCTTGCCCTAAGGCGATATACCCATTGCCCATGTCTTTCTTTTCTACTTCTAAGCCCTTCCTGTCACATTAATATCATCTTACAGGAGTCACCTGGCCTTTAAACACTGAGCAGCACTCTTTTCTTTTGTCTTCCATGGTTTCCTCATGTGTCTGTCTTCTTGAATGTCTTTAAATTGTTTATATCTGTACACCTTTTGTGAGAGTGACCTTAGATAAACATGGTCCTTCCTGAGAGAGGATCAACTGTTCAAGAGACTCTGAGCCCCACAGGTCATTATATAGCCACATTTATTGTAACTAACACCCTTTGATATATATAATGTGTTCTTCCTGGTCCCTTTACGGAACTTAAGGCCACTTGAACACATAATCAGTGATAACCACAGCATATTTCGGACCCTACCCAGGAATTTAAAAAAGACCAGTGATGTATGTTAGACCTTTCAGCCTGAAGATGGACTCCCCCAAACCTTTTGCCTATTGCTTCATGTCTTTGCAGACTCAGGGCCTGATTCTAACTTTGGAGGACGGTGTTAAACCGTCCCAAAAGTGGCGGATATACCACCTACCGTATTACGAGTTCCATAGGATATAATGGACTCGTAATACGGTAGGTGGTATATCCGCCACTTTTGGGACAGTTTAACACCGTCCTCCAAAGTTAGAATCAGGCCCTCAGTTTGTTGTCCTTAGGACTCTTAGCACTTTAACACTGCTGACCAGTGCTAAAGTGTGCTTTTGGCTGCATGCAGTGTGTGCTAGTGATGGTCGCGTATGGAACAGAGATAGACTCACATTAATCCCTGATGACAAGGTTGATTTGGTATGCAAACTTTTGGGTGGTGTTGAAGATGGGCAATGAGGTAATGTACCAATCTCGCATCCAAAACATTCTCCTGAGGCTAGCGATTTGCCTAGTCAATTTGATTAGTTTGATACCCATTGATATATTATTATACTTTATAGGAGGGTGTAATGAGTTTATTGTTGTCCAATTGGAATTTTTATTTTGCTATTTTATTTTGTTTTCCTTGTCTACCTGTTGGCTATTTTAATGTTATGTAATGTTGTTAACATTGATATTCATATATTGTAAGTGCTTATTTATGTGCTTATTTGAAATTTGGTTAAATATAAAGGGGTTTGGATATGTTATGTTAACTTGTTCCATGGTACCTAGGCCAGAGATCCTCGGAAAGTGGAGTGGAAAATGGCAGCTGGGCAGGATGGTGGAACCGTCTGTCACTACTTGTCTTCCTAAATAAAGGACAATTCCTCACCAGACTTCAAGTCTCTTTTCATTTGGGCGAGTGGGCACCACCTGTGTTTCCCAATAGTAAGGAGCAGTGCTATCATTTCCCACATCTGTGATGCATCTGTGGTGGGATCAGAGACTGCTCATTGGCCCGTTGTATGCTGGTGCCCCTGAGGCTGACTGGATCCAGCCAACTTCCCGACTTGAGGTGCCTACTGGTGGAGCACTGATTTTGGTAAAAGTGCATAATTTTCTCCTGGTATTGGATTAATTGAATTAACGTGCATGTGCAACCCTACTCTTCATAACCACCATTTTAAGATTTTAAAGACAGGCGGAATTTTGGACATAGAAGCAAGTTGTATGAAGCCACCATTTTAGAGTTAGGCAATCTTACTTGCCAATATTTAAAGTCAAGGTCAAGAGAACAACTGTGATAATTTTACAAGAATACTATTTCTATGCCAGGTGGTCTATAATACTGGTGAATTTAATTGTGACAATTACATTTAAAGAAGAGGCAATATAATATAATATAAATACTAACTTACTATGAATCTGTTTTATTTTTGCTTCAAAGTTTAGTAGCATGGAAGATATTTCTTCTCCACTTCCATTCCTTGCAACTCCTGACAAACCACCTTTATGGTGGACATGGTGATAGGCGTAATTTGAAGCATATCTGAATGCAGTGGATGGGGATACATTCACCAACAAGAAAAAAAGCCCTCTTAATACAAAACCAAGGCCCTGAAGGCAGAACATTTTTTAAAACATTGCCTCTGATTGAAGTGAGAGTACAAACTCATCAAAGTGAAGCTGTTGAACGTGTTGCAACCGATGTAGTTGATGAGTACCTAAATACAATACAAGTTTAAGACAATTTGCACCAAGCAGATATATGGTATTAAAAAGACAAGTGTTATTGGAGACGTCACAAATTCAGGAAGAATCAGTGGATAATTTTGTGCCAGCTTTCAAAATATTGGCACTCACATGTGATTATTGTGACACATGCAACAAAATTATTCACCACCAATTAAAGTTGAGACACTTAAGTGTAAAGCTGTTCGCATATGGGGGGGCTAAAATTGAACTTGAAGGGGAGTTTAATGGCCAAATGGAATCTGGAAAGAGAGCTGCTGACACTGTTATTTATGTAGGTTCAAACCTATTAGGGTGAAATGAGCAAGGTGAATTAAATACAATTTTAGATCCAAATCACCCGGATCACATTATATCTAAATCACAATTATTGGATAAAAGGCACACATGTATGAATGACAGCAATGTTTTCAAAATTTTCTTGAGGTAGTCAATTGCAAAAATCGAACAGTTTTTGCACAAAACAATACTAAAGTCTAATGCTACACCTGTGGTCCACAAGGTTCACAAGGTACCATTATGTTTAAGGGACAATCTAGAAAAAGAATGAATTCAAGGTAGTAAATGGTAAACAAATGGTCTGGCAACTGAATAGATATACATATTCTAGCAGGATGAAAATCAGTTCCTTAGGGAGAGTGGAGGATGTCCATATTTATTAACACATATTACATCTTGTTGGATACATGGCATTCTTGGATCAGTGATTGGATGCCTCAAAATTGGCTCCAAACACACAGCAAAAAGAGAGGGTGATAGTGGACATTATTGTCTGGTGGCCAAGTACCATGAAAGTGGCTTTCCTTATTCTCAAAACTAAACTTTTGAGGACTCACAACTGCCTTCTGAATAAACATTCCACTGCTGGGAGTTTCCCGCTGCAGAATTCCATCCCTCCCATTAAGAGAACTGGAAACAGAGAAATGAAAGGCTTCACATCAAACAACTATTACCAACTGTATTGTTAACACCACACTGGATATTTCAGACAATCTCTCCCATATACAATCCTCTCTCAGAGTCTCTATAAAGTACACGGGCCACAATCTAAAAAAAGGTCCTTCACCGTCTTTAAATTCAGAACCACAAATCTACTCCTATGTGGGCTGTAAAGTTGTAAGCTTGTTTATAAGCCTTGAATTTGTATACACTGATTAGTCAGCACCTTACATTAGTCCCATTCTCACTTTGTTCCCTCCTTCATAATTACCTCTAGTTTGGCCTATAATGCTACAAATCAGACCCGGTTTGGCATATTCAATTTTAGCGCAAGGGTACTGCACTTGTATTGTCACTGGACCTATCTGTCTACCCTTTCACCCTTAGGATCTAGTCCATTATATACAAAATCACATATAACTAAATAGAAATACCAAATGTGGAATGCTATACCTGTAGATTACAGTTTGCTATGTACTAGAATGATCTTACAGAGAAGTACTTTATAGATTTCACTGGAGAGAGTCAGGTTCAGAAGCTTTAGTGCTTGACAAGAATTTTATATTATTAATCATTTAATGGATTCCTTTTTTATACCCAAGGTCTAATTTAATTTCTGCTCCAGTGCAGGAAGAGAAACTAGATAAAAGTCGTTTTTGATGTTTTCTGCTGTGTTTAAGTCATCCTCTTCCAAATTATAGTCTAAATATGTGTAATACTGATGCCACATCCCCAGTATATCTATTGTATTATATCTCACTGGAAAACGCAAATCTTCCCTAGGTTTGATTAATGTTTTCTTTCTAAAAACTGCCAACATGTGGCCTGCCTTCTCCCCATTAACAGAAAATCAGGCTTCTTGGGATAACATTTTTTGATGATTTTAAAAGTGCTTAATTAGTAAAAGAATGAGTCCCGGGGCCCACAGCTCTGTTCAGAGGACCATGGCAGGTGCTATTAAATGTCAGTGCATCAAATACCCAGACTACCAAGTTCTTGAATCCACCCCAATCTCTTTAATTCACCACCAGATATGCTATGTACCTTTATCTCACTCTTGAGGGTTCTTGATTTCTCCATTCCTGAAGTTTCTTCTAATTGTTTTCTTCCTCCTTCTTTCCTCTGTGTGTTTTTCCCTCTCTTGCTCACAGTAAATGTCTGATGAAGAAGAATTAGAGTTGTTCCCAAAAATGGGCACCAGTGGGTCCCACCAGCACCACTGACTCAAATTAAGCACTGAGTAAAGCTAACTTTTTTATTTGGTCTTTGACTGAGTAATATCAGCCATCATCCGCTACGATCATTCCTCCATATCTGGCTAGCATGTTCAGTGTCCTAAACCCAAGTGTAGCATGTTTTTCTGATTGCCTTTAGCATCAAAGAAAGTCCAAAGTTCAATATCTGTGTTAAGTCCCTAACGAAAGCTATGAGTGTGTCCCAAATAAAGAGAGAAGCCTGGCATTGGTCCGTCTTTTTAGTCCCCATCTTTAAATTATGTTGTTATAATGGGATCGCCCTATTATCTTGGAGGGGTAGTATAATAGTCCTCTGCACAAAAAGGGGGATAAATCATCTCTTAGGAATTATAGAGAAAACGCATTGCTTAATGTAGTATGGAAAATCGGTAACAAAAGCATATTAGATTATCTTAAAAATGGGTAACCAAGAGGGAGATCTTGCATTTACCAAAAGCCGGTTTTAGGAAAAACTGGTCAACTGTGGAGATCATTGCAGTAATGCAACTAATACTGGAAAAGTATGTAGGAAACAGGTCAGTTTGTGTATTCGGCATGTATTGATTTTGCAATTGCCTTGGCTTGTGTTGATCGACTCACACTATGGAAGAAACTTGCTGCACTGGGGCTCTTGCCAGACCTTTTACCTGTAATAACAGCATTCCATTCTTCCACTTACTGTAGAGTACTCATGGGATAAAAACTAACTTGTTTGCTCTATGCCGACGATATTGTAATGCTAGATATGACACCAATAGGCTTAAAAATAAGATGAATAGCTGAACAACTTTTGCTAAATTCAATTTTTTGAAGATTAATACGGCAAAAACTCAAATTTGAAACTTCAAGGGCAGAAATTGCCAGAAAGAAATGCAGTTTAATTGGTACGTGGGTAAGGAGTCATTGGCAGTAGTAAGAGTACTTCTGGAGCAGATTTTGTGTACCACACTAAATGAAAAGGCACACATATCCAATATTACTCCAAGGACATCCAGCCATGCAAATGGCCTGCAAATATTATGTAACGCATATGGATGTAGGTACTTTCTCCATCTTTTATAAGTATATTGAATACAAATCCTCCCTTGCCTATTATACCAAGTAGAGAAAATCGACCAGAAAAACTGGGCTTATATAGATTAAGTGGAGAGAAAACTCCTCTGAAAGTTATATACTTTAAATACGTTAGCACCAGTTTGTGTCATTAGTTTGGAACTAGGTCTCACCAGCACAGATGTAGCTGCAGTTTTGTTCTGGTGGCTTCCATTGGTGCATTCTGAAACGAACACTTTGAGAAAACCACCGAAATTGTAAAGGTGAATGTTTTCAATTTTACATCTGGCAAAAATATCTCATTCGTCTTGAATTTGGTTAAATTGGAAAAATAAATATTTATATTGTGGCCTTGTTCGAGTTAAATTTAGTTATTAAAACGTCTTGCCCAGGTCTTTGCATGGAAATGAATACGGATGTCTGCAGTACTAAAAATAAGTTTATTTATATAGCTCCTCTGCAAGTAAAAACAAATCATGAGGTTTGGCGAGTATTTTTTTTTTTATTGAGATTGCCTTTTTTGCCTTTGAGAGATATAACAGATTCATGTGAAAAAGTAAAAAGAGAAGACAGCACATGTGAGTTGTGTAAAGAGAATATTCATGACTTGGAGTATGGCCTCTTCCTATGTCCAGTGTTACATGTTGCACATTGGTTTTATCTGTATCTTTTCCAGAGATTTCATATGTCTAAACTGGAGATGGCACACTCATTTTTAATTTCTCCTCATAATGAAATGGCACGTTGTAGAGTTTATATTTTTTTTTAGAGGTTTTTATCTGTATATTGAGACATTTCCAAATGTCTGTGATATGTAAATGATTTTGTAAGTCTTATGAAATGTTCCTGTGTGTCACGTTCTGTTCAAATCTTGTATAAATAAATACAAGTGTCCCAAAAAACGCAAGGGGAAGCAATGCTAGAAGTAATTTTAAAAAATAGTTTGACTTGCCCCTGAATAAAATCCAAGAAATCTCATTTTAGCAGTGAAGTCCTCCAGAAAGTACTATCTTACCGGCAAATGTTAGCGCTCAACCCACCCTAAAAATGCACCTATTCCATATCTCTTGCTCCAATAACAATTCTCCCTTCTACATGGTCTTCGCGACCATCCTCTCTCATCTCTTGCTGTCCCCATCGTTAACTGAGGACGTCCAAAGGAATGTATTATTTTATTGGCTAAAAACGATATACCATTTTCTGTACAGTTTGTGTTTTAGAATAAAACAAAAGTAAGTAAATAAATCAATAAGTGACCATTCACACACGCTACCAAGCACGGTAAAGCACCTTCGATAAAGGAGGCCACAAATAGAATCACATTTTACGATTTGCTGGCAACCAAACTACCTGTGAGTTCTAGAATTTATGTGCCCAAATCATTGAGTCTTTTTCAATTAATAAGTGATTTCCAGTAAAGAATCAGAGAAAAGGATACTGGCATATTTTTCCTGGTTATGATTCATATGGATTGGGGTATCCGCTGGCTCGATAGGAAGATGAAAGGATAGAAAAAACGAACAGTTTCATTGAGGTTGGACCTTTAAACCCATCCTATCCGGACTGAATTTTGGAAACATAATTTTCTTCTTTGTCCATTTACCAATTAATGTCACCAAAGTTCCTAGAAGGGATATACGGTAATTTCCCCCAAATACTCCTTAAAAACTAGGCAGCATTTTAAGAGCCCTAGAGCCACCGAAGCGTCACTTTTCGCGATGCTCTGGTGGCCCTAAGCACTGCTCCATATTTACAAGGAGGTGTAACACTTTTTTGTGACGTTACACCTCCTTGTAAATATGGGACCCTCCGACGCAGTTTTCTGTGTCAAAGGGGCATACAGTACTTGTTGCAGTGAGCGTTCCACCGCAACACCTATTGCTTTTGACGCTGCCTCAGATTTACAAATTGTCGGGGTGGCGTTAGCGTGGCAAAACCAGGAGTAATGCTTTTATTCCTCCTCGTTTTTTGCTTTTTCTATGTGTGCTGAATTCTGCAGCACACATAGAAGAAGCAAAATGCCATTGACGACTGTTTACGTGCAGGGACACTTTCCTGCACATAAACAATCATTCAAAATTACGCTTTGGTACTTCTATGTGTGCTGTCTTATACAGCACACTTAGAAGTGCCAAATCACCATTATAGATTGTTTATGTGCAGGAAGGGACTCCTTCCTGCACATAAACAATTTATCCCCCCAAAGGAGGCATCCTAGCACTGTGGTGCAAGAATGCCTGCGTTGGCACTAGGCAGCTTAATACGCACAGCACATCGCAGTGCTGCTATTTTTGGCGCCGCACCACGCTGCACCACTTTAGCAGAAATGTGGTCCAAGCTTTCTAACTGAAGCAACACATGAGAAGGTGCTTTGACTCTAATTTAACCAAACGTTGTCTTCAAGTGAATATCATAATGGAAAACTGTGGCAGATGACGTTTAAGCACAATAGTTAAATAAATGATTCTTCATCAATCATTTCTATATTTTATCTTATTTCCGGAATGGCTTATGAAAATAGGATAAAATGAAGCTATGATAATGGCTACAGGCAGAAATTATTAACTTACTTGATCATGTTATAGTATCCTTTCCTTACTGTACCAAAGTTACCAGAACCAAGTTCTGCATCGTTCAAGTTAAGGTCCAGTTGACTGGGATGTATGGAAACTGTTCTGGGCTTTATCTCTTGGGGGTCTGCATAGGGGCTTTCATAGACTTCAGTTTCCATTGGGAGGGCATTCAGCTTAGGAACTGCGTTTGAAAAAAAACACGAAATGGGGCATTTTAATCACGTACATATGTGTATCTTCAGTAATTAATGTACAGAAGTAGGCACAACATTTTCTGGTGAAAATACATCCCCATCCACATTATCTTCCGTTAGGAAAATGACACTTACCTTTTCCTGTGCCCCGGGGTCTCGTTGACTCATATTGGTTCTTGTCTGTGGTGTTGCCATTGCGGCTTATACTTTGAAAAGCCTGGAGCAATATATTTGCAAACATATTTTAGTAAATTAATGGTTTATTCACTGTGTTTTCCTTCATTTTACAGTGTAATTTGCAACAGTGATATTTAGTAGAAAAAAATACTACGGACTATAAAAGCTCTTTGCGCTTTCTGGTTTTTTTTTTAGTAATTAGGCGGCTAGAACAAAGCTTTTGCAACCCAAGCAGAAATCCGTTTGCAGACAAAATCGATTTTTCTGGTAGATTGATCGATTTTGTGTAAGCAGGTCATGCAAATTGTTTTACTGTAAGAACATTAAGCTTGCACCAGATAAAGGAAGACTGCTCGTTTTACCTGGATCATTGGCGTCCACTTTGTTGCAGATGAAATATCCAAATTCATGCCAAAACATTTGTGTTTCAAGGGATGGAGCAGCCTTATAATCGGATAATTATTTTTCATGGACATAGGAACAGGCGGTACAGCAACAATCACATTTACTTTATGCACAGTAGAGTACTATGCAGTTACAGCAAGGCACATTTATTTTTCAAGGAGCCTGTGCATATTCCTAAAATCTCATTTAACACATCATTCTGAGCTCTATGTTCTAATTATGGTCGATTTCAAAAACCTCCATGTTAGACCTGTCAGCCTCAGTGTGGTCTTCCCCTAAACCTTTTGCCTTACTCCTCCATTTTTGCTGATCTAGTTTCTGCTGGCCTTAGAACTTACTGCTAAAGTATATGTGCTCACTCCTTAAAACAAGGTAACATTGGCTTACACCCAATTTGCATATTTCATTTACTGGTAGTCCCTGGTAGAGTGGTAGTGTGTGTAAATTAAATACTTCTAGCGGGCCTGCAGCACTGACTGTGTCACCCACTTCAATTGCACTTTAAACATTCCTCAGGCCTGCCACTGCAGCCTGTGTGTGCATTTTCGAACTGCCATTTCGACCTGGCAAAATATACCTTTTGGCATGCTCAAACCTTTCCTTTTAATACATATGTCACTCCTAATATAGGCCCTGGACAGCCTGGAGGGAAGAGTGCAGTGTGTTTAAAATGTTGCACATGAACTATTAAGTTTTACATGTCTTGGTAGTGAAAAACTCCTAAAGTCAATTTTCTCTACTGCAGTTCATATTTGGTATCTTTGGAATTGTAATGAAGAATCCTAACTTATGATGAAGTCAAATTTTAAATAACAATTTTGAAGATGCCACTCTTAGAAAGTGAGCATTTTCCTGTCTTAGCCATTGTACCCAGGTCACATGGCTAGGTGTAGCTGACAGTTGAGCTTTCTGTATTCCTCCTAGACAGCCACACACAATAGGGGGCTTTGATGTGCCTGGATCTGCCGTCACTGACAGGATGGGAGGGAGGAGCTGGGCACTTGAATAGGCTGTGCCCTGCCTACACAGAAAGGGCTGTATACTCTCTGTAGTTAGTCTGGAGCCAGGGCATGGGAGGCAGGACACCTAAGGACCTCAAAAGGAAACCTCCCGAAGCATCTCCCCCACTTCAATGCCCCATCTGAGTATTCATACCTCATCAGCACCTCTGACATCAAATCTTCAGTACACTTCTGGACCTGTGGATACTCTGTCAAGAAGCAGGACTGCTGTGCTGCTGAAAGACTGTCAGTCTGCTGGACTGCTGCCCTGCTGGAATGCTGCCTTGCTGTGCTGAACTGTTGCCTTCTTACCTGAATGAAAAGGACTGGACCTGAATCTCTTGAACCCAGAACCCCCAAAGTGAACTCATGGGCTAGTTGGCTATCCTATTGGTTTGAAGTCTCAGGGACAAAACTGTCTTCCAACAATCTTGCACCTGGACTCTGCCATCTGTGATTCTAGTCTGCCAAGTGATGTCAACCCTCTCATGGAAGCTTGGAAGTAGGGATATTGTGCTCTGCCAGCCTCTGTGGATCCAGCAGAACTGACGCATTGCTGCTAATGCATGGATCGTAAGTGCAGCAGAGACCCACATTGCATTACATCGACTTATCGATGGCTCGATAACAATGCTGGACTCCGCAGTGCAGCCTTGCAGTCCCTTGGAACCAGTGCATCGCTCTGACTGCACATCGGACTTCGCAACGCAAGCTCTCATCGATGGTATACTCAATGAGGACCTCACTGCATGTATCTCAGCTGAGCAACGCATCTTCGACGCAGATCCTCGCAACGCTCCGCAAACCAGGAATTAACGTACTCTGCTAAGCGGGCCAAACTGGATCCCTGTAGCTGGCCCATGCCCCACTGCTGTCGGCCTATGTGGTGCTCTATATACCTCTGGTTCTAAGGATTGGATATTTGTCATTGTCGTCTTGTTTTATTCATTAAAAATTACTCTATGTTTCTAAACTGGTGTGGGATCCTTTTGTGGTGTTTTTTTTACTGTGTTACTGTTTGAGGTTTGGCACAAATACTTTGCCTCTGAGTTAATCCTGACTGCTATGTGCCAAGCTACCAGATGGGTGAGCACAGGCTAATTTAGGATTTACATATGACTTCACAATCAGAAGAATTGTGGTTGCTGTTTGAGAAGGATTTCACCCATCCTGAACCCGTAACTGTATTTCTTACATGCCATATTGAAAAGCCTTCTGCTAGCTGTAGTTTGTGGTGTGAGTGGAAGCAAAGCAAGGGGGGAAAGGAAGGAAAAGTAATTTATTTTCTGTGGTGATTAGAATTAGAAATCTATATCCTACTGTAGTGTAAACATATTATATTTGAGAAAGGCTATTAATATTTCTTTAGATGTTTGCTTTGTTGGCAAAATGATGTCACTTTTGCTCACAGACGTATGAAATCTGCATTACACTTTTTATTAAGAGACACAAGATTTTTTTTTAAACAATCTAATCACTATTAAATATTATGAGGATGAGTTTTGACGAGGGGGCAGAGTCACCCCTTACTATACATATTTTCTAACAATTTTTGGTAGACACTCCAACTGAATGTTTCAAGGTATATCAGCAAAACAGCAATATAAGAAAGTCCTGCAGTCTGATTATGATTGGAACATACCAGTGGAGGCACAGAGAGGCAGTGGGTGTAAAGAATGACTACATTGCTACTATCAGTGGCGCTGAGAAGAAGCAGGTGTACATTAGGTTTTTTTGGAGGCAGTGGAAGATGAAGGCTTTGATTACGTGTTCAAAAGTAAGGAGTGATAGTGCCACTAATAACTCCAGGGAAACACCTACCACCCTAGCCAATTTATCTGAGTTGGGTAACCTTACTAGGGGATACTAGCATGTGTATTTGAAGATTTTATTGTGGTGCAGTTCCTGTCAGACACATTCATAAAAGATGCATGGTTTTAAAGACAATCATTTCACTAAATGGCATCTAGAAATCAATGGAAGATGACCAGTATGGAGATAATGTTGATTATTTTTACTTTGGCTTGATGAATGCTGATGCTTGAGGCCTCTATGTGCTTACACGCTAAAGCATATGGCATGTGGATGTAAGCATGCCATTTTTCATTGCTCTCTTTGTGACTGGTTCAACCTTTAATTCATTTTGATTAAAAGGTGTGTTCTTTGTTCTGACACTGTTAGAATAGGTTATTTGTAAGTGGCTTATTACTGTGCTCACGTGACCATTATAAAAAGTCATGAGTACAAAGCTCTTTGCATACATGAATGTGGACACACGTTCGTCATATCAGTTGCCATTGCAATTGCTCACAATCAAGGATCTTTTAACTTCTCGTCTAAGAACATTGTTTTATACTTCATCCAGGGTGAGATATGTTCTTTCTTGAAATATGCTGTCTCATCTTGTCAAATGAGAAATGGCTACTGCTTCACCATATAGGTCCCTTTAAAGGAAGTCCACTGGGTGTCCAATTCTTGAATAGGGGGGCAGTCTATCAGATTTTTAATAAATGTATCACTCTGGAATTTTTGTGGCAGTTTTAAAATCATATGTAAAAGGCAAAACACGTTCAACACCAAAACTACTGACTTGATATAGCCTACAGCCTGAACAGGTTATGTACCCACATGAAGATTGCCCTTTCCTGTGCCTAAGACTTTTCAGTTCTAAAAATTTCATAAGAACTGGGATAACTCTGACACATTTAGAATATGAGGTCTGACAAAGTAAAAACTCTGTATTTCTTTTTCCCAAAATCCTACCCGTTTCCGGAGGTCTTGGTTAAAGAATCTGATGTGTATTTCAATCAAGGTCCCACGTGAAATGGATACGTGATATTGTTTCATACTGAAACATTGTTTTTGCCATAAAACTCCTGTAGGCAGCTATTTCCAACCGAGTTATTTGCTTGCATCGTGGGTTAACAGTTGAATATTTTACTGACCACACGCTTGGAATCACTGGTGCCTGCTAAATTTTACAAATGGCACGCCACGGTTCCTTTATCAAATTTTCACCCTGACAGCCTTGGTTTATGTGATGTTAGTGAATTTTGATCTGAAAAAGGGTCTTTTAAGTGTCCAAAATAAAAATAAACATATCATTGACCTCTGTGTATTTCCTTTGGTCCTACAAAGGTGACCTCAAAGGCTTGACTTCTGGACCTACAGAGAATTTAAAATATTCTGAAAAACCATTACTAAAGAGTCTATTTGCCCTGCAGCCAGCAGCATCTGGTTTTCAATGCTCGCTGTATTCCACACAACAATCCTAAAAGTACATCGAATGTAATAGCTGGGCTTCAGTGTTACACAGCGAACACAACCCCGCCTCTACTTAATCTACACTGGTCATTCCAGGCACTTCTCTTGCAACCAAGCTCCCTCCCATTTACTAGTGTTCATCATCATAATATTTTAAAATTTGGTGGCATCTTCAATGAACTGGGTGTCCTCTAAGGCCCAAAGTGCAGAGGATGCTCCTACACTTTGCATACTCAGCTCTTACAGGCGATTCCGTTTTGACATTTCCACCTAGTAGAGTTCAGCATGTAACATCAGAATGCTAAAATAAAAGCAGATGGTGGTCTGGCAGTCTTACATCTGAGTGTCAGAGAAGGCAGCCTGACGTCACCAGTTCAGTAGAATATGATATCAGAGGTATTGACTGTGCATCATCTCTTTATGGTGTTCACTCCTGAACTGGATCATTTTATATGGCACTAGACTAGGAACGTATATCTAAAACGCATACCTTGCACATGCACTTGCAAATGGCTGCATCGCCACTCGTGAAATGAGTGTACATTTTCTTCACGGTCGGTGACCAATTTCCATGTTTATTTTATTTCAAAACAGGTGATCACTTCTACGTTTTTCTTTACATTTTGATTAGCTGAATCAAGTGGTTTGAAACCAGGACCCCAATACTTAGTGCAAACTAAATAATAATCAATTAAATTAAGTTAATTATTAAAATACTTATTTTAAGTAGAGGTCCTCTTGAATAATGTTACATGTTCTCTAATTGCACTTTGTTTTGAGGTAGACTGACAAGCACATTATGGGGCTGATTTACAAAGCATTTATGATTACGGGAAGTAGTACTATTGCAGTTCTCTTTTGCGTACTCTTACATGCCTTTGTGAATCTGTCCTGAAATGTGCAACTCCCCATTAGTAAAAGTTCAAAGAGGGCACAGGCCTTTTTATTGATAACATATGAACATGTATATTACCTCAATATTCACACTGTGTTCCTATTTAAGATGTGTCGAGGCCAATTCACGAAGATATACAAGAGTATGTAAAAGAGTACCATAGGAATATTACTTTACATACTCCAAAATGCTTTGTAAATAGGCCCCTAAATATCCAGAGATTAGCCTTAATCGACCGTAGACTAGGCCCCTGAATTACATTTCAGATTTTGTAACAGGGCATGAGTATACGCCAATTGTTCACAATAAGAAACATTTTGGGCAACAGTGGACAGTTAGTTGTTTCGTCATAAAGTCTTAATGAGGACTCTCTTATCTTTTGTAGGTAGGTTGTTCTACTTTATAATCCAATTGGTATTAATATTGATTGATGATTAACATTATACTTCAAGCTGAAACCACATCCTCACTGGACATTACCATCTGCTGAGCTGGATGTTCGCCAAGCATTAATTCCTTTTTACCTGCATGCACCATGGGAATTGATCAAACTTCCACTGGCCAGATATTTTGCTTCTGACTACAGCATATTAACTACATTTTCAAAATATTAACAAATCCTCCACCATGCTAGTGAGGGTGTAACTCACAATCTTTTCCATCACTTCAGGAAATAGTCCCTGGGTTGTTTCCTCATACTTGTCTATCTCATATGCTGCATCTATGCCTTCTTGTGCCCCTCTGTTCTCCTGGAATGTGAACATGCTGAGCATTCTGAGTGTAATTGTTCTTTATGTGTGAGGCAGTGAGTCAGTGGCAACCAGAGGAGTTGACAGGACAGCCATCTTTGCCTCTGGTGGGATGTCTTACCTGCAACTGCTGTACCTATGTCTGTACCAAATGGTAAAAATTAGTGATGAAAAGACCATGTTTTAAAACACCCCAAATTGGACTCCATTACTGCATGGAATCAGGAACAATATCTGGTGACAACACAAACTGGCACAGCAAGGGCATAACCAGAGAAAGAGAGACACAGGAGGGAAAGAACACAAGGAAATAGGAAGAATGAAATGCGATCAGAAAGAAAGAGAGAAGGACAGAAGGAAAGAAGAGAGAAAAGTAGGGAATGGAGGAAGGGAAACAGAGTAAGCGAGGGTGAAACGGAAGAAATGTGGATTAATATTAGTCGCTCTGCACCCTAATTTGCACGTGTATACTGACATATGAAACAAAATAATTATGATTTGTTGAAATGAAATAATTATGATTTGTTAACGTGTGTTTTTCTGGTGTGCGCTAACTGGGCTTCAGTTAGGCCCCAACGCCACCTTGTTCAAACTAGATGTCATATCATAATGTTCAATCTGTGTTTATATTTCTTGCCTGACACTACATGCAGCAGGTTGTAGGTTTGTATTTCTGTGTAACACTGTTCTCGAAGAGTACCCTAGAGGGAACCCTTTTGCTGCATTCTCCAAAGTCCTTCCTGTTTGCACATTATATTGCATTCATTCACACTGGTTCTCTGTTGCTTCTATAACCAGTTTGTTATAAAGCCTGTGGACAATATTAAGGGCCTGATTATCCCTTGGTGGATGGGCTACTCCATCACAAAACTGATGGACATCCTGTCAGCCATATTACAAGTTCCATTATGTCATATGGAACTTCTAAAACGTCAGACGGGATATCTGTCACGTCGGTGATGGAGTAGCCCATCCACCAAGGTGGCAATCAGGTCTTAGGTCAGAAGGGGTTACTTAATATTCAGGCGGGACGCGCATTGCGCAACGAGGAGAGCGTCACTTGTCTCCAAGGGGGCAGGAGCCCTTTAACTGTAACTCGGCGCTCCCGCTTCCGCAGGACGCGCATTGGGCAACGAGGAGAGCGTCACTTGCCTCCAAGGGGGCAGGAGCCCTTTAACTGTAACTCGGTGCTCCCGCTTCCGCGGGACGCGCATTGGGCAACGAGGAGAGCGTCACTTGTCTCCAAGGGGGCAGGAGCCCTTTAACTGTAACTCGGCGCTCCCGCTTCCGCGGGACGCGCAGTGGGCAACGAGGAGAGCATCACTTGTCTCCAAGGGGGTAGGAGTCCTTTAACTGTAACT
Source organism: Pleurodeles waltl (assembly GCF_031143425.1). Lineage (NCBI taxonomy): Eukaryota > Metazoa > Chordata > Amphibia > Caudata > Salamandridae > Pleurodeles > Pleurodeles waltl. The sequence continues at coordinate 734,040,797 of NC_090436.1, forward strand.
CGGCGCTCCCGCTTCCGCGGGACGCGTGCGGGCCAAGGGCGGTCCCGTCCTGCGCCGTCATCGCCCGAAAGAGGCTGGGCTGGGCCACCCCTCTTTCGTTCACAGTAAGGAGTGACTGCTTAAATCTATTTAATTCCCGGTGCATAATCTGGAGTCTCTTTTGCTTTTAGTGGGCCTTTAAAAGCTTAATTAGTATTGTCTTGTCAGTTGCCACGCTGCTGCATTGTTCTCATTTCTGTTAAAATGGGCAGGAAAAGAGGAGCATTATCTGGGCCTCTGGGGGGGGGTGGAGGCAGTAGCAGACAGGGTTATGGCACCACCACATTAGACTCCTTTCTTGCAAGAGCTGTTGGGGTTGTTACAAAAGAAATTGATTTGGTAGAGAGGAGGTTATCCATGGAATTGGAAGATTGGCACCAGGCCCCAACAGATAATGGTCCTCGTGAGGCCGCGGATGTGGAGGTGGATTATCTGGGGGGGGGGGCAAGGTGCTGGTCTGGCTGATGCTGAGCCTGTTCAGGCTGAGCCAACAGAGTCAACAGTGGATTCTGGCGAAACTATCTGCCATTGAAAAACAGTATCCTTGATCTGTGTGCAAGGAAGTCAAGGAAGGCATGGTGTAGGTAATTGTGTGGCTTCGACTAGGCATCCCTGCGCCAGTGAGGAGTTGTCCCTTCCAGAGGTAGCCGCAGGACCCTTGGGGCCCATGGGAAAATCATCTTACCTATTGGTGAATCCTGTAAACTCTGGGGGTCAGGGTGCCTGTGCTGAAACTGCTCCGACTGCACCAACCTCTCTATTGAGGACAGAGAGGACAGTCAATATGTTTAGCTGCAGTAGGCAGCCTGATACGGTTTCTGTGGCAGCTGGGGGAGGTGGCCAATTGCTGTCTGGAAATGATAATCTGAACCCGCCAACGGCCAGGTCTCCCCCCTGCGTGTGCCCCCTATGTGGTAGTGCTGACGAATGTGCCTGTTCTTGTTTCTGGGGCAACTGAGTCTACAAAACAACTCATAAATAAGGTTGGCCATTGGCTGAGCAAAACCTGTGATTTTTCATGTAAGGACTTCAAGGATATCTTGTTTGCCAGAAGAATTGGTTGGGTCTGTCCTAAAAATAAGGTGGGGAAGGATGACTGTATTATTATAAATGTCAGATATCCCGCCCTGACTAAAAGGCTTCTTTCTAGCAATCGTTCTCCTGTCCCTAGTGCAGGTTCTATGGGTATGGTCCCTTTGGGCTATTTTTATGATCACATGCGATTGAGTACTGGGGTGTCTCTTGGCTCTGGTAGGAATCTCCCCCTGGGTCAGTTCAACCTGCAGGTAAACAGTAGAAGAACCAACAGCAACCTATCCCTGGAAGGGGTGGATTGACAATGCGCCAAGGCGCTGGCTATACAAGAAGAGGTGCCCCCACAGTGTAATCTTATCTCATGGAACATTGCGGGCTATGACGCTAAGTTATCTGACCAAGCATGGGTTGGGTGTGTGGCTAACTATGATGTTATCATGCTTCAGGAAACTTGGTCGGCGGGGCTGTCTGTGTGGGATGGGTATGACAGATATGCAATTCCAGCAGTACAGTCTCTTGGTGGTCGCTCAAAAGGTGGCCTGGTTACTCTAATTCGCCTCTCTAAGATAGTGGGTGCTTTTCAAATTAACTGTAACCATCATGGTATATTGCTGGTATGGGTACTCTTCTCCAATCACTTTAATATTTTATTGGTCAACTTTTATAATGCTGTGTGGGATGTGGGGTGTCAAATTGGGGCCCTGTTCTCCGTTCTTAAGATTATGAAATATAGAATGGAGAAGGTGGGATTGGAATTTCGTGCCATCATCTCTGGGGACTTTAATGCCAAGTTGGGCAGGTCCAGCACTGTGGTTAATCCCTTCATTCGTGACTGTGAGGACTACTCAGTGCATGGTCCGCAGGACTCTAGAGGCAGGGATCTATTAAAGGAACTCAGGGAGATGGGCCTCTTGAATTTCTATGATATTGAAGCAGTAGGCACTCACCAACTTCCAACCTATGTGGGAAGAGGGTCTGGATCCACCATCGACTATATTTTTGTGTCCCCTCCTATGAGAGACTTGGTGATTGGGGGTAAAGTGTTAGGCGAGTGCTTTAGCGATCATAATCCCCTTATACTGTCCTTTAAACTCCCTGGGGCCCTACGCTTATTAGGACGAGGCAGGCCTGTGATGGTGGTGACAAAGGACCAGGGTAGGCGGCTTGGGTGGAAGCAAGTAGACCCCCAAAAAGTTGTAGGAAGGGTTGTGGGGGATAACTTACATCTATTTATGGAAATACTCCTGACAGAAGCACCAAATCCCACGACTGTTATTGATGCGATAACAGTAGTAAATGCAGCAGTCAGAGACTGCCTCTTTTCAGTAGGCAGCCACCCTAGTAAACGCAAATGCGGCTGGTACGACAAAGCCTGCTATGATGCAAGGGCAAATTTAAAGATGGCTACCAAGATTCACCCTAGAGATTGGGTTCTTGTAAAAAAAGCTAGAATAAGGTATAAAAGGGCCCTGAGGGATAGTAAGCTAAAATATAAAGATAAAGCCTGGGAAGAGCTAGAGCGTGCTACAGCTTTGAAGGACCCTGGCCTGTTTTGGAAGGTGGTAAATAGAGGTTCCTTTGAAACAGAAACCTCTGAGGGCCTTGGCTGTAATATCGCCCCGGAGGTCTGGGTAACTCATTTTTGTAGAATATTTGAGGGTACCCCCTAAGAAATATCCGGGAGAGTTTGTATGATGTGGCTCCTAACCTAGCAATCAGGTTTTCACTACAGGAGGTCATTGATGCGATACAGAGTAGCGCTCGAAATAAAGCTCTGGGCCCGGACTCGATCCCTATGGACCTGTATAAAGCTAACCCTCAGTTATGGGCACCCATTCTCCTAAATGTCCTCAATGCAGCCATCACTGTGGGCATTCCTGCCTCTTGGAGACTGGCATGTATAGTCCCAGTGTTTAAAAAGGGTGATCGTAATGATCCTAAGTCTTATTGCCCTATATCACTTCTGGATTCCTCTGCGAAGATTCTGGGACGGATTATCCTAGGCCGGCTGGAGGCCTGGATGATAGGAAATGATATTTTAAGTCAGGAACAGTATGGCTTCAGGGAAGGCCTCGGCACGCAAGAACAATGTCTCAATTTACTGATGATAATCGGTAAATACACACAGGCCAGGAAAGGTACCCTTTATCTTGCATTTATGGACCTTAGCTGTGCTTTTGATAAAGTGAACCGGTCTTTATTATGGAAGAGGCTAATTCAGTCAGGATTGGATCCTAATATTGTAAAGCTTCTCCGATATCTCCATTCAGGGACAGTTGCAAATGTGAGGGTGGGCCCTAATGGGGAATGCTCGGAGGCTTTTAAGCTTTTAAGGGGTGTGCGCCAGGGGTGTGTTTTGGCCCCTACCTTGTTCCTTCTATAAACAAATGGACTGTCCGATTTTCTGATGGAACACTGTAGGGATGTCCCGAAGGTGAAGGGTATTGATATCCCTGTGCTGATGTATGCGGATGACGCGGTCCTCATGGCCCGCACGATGAATGGTCTCCAAAAATTAGTTAGAGCTTATGTTATCTTTATGTCAGCTTTGGGACTGGAGGTCAATTTTAAGAAATCGCATTTTATGGTTTGCGGTAAACCTATGAGTAGGGTGGGGGAGCTAAGGGTGGAGGATCAAGTTATTAGCAGAGTCCATGAGTTCCCATACTTAGGGGTCATTTTTGATGAGAAAGGATCTTGGAAACCCTGTATTGCTAGAAGGATTGTGCTCTTTCATGCAAAAGTTGGTGCAACCTTTGACTTTGCGGCTAGGGTAGGTAGCAAACTGTTAGACTTTTCATCCTTGGCGTGATCTCCCTTAACTTTTTGCCTCTATTCCCCAGGTTGTTGATGGGTGCAGGACTCTGATTTTATTGTTTTTGTTACTCTGGGCACTTTACCACTGCTAACCAGTGCTAAAGTGCAAGTGCTCCTGTTTAAAATGTGTACGTAATTGGCTCTCCATGATTGGCATATTTGTTTTACTGTTAAGTCCCTAGTAAAGTGCACTAGAGGTGCCCAGGGCCTGTAAATCACATGTTACTAGTGGGCCTGCAGCACTGGTTGTGCCACCCACACAAGTAACTCTGTAATTATGTCTCAGACCTGCCACTGCAGTGTCTGTGTGTGTATTTTTACACTGTAAATTCGACTTGGCAAGTGTACCCACTTGCCAGGCCTAAACCTTCCCTTTTCTTACATGTAAGGCACCTTGGACGATTCTGACGGGCAGCGGAAAACCGGCGGGAGACCACCGGTTTTCCTGCACTGACCGCGGCCAAAGCGCCGCGGTCAGAATGCCCTAAGGGGCACCGCCAGGCTGTTGGCGGTGCTCCCGTGGTCGGTAGCCCTGGCGGCCACCGGCCGCCAGGGTCAGAATGACCCCCATAGTAATGTGGTTTATATGTCCTGACAGTGAAATACTGCCAACTTCGTTTTTCACTGTTGCAAGGCCTGTCTCTCTCATAGGATAACATGGGGGCTACCTTTAAATATGATTAAAGTGTAGATTCCGCTAGAGAGTAGATGGACATGTGGAGTTTGGGGTCCCTGAACTCACAATTTAAAAATACATCTTTTAGTAAAGTTGATTTTAAGATTGTGCGTTTGAAAATGCCACTTTTAGAAAGTGAGCATTTTCTTGCTTAAACCATTCTGTGACTCTGCCGTGTTTGTGGATTCCCTGTCTGGGTCAGTTTGACAGTTGGGTTGTTTTTCACCTCACACCAGACAGTGACACAAAGGGGGCTGGGGTGTAACCTGCATTTCCTGATTAGCCATCTCTGCTAGGAGGGAGGGGTGGAGTGGTCACTCTCATCTGAAAGGACTGTGCCTGCCTCTGACAATGCTGGCTCCAACCCCCTGCTGTGCGTCTGATGACTTGCCTGGGCAAGGCAGGATTTCACAAGTAGGTGTGAGTCCCCTTTGAAGAAAGGTGACATCAAAGACTAAAATGGGTATAAGAAGGGCACCCAAATCTACAGACTTTAGAAACACTTCTGGAACCAAGAGGAACCTCTGCCTGGAGAAGAGCTGATAGCTGAGGAAGAAGTGCTGCCCTGCCTGTGACTGTGCTTTGTGGAGCTTTCCTGCAGTGCTGCTTCTGCCAGAGTAAGAGGGCAAAGACTGGACTTTGTGTGCCTTCCATCTTGTGAAGAAATCTCCAAGGGCTTGAATTAGAGCTTGCCTCCTGTTGTTTGAAGTCTCAGGGACAGCAAAGACTTCTTTCTGCCAGCACCTGGAGTCTCTGGAGAGACTCCTGCCCCGACAACTGGTGCCCTATCCAGTCCCTGGGCCCTTGAAAGGAAAGCTGGTGGAATCCAAGGAAATCGACTTCAGATGACTTCGGACAGACACCGCTGCTGAATCCGGTAACGCCGCCTGCACCTGATGCCGTGACCTTTGTTGGAACGCTCTTCGCAGGCCCGACGCCGCAGCAGCCCCGCTGAAGTCCACGACTCCGTAGAAGTCGCCGCACCACGTCGTGACCGATGCCGCTCGAAGTCCGTGGATTAAACGTTTTGCACAGACGCCGCGATCCCCGACTTCGCGCATCGGCTTGTTTTCACTCTTCAACAAAGGTACTGTACTTGGGGGTCTACACGACTCCGTGTCCGGCGCCGCTGGTGTCGGCTTGTTGGGAACGACTCCGTCACGACGCCGTGTTAACATCTCATCGAAGCATTTTTGTTTCTAAGCGCTATTTTTGAGTTTAATCTATAAAAATTCATAACTTGACTTGTGTATGTGGGATTTTTGTCGTTTTGGTCTTGTTTTGTTTAGATAAATATTTCCTATTTTTCTAAACCGGTGTTGTGTCATTTTGTAGTGTTTTCATTAAGTTACTGTGAGTGTTGGTACAAATACTTTACACCTAGCACTCTGAGGTTAAGCCTACTGCTCTGCCAAGCTACCAAGGGGGTAAACAGGGGTTAGCTGAAGGTGATTCTCTTTTACCCTGACTAGAGTGAGGGTCCTTGCTTGAACAGGGGGTAACCTGACTGTCAACCAAAGACCCCATTTCTAACACAAACCTATCAAACCCCTGCTTGAAATCTATAGGCGGAAACGCCTACCTGTCCTCCTGTATGGTTCGGCACTCTGGGGGCTTAGGGATACCCGAGCCCTTATAGTGGAAGAAAATCGTTTTTGTAGAAGGCTTCTGGGTGTTGGACAAAATATTCCTGGTTTCTGCCTTCACCTGGAACTTGAGCTTGAGTATGTACAGGACACTACCCAGCTGGCTCCCCTTCTGTTATGGATCTCAGTTTGGAGTAACGAATATGCCATTCTTAATAGGGATATCCTAAGGGACTGTCTGGCCTGCAACAATGTAAAGCATATTCCCTGGCTGTCGCACATAAGGAAGATGGCACATGACCTGGGGAGGCCTGATTTGTTTGATTATCCCGAGGACCTGACTAGCTACGATAAGAAATGGGTTAAGGATAACTTTCTGAGGATCCAGGAGACCAAGAGGGAGGGGGAGGTCCTAAGGAAAAAATCGATCAGGGATTTTATTATGCTAAAGATGTGGGTGGGTCCTGAGCGATATCTCTTAGAAATTAAGGATGTGAGGGAAAGGTCTCTCATAACTCGATTTCGCTTGGGGATCATTAGAAGTAATCTGTGCTTCCCCCTAGGTCAGTATGGGGAAAAATGTAATAGACCTTGCCCCTGTGATGGGGTGTCCCATCAGACCTTGATCCATTTTACACTGTTTTGTGTCTTTTATGCACCATTTAGAACCCGATTTCTTTTACCGCTCCTAAGGCCCAAGGGTTTCGTGCAACACCGTCCTGCTTTTATGTGGCTGCAAATGGCCTCAGAGGTACTGGTATGGAAGGGCCTGGGATCATTCCTGAAGGGAGCTACTACTTGGCGCAAAAATGTAGAATTTTTAGAGTGATTTCTTTTATTCTTTTTCAGTTTTTATGAATGAGGTTGTTTCATGATGAGTGTTTTTATCATATATGGTATTTATTGGTATTTTTACAATGTATTGGTGATTATTTGTTGTAATGGATGAATTTTTTCATACCGAATAAAGCTTCTTCTTCTTCGTGTAGTGGGTTAGCAGTGATAGGGTTATGGATGCTCTAAAATGTGAAAATGTGATATGTTGGAGTGCTAGCGCAGGTGTATTAATAAAATTATTAATGAGTGTTCATGTATTCTGAATAATGGGTTTGTGTAGAAAATATAATAATGTAGAAACATAATGCAAGCGTTTGAGAATGTGATTAAAAAGAGTGGCCGCCAATGTTCACAAAGTGTACTTATTAGTAGATTAATATTGTGAAATGTTGAATATATGTTTGACTAATGTAGCAATATGTCATATTCAGGGTTATGAATTATGTCCTAGTTCTATTAATCGTAGGCCTTAACTTAGCGAGTGTCGGCCTACTTGCCAGGCCTAGTGTCAAAGCTGTATTTCTTAACGGTTAATAAATGGCTATCCTAGGGAGTTAAACTGTGATTTTTCATTTTGCATTGTTTAAATGTGCTCATAGCTGAAGTCTTTTCTCATGAGAACCGACTGCAAGAAGATGCTATTCTTGCTAATGTATCATTTTGTGTGTAATGTGTGTGAGACTGACTTTCTCAGGAGGAGAACAATGGAGATACTGACTGGAGTGGAAGCTGCAACAATATTGTTACCTGACAAGCTGGATGTTGAGGACATCACAGGACATCCAATCAACAACATGTGAACAATAGTATAATTCATAGATTTTAAGTTTTAATTTTATTGGACAAAGTGTGAACATGCGATTAACTGACCAACGGGGATTTGGGAAATAGTTTTACTGGTTTTAATTATGTAGTAAATCCTAGTTCGTTTTAATGGGATAAGAGGAGTTAGCTTAGCCTCTGGCTTGCAGACTTGTGCCCCTGTCACCTAGTGACTTTTAACCTACTTAGCATGCTTTGTCTTAGCCCATTTGATTATTTAATTCTTCTAAGATGGCTGCCTTGTTTATAGTTAGGCCACTTGTTATGCTTTGCATTATCAGTGTGACCGTGCTAAGGTGTCAAGATCAAGCAACAAAGACAAACAAACAGTAGGTGTTCACACTTAGGGATTTTCCCTCTCTATACTTTTGAGGGATTGTTTATATTAATTGCAGTCTCAAGCATGTCTGTTATCTATTGTTTGGGAGCACACCTACATCAGGTGTCCTTGTAGATCTGTATAAATACATCGCACTTTAGACAGATAATCAGAGGGATTCCAACCAGAGGGCATCACCACCATCGCTGATACCGATGCTGCACATCGTCTTGACGCTGACCCAGTCTTCGTGTCCCTACGGAGTCTGAGATACAGACCTCATTCCAAGGTAACGAGGGTTGGGGCTACTCTCATGGACATGGCATTGGCAGATTAGGTTTAGCAAACCCAGCTCTCCTTTAGGTAGGAGCTTAGGCCTCTTACACTAGGGTATTAGGGCATATTACATCTCATATGTCTTTCTTATGCATTGCAAGATGGTGGGGGTCTTTGTAATAATGACTCTCGTCTTTACAATTCTGTTCCTTGCATTATTCACTATCCTAATCAGTGCAGCCCATGCAACTTACCGCAAATTGCAGTTATGTTAAATAAAAACGATTGAAACTTTACTTCATCTTTGTCATTGCCTGTGTTTGTATGAGACATGATATATCTGTGAGAAAGGGGTAATTTCCGTTTAACCACAACACTCCCTGAGATGTCTTATTCTCGAGTCCATGCGTAAAGGCTGCCACAAATCACCTTTTACTATTGTGTTTCTGGTGAGGTGCTGCTAGTGAGCCGGTAAGGTTGGGACAACAGTTGCAACTTGTTGTAGGATAGGCATAGCCGTCTACAAACAAAAGTACTGCCATCCTTTAACCAGCAGTCTTGCCTGGAGCAAAAGTCAAAAATACAACAATTTAACAACACTGCACTGAGAAAAGACAGGTTAATTGCCCATTTTCTTGCTGGCCGAAAGGTTAATATTTTCTTTTGCGTCCTGACAAGAGATGTACTTAACTTTATTGCTTAAAGCCTTTGCGTTTTCTGAACTTTGATGCTGAATCCTGACTGCCTTGCTGATCAACTGATGTCCTGACGAGGAAGACTGACTCTGGTTGCTGATCCACATTGAGGATAGGTATTATGAATTAGACTGTTGATTATCATGTGTATTTGCTTTCCTTTTCTATGAACCAACTGCACGGTTTTGATTGAGCCATAGTTAGATGTTTTTCCAAATTTGTATTACTAAATTGTTTTGCATGAAGCCCAACATGCTGATGTGAATCTGATGTTATTTAAGGATCCTCACTAATGAAAATATGCTAACAGGGAATAATGCTTGATGAACTTCTCTGCTGAATTCAAATGTATGTCATCACTTTGACGCAGCTGACTTTGCTATTAATTTGTACTGTAAATTTAGAACGTGTTGTAGTTCAAGCTTTGATTAGATTATGTTTCTTTCGCCGCTTTGGACAGCCAGTATTGTTTCTGTATATGTTTCATTTGATTTTGAGATTGATCTACATGACCTTAGCATTGTTAATATAGGGAAATAAATGTTCTAACTTTTACTAAAAGGTGTGGTTATTCATGACTGAAAGGTCATGGTGTGTGGCAATTACTGAGTTCATTGATTATTATTGTTATTGATTGTTGATATTGTGTATTGGTTATAAATTAACAATTTGCATGTACTGGAGCTACTTAATTGTGAGTCGAAAGGTTTATCGACCTATTTGTGTCCCCTTGTAAGTTTACTTATTAAGGTCAGACGCGCTAACAAAAAATGATGTAAAAGTGGCACAAGTGTTTCATAAATCAAGCCCTTAGAACTTTTCCAAGGTATGCATCACCTTTCCTGTGGAAAATTCACCCACAAATTTGTACTCTACGATCGGGTACCTTATACTGGACAGTCATGCATACTTGCGAGTATGTTGAAAACAAACATCAATTGTTTTTTAAGTTAAAAATTCCTCACTGTTAAGTTTCCTGCTAATCCATGATAATAGACACAAAGTCCAAAGGTGTTCCCAACACTGCGTACTCCTTTCTCCTGGAACAGTGACTAGACTGCTGCCACAAACCTTGATGAACTGATGACAGGAGCTTCGCTATAGTATTAAAGGTAGACCTTATAAGCTATAGTAGCACATTGAAAACATCCAAATTGAGGAAGATGGCTGCAGATGTGTAACGTCGTTTTCCAAGGTAAACTGAGATGGTCTTGCCAGAGGGGTGTCCGTTGCTTAAAGCCGGTTTCGATAGGCGATTGCTCCCAGATGCTGTATGACCTCTACTGCTTCCTCTATGGTGTGAGTATGTCTTAAGGAGAAGCTGGCTCTCATGTGCAGCAGTTGTTACAAGCAGCTCGAAACTCAATGACCGGTATGCAAGTCCTCTTTAATTCAACAGCGTGCATCTTAATTACACATGCCGGTTAAGTGCATTGTTTGAAAAATAATCCCTGCACAACGGCATGAGCTCTCACAGTAATGTGGTTAAATCCTCCAAAAACACACCATCGCTGCGATGTTTTATCAAATACTGGCTCCATGCTGGTTCAGTGCTAGTTCATACTCACAGCGTCTGCCAATAAAGCTGCACTTTAGTTCCTCATGTGGCTGATGTAGGTTAATTTCACTTCAGAAATGCTGCATTCCTTTGTTAATCTGCGCTGCCCGTTCACACAATGCAGTATATGCCAACTTCAACCATGTTGACACTAAAGTAAAGCATGAACTTTTACAATTAAGCCAGTCAAACTGCAGTGTAGGAGACTGGCTTGGTTTGTAGTGGGTACCTTGGGTACTTACACCTTATACCAGGTCCAGTTATCCCTTATTAGTGAAATGTAGTAGTGTTCTAGCAGCTTAGGCTGATAGAGGTAGCTATAGCAGAACATCTTAGGCTGAACTAGGAGACATGCAAAGCTCATGCAATACCACTTATAGTAACACAGTACTTTTACACAAGTAAAGACAATACTCAGTGTTACCAAAAATAAAGGTATTTATTTGGGTGACACAGTACCAAAAATATCTTAGAGACAATACTCCTTCTGGAGGTAAGTATTATACACAATATATACACTAAACACCGAAATTAGACAAGTAAATAGTCATAGAACAATGCAAACAGTAGGAAATCCTATAGAATGCAATGGGAGAAAATAGGTCTGGGGGCAACACAAACCATATACTAAGAAAGTAGAATGAGAATCACAAACTCCCCCCTAGACAAGTGTAGTGTGTGCAGAACTGCTGGGAGAGTACGAATACAGTAAAGGTAAGTAAATACCCCACCCCAAAGCCTAGAAAAGCAGGAGTAAAGTACTGCAAGTTTCCTTAGGACACACTACACCTCGATTTGGGGATTTTGCAGCAGCCAACCAAGTCTACAAAGAACAACTGTTGGATTATTGGACCTGAAGACCTGCAAAGGAAGGGGACCAAGTCCAGAAGTGGAAAGAAGTTCCAGGAAGGACAGGAGCTTCTGCTAAACCAGAAGTGGGTGCAAAAGAAGAGTCCACGGTTAGTCGAAGACTGCAGAAATGCACCCTAGAAAGATGCCAGCGGGTTCCTGCATGATGCAAAAGATGTCCCACGGTGTGAAGATTGTTGCAAACGAGATTTCGTGTTGGAAGTCGCCAACAAGCCTTGGCTATGACAAAAGTGAGTTTTGCATCAAAATGCCGTTAGATTGACCCAGGAGGGACTTGGGGCCTCAACTCTGTGTGAGGAGGAAGAGGGGGCTCTCAGCACTTTAGAGAGCCCTCAGGATACCAGCCAGCACCCCCAGGAGTCATAGGATACAGGTTCAAAGGAGGTGCAAAATGCAGTTGATGCAGCACAACAAAAGAAGGTCCCACGCCGCCGGAGAACAACTCAGTGAGTTGTACGTTGCAGGATGGAGTGCTGGGGACCTGGGCCAGGGTGTGCACAAAGGAATTTTGCAAAGAGTGCGCAGATGCCTCAGGAGTCGAATAAGACGCAGTACACAGGAGTACCATCGCCCTCGGGGAAGGCAAGGTCTTACCTCCTCCAAATTGCGTCAGCAGGACCTCAAGACAGTCTATGTCGATGATGTCCACCCTCTGTGTCCTTAGGAGCACGCTCGTCGCTGTGAGAGGAGTCCCTGTGTACTGGTCGTCATCTTGGAAGGTGCCTGCTTAGAGCAGGGGAGTGACTCTGTCACTCCATGGGAGATTTCTTCAGTCCTTCTGGTGCAGGATGGAGACAGGGAGTCCCCAGAGTGTGCACACTGTGAAAACTGTTGCAATTGCTGACTTGAAGCTGAGGGTGCTGAAGAAAAGTGTCTCTTGCAGACACTTTGTTGCAGTTACAGTGTTTCTTGGAGCAGGCTGCTGTTGATCCGAGGTCAGAAGAGTCTGAAGTTGTTGCAGAGGATTCCTAAAGGAAACTTGCAAGCAGAATCTGAAGAGAACCCACAGGAGAGACCCTAAATAGCCTTGAGAGGGGGACTGGCTACCTTATCAGCTAAGGACCTATCAGGAGGGGTCTCTGACGTCACCTTCTGGCACTGGCCACGCAGAGGCCTCCAGAGTGCCCTCACACCTTGGAAAGCAAGATGGCTGATATCTGGGACACACTGAAGGAGCTCTGGGCACCACCCCTGGGGTGGTGATGGACAGGTGAGTGGTCACTCCCCTTTCCTTTGTCCAGTTTCCCATCAGAGCAGGGGAGAAGGAGCCCCTGAACTGGTGTAGACTGGTTTATGCAAGGAGGGCACCATCTGTACCCTTCAAAGCATTTCCAGAGGCTGGGGGAGGCTACCCTCCCCACCCTGTAACACCTATTTCCAAAGGGAGAGGGTGTAACACCCTGCTCTCACAGGAAATGCTTTGTTCTGCCTTCCTGTGCCTGGGCTGCCCAGACCACAGGAGCGCAGAACCCTGGCTATGAGGTGGCAGCATCTGTAGCTGCAGTGCAAGCCTCAGCAAGATGGTTTGGCAGTACTGGGGGTCCATGGCGGAGCCCCCAGGATGCATCAAATTGGCTCCCCAATACCAGATTTGGAATGGGGGGACAATTCCATGATCTTAGAAATGTTACATGGCCATATTCGGAGTTACCATTGTGAAGCTACATATAGGTGTTGACCTATATGTAGTGCACATGTGTAATGGTGTCCGCACACTCGCAAAGTCCGGGAAAATGGCCCTGAACTATGTGGGGGTACCTTTGTAAGTGCAAGGGTGCCCTCACACTTAGTAACTTTGCACCTAACCTTCAGCAAGTGAAGGTTAGACATATAGGTGACTTATAAGTTACTTAAGTGCAGTGAAATGGCTGTGAAATAGTGTGTGCACTATTTCACGCAGGCTGCAATGGCAGTCCTGTGTAAGGGTTTGTCTGAGCTCCTTATGGGCTGCAAAAGAAATGTTGCAGCCCATATGGATCTCCTGGAACCCCAATGCCCTGGGTCCCTAGGTACCATATACTAGGGACTTATAAGGGGGGTCCAGTATGCCAATTGAAATTGGTGAATGAAGTCACTGGCCTACAGTAACAAACTTAAAAGCAGAGAGAGCATAAGCCCTGAGGTTCTGGTTAGCAGAGCCTCAGTGACACAGTTAGGCACTACACAGGCATACACATTAGGCCACAAACTATGAGCACTGGGATCCTGGCTAGCAGGGTCCCAGTGAGACAGGCAAAACATACTGACATATAGGTTTTTATCTATGAGCACTGGGTTCCTGTCTAGCAGGATCCCAGTGACACAGTAGAAACACACTGACACACACTCACAAACAGGCCAAAAGTGGGGGTAGCCATGCTAGAAAGAGGCTACTTTCTCACATGCAGTATTTCTGTTAACTGCAGGCTGTCTGATGAGAAAGACAATGGTGGGGCTTCCAGGGTGTTTTTCTTCACTTCAGTTTAAATTTCTTCTGCACTGTATTACATTTTTCACTACTGTGAGGCCTACTATTCTCATAGGGTAGTATTGGGGATTCCCTTACACACTTTTAGGAGGTAATTCCTAATCAGAAAAGAGAAGCTCGGTCATGCTTGCTATGTTTAAATGGGTAATGATAAATCCTCCTTTTTGGTGAAGTTGGATTTCACATTAGTGGTTCAGAAATGCCACTTTTAGAAAGTGGGTATTTCTCTGTGCTTATAACACTGCATGTTTGCAGCCTGTCTCCAATAGACGGCTGGCCTGGGTGACAGCTACACTTTGTCCATTTCCTCTAGACAGCTACCACACAGGAAGGGTTGGGTGTGACAGGGGATACATCTATATATATCTGCATACTGATAGACTTCCTGGGCAGGAATGGGGTGAGGTGGCTGACACTTACACTTCAATAGGGAAGTGCCTGTCCCCACACAAAGGGCCAATTGCTCCCTACTGATAGTCTGGAGCCAGGGCTGGGATAAAAAGGGGATCTATGTACTTCAAGTAGCTTTGATGTCACCCCCACTTTTAGGAATAAGTACTGGGGCTCTGACCCTAGCAAATCAATACTGGACTTGGGAAGAACTCTGCTGGAGTTAGGGCTGCTGTGCTGTAAGAACTGCCACTGAGGTTGGATTGACAGTTCCAAGTAACTGCTTCTCTGCATTGCTGAGCTTCCATGCTGTTTGTTGATATTTGCCTTGCTCAGGACAAGGACCGGACCTATCTTGCAGACCCAAAGTGTTTCCAAGGGCTTGATGACTTGCCCCCTGTTCTTCAGTAGAATCAGGGACATTAAAGACTACTTGTAACTCTCTTGGTGCTGTTGGACTCTGCAATCTGTGGGTCCTACCCTTGACTGAGGTGCCCCTCACCAGTCCTAGGCCTCAGAAGTGGGTTCTGCAACTGATTTCTCCATTAACTGACACATCGCCTCGATTCTGGAGCATCGCTTCCTAGACACACAGGCTGTTTGAAGATAGTGGATTTACAGTCAGTGTGGCTCGACAATTATGCAACCCATTCACTTCAATGGCGTTCGACTACATTGTGGGCCACAAAGATTGAAAGTGACACATCGTGCCCTCAATGTCAACACTTTGCTCCTTCAAATGTACTGCTCAACAGACCCTGCTTGGGTTCTGTAGCCTGCCTACCCTCCATCGCGGTCAGCCTGAACTTTGGATTTGTACCGGTCCCTTGTGACCTAAAGTAACGTTTGGACGATTAGTGGCTTTAAGCACTATTTCACATTTAATCTTTAAAAATCTATGTCTTAACTTCTACTGATGGGATTTTTGCTGTTTTGGTCTTGCTTTACTCAAACACATATTCTCTATTTTTCTAAACTGCATTGTGTTACTGTGTATGTGTGTTGCACAAATACTTTACACATTGCCTCTTAAGTTAAGCCTGTCTGCTCTGTGATAAGTTACCAGAGGGTGTGCACAGATTAATTCAGGGTGTGTTTCTGACTTACCCTGACAAGGATTGTGGTCCATACTTGGACAGGGTGCATACCTCTGCCAACTAGAGACCCAATTTCTAACACGGAGTGATTAAAAAACAGTATTATCTACAGAGTGCATAACTCCTAGTTCACAGCTGAGATAAACATTAAAGCGTGCGTATTGTAGTGTCTGCCAATGTATGTCAGTTTGGCTGCTGAGTCAGGTCCCTGTAGAATGGACATGAATGGAGCAATTAACAGGAGAGGCTTCCTCATACTACTGGGCTTGTAGAAACATCAGATTATTGAAGACAAAGCAGGCAGAATGGGGGGAGAGTGCAACATGCAACGTAAAGGGATCTGCGTGTATGCACGCATGCTAGGAGGTAAATCTTTGGGTGTGTTCCCACATATAAGTACCAAGTACATGCAGGCTAGGTACTGCATGCTGATCATTTTTTTGTATATACTAGTTGAGGTGCTGTGGGTCTTTTTCTTAAGGTCCTTTGCTTGAATGCAAAGGAATCAGTAACAAAAGGTACACAGTATCCCGACAGCCTTAAGCATTTAGGGGCATATTTATACTCCGTTTGCGCCGAATTTGCGTCGTTTTTTTCGACGCAAATTCGACGCAAAACTAACTCCATATTTATACTTTGGCGTTAGACGCGTCTAGTGCCAAAGTTCATGGAGTTAGCGTCATTTTTTGGCGTGAACACCTTCCTTGCGTTAATGATATGCAAGGTAGGCGTTCCCGTCTTAAAAAATGACTGCGATGCATATGCGTCGTATTTATACTCCCGGGCAAAAATGACGCCCGGGAGTGGGCGGGACTAAAAAACCCGCATTTGCGCCGGATTTTAGCACCTGGGTCAGGGCAGGCGTTAAGGGACCTGTGGGCTCAGAATGAGCCCAGAGGTGCCCTCCCCTGCCCCCAGGGACACCCCCTGCCACCCTTGCCCACCCCAGGAGGACACCCAAGGATGGAGGGACCCACCCCAGGGACATTAAGGTAAGTCCAGGTAAGTTTTTTTTTTTTTTTTTTTTGTGGCATAGGGGGGCCTGATTTGTGCCTCCCTACATGCCACTATGCCCAATGACCATGCCCAGGGGACAGAAGTCCGCTGGGCATGGCCATTGGGCAAGGGGGCATGACTCCTGTCTTTGCTAAGACAGGAGTCATTTCAATGGGGGATGGGCGTCGTAAAAAAATGGCGCAAATCGGGTTGTGGCGATTTTTTTGCCTCAGCCTGACTTGCACCATTTCTGGACGCCCATACGCCATTTTCCCCCTACGCCGGCGCTGCCTGGTGTACGTCGTTTTTTTTAACGCACACCAGACAGCGCCGCCGGCTAACGCCGGCTAACGTCATTCAATAAATACGGCGCCCGCATGGTGCTTCGGAATGGCGTTAGCCGGCGCTAATTTTTTTGACGCAAAACTGCGTTGGCGCAGTTTTGCGTCAAAAAGTATAAATATGGGCCTTATTTACTAAGAGTGGTTGACATACCTTCTCCAACTCTGTTTTACTTGAGTGCTTTTCTTTATCACGCTGTGCATCATATATGATGGGTGGTGTGCCAGACAATATTCTGGTGGATTTTTCTTTTTACTTAATCAAGTCTACTGCAATACAAGCTGGCCATTGTATAATGTAACTGGATGCTTTGAGACATAGACAAACAGAACATAGTTGCCACTTAGGATGGCTGCTTAGAATGGTTGCATACTGACACTTTTTTCACACTTTGTAGGCACTTGGTTTTGTTTTCTTTGTAGTTTTATCCTGTTCATTTTACTGTGTGGGGGATACTTCCTTAATGGTTGTGAAGGTGATTAGATGTGAGTGCATGTTTGGCTTGAGTCTTGTTGAGTGTAGTTTTCTGTATTGTATAGTTCTGGCAGTCTCAACTAAAGTTTTAGGTTTATGGTTGTTATAGCAGTTTGTTAGGTTAAGGAGGATGTTGTGTTGAGGATGTTTGGCTTATGTCTGGTAGGATTCCTATGTCATTCTGTTTTGGCAGATCCTTCCTGTTTCATTGTTGTTCCTTAAGAAAAAAGGAGAGTTGTGTCATGAAAACTACATGTATATTGTCCTGAGCCCATATCAGTATGTGTGCCTGCCCATTCTCATACAATATAATTGCACTGGGAGTTCAGTGTTATGTGAGTGTCTGCTGAGTGCCAAGCAAGATAGTCTGAATTATGTTTGTGATCTGAGTATAAGAATAACTCCATTTAAAATAGTGTTGAAGATACCCAGAACATATGATTCCCATCAATGCATGGAGTCTTAAAAGATTGTCACCTTCTCAGCTATCACTCCTCTCCATAATTTCTTGTCATAAGAATTCAGAAGCCTTATTTCTGGGAACTACCACATGTCCATCTTTCAGTCTCATGGTCATTATCACACTAGTAAACTGAAAATGACACCTTGGGGTCTCATTCTGGAGTACCTGGAGGGGATACCACAGAGGTAAAATAATTATGAGTTTTCCCTGGAATAATATGCTATTGGATGTTCTCATATGAAACAGACACAACTCTCCTGATCTCAGTTGGTGCCACTCACGAAGTACAAGAGAATTTGGGATTCATAAATAATTACGAAATAATGTGGGTTTAATTAACACAAACAGGTCACAAATTATATAAATGACCAGTATTTGACATAACAAAGCTTTTTAAAGTTGACATGACTAGGCATCAAACCCACTTTTTTTTCCTCTGTTGTACATTTTGAAATGGACATCGATTCTAGTTCCTCTTATTGAGCACCTCTAGTTGAAATGTGCCCTTCAGTACTCTGTTAAGTACCCGTCATTCATGTGTTTTCATGGTATCTTAAAATGTTGATGTTCCTGAAGGAAGCCTGCAGGTAATGCTGCAAATGTTCACGGTTGATCTTTATTGCTGGTTAAACCATGCTCCATTCTTTCTGTAGTGTATTGTTTAGTAGTGCAATGTCATTTTCTATTGTGGTATAGCTAAAAAGAAATGTTTTTGGGGATGTGAGCCAGGACTTTTCTGAGATTCCTATAGAGCATGTCCTTATGAGAGAGTGTTCTTTGACTTTATACTTAAAATAGATTTCCCTTGCATTTAAAAATGAGCAGACCCTATGAAACTTTGCTCTCTGATTTATTTTGTACTAGAACGTATCTGGTCTACTAGGCTTTTGTAACTAGAATGGCATTTATTTGCATTTTGAGATTCACTGACATTTTGATTTGAACTAACTCAGTTTACCTTCTATAAGGATTCAGAATTTCGAATTAACTTTCATGGTTTTGACTTTGAACCCTTTCTGGTATAATTGTTATTTGATTTGGCTTGGTTAATCCGTATTCTGGGGTCATCATCATTTGGGACCTAGGCAAAGTCTCCGATCCCGAAAATGAGAGCTTAAGGATAATACATTACCGCCAGCAGTTTTCAGGAGAACGTATTACTGCCAACAGCTCCTTGATCGACTCTTAGATTACATCTATTCCCAGCATTGGTAGTCGGCTCCATGTCCCTGCTGCAGCTAACCTGCATCATCTACACAAGGTGTGCTCTTGCATACAATAGACAGCATGGGTCACATGATGTGGACTACATAACATTGGAATGAGTGTGCAGACACAGAGTTAAGATCCCAGACTGCACCACTGAAACAATACTGTTGGTGGCGACTGTGAAATATCTGTGAATAGTACTGCATTCTGACTTGCAGTACCAACAAACCAATCTCCAACTTTTTACTTCGCTTTTACAAATACCTTGTACTTATACCATGTATCTATCTGGATGCAGCTTTGGTAGTGCCAATATATTTATTATGACTGAGCCTGTGAGTGGTAGGAGTTGTTGTGGCTGGCCTAGTAGCACACTCCTTTTACCCTTTGGGTCAGCTATATTTCCCTGCCAATACAATGTTTTCTATATAGATATTCAATAGTGAGTGGTCAGTTTAGTCTTGGGTCTGCCAAGAGGCAATTCATAATTTTTAGGTAGGGCAGAGCGGGGACAAATGGCAGTCAAGTAACTCTCATCCTATTACAAGGCATTCTTCTTTCTTATATTAAATGAGTGTGGCTTTCCCCAGTGCAGCTGGAGCAATGGCACCATGGTCGAGAGGTGTGAGGAGTGCACTGCACCTAAACTACAGATGCCTTTTATGAATGAAAGGGTGGTTAGAGGTAGGGCCTTGTGGTAGGGCCCAAGACACACTTGCTAATGCACAGGTATATTCCCCTTTTGTACTTGAATCAGAGGATGAAAAGTCCAGATGAGACCAGTTCAATGCAAAGACACATATGATAGGACAAAGCAGCTTTACGTCATTGTGAATTCTGCCTCAGGGTTTGGACAGAATTATTAGAAAAGCACAATGGAGCAAAGCAGCATGCAGTAGTGTCCCAGTAGTATCGAACACGTACAATATATAGAGGATATAGAGTAGCTCAGGCTGAGTCAAAACTGAGGGCTGACACGCCTAACTCTAAGCTGATACACCTACAAAGAAATGTGAAGTAGCTTATGAATGACTTTGGTAACTGTAGCTGAAAACATGATCTGATACAAAAATCAAAAGATTTTTTAAAGCCAATAATAATCTTTGTTGGATTCTAGTGCAATTCTAGAGATCATAGCAAGGATGACATCCAAAAAGACTCATCCAACTAGACAGGGATCTGTCAGCAGTCAGTCTTTTAAACCCCAAAAAAGGTAATTCCTAAAGAAGAGGCTGGCATCTCAATGGAAAAGAAGAAACAGGTGCTGAAGCAACCAAAAAGCTGTCTGCCTAAAGTAAATTTGTAGGTTTACAGCTTTTAAAGGAGGAATACACAGTTAAGGTCTTTTACAGTCACCTATAGAATATGCACCATTTCATTGTGGTTTTGAAAAGTTTCATCATGTTGACAAGCCTCACTGCTTGACTAGAGGTGGAAGGACACCTGGCACTGATATTCCCTTTCAATAGAAAAAGCCCTCCAAAACTGAATAGTGCTGGTTTTCTTTATTGATCTTCACATCTCAAAAACCTAGTTGACCATTAGTACTTTTACCTGGGGAACTATATCACTCTGTTCCTTGTGGTATCCCACAAGATGAGCTGCTGAACAGCCCACACCTACCAAGCACAGTAAGTCCTAAAAGTGGTTGGGGAAATGAATTGTCGCCAAAGAGGAGGACATCAGTTGATCAGCAAGGCAGTCAGGATTCAGCATCAAAGTTCAGAAAACGCAAAGGCTTTAAGCAATAAAGTTAAGTACATCTCTTGTCAGGACGCAAAAGAAAATATTAACCTTTCGGCCAGCAAGAAAATGGGCAATTAACCTGTCTTTTCTCAGTGCAGTGTTGTTAAATTGTTGTAGTTTTGACTTTTGCTCCAGGCAAGACTGCTGGTTAAAGGATGGCAGTACTTTTGTTTGTAGGCGGCTATGCCTATCCTACAACAAGTCGCAACTGTTTTCCCAACCTTACCGGCTCACTAGCAGCACCTCACCAGAAACACAATAGTAAAAGGTGATTTGTGGCAGCCTTTACGCATGGACTCGAGAATAAGACATCTCAGGGAGTGTTGTGGTTAAACGGAAATTACCCCTTTCTCACAGATATATCATGTCTCATACAAACACAGTCAATGACAAAGATGAAGTAAAGTTTCAATAGTTTTTATTTAACATAACTGCAATTTGCGGTAAGTTGCATGGGCTGCAATGATTAGGATAGTGAATAATGCAAGGAACAGAATTGTAAAGACGAGAGTCATTATTACAAAGACCCCCACCATCTTGCAATGCATAAGAAAGACATATGAGATGTAATATACCCTAATACCCTAGTGTAAGAGGCCTAAGCTCCTACCTAAAGGAGAGCTGGGTTTGCTAAACCTAATCTGCCAATGCCATGTCCATGAGAGTAGCCCCAACCCTTGTTACCTTGGAATGAGGTCTCTATCTCAGACTCCGTAGGGACACCAAGACTGGGTCAGCGTCAAGACGATGTGCAGCATCGATATCAGCGATGGTGGCGATGCCCTCTGGTAAATATTAAAGTGAAGTTATGACTGGAAGCAGAATCTGCCTGGAAAAAATGTCCACTTTTTTAACCTCTTTCCCGCCAAGGATGTAATGGTTACATCCGTGGCTGCAGCGCTCAGGCACCACAGATGTAAGCATTACGTCCTGGGACCAACCCTTGGGGGAAGCGCTAGTGCTCACCCCGAGGGACGCCCTCCACCTCTCCAGGTCAGTGCGATGACATCTTCAGAGGGTGCCAGATGCGCTGGAAGCCATTTGCTTCCTGCGCATCTTCAGAGGAGGAGGTGAGTTTCTCCTCCGGCCGGGGGTGGGGGAGGATTGTTGCTAAAGAGTCTCTTTCAGCATGATGCAATCGGGCAGCAGGAATGCCCACCAGACACCAGGGATTTGTTTATGTGTGTGTGTTTACTGTGTGGGAGAGCGACCCCTTGGGCAAGGGTCGCTCCCCTTGGGGGGCCAATGTATTTATCGCTGTTTCTGTCCCACTTGGGGGCAGATCGGCCTTTTATTTTTAGGCCGATCTGCCCACCTTGGGGACAGAAGCCACTCAAAACCAGGGATTGTTTTGTGTGTGTTTTTTTTCTTGGGGGGGGTGGCCCCTTGGGCAAGGGTCGCCCACAAATGCCAAAAAGCAATATTGGGCAGTTCTGCCCCCCTTGGGGCAGATCAGCCTATTTTTTTAGAGCCATCTGCCCCCAATGGGGGCAGAATCCACTTAGCGCCAAGGATCATGTGTGTATGTGTGTGCTTTGTGTGAGGAAAGGAAAAAAATCCCTGGCATCTTGGTGGCTTCTGCCCCCCCTGGGGGCAGATGGGCTTAAAGACATTGGCCAATCTTCCTGCAAGGGGGCAGAAATGGCATAGAATATATTGCCCCCTTATAGTCTAACTTTTTTGATGGGGCTGATAAGGAAACCATCACTGTCTTCATATTGGTCTCCTAGTCCCTTGATGGCAACTGCTATATTTCCTGCAATCGTGAGTCGTAACCGGTATGAGCTTCTTCTTCGAATGTTGCATTTTGCTGATAGTGCTTTAGCCTTGCCACAAGATCACCCTGATTCTTACCGTCTTTTTAAGATTAGACCTGTCCTTGATCACTTTGTAGATGGTTTTTCAGAGATCTATGTTCCAGGCAAAGAAATAGCTGTAGATGAGTCTTTGGTCCTGTTGAAGGGTCGTTTGCTTTTTAGGCAGTACATTCCTACCAAGAGGGCACGGTATGGAATTAAATTGTATATGCTGTCTGAAAGTAGTACAGGATATGTTTATAATTTCCAGGTCTACACTGGTAGGGATTCTAGTATTGACCCCCCTGGTTGTCCGCCAACTTTTGGAGTTAGTGAGAAAATTGTGTGGGAACTTGGTAGACAACTGTTTAACAAAGGTCACCATTTATATGTAGGTACCTTCTACACTGGAGTTCAGATATTCAAGGAATTGTTCAGAGTGGACACTGTTGTTTGTGGCACAATCAGCTATAATCGGAAAGGCTATCCAAGAGAGCTTGACTGTAAAAAACTTGAGAAGAGACAGTGCAGTGCCTTGTGGAATGATGAGCTGCTAGCTCTGAAATTTGTAAACAGGGGGGATGTGTACATGCCAAATACCATCCATGATGAGAGTACTTTACCTGTGGCTGTTTGGGGTCAAGTTGCTAAAGTGCGCAAACCTGTGTGCATTTTACACTACAATAAGCACATGGGTGGTGTTGATAGAGTAGATCAGACGTTGGAACCTTACACTGCTGCTCGCAAGTCTTATATTTTGTATAAGAAATTAGCAGTTCACCTGTTCCACTTGGCAACTTTTAATGCTTTTGTTGTGTTCAAGAATAATTCTCCAGAGTCAAGGATGACATTTGTAAAATTTCAGGAGTCTGTCATAGCGAGCCTTGTTGTGCTGGAACAGGCAAGAGTTCCTAGAGAAGCAGTGGTGGAGGATGTGGCTAGATAGAAAGATCATCACTTTGCTGAGCACATTCCTCCCACAGCCCAAAAATATTTTCCTGCAAAGAGATGTAGAGTCTGTGATCGAAGAGGTATCAGGAAGGAGACTAGGATGTACTTCCCTGATTGTCCTTCAAAGCCTGGGCTGTGTGTGGGTGGCTGTTTCAGGAGCTACCACACACAGAAGAATTATTGGGAAATACCGTGAGCGTAAACTGCTGTTTTACATTTTCATATGTTCAGGTTCACGGTTGGCATTACTGTCATGTTTTCAGTTAGAGATTTAGGGGGTCATTACGACCCTGGCGGTCGGAGACCGCCAGGGCTAAAGTGGCGTCCGTACCGCCAACAGGCTGGCGGTACGGAGACCCATATTATGACCGCGGCGGTAGCGCCGCGGTTGCACCTCCGGGGCCGGCGGTTTCCCGCCGTTTTAGCCCCGGCGGTGATAATCCGCCAGGGCAGCGCTGCCCTGGGGATTATGACTCCCCTACCGCAGGCCTGTTTCTGGCGGTTTGCACCGCCAGGAAGAGGCTGGCGGTAAGGGGAGTCCTGGGGCCCCTGTGGGCCCCTGCACTGGCCATGCCACTGGCATGGGCAGTGCAGGGGCCCCCTAACAGGGCCCCTTGCAGCTTTTCACTGTCTGCATAGCAGACAGTGAAAAGCGCGACGGGTGCTACTGCACCCGTCGCACGGCCAAAACACCGCCGGCTCCATTAGGAGCCGGCTCCTATATTGTGGCCGCATCCCCGCTGGGCCGGCGGGCGTAAACTAGGTTAGCGCCGGCCGGCCCAGTGGGGATGTTGTAATGGGGACCGCGGGAGTGCAGACGCTTTGGCGGCCGCACGGCAGTTACAGCTTGGCGGGCGGCTTGTAATGACCCCCTTAGTGTCTGTAGTTTTGTACTTATTTATAATTAGTGGTTTCTTTGTTGTTTAAAAACAAAAAAAAGTGATGGCGGTGTGCATGAACTGGCGCTTGGCTGGCGGTGTGCATGGAGTGGCGCTTGGCTGGCAGTGTGTGTGGGGTGGCGCTTTGCTGGCGGTGTGCATGGAGTGGCTCTTGGCTGGGTGTGCCAGCCAAAAGCCAGGCAACACACTCCATTCAACTGGTGTGATTGCTGTATCAGTCATGTGGTCATATGAAAGTGATGGGCCCTTGAATGGCGCTGTCTGTTGATGCAAGTGTTGTAATGTGCTGGGCCCGCGGCTGGCGGCGTGAATGGTCTTGTGCATCTCATGTATGAAAGATGTGTGAATGGACTGTAAAGCGGTTAATGCCTTGACGCGGCGTTTCTGCTCACGAGCTGTGAGTCATTGGTTCAGCTTTTTGGCCTTTCAGTTAATAACAGTGCATTTCACTTTTGTGAAATCCCATGTTAATAAACTTTGATCTACTGAACCATCACTCACCCTCATGCCAAATCCAACCAGTATGTGTGGTAAAAATGTCAAAACCTGCTCTGCTGTAATCAGGCGTTGCAGCACACCTGTGACATGCTAGGTGTCTCGGGTGGGACCCTGATGATGAAGCATGCCACCAACTGGTTGGTGGGTGAGGGGTCTTTTTAACATAACCTAAGTGAGTTTCTTTTCACAATTTTATTGTTTGGAACATCACAGAAGTACGTGGACACATCAAAATGATCTATGACAAAAAAAACTTTATTTGGGAGGGGCACCTAAGTTTTTGGTCCCAGGTGCAGCCTTCATCTAGGGAAACCTACCAAACCCAGATTTTTTTTAAACTAGACACCCCATGGAGTCCCGGGAGGTGTGGCTTGCATGGATCCCCCAACATTTTCTTACCCATTCTCCTCTGCAAACCTAAAAAGCATATTTTCATCCCTTTTCTTTGTAAGATCACCGCCCGGCACAAATTTCCTACCACCCAGCATTACCCTCAGTCTTCCAAGTAAAATTACACCTCACTTGTGCAGGTCCCCAAAGCAGAGTCAGCCTAAAGGTGTATAAAAGAAAAATATGTGCTTATCAACTCACTGTGCTATCCCCTCAATCTCTACAGGTTTTTGGCCCTTTTCTGTTGCAGGCACCTGGGCCACCCACACAAGTGAGGCACCATTTTTTGGGGGAACACTGGGTGGAAGGAAATTTGTGGCTCCTCTCAGATTCCAGAACTTTCTGTCACCGAAATGTAAGGACAATTGTTTTTTGGGCAACATTTTGAGGTTTTCACAGGATTCTGGGTAACAGAAACTGATGAGAGCCCCACAATTCACCCCATTGTGGATTCCCCTAGTTGTCTACTTTTTGAAAATTCACAGGTTTGGTAGGTTTACCTAGGTGCCGGCTGAGCTACAGGCCAAAATCCACAGCTAGGAACTTTGCAAAAAACACGCTAGATTTCAATGTAAAAATGTGATGTGTCCATGTTGCGTTTCCTGTCGCGAGCGTGAGGCCTACCCACGCAAGTGCGGTGCCATTTTTATCGGGAGGCTTGGGGGAACACAGAATAGCAAAACAAGTGTTATTGCCCCTTGTCTTTCCAAACATTTTTTCCTTCCAAATGTAAAACAGTGTGTGAAAAAGACGTCTACTTGAGAAATGCCCTGTAATTCACATGCTAGTATGGACACCCCGGAATTCAGAGATTTACAAATAACCACTGCTTCTCAACACCTTATCTTGTGCCCATTTTAAAAATACAAAGGTTTTCTGGATACCTATTTTTCACTCTTTATATTTCAGCAACTTCATTGCTGTATACCCGGTATAGAATGAAAACCCATTGCAAGGTGCAGCTAATTTCTTGGCTCTTGCTCCCTAGGGTTCTTGATGAACCTACAAACCCTATATATCCCCGTAACCAGAAGACCGGCAGACGTAACGGCATATTGCTTTAAAAAATCTGACATCGCAGGAAAAAGTTACAGAGTAAAACATTGAGAAAAATGGTTGTTTTTTTCACCTCAATTTCAATATCTTTTTATTTCAGCTGTTATTTTCTGTATGAAAACCTTGTAGGGACTACACAAATTACCCCTTGCTAAAGCCAGAAATTTGTCTACTTTTTAGAAATGTTTAGCTTTCTGGGATCCAGCATTGGTTTCCCACCCATTTCTTTCACTAACTGGAAGGAGGCTGAAAGCACAAAAATAGTAAAAATGGGGTATGTCCCAGTAAAATGCAAAAATTGTGTTGAAAAATTGTTTTTCTGATTCAAGTCTGCTTGTTCCTGAAAGTTCGAAAGATGGTGATATTAGCACCGGAAACCCTTTGTTGATGTAATTTTCAGGAAAAATACCACAAGCCTTCTTCTGCAGACCTTGTTCCCATTCTTTTTAAAAAATGAAATTTTTGCTGTATTTTGGCTAATTTCTTGGTCTCCTTCAGGGGAGCCCACAAACTCTGGGTACCTATAGAGTCCCTAGAATGTTGGAAAAAAATAACGCAAATTTGGTGTGGGTAACTTATGTGGACAAAAATTTATGAGGGCCTAAGTGCAAACTGCTCCAAATAGCCCAAAAAAGGCCTGGCACCTGAGGGGGAAAGGCCTGGCAGCGAAGGGGTTAACATTACTTTCTCCCGCCATTTTGGTTGTTTTTCATTTCCTCTAGTTTTGATACATAAGGCAAGTGAGGCAATGAAAGGTAATTGTCAAGATGAATGCAGGATTAGAGACTCGTTCTCATGGATATGAAGTCTTCATCTTAGTATCTTCTTTTTTGGAACCCAAAGCTTGCGATGTATAATCAATTAAGACATGGAGCTCTGCAAGTGTTATCTACTGCTGGTTGTCAACTGATTTTTTTTTTTACAGAAAGCCTTGTTCCCATTGGTATGGCGTCCAACTATGTATCAGATGTATATTTTGTTTCATTTTATACATAAACCATGATATTGTATGTGTAATAAAATGCATGTATTTGAATGACCACTCGTTCAAAAACCTACTTATAAAATTAGCTACGGCACCTATAAGTAGCTGATTATAACCCACAAGCCTTGGGTGCTTAATGTACAAAAATGAGCTAAATATCATATTTCTATATCTCAGCAATAAGATAATTCAAAGTGCTACACAATGCATAAAGTGGAGGGCTGCTTAAAGATCTGTAGTAAGTTACCTTAGGAATGGACTAGAAAAATCGTCAATGTGGCCCTGTAATAGTTATCATAACTCAACTTCATTGGTCAATCAATCAATCAATCAATCAAGTATTTGTAGAGCACAACTTATCATCCGGGGGTTCTCACGGTGCTGAAGTGGGGGTGTGGATCAATTGAAGAGCCAGGTCTTGAGGTCCTTTCTGAACTGAACCAGCGAGGATGACTGCCTGAGGTGGAGCAGCAACTATTCCAGGTCTGAGAGGCAAGGTAGGCGAAGAATCTTCCTCCAGCCATGTCGTTTTAGGGATGATGGTGAGGCCAGTTGCGCAGAGGGGAGTTTTCTGGGGGGTGCATAGAAGGAGAGCCGTTGGTTGAAATAGGCAGGACCGATGTTGTGAAGGGCCTTGTAAGCATGTCTCAGGAGATTGAAAGTGATGTGTTTGTTGGCAGGGAGCCAGTGTAGGTCTCACAGGAGGGCGAACATGTGGCTGTGTCATGGGATGTCCAGGATGAGTCTGGCCGCGTTGTTCTCTATTCTCTGTAGTCTTGTTTAGTGCTGACAAGTGCATGGGTGACTGTTCTTCTTGCGTCGATGGGGATTCACTTGAAAATCTTTCAGAGCAGGTAGAATATGTGGAAGCATGAGGATGAGACGGCGTTGACTTGTTCTGCCATAGAGAGTGCGGAGTTGAGAATGATGCTGAGGTTGCGTGCCTGGTTGGTAGGACATGGGGCAGTTCCTAAGGCAGTGGGCCACCAAAAGTCATACGAGGGGGTGGGGGTGGAACCCAGAATGACGATCTCCATCTTTTCAGAGTTGAGCTTGAGGCAGCTGTCTCAAGCTGCGGCTGCCTTCATTCAATTGTGAACGTTGCTTTTGGCTGTCGATGATTCGTCGGTAAGGGAGGGAATTAGCTGTGTGTCGTCTGTGTATGAGATGATGTTGAGCCTGTGGAGTCTACCGATCTTGCCGAGCAGGGTCATGTAGACATTGAAGAGGGTCAGACTCAGAGAGGAGCCCTGGGTTACTCCGCAGCTGGTTTCCGTCGGTTTCGAAGTGAAAGGTGGGAGACTGACTTTCCGGGTTTGGCCGGTGAGGAATGAGCGAATCCACTCCAGGGCTTGGATGCCGGCATTGTGTAGTCTGGTGCACAAGGTGGTGTGGGAGACAGTGTCAAAAGTGGCAGAGAGGTCAAGGAGGATGAGGGCTGCTGTTTCATCATGGTCCAATAAGGCATGGATGTCATCTGTGGCTGGTAGGAGTGCAGTTTCAGAGCTGTGGTTGCTCCTGAATCCAGATTGGGAGGATTGTTTGTCTCAATGAACTCAGTGAGCTGTGTGTTGATTACCCTGGTTGGAAAAGGGAGCAGTGGGATTGGTCTGTAGTTCTTCAGCTCGGTTGGGTCTGTGGAGGGCTTCTTCAGTAGTGGGTTTATCTCTGCGTGTTTCCATTTATCCAGGAAGGTGGCAGTTTGATGGAGCTGTTGATAGTACAGCATAGTTTGGGTGCAATGGTGGCA
Source organism: Pleurodeles waltl (assembly GCF_031143425.1). Taxonomy (NCBI): domain Eukaryota; kingdom Metazoa; phylum Chordata; class Amphibia; order Caudata; family Salamandridae; genus Pleurodeles; species Pleurodeles waltl. Next base: position 734,069,836 of record NC_090436.1, read on the forward strand.
CTGGCTCGTTTGAAGATGTGGTGGTGGCCTGGGTCCGTGGGTGCCCCACAGTGAATGGTATGTATGAGCTTCCAAGTAACGTCCACAGTTTTGGAGAGTCCAGTGGTCCAGGGTCGGCAAGGGGTTGTGGTCTGTGTTGGTGGTGCTGGTGTGTGGGGGGTGAGGGTCTTTGCTTGCAAATCCTTCATACATGCCCTGGATTTTTCACTGGGGACGCGTGTTTTGGTGGCGGCAGAAGGAGGCAGCCAATTGTGAGAGGGCAGGAGCCCTTTAAACTTTCCTCGGCGCTCCCGCCTCGTGGGACGCGCGTTTTGGTGGCGGCAGGAGGAGGCAGCCAATTGTGAGAGGGCAGGAGCCCTTTAAACTTTCCTCGGTGCTCCCGCCTCGCAGGACGCGCGTTTTGGTGGCGGCAAGAGGAGGCAGCCAATTGTGAGAGGGCAGGAGCCCTTTAAACTTTCCTCGGCGCTCCCGCCTCACGGGACGCGAGCGGGCGGCGCCCGGGCAAAGCCCGGGCCAAGGGCGGGCCCGTCCTGTGCCCGTCATCGTCCGAAAGAGGCTGGGCTGGGCCACCCCTCTTTCGCTTACAGTAAGGAGTGACTGCCCAAATCCATTTCATTTACCTGATACATATTGTGGTGTCTCTATTTTGCTGCTAGTGGACTTTTAACAGCCTATTTAGTTTCATCTTGTGTGTTGCCCCGCTGTTGCTTCGTTCTCAAGCACTGTGAACATGGGCAGGAAAAAAGGAGCCCTATCTGGGCCTCGGGGGGGGGGGGTGGCAGCAGCAGACAGGGCTATGGTGCCACCACTTTAGACTCCTTTCTTGCAAGAGCGGTTGGGGTTGTTACAAAAGAAATTGATTTGGCAGAGAGGAGGTTATCCATGGAATTGGAAGATTGGCACCAGGCCCCAACAGAAAACGGCCCCCGTGAGGCCGTGGCTGTGGAGGTGGACTTTCTGGGGTTAGGGCAAGGTGCTGGCATGGCTGATACTGAGCCTGTTCAGGCTGAGCCAACAGAGTCAACAGAGGATTTGGGGTCCCTTGGCCCCTCCAGAAGAAGTAAAAGACTTCTATTGTCTTCTCCCCCGGCCTGTCCTGCGGAAAATTGTAGCCCTCCCCGAGGAAAAGAAAAGCCTTAAAAAAACTGATACCAAAGACAAAAACACCTCTCCTGGAGCTCCCTAAGGGTGTGAGCACTGATTTTTCACCTTGCCAGCATTATGGGCACGACACAACTAATATACTGACTAAATTTCGGGAGATTATTCAGGAGCTTTTGTCTCCCGTAGTGGCGAAATTGTCTGCCATAGAAAAAACAGTATCCCTGATTTGTGCGCAAGGAGGTCATGGAAGCCAGGGTGTTGGTAGAAGTGGGGCCTTGAGGAGGCATTCCTGTGCCAGTAAGGAGTTGCCCTTCCCAGAGGTAGCCGCAGGACTCTTGGGGTCCATGGAAATATCATCCCACCTTTTGGTGAAACCGGTTAATAATGAGGGACAGGGAGCCTGTGCTGAAACTGCTTTGACTGTACCAACACCTTCATTGAGGCCAGAGAGGCCAGTCTACATGTCTAGCTGTAATAGGCAGCCAGATACGGACTCTGTGGCAGCTGGGGGGGGTGGCCAACTGCTGTCTGGAAATGACAATTTGAACCAGCCAACGGCCAGGCCTTCCCCGGCCTGCTTGGATCTCCCCCCTGCATGTGCCCCTTACGTGGTAGTGCTGACGAATGTGCCTGCTCTTGTTTATGGGGCAACTGAGTCTACAAACCAACTCATAAATAAGGTTGGACATTGGCTGAGTAAAAATTGTGACTTTTCATGTAAGGACTTTAAGGATATCCTGTTTGCCAGAAGAATTGGGTGGGTTGGTCCTAAAAACAAGACGGGGAAGGGCGACTGTATTATTATAAATGTCAGATATCCTGCCTTGACTAAAAGACTTCTCTCTAGCCATCGCTCTCCTGCCCCTAGTGCAGGTGCTATAGGGATGGTTCCCTTGGACTATTTTTATGATCACATGCGAGCATGTACTGGAGTCTCTTCTGGATCTGGTAGGAATCCCCCCCTGGGTCAATTCAGCCTGCAGGCACACAGTAGAAAAACCAACAGCAACCTATCCCTGGAAGGGGTGGATTGACAATGCGCTAAGGCACTGGCTATACAAGAAGAGGTACCCCCACAGTGTAATCTTATCTCATGGAATATTGCTGGCTATGACACTAAGCTATCTGATCAAGCATGGGTTGGGTGCGTGGCTAACTATGATGTTATCATGCTTCAGGAAACTTGGTCGACGGGACTGGCTGTGTGGGATGGGTATGACAGATATGCAATTCCAGCCGTACAGTCTATTGGTGGTCGCTCGAAAGGTGGCCTGGTTACTCTAATCCGCCTCTCTAAGATAGTGGGTGCTTTCCAAATTAACTGTAACCATCAAGGTATATTGCTGGTATGGGTACTCTTTTCCAATCATTTTAATGTATTATTGGTCAACTTTTATAATGCTGTGTGGGATATGGGGTGCCAAATTGGGGCCCTGTTCTCCATTCTTAAGATTATGCAATTTAGAATGGAGAAGGTGGGATTGGAATTTCGTGCCATCATATCTGGGGACTTTAATGCCAAGTTGGGCCGGTCCAATACTGTGTTTAATCTCTTCATCCGTGAATGCGAGGTCTATTCAGCGCTGGGTCCGCAGGACTCCAGAGGCAGAGATCTATTAAAGGAACTCGGGGAGATGGGCCTCTTGAATTTCTATGACATTGAAGCAGTAGGCACTCACCAACTTCCAACCTATGTCGGAAGAGGGTCTGGATCCACCATTGACTATATTTTTGTGTCCCCTCCTATGAGAAACTTGGTGATGGGAGGTAAAGTGTTAGGCGAATGCTTTAGCGATCATAATCCCCTTATATTGTCCTTTAAACTCCCGGGGGTGTGTCGCCTATTGGGACGAGGCAGGCCTGTAACGGTGGTGACAAAGGACCAGGGTAGGAGGCTTGGGTGGAAGCAAGTAGATCACCAAAAAGTTCTGGGAAGGGTGGTGGGGAACAACCTACATCTATTTATGGAAATGCTCCTGACAGAAGCGCCAAATCCCATGACTGTTATAGATGCGATAACAGTAGTATATGCAGCAGTCAGAGACTGTCTTTTTGTAGTAGGCAACCACCCTAATAAACATAAATGTGGGTGGTACGACAAAGCCTGCTATGATGCAAGGGCAAATCTAAAGATGGCTACCAAGACCCACCCTAGAGATTGGGTTCTCGTAAAAGTAGCGAGAACAAGGTATAAAAGGACCCTGAGGGATAGCAAGCTAAAATATAAAGATAAAGCTTGGGAAGAGTTAGAGCGCGCTACAGCTTTGAAAGACCCCGGCCTGTATTGGAGGGTGGTGAATAGAGGTTCCCTTGAAACAGAAACCTCCGAGGGCCTTGGATGTAATATAGCCCCGGAGGCCTGGGTAACTCATTTCTGTAATATATTTGAGGGTACCCCCCTAAGTAAAACACAGGAGAGTGTGTATGATGTGGCTCCTAACCTAGCAATCAGATTCTCACTACAGGAGGTTATTGATGCGTTACAGAGCTGTGCGCATAATAAAGCTACGGGCCCGGACTCGATCCCGATGGATTTGTATAAAGCTAACCCTCAGTTATGGGCACCCATTCTCCTAAATGTTCTCAATGCAGCCGTAACTGTGGGCATCCCTGCCTCTTGGAGATTGGCATGCATAGTCCCAGTGTTTAAAAAGGGTGATCGCAATGATCCTAAGTCCTATCGCCCTATTTCACTGCTGGATGCCTCTGTGAAGATTCTGGGGCGGATCATCCTAGGGCGTCTGGAGGCCTGGATGATAGGAAATGATATTTTAAGTCGGGATCAGTATGGCTTCAGGGAAGGTCTTGGTACGCAAGAACAGTGTCTCAATTTACTGATGATAATCAACAAATACACACAGGCCAGAAAAGGTACCCTTTATCTTGCTTTTATGGCTCTCAGCTGTGCTTTTGATAAAGTGAACCGGTCTTTATTATGGGAGAGGCTAATTCAGTTAGGGTTGGACCCTATTATTGTAGAGCTTCTCCGGTATCTCCATTCAGGGACAGTGGCAAATGTGAGGGTGGGCCCAAACGGGGAACGTTCGGAGGCATTCAAGCTTTCAAGGGGTGTGCGCCAGGGGTGTGTCTTGGCCCCTACCTTGTTCCTTTTATATACTAATGGACTTACAGATTTTCTGATGGAATACTGCAGGGATGTCCCGAAGGTGAAGGGTATTGATATCCCTGTGCTGACGTATGCGGATGACGCGGTCCTTATGGCCCGCACAATGAATGGTCTCCGAGAATTAGTTAGAGCTTATGTCATCTTTATGTCAGCACTGGGGATGGAGGTCAATTTTAAGAAGTCGCACTTTATGGTTTGTGGTAAACCTATGAGCAGGGTTGGGGAGCTAAGGGTGGAGGATCAAGTTATTAGCAGAGTCCACGAGTTCCCATACTTAGGGGTCATCTTTGATGAGAAAGGTTCTTGGAAACCCTGTATTGCCAGAAGGATTGTGCTTTTTCATGCAACAGTTGGTGCAACCTTTGACTTCGCGGCTAGGGTAGGTAGTAAACCGATCAAACCCCTGCTTGAAATCTTTAGGTGGAAATGCCTACCTGTCCTTCTGTATGGTTCAGCACTTTGGGGGTTTAGGGATACCCGAGCCCTTATGGTGGAAGAAAATCGTTTCTGTAGAAGGCTTCTGGGTGTTGGTCAAAATATTCCTGGATTTTGCCTCCACCTGGAACTGGACCTTGAGTATGTACAGGACACTACCCAGCTGGCTCCCCTTTTGTTATGGATTTCAGTTTGGAGTAACGAACATGCCTCTCTTAATAGGGATATCCTAAGGGATTGTTTGGCCTGCGACCATGTAAAACATATCCCCTGGTTGTCGCACATAAGGAAGATGGCTCATGACCTGGGGCGGCCTGAATTGTTTGATTATCCCGAAGACCTAACTAGCTATGATAAAAAATGGGTTAAGGATAACTATCAGAGAATCCAGGAGACCAAGAGGGAGGGGGAGGCTCTAAGGAAAAAATCGATCAGGGAATTTACTATGCTAAAGATGTGGGTGGGTCCTGAGCAATATCTTTTAGAAATCAAGGATGTGAGGGAAAGGTCTCTCATAACACGATTTTGCCTGGGGATCATTAGAAGCAATTTGTGCTTCCCCCTAGGTCAGTATGGGGAGAAGTGTATTAGACCCTGCCCCTGTGATGGGGTATCCCATCAGACTTTGATCCATTTTACACTGTTCTGTGTCTTCTATGCTCCATTTAGAACCCGATTTTTACTACCGCTCCTTAGGCCTAAGGGTTTTGTGCAATACCGTCCTGCTTTCATGTGGCTGCAAATGGCCTCAGATGTACTGGTATGGAAGGGCCTGGGCTCATTCCTGAAGGGAGCTACTACTTGGCGCAAAAATGTAGAATTTTTAGAATGATTTCATTTATCTTTTTCAGCTTTTATGAATTGAGGTTTTAATTTTCTTCTGTTTTTTATTTCTATATATATATATTTATATGTATTTATATGTACATGTTTTTTTATGATGGGTGCGTTTATTATACATGGTTTTTATTGGTATTTTTACAATGTTTTGGTGATTATCTGTTGTAATGGATGAATTCTTTTTCATACCGAATAAAGCTTCTTCTTCTTCACTGGAAGAAGGTGGCAAGGTTGTCGTGGAGGTCTTGGGAGTGGGGATGTCTGTGGTGTCATTGCTGAGATTTGAGCATTCTTTGACTATTGTGAAGAGTTCCTTGCTATTATGTGTGTTGGAGTTGATGCGCTCCTGAATGGCTGATTTTCTGGCTGATCTGATGAGTGATGTGACAGAGTCTTTGAAGGCTTTGTGGTCTAACTTGCTCTTACTGCTTCTCCACTTCCTCTCGAGTCATCTGAAGGTGCTATTGAATTCTTGGAGGTGAGAGGATAACCAGCTGGGTCTCCTGTGGTTTTTATTGCTGGTGGGTTTCCTTAGGGGGGCTAGAGTGTTGGCGCAGTCAGTGATCTATTGGTAGAGGATTGTGGGCCGAGGCGTTAGCGTCCGTGATGTCTGGGAGTGGGGAGTGGCCAAGAGCGGTCGAGAGCGGTGGTGAGCTGGTCAGTCCGGGCTTCGCTGAAGAGGGTGGAGGTCCGGGGCTGTAGATTAGGGTTCCACAAAGGGTGGTGTTCGGATTTGTCTGAATCTGAAAGTGGAGGTGTTCAGCAACAAGGAATTGGACATCGATGCTGGTTGTGAGGCGGAGTGAGTTTTTTGGGACGATGGCCATGCCTCCTCTTGGTTGGTTTGTGTCTGGGATGGCAGTAGCGATGTACGGTGCTGAGGTGGTGGTAATCCAGGTCTCCATGAAGAAGGTGACATCAGGGCTGATGGGGTCGAGTAGCTCCCAGACTTCTATTGCATGTTTGATGAGGGAGCAAGGGTTGAGTAGTGTGCATCTGAGGGGTCCAGGTGGTCTAGCAGAAGGGAGGTTTGGTGTGCGAGAACATGTGAAGGTGCAGTTGTGCAGGAGAATGGGCCATGGGTGACCTTAGGAAAGGCATGGTGGCATGCGTTGGAGCCTCCGGTGTTGAGGGCATGCAGGGTGCTGGCATTGTATCGATGGATAGTGCAGGAAGCAGGGTCCGTGGAGTTGGGCACGGTCCAGGCACAAACAGGCTTGCATTTGGCATGCCAGTGGTGCAGGTCGCAATTAAGAAGGGGGTGGGGAGGTGGAGGGATTGCTCAGTTGGGAGGCTGGGAACACAGTACAAGGAGGGGGCGGGCTTCAGGGGCAGCAGCAGTAGGTGAAACAAGGAAAATGAAAAAAAGGAGGCAAAGAAGAGGAGGAATGTGAAAAAGCAAAAAGGCAGAAAAAGGGAACCGAATGGCAGAAAGGCAGCAGAGAAAAAAACAGAACGGCCACCGCTGGCCACCAGGGATGAGGCGCTGGCAGGGTGCTCGCAGGTGGAGGAGGGCCTCGAACACAGTGAGCCAGGCCTTGCTCACAGGACGCAGGGCAGCAGCAGCAACAGGTGGTCCTGCACGGTTGGAGTGATGCAAATGCTGCCCAGAGGTCAGTGAAGTTGGTGAACCTGGGACGTTGGAAAATACAACACAAAGATGATTTATGAAAATGTGTTCCTGACAGCCAGGAGCCTAGCCAGAACCCACTCTGGTTTTATCAGACTCCCTCCTCTGCAGTGTTAGTACACTCATCCAGCTTTGCTGAGATATGATAATTGTCTCTAATGAGAGAACAAACGATCTTTGGAAGAAGATGGCCTTCTGGCAGAATGTTAGTGGTGGTTTACTAGAGGACACACACCCCTACTTATGTACAAAAATGAGGATGTGGTGAACAAAGAGGAATTACAAAGAAAAGACAGGGCTTCTTTTGCTAGCATTTTTACATTAAGTAGTGCTCCCCTTTTGAAGTTTGACTTTGCCATTGATAGCCAGGTACTAGTCAATATATGACACGACTTGGGCTCAGAACCAGTTTAGGTGGCTCTCTGTCTGGGAGTGAAGGTGAGGAGATAATCTCTATATGCCAGCCCCCCAAAGTGGGCCTATGTGGTAAAATCAGGAACTATTCCAAACAAGGATTGACACTGAGAGGTCGGAACCTTCATAGGATATGTCGATGTCTTACCACTTCTCTCTACCCACTGGCTTCTATAAAAAGGCTCATAGACAGGGAATTAAGAACACAACTAAACTGGTAGAGGAACAGAGGAAGAAGAACCTACTATCTACATCCATCTGTGCAAATAATTGATTGATTGATTGATTGATGTCGAGGGCAGGAGTAAAGTTGTTTTCAGGCTACGGCCTCGGAGCGAGCAGACCTTAAACCGACATGGGTGTAGTTAAAGGGATTCCTTCATGGGAAAGTTTATTCTCCCTGTGGCAAAATAAATAATATTTACAAAAAGCAAATACACTTTTAAGTTGTATGCCTGCAGGCAAAACGTGCACCTGTAAATGTTCTAGCCTTTGTAAAGGGTTACAAATGAGCAACAGCTGAGACTATAAGAGTCTCATATATGCTCAACACTGCCAATCAAAGTTTTTGAGATTGAGTTTTCAACAGGTGAGGCAGAGCACTAGGTTGATCATGAGAGAGCGTAGTTTATATAATCAATATTAACATGAAATGTTTATTAACTAATGTATAATAATGATGCATAGAAAATGTATTAATGCATTATGCAATAACGCGTGCTTGAAATGTGCCCATGGGGAGTGGCCATCAATGCATACGGAGACTAATGAAAATGACTAATGTTGATGAGTTATTATGTTAAGACATAGTTTTACACTAATGATTATAGGTTGTGTTGTTAAAGTTCTGCTAACAAATCATTAGGCCTTAGTTAGCATGAGTTGAGGCCTAGCTGCCTGACTCTCATATTAAATGTGTTTTCCTAAACGTGCAGTGTGCTGACTTGCTGAAGGGCATGAACTCTTGTTTTTCTCCAAACTAGAAGCTGAATGTAACTGTAGTAGATCCGTTCTCATGAAATTCAACTTGCTTATAGAAACATTTTAGCTGAATGCAACAGTGTAGATTTGTACCTGCTACAAGGTCGCCTAAAACGGTACGGACAATGGAGCCACTGACTGAAGATGTGCAAAGAATCACAAGAAGATGAAATCATACCGGACATTCTACCCGCTAAAGACGTCAATCGTAAGGACCAATAAAAAACGTGAGAACTGTTATGGTGTGACAAATTCGATGAGCTAATTTGAAGGCAATTGGATAAAGATAGTGGTGTGCAACCCCTTGTCAAATGAACTTTTAGGGGACTGTACAACGAAAAAGGGATAAAAACCTATGACACAAGGAAGTAGTTTAGAATGGAGAACAGGAGAGACTAGAGAATTAGTTAGGGAGAGGCTGATGCGATTTGCTATGATCCAGACACTTTGTCACTTTGCCTGGTGACTTGCTAATATACTTAGAACCATCCTTGTCCTTAGTTTGCCCGTATATACTTTACCTCCTTATGAGGGAAGTGCCCCCTTTTACCTGCACTGAGCACTGACTGATGGCGAATCAACTGATGTCCTGAGGACGAAGACAGAACCTGAGTGCTGACCCAATACGGAGGGTAACTATATGACAATGAAATTGTGATTGTCTGTTTGCTTTTCCTTTCTAGGTACCAACTACTACTTTTGACAGAGACCATAGTTAGAGGTTTTCCAAATTGATGTTGCTAAATTGTTTTGCATGCAGCCCGACATGCCAATGCTAATTCGAGGTTAGATGAGGGATTCACTAAACTGACGCAAATAGACAAATGACTGAATCTATGCTTTGTAGAATAATGTGCTAATGTTGCTCTGCTTAGTTTGACCTATGTTGATGCCGTGTTATGTTCTAATAATTATGATTTTTGCTTTAATTAAGTCTTATTCGAGTTGTCAAATTATGACAATGCTGGTGAGCTTTTTATTATTGAAATTAATAAACTTGCTATTAGAATTGTAATCAATAGGGAATAAATATCACTAAATCTTACTAAACTGGTGTGGTTATTCATGACTGAAAGGTCGTGGTGGTTTCTGAGTTTTATTAATGTCTTTGACTGAAGTAAATCTTCTTATTATAGTAAATATTGATGACATTATTGACATATTGATTGACATGTTGATTAGCTATCTCGTCCTAAGGTGTCTTCAATCAGGGTCAAAAGATTCATTGGCCTAAAACGAGTCCCAAAGTGAGTAAATTAGTCAGAAAGGGACGCGGTAACAATCACATGAGCTATCAAATAACTATGTAGTTATCTGTTAACTGAGAAGTCGCAAAACAGTTTTATTTCTGGGAAGTTCTGAGCAACGGCTGAACATGCCAAACAGCATAATTCTCTGTAGAACGTTTCCCTACACAAGTCCTAATTGTAGGAATTAAGGAAATATTTAAAAGGACATTAAAAAGCTCCCATAGCATTCATTATGATTTCTGATTACAGTGTGTCGCTGCTTTATAGTTACTTTCCAGATTGTGTACTGTCACCATAAGTCATCATAACTGTGTCCATGCCATCCCCTACAGCCTCGTCTATGTTCCAGAGCTGATTTGACAACATATTCTCTACATGTCACATTTAATGCACGCAGACAAACAAATCCCTATGAAGAAGAACATGTTTTGCTAATTCTCATCAACTATGTTCCACTTCCGTCTTATCAGTTCCAGTCCTCCCCCTACAACCCTCTTAGTCATCATAGTCCTTATCAATGAAAGTGACCCATAGGACGAGGTATGGACCATGTTACTTTTCTTAAAACAAAACATTCCTTGAACTCTTTTTTCTGTGCAGAAGGGCATCCTTACGATTTCTTCTTTTTGCTTATGTTGATATCTAGGATGGCTCTTCCTGGTAGTGCCGCTGCCTGAAAAACCTACTAAAATTACTTGTAGAGCTTGCTGTGACCCAAAATGTATCCTTGCACTGAGATAGATTTAGCAGCAAGCGAAAGATAGGATAAAGACAGACCTCATGCAATGAAGAAAACAATTGAGTGTTTTTTTAAAAATACAGCTGACTGTCCAGGGATTTGATGAGGAAAGGAAGAGTGTTCCATAGTTTGAAAGATAGGAATGAGAAAGAAATGTTTGGGAGGTTCAGCAGGCAAAGACTTGTGCATCGGTCCAACTAACTAGCAATGTACTGATGGAACCTACACTGTAGGTAGGAAAGGCACTTATTATGGAAGTCGTGGAGGACAATGCAAAAATAATACATTTCACCTAAGGGTGCCATCGGAGAATAGATAGATAGGGGGAAATGAGGGACATGAAGCCAGGAGAATTTTGAATGTGCTGATGTTGTTGGAGAGCATAACATGGAAAGCCAAGAAACAGAGAATTTGAGTAGTCCAAGCTGGAAAGAACAAGGGCCTATACTTCAGTTGGAACACAGGGGAGGAAGTAAAGGGAGAATTTTGTGACTAAGGCACAGCAAGTGAAAACATGAAGAGGACAATTTATTAATATGGATAGATAGGGAGACTGTTATCAAAGTACAACCCACTGTTACTATCTTCAGATAGAGGAGTTGGCATGTGTCGTGTGTGTGCCAGTCATCACTCTGAATCCCAAACAGAAGACTCCTTGCCCACAGAAAGAATGCCTGGCTTTGTCTGTATTGAATTTGAGGGAATTGTGGTGCATCAAAGAGAATACTGCAGTGATACAAGAGAATACGTTATTTTAGACACCAAATGAAGAAAAGTGAAGCTTGATATATAGCTGGGTATTGTCTTCATGGAAGACAAGGACATAACTGAAAGATGTGTTTAAAAGAAAGAGATGTAACATAAATGTTGAAAAGTGTGAGTCTAAGAGAAGAGCCTTCGGGAAATCCACATTGAATTTGCAGACCTTAAAAGGGGATGATAGACCACTTGGCTGCAGTTGGTCACTTAAGATTTGATTCTGGCAACAGACTTGTACCTGATGCCCACTGAGTAGAGATGAACAAGGACTGTAGCAGTGCATTCCACATCGAAAGTTGTTAAGAGCTCAAGTAGAATTAGGGAAGTGGACCAACCCCGTCCACAACAATGAGACAGAGATCAAGTATAGCAACAAGTATTGTTTCAGTACTGTGCATGGCACACAATCCAGACTGAGGATCATTAAAAAGATGATGAGTTCCAGGCTGGCAGAGAGTTGCATACTGACTTCTTTTCAATGAATTTGATGGGGAGGTGAAAAAGAAATATGGGGTGAATATTACTAGCAAATGTGGTTTTGACATTGTAGTAGTAGGACTACAAGCCCCTGCTGCTGAGAGTGACTGAGTTCTAATGGTGGGCTAAGTTTATGACAGATCGAGGAGAACTTTTCCATCAAAGAAGGTGGAGAGCACATTGCAGAGAAATAAAAAAAAAAGTTATGACTAAGACATTGGAAGTGTAACGTTTCTTTCCTTTACACCAGGAGATACAAGTGTATACATCAATGCTCAATAAAAACAAAAGATGAAAAAGGAGAGGACTTCCAGCATCTAGTGAATGCCCTCTTAGCAAGTAAAACAGCTGGATCCAAAAAACAAGTAGTCAGCCTTGCTGTTTTAGGTCAGGGATATATCACCAATAGAATGGCACTGGCACTGTCTGGAACAATCTTTCAGTGACTTCAGGCAATGTGGCCAATACCCCTGTCCAAAGGGTTGTTGCATTGTGCAATCCCAGAGCATATGTATCTGCTTGCATACCATGGCATCTAGGGCACTTTGGAGAGATCAAGAGAAGAGTCTTTGTGGATTATACGGACTTGAATGAGTTTAAAACAGATGTTATGGGTGGCCTTTGTAGGGCATCCTAACACAGTCCACCATCCCTTATCACTGAAAAAATAATGTAAAGCGGTTTCCTAGGATTGAGGGAGGGATAGAAGCATCTCTCCTGCATACCCCTGAGCTGCCCTTTAGAGCCAAGTGACCAGCCTTTTCCCATGAACTATTGTGTGGATTGTTTGTTTTACAGCATGCTTATGGGGCTCTGTGTGTGCTGCCTGTGAGGCTGCTTGTAACACATCCTTTTATATGTGCGGAATCCAACCCCTGACAAGCCAGATAACTCCACCAAGGTCTGGAAACCATCAAGAATTCCCCTTCTCAAATATATTGTCTAGTGTGGTGAGCCCTACTGGATCCCAGGATTTTAATTCACAAGCCGAAGCAATACCACCAAGCAAAGGGAGGCCTAACTGAGAAAGTGTAGGTGTATAGCAGAGGGTAGCTCTTGTATATCATAGAGCATTAAGCAGACAAGTGAGCGCTACCCTAAGCAGCAGGGTATGATGCAGAGACCTCTTAAAAAGAGGGAAAGAGAACACTGATCAGTGCACCAGATTGTAACTGGGTTACTGTGAAACCCATCGCAGCAAGATGGTGGCCAGGCAGCCAAAAAGCGGGCCACAGCAATTGCATGGCTTAATTATCTGTGAAAGTCAGGAGCCCCAAGGCCTCCTCCATCAGTAGGGAGCTTCAGCTTTGTCAAGGCAAAACGACGATGGTCCATGCCCCACACCTAGTGGTCATTAATTCCTGCAACTTCCTAAAGGTTTTAATATGTTATGATTGGGAGATTTACTAATTGGTAGATCAAGTGGGGGAGCATTTCCATTTTACAAAGGGCTAACGTCCCATGACCAAACATAGAAGTCTGACTTATAAAGTGATTATTCTTTTAGCTTTGAAGTTTTTTACTGATGTTGCTGGACTTTTCGCTGGCATTGAACTATTTAGGTTTGTGACTGACAGTGCCTTATCTTGTCTGGCCAAAAAGGATGACCCTTACAATTGAGTAAGAGAGCTGCTCAGATCAGCCAGCACATTTTTCTTAAAATAAATTTAGGTGCTCTTTGCTTACATACTGGCCCAACTGGGGGTATGGGTTTATTTAGCTCAATGACCATAGACCAACTGTAAACTTAAGGGATGGCCAATGTAAATGTGATCATGGAGAGAGGCTTCCTGAAACTCCATAACCAAACAGATGCCACACTGTTCAGTTGGTATATCCACAGGGCGAATAACAATTAGATGAAGATGATCTTGGTATAACTGCCTCTGGGAAACATTTAATGCAAAGTTAATCAATGCTACATAGGATCACTTTAGCAGCACTCTTACCTTCCAAGAAGTATTTCCTTCTACCTTGTGGGGCACTGTTCAGTCCTAAGGAGATGAACATAGCACTTACCATAGTGCTCTGGTGAAAGGCCTCTGTTTCCTTCCTAGCATTAGAAGTCTTATTTTCTGGAGTGGAGAGATTGGCTGAAAATGTAGCTCCTGAATACTTTCTTCATTCAATTCCCTAAAACTCCGTAGGTGGATTTGATGGTGTGATGTTGCCTTCTTTGCAGAGAACACCATAATTGCTTCTAAGGATGCGTTATCTGAGTACAAAGTTGATAAAGTGGCAATGTGTCCACAATGTTACGTGTTCAAGCTGGGAGTCACGGTCAGTACGTTTTTTCAAGGGCTTGTTTCCTTGCTAGCAATATGTCTGATTCCTCTTGTCTACGGTGGCATTTGCTATGCCCCTCTTCCCTGATCTTTCTTCTTTTTGGTGATTATATTACAAATTTCTACCGCTTTTGAGAAAAAAGATTGTATAAGAGCCATGGGAGTGGGCTGCTGCAAGGCTGAAATAGAATTACGTTTTCACTTACCACCACCCTCTGTGGTAATCACGCACCCCTCTACAAATATTTGGGTCTAGAAGAATGCTATGAGGAAAAGGGTACACACTTATCTGCAGGAGTGTGTGGTTATTCTTGTTCCCAGAAGAAGTGTCATTAAGGGATAATTTCCCTTACATTTGTAGTTCTGAAGCATCCTGAGCAGTTCTGACCTATAATCAACCACAAGAAAGGGAATAGGTTTGTGCAAAGCATAGTTGCTCAGAATGGTGATTCCTCAAGGATTCACCTCCTCAGGTCCTATTGGATGATTTATAATGGTAGTCACCTCATATTTGTTTTCTTTCACATTCTGATCCAACCCTCACAATGGAAATTACTGTAGTTTGCCCTGCCATATAGACAGTACCAGTTTGGTATATTCATATTTGGTTTGAAATAATAACTTAAGGTGTTCCTCAAAGTTTTTTGTTGTTGTCCTTTTGGAACCCTTCATGGCAAGGGATGCCTTCTATTCCCTATACTTGAAACACAGGCCTTCATTGGTAAATGGTGCAGCAAACCTTCTAGGGTAGGGATGCTGTTCATCATCTCCTCCTGAATATTTGATGGCTAGTTAACCTGAAGAAGTACATTCTGATCCTTCAAAATGTGCCTTTCCTACAGTTGGACACTGTGGGGCATATTTGTCAATGTTTTGCGTTAACCTTGTGCCACACAAGGGGCTGCAAGGACAACGCAAAACCTAAAAGTGATTTATATAGCTGCACCAGGCCACCTTGCGTGGCCCTGAGTGGCTTGATAAATCCAAAATAATGCTAGACAGCACACATTGCTGCCTTGCGTTACTCTGCGGCAGGGAGGCGTGACATGGGTGGAGAGTGTGTATTCTCACGGTTCCACCCATGGATTCTGACACATTCCCAGATGTATTAACATTGTTCGACACCATTCAGACAGAGTCTTTAATAATCCACCCTTGCACAATCAGCCTTTACTCAACATAAACCCCCAGAGGACCCAACGTCGTAACATCTTGAGAAACCAGCAACTACAGCATCCTAGTCTCTTCCCTGGATGTAGGGGGGAATAGGCGGCAATGTAGGGGGGAATATGACCATCATCTCAAATTAGCTACCACACATTATCATCAACACCATTTAGGGGGGTCCAGGCTGTGTATCTGACAAGGGCCCCAAAATTGGCGCATAGAGAACATGAATCAACTGAATCCCAAGTCAATAAGGTGACCCACTGGATCAGCTTTTCAATAACTCACTCAGATATAATATATGCCCAACGCCTAGCCAATGGCCCAAGTTTGTATGACAACATAAAATTGGTTGTGAAGGATCAGGACCTTGTGAACGGCCTCTTGACCATGGAAACAGATTTGTTTCCCCTACAGGGATGCACTGTCTAATTTAAATTGCCCCTGAATATGTAACTGAAGATGCATTGAGGGCAGTGAATTTCCAGAAAGGTCACTCAAGCGAGGTTCAGTCTGCCAAGAACCACAGTTCTTGTTCTTGGAAGTGTGTCTAAAGATAGGACAAACGCAACTGGGCAATGACTTCACAGTCGTAACCTGGGATCCTGTCTGCCTGCACAGGGAAATGGGGCAGAAACTCAGCTTGTACCCACCAGTTGTAGGATCTTCCACAAGTAAAGAAAACCTTTGATTGTTTCCACTCTAGGAGATTGATTGACTGGCTTGTACTGCTAAGAACTCCCGAGCACTTTAGGCAACAGTAAAACTAATTTCCAAGCGCTTCTAGAAAATGAGAAACTTAATCACAAATGCAGATTTTACATCTCCCACCCTGAAGCATAATTTGATGGAACGTTGCTGGATTAAAAATTAAACTAGCTGATCCAATTTGGGGTTTCTTTATTGATGATTGTGAAATGTGTATATTTTAAGAGACGTTATGTGTAGATCTCTATTTTACATGTGGTTGTTTGACCATTTATTGCGCTGATGTTGCCCGGTAAAGAGGCCACCCAGCTGGGGGCTTTATTATCTAGGCAAATAATTTGTTAAATTGTAAGGTCAAGAGTCTTCCTGGATCCTCTCCCGATTACTTGGCGTTTCTTTAAGTAAAAACAATATTTGTGTATGTACAACAGTCCCAATGCAGTGAATTCAACGTTGAAGCTTTTAGATGACTTCTTGGGTGTTTTACTACCCGATGCACTTATAATAGTAGCCAATGATTTTAATGTGTCATTTGAGCCACTTATTAATTGTGATGTGAGTGTATCTGAGGAAAAGGACGCCACATGACATATACCAAAACTAGGCATTTCCAAAACAAGGCTGGCACCATGCAAACCAATTACTGGGAATAACATTAAGACTAGGATTAATCCCCATCAGACCAGGAAGGAACTTTCACCTTCAAGCGGTTAAATTATGCCAGCAGAATTGACTATTTCATATTATCTTTGAACATGTGGACATCTATGAAGGATATGATAGTCTTAGAAAGGGCTGACAGTGATCATAACACCCTTAAAATGGTTCCTTAGTCCTTGGAAGACTTGTCTCTACCCAACAACAAAAAGGCCTCTAAATGGGAGTATGTCGAAGCTCATCCTGACATACTGAGACAGAGTAGCTGACACATTGGGCAAAATGGAGAATACAGTAGATCAAGAGGCAGCTTTGGATCTCATAGTCATGCAACATCAGGACCTGTTTGACAGGCTAAGGGACCTGTTCTAGAGGGTACCTTAACATCACATCCATGGTACAATATAAGTTGTAAGGAAGCCATATCATCCCTTCTAAAAATAAAAAATCTCAAGAATATGGTGCCATGCCACAGGCTAGGAATCACTATAAAAAGGTGTTAGAACAAGCCAAGACAAATTGGGAGACTGAAACTTGGTTAGATCTGGTTTTGGCAGCAAAAACAGGCAACTCGTAGACTTTCTAGGGCATCATCTCACAGGGTAGTCAGTCTTTGGCACCTACAGTAGCCTTCAATGTTCAACCACAAAGTTGGGTCCAGCATTGTGGAAATTTGCACTCTGATTTTTAAGAAGAAGTAGAGGTGGGTGGATGCAATGATAAAGAGAGGGATAATTTCCCGTGAAGATTCTCTCAAAGCAATGAAGTCAATCATCTGTAGTAAAGCCCCAGGGCCAGATTGCATACCTGCCAATTTATAAGCATCTGAGTCGGACCTCTGGGTCCCTTATATTAACATCCTTTCTGAGGCAATTATAAAGGGAGGCAATATACCAAAATCATGGAAGCTTACCAAGATCATTCCAATACACAAGAAAGGGCGGCAAGATGATTCTGACTTAGACCCATTAGCCTCATAGATGGAAAATGTATGGAGTGGGCCCCACAAACCCTACCCTTTCAGACTTGCTGGCAGGGTTTAGGCCAAAGACAAGCACACTGGACTAGTTACTGAGATTCGGAGCGATTTATTGGAAAATGTTACTGCTAGGAAAAGGTCACCTTTATGTAGTACTTTTAGACCTAAGGGCAGCATTTGACCTGGTCTCCCAGATAAAGCTGTGGGAGGTCTTAGAAAATATGGAGATACATGAAGACATTTTAGATACCCTGATCAGACTCCACACAGGTAATCTTTCACATGTTAGATATGGGAAACATGGTGAACAAATCAATCCTTTTAAAAGTGAAAGGAGAGTAAGACAGGGCTGTGTCCTCATCCTTTTTTCCATATTTTGGCACAGGCACTTGACTTTCCAAACAATGATGCACCTAAGATAGGTTCAATCAAGATACCCAGGCTCTTGTTTGCTGATGACACATAGACTACAGACTATTTTAAACCGCTTTTTGTCCTTTTGCTCTAATAGTGGCCTGGAACTCAATATAGGAAAAACAAAATTCATGGCCCTTAACCCATATAAGTCGATCCGGTAAACATCTTTGTAAGAAACATGCCTCTTGACCAAGTATATGATTTTACTTACCTGGGGGTAAATGTGTTTCACAACTTTAGTTGGAAACACAAAGTCAGTGAAAGTGCGCACAAGCTGACCCTAGAGACAAAAGTGATCCTCAAAATGGCTAAAAAAAATGAAATCTAAAAACTGGCTACCTGCTCTTGAGGTCTATTGGGCTACAGCTAAACGTCCAGTACTATATGGAGCTGTACTCTGGGGCCATGTGGATACACATGAGCTTACACATGCAGAGAACAAAATCCTAAGGAGTTTGACTAATCTTCCTTCAAGTATGCCTTTGCTTCCGTTATTGCAAGATATAGGATTATTTCCCATCTCCTTTAATGTTAAATTGAAACCTCTGCTATATTGGCATAGGTTCTGGTCCACTCCTGAGTTGGAACCCTATAGATGCCCTCTTTGTGAACTTTTCGGTCAGAGGGACTACCTGAAAATTCCATGATTAGTCAAAAACAAAAAATATGCTTCACCATCTTGATCTTGATTCCCTTTGGATTAATCTAGAAGAAGCCATTACGTTGTCTAGACAACAGATACAAGACAATTGTAGGGATTTCCTTTGGGGAGAAAAGATCAAGAACTGTAGGTCAGGAAACCTGACTGATCAATTTTTAGATCACAAGAATTTTCCATTGTGTGAAACATCCTTTGATATTATACAAGGCTTCCAAGATGGCAACTTTATCTGAAATTCAGGTATGATACACTTCTGATCCTTAATATGGAGCAATGGGAACAGCTCTAATAACATATGCCCTGCATGCTGTCAATATACTGAATCAATTTCTAATTTTGTGTTTTTCTGTCCAGCCTATAAGGCAATCCCATTTTCCCATTTTCCCATCTCATAGAGGTGAGGAAATACGAGACAACACTTCTTAAGGATGTGATTGTGGTCATCATGGCCACATTTGTGCAAGCTGCATGGTTAATCTGCAACAAATGTTTACCAACCCCTCTATTGCAATTACAAGGTGAGAGCCCTTAACTATGAATCTGGTCCTAGGGGAACCTGGAAAAATGCCCATGAATACCGGTAACTCTCAGGTGGAGAAGAATTTTAGGTTATTTATCACAACATTTTAGTGATAATGTGGCCTTAAGTGTTCCACGTTTATTTGTAAAACAGTTATCTAGTATATATTTTTTTAATATCTTTTACAGGAGACACAGGTCTTTTAAATAAAGCATTATCCATGCTACGAATGATACTATGCTAAACAAAAAATTAGCTTTCATCACTTATGTATCAAGCTCTAGAGTATTGTTTAGTCTTTTTTATCCAGACATTTTGCTAATTTGCACACAGAAGGACAACTATCGTTATAAATCAGAAAATAAATGTTATGTTTTTTTACTATTTAAGTTTTATGGATTCTTAATAAACGTTTTTGATGACCAACATTGGAAGACCTGGTAATGTAACCGAATTGTACACCGCTCTACTAGAGGTGCAACAAGGAGAAATATCTTTATTTATCTTTGCTGTTTCCTTTTAAGTGTGAAGAAAATGCCCCTGAGGATTGTTTATATGAAGGAAGGTGTCTCTTTCTGCACAAAAACAATCCCACCAGCAATGCAGGCACCCTTGCAACATAACGCAGGGAAGGTGGCTTTGGTACTAGACAGTTAAAAGTGTGCTAGTGCTAGGAAAGGACAGGAATGCTCTATATAATGGTAAATTCTGCACATTCCTGCGCTTTCCCTTTGCCTTTCATGTAGCAAAGCAAGACGGCTTACTGCATAGAGTGAATTTTTTGTTAATATGACCCTATGTTTAGGTAAATGGCCCACCACCTGCAAGACTCAAACAATTCTGACACCTCATTATTGCTTTCCTGCATTCCTAAAGGCTCCAGCTTCCCGCTAGCTGCAGTGAGACATGGCCTTATGCACTTTTGTTGTCTCCTCCATCATGGCCTCCTTAAAGTTGTTGGTGCTCCATTTATTGTATTAGAATATGGATGCCATATAGTGTAAATTTCAAGTATCTTGGTTGATAATGTGATCTCACCTACTGCAAGGAGTGACTCTGGATCTCTATTACTTTTAATTCTCACAATGGGTGCCAGCATGAAGTACTAGCAGGTTTCCTTTGGCATTGGTTTCATTCATGACACATAGGGCCATAGGTAAAACTGTTCAGATTTGGGGCATACATCAAAAAGATAAGAGTGCACTGCCAACATCAATATAGCAGATAGGACATCTGCCACCTTACCCTGGATTGCCTGCTCTGCCAAACTTTTAAAATGTCCGTAGTCACTGCTGCAGACCTCCAGGCTCTTTGGACCGAAAGGAACTCCTAGCTATCATGAATATTTCCAGGCCTTCAAGACCATCTTTTGGAGCTCTTGCTCATCATCATTATTGATAAACCAATAACCAATATTTAGGGGCACACAATCCATCAGAGTCATCAAAGATGATGTTTTTTCCTGGGTAAAAGCCTTCCATCTCTGTCTCTGAGCAGTGCTCATTCCAGGAATGGTGAAAGTTCACACTCACACACAGCCCATCTCAGCATAGCGTTCTAATTAACCCAGGTGCTTGATCTCGGAGAAGGTAGTATTTACTGTATTTTGTTGGTGTTGGTAGCCAGAAAACATGTATTTGCTAACAAAGATAAGGTCCTCTTCCCTTTCCATTGCTTCAGCTGTCAATATCCAGGTGATTAGGTGTTGATTCCCTTTATCATACTGGCCAAATGGTTCTTCTGTTTGCTTTGCCCCTTTCATATTCTGCTAAAGCTAGAAAAAGGGAGCTACGGGGCCATCTTGGTATCTTACCGGTAGACCAGGACACTCTTGCTCCCTCTTCTACAAAGATAATAGCTCCAGAGTTACACCTGCCACTGAATGCATTTCCACTGAAGTAGCCAGATTTCTCACCTCATTTCCTGAAGAGGGTGAACATGACTATCTGCTGAGAGAAAGGCTGTCAACTGAGACAGCCCCTGCCCTTAAACTTTCCTGAATGCTGGCTAATCTGAAATCGTATTCATATTAATGCGGGTCTTTCTTATTTACATGTGCAAAGAACTCCATCTCACCCATCTTTGGTGATGCTTTCAAAATCTGTGATAAAAGTGAATCGAAGAAAAGGACTGATGTTAAGTATTTTCAAGGATATGCTTCTCATATATTGCATTATTTTGAACACTTTCATCCCAGGAGGCATTGCCCTTTTCCATCCTGAGTCTCTCCTTTGGCCCTGAGTAACTTACAATCCACTGATATATAACTTTTGGAGGATGGCTTCTTTAAACTGTTGCCCACAAAAATACATTTGTTGTGGCCATTCCTTCAGGGAGAAAATTGGAGAGCTTGCGGTCCAACCTTTTTTACAAACCCAACCTGGATTTCACTCTAAAAGGGCTTTTGGTTAGGCCTTCACCAGAGTACCATCCCAAGGTCTACTTTGGCTATCATATTTTTTTGTACTTCTCATACTTATGATACAGGAGTCTACTCACCATTGCCAGTACATGAGGATTTATCTCTGCTGCACTAAACCATTCACTTAGCCTAACTTCCTCTCCCTCATTTTTGATGCCAGTCTTAAACATAGGAAGTCTTCATCTGATAATCTGAGTATTTGGATTTAGCTTGTATTTTTCTAGTGAAGAGCAGGCTACGGTTCAGACACCTTCCCATAATTGGAGTTAATCAATACAATGTATCTCTGCACACTAAACTGAGTGTAAATGGGTTGTCATAACATACATCTCTCAGACAGTCAAGTGGGTTACACTAAATAAATTTGTGTCCTACTACATGCTCATTTTGGAAGCCTCAGCAGATTTCTTCATTGTGCTGTTCACAAATCTGCTTTGATGTAATATGTGTGATTTTGATAGAGTATTTCATTAATAAATAATTGGTTTCATATTACATTGGTCTAACTCTTATACTGCACTGAATATCTTCATTGGGAATGACTATGACTTGGAGGAGGCTCACGGTGGTAATGGCCCAACTGTTTATTGGTAGTCTTCCTTATAGTGAATCCTTCTCTACCATGTTATATTTCAGAATTGTCTTGCTCCCTCACATTTTGGAGTTGATGTGGCTGGTGGTGGACTGTTTTCATGTGTGTGGGTAGTCTGTGCAAGCATTGGAAGAATTGTAGAAGGAGCCCATATTGTAGATGGCATGGTCTAAAAATAGAAAAATAAATGTTTCTTTTCCAAAGTTCAAGAAGGTGCCATTCAGGGGGCAAGGGTCAGCCTCACTGATAAGCACTGTTAGGAAAAAAGTAGGATTCACTTTAATAAAGAGTACTGATAGGTAATTGCAGCATTTAAACCTTCACGTTCAAGCTATTTTTTCTGGCTGATCACAGAGGGCATATTCTGACTTGGACCTGAGGTGATGGCCACACACCATAGATACACTATATATTTCCCTGATTGCTTCATGAATCTAGTTGCGCAAGGTTAATCATTATAACAACAAATCACTCACTGGAGAGTGCAACATGTTACATATTTCTAAAAACATTCAATCTCTAAGATGTTTAACACTTTTCAGATTAGAAAACCTACTCACAATTCTGGAACTGATGTAGTCAATAGAAACAGGAGAGCACACAGTTTATAAGTGGTGAGTAATTTAGGTGTTTACTGCATTGTTAAGGACAGGTTCAAAGACACAAACAACAACAATTAAGTCTGAGCATTACCCCTGATCACTACAGAAGCAAGGAATTGTAAGCTACTTTGTGGCAACAGTTTAAAGTATACTCATTGTTTAATGTATCTTAATGTACAATGTCCACTGGGAAGGCCAAGATATCCCATTAAGGTTGTTGGAAGTGATTGGGACTGTGAGGTGAGCATTGTAAGTGTATGCAGAATATGCACAGCCATCTGTGCAGTACTGGTGTCTCTTTACTAAAAAGAATGAGCCTGCAGACAAATACCTTAGCATGTCCCATTTAGGACACACCAAACTACAATCCCTAATAGGAGTAACTTTGCATTCTGATAAAGAAAAATACTTTTTGTAGTCCAGTGACATTTGCTTACCTCTATAAAATTGAGTCGTATTTAGGCTCAGAATTAATTGTTGCAAGTTGAACTTAAGAAGAGTTAAAAAAAATCAGAAAGACCCAAAAGTACACACTGTTAGTAGCCAAAACCACACTGATTAGTGCATGTTAAAGATAGCTAAATTTGGACAGTCCACTTGTTAAGGCATCTGCAAATATTGTGTGGATAATGCACCTTTTTACTGCCACCTCTTGGAAATGAGTTGGATTTGAGTCTTGAGATAAGTCCTCCAGATTTTTGGGAACTCTAGAAACCACAATGTCAAAAAGGATCAGTAACTGTGTCATGCAAAACTGAATAGGCACCTTAAAATCTAATAGTGAACTAGGCCTTTTCCTGTGTGGATCATTTGCAAGTTTCCATTTGTGATGAATTATTACACTTACAGGGCAATTCACAAAGGTAAAGTTCACATGAGTAATTTACATGGGTGACTTAATTTTACACTTTCGAATAACATTAATACTTTTAACTATTTACAAATTCCCAGTGTAGAGATATTCAAAAAGGAATGGAACCAAACTAATGAGTGTTAGTTACTACTGTCAACAAAGAAACACTAGTAAGTTCAGCTCCAGACATGGCCATTCACTGATACTGAAACACCCTCCAATAGAAAATAATGGAGAACTGGACTTAAAATAAAACCGTATAGGAAATAATGTTAAATTACATTAAACTACTTAAAATAATAAAATAAGTATATTTTATTTATTAACAAATGTATAAAAATAAACATTTATTATTCAATTGTAAAATATTTTAACCTTCATTATACTAATTTCTAATAAAATATAAGGAAATTACTTTTAATTTATTTTATAAAAATATTTTTGAACTAATTGATACATAAATAAATAAGAGTTTATTACTATTTATTTTTTAATTTAAACACCAGAAAAAGTTCCTTAAGTGAAAACAACAAATTGTTTGCAATGTTAATGATTAAAATTAATGTATAGAATAATTAAAAGAAATTTAATTATACTCTAATAACAATAATTTAAAAAAATAATATTTATTTATGTCACTATTTTTAAATAAGTTAATCCTATAGGGTTTTATTTTAAGTCTACGTATATTATTTTCTAAGGGATGGTGTTGTAGTACCAGTGCTAGGCCATCTGTGGTGCTGGACTTAATCCAGCTCTGAGCTGGAGTAATTTACTACCGTTTTGGGTCCCTTTTAGGCCTTTGTAAACTTACAAGTGCAGTTTGTGATTAGCAATGGGCTTACTCTTTTGTGAGTGGGTTCATGTCCCAAGCTAAACCCCACTCTAAACCCCTCCTTATTCTCCTCAAAACTCCTCCCATTTAGTGGTAAGTATGCCCCCTTTTCAAGCCACTCACTCAGCCCCTCCCACATTTACTACTAAGTAAAAAACATTAATGTGTGAGGTCCTCCAATAGAAAAGATAAGAGCGGGGTGGAGATTTACACTCTTAGATTTGTGAATAGCATGTTATTGTACTTTAGTAGTATTATTGTAGTTTATTGTATTGAAGTACAACAAAATGACGTTTCTGAAAGGGCGCATTATTGTTTGACACAGTGACCTGATGTACATTCAATAGGATGCAATACAGATATCTAATAGGATATAATTGCCTACATTTCACGCTTTTTACAGTGTTACAATGAATAAACAAATACTGAGTATGACAGCTTAGACATTTATAAACTTTTAATATCACACACCTATATATTGCAGTATACCATGCAGGCAAAAGTAAGATGCTGAAACACACCACTGTCTTGAATGATATGTTTATATTGCAATTTTTGTTTTGCAAGAAACAGCAATTCTGGTTCAAAAATATAAAAATTATTGATCTCTTTTTGTCTACGATATATATGCAGTGTTGTGAATAACCCTTCACCACTGACCGCCCCAACTCTCACAACCTCCCAATAAATGTCTTAGCATTAACAGAGAATGACCCTAAAACATATCTAATCATCTAAATCTGCAGCCCCCACACTGACCTTGTCACCTTTACACAAACACACACACACACACACACACACACACACCGAAACAAACACAAATACAGGTGTGGCCAGCAGGGATAGACTGCAGTCCTTGACCTGGGGCTAGGCCTCACGACCAAACCTCTGGAGGTGGGCAACCCCCAATACGCATGGAGTTTGGTGCATCTTTTTTCAAGAAATGTATTTACAATGTTCTGATGAGAATGTAGGGTTCATGGACCTAGCTAAAAGGTTGGAAACCCTTGCAGTGTCCTACTGGAGCTCCAGTAGGAAATGGAATTTGCAGACCTATTTCAGAGTCCACAAAGCCCAAGAGACGCTTAACAAGTTAACAAGACCTATGTTCACAGGTTACCTGAACTGTGGCTGAATTTCACAAAGACTGCTGTAGGTTCTGTAAACCCCATGACAAGATACACATTTTTCAAATGTTATCCTTTGAGGAAGACCCGGAAGTCAGGAGATGCTACTCATGCTCTCTATTTTCAATGTATTTTTTGGGACTGGAGGATGGAGCCTCTGAGTCCTATAATGGCAGCCTCAGATGTTTTCTGCAGTTAGTCAATTAGATGCCAGAGAACCTGGATCTTGATCTGCAGAACCATAATCTGCTGGGATTCATTAAAAAACACCAAGGTTATTAGCACATGAAAACCATTTGACCCCTCTTTTTACTTTTCCCAACTTAATGATTCTGCAAAAAGCTTGTCAAAGCTTGTCAAAGTTACAGAAGAATAAGCATGCTAAAAATCTGCCAAATTCCATATGAAGTTGCCAAATAGTGAAACAGTTATTAACCAATTAGTACTTTTTTGACTCACCACCTTAGGACTCTGTGCTCTTTACCACTGCTAATCAGTCCTGAAATGCTTGTGCTCACTCCCTTAAACATGGTCAATTTGGCCTACACCTGATTGGCATATTTAATTTCCATATTAGTCCCTAGTATAGTGGTATATCGTGTATCCAGGGTTTGTAAATTAAATGTTACCAGTGGACCTGTAGCACATATTGTGCCACCCACTTAAGCAGCCCCTCAAAACATATCTCAGTCTTATACCGGTGTTTAACTGCCAAGTGGACTTAGCAAAACAACCTGTGCCAAGCCTTAAACACCCCTTTTATTACAGATAAGTCACGCCTAAGATAGGTCCTAGGCAGCCCACATGGCAGGATGCACTGTAAGTAAAAGACTGGAAATTAACCTTTAAGTTTTACATGTCCTGGTAGTGAAAAACTCCTAAATGTGTTTTTCAGTACAGTGAAGACTACCTCTCCTATTGGATAGGGTTGGGTCAAAATTAATGTCTGGTTTCTAAGTAATTGGACATTGTAATTTTAAATCCTCTTTCTTGATAAAGTCAGATTTTAAGTCACAATTCTAAAAATGGCACTTTTAGGAAGTTGGCATTTTCTTCTCAAGCTATTTTGTTCCTGCAGACAGTTCCTGGGTCACTTGAATGGGTGTAGTTGGCATTTGTACTTTGTACATTCCTCTCATACAGCCACACAATAAAGGGGTTAGATGAGCCTGGATGGGCCATCACTGGTTGAATATTGTGGCAGTGGCGCTGGACACAACCCCACTTGCAGATCAATAGTCTGTACCCAGCCTTCATATAAAGGACTTCACATTACCTCACTGTTCCTGTAGTCAGGTTGGAGTCAGGGCAGGAGAGGCAGGAAACTTCAAGCACTTCAAAGAAAATTTCTATAAATGTCTCCTACTTTAAAAAAAGGCACCAGGCATACAAATAAGGCCCTTAGTACCACTCTTCGGTTCACTTTCTAGACCTGCAGAAGGACTCTCAGAGGAATGCTTGCTGCTGTGGCCTGCTGTGTACTTCAGAAGGCTACTTTCCTGCACCAGGAAGGACTTCTCTGCTGCCTAAAGCTTGCCTTCACCCCTCAGAGACCTGCCTGGCTGCTTGAGCCATGTTCCACTTCTTGAACCCAGGACTACCAGAGTGACTTCAAAGGCTAGTTGGCTGGCCTCCTAGTCAGAGCCAGAAAAAGATCCAATCATCTTTAGTCCACAGCTGGACCCAGCCTTAGTGAGTCCTTACCCTCCAAGTTGTGCATCTCCATTCCTGGACCCTTGTGAGTGGTGCTAAAGGTGCTGAGATAGCCAATATCCAAAACTTGGGATTTTTAAAATATTCCGCTAAGAAGTGCTCTGAGAGCCAAGAGGAGATCGGGACCTACCTGCTCATCCATCAGCCCATGGTGCATCACCAGTTGGCCTCAGTTCGCAGCAGCTCCCACGACGTTCTTTTCCATAGAAAATCCTGTTCAGCAGCCCTTCATGGAGCCCTCATCAGCTACAGCTTGCAGCTTTGTCCAAGTAGAGATTTTTCACTTCCATAAAAGAGAATAAGTCCGACATAGAAGTGTTCATCACTGCTACTTCGTCCAGTGGCTCCTTGATGTCCCCCTCTCCTCAGATACCGCCTTCAGCCTTGCCCCACTGAACTCACACATTTTCCAACAAAATTTCTCCGAAGTCAGAAGATAAACACTGACCAGGCATAAGCCACTTCTTGTATCCGACTTACGCTACATCCCAGTCGGCCATATTTTTCGATCTTGACCAGGTGTTGCATGACTAGATAACAGCGGTTGGCGCTCTGCCCTTTTAGTCACTCGTTTTTACCTTAAAATGTAAAAATTCTTATTCTAGTTCTACTGATTACATTTTGGTCATAACGGTGTCAATTTTTTTTTTTTAATGTAATGTTTTTTCCTAAATTGGTGTGGGATTTTTCTTGTGTTGTGTTGTCACTTTATTACTCTTTGTGTGCTGCATAAATACTTTACGCATTGCCTCTAAGTTAAACCTGACTGCTTTGGTGAGAAGCTACCAGAGGGTAAAGCACAGGTTAAATTATAGCCTGCTTTGGTTCACCTTGACAGCGATTGTGGCTGTTCACTGAGCAGGGTTAACATCTCACTCAACCAACAACCCATTTTCGCACAGACCAGTTTGCCTCTCATTTTGGCTTCAGTGGCTCAATACACAATTGCACCTGGGTGTTAACAACCCTGGTCTTAGAGAACACTAATTTGGTTTTGTGGCTGAGGTGTGGTCAACAACTGTTCCTTTATCAGGGATGTGGAGCCAGGAAAAGTTGGCAGACCAGAACAGACTTTACACTTCTTATTTTGATTTTGTGATTCAAATTGCAACTGACTGTATCCATTAATTTCCAGAGGCATTCTAGACTCCTTGGCTTCTGCTCCAGGAGGAGTGAAAACAAGTCTGGACCATGACACAAGAGAGGGCAACTCAATTCAAGAAAGGGATGGCTCGGGGGAAATTGGAGCTCCTCTAGATGGATGATGGCAATGTCTATTTTAGTTTCAGGGATTCTGGGAACTCTCCTAAGAACCCCCTTGGACTTTGGAAGAAAATAAATCTGGAAATAAAAGGACTGAGCTCAAAATCTGAAACATAGAAGCCCCATGGATTCCTGAATTCTGGTGCCGAGCAGGGAATAGATCCAAAGGCAATTGTTTGGCCTCCTGTTTGGATGCTCCAGAGAAACAAAAACCAGGACTCTGGCTCCAACAAATCCAGATGTGGCAGACCAGTGGGTACTGGATTCTGCAGGAGCCTTGGCTGGAGTGAGGCCTTGTGTCTGGAGTCTGCCCTGAAGACCTGTCAGCTGCAGTTGGAGAAAAGTGGGATTCATAGGGCGATTTATATGTTGGTGGAATGTATACTCATTCGTAGCGGTGACGGAGTATACATACTGTTAACATGAAGGTTGTCCCACCCAATTTAAATGCTGGCGAACATTCAGTTTGGCCACAGTGGAGTCTACTCTGGCTCCCCCGTGGCCAAACTTCTCCAACGACCCTGGTGTGTAAGGCCGTCGGAGGAATGGTTCCATGTCCGCTCACCAACATTTATATGAGTGGACATGAAGGCATTTTTTACTATTTCTTACTGCAAGGTAAAACCTGGCAGTAAGCAACAGAAAAAACATCATAATGATTTCCCTGCTGTGGGAGAAGACTCCCATGATGAGGGGAGCATTGTATTTTTCCTTTGCAAAAAGAGAATTCAGTTTAGGTATCTTCTTTATGTAAAGAAAAGTGAAGAATAAAAAAAATACTCTGTGCTACAGGGCTGAGCTTCATCCTGCTGATGCAGCTCGTAGCACAGAGTAATATGCACTGCCAGGAACTGCTGTGACAGTGGTTCCTGGTAATGTTTTTATAATAGACTGTTTATTTAGCAGTCATTTGTAAATTAGGAGCCAAGAAATAAATCTCCCCCTTATTTTCTTCCATCTCCAGAGTATGGAGGCGACAGAAGAGTTGCAGAGGTTTGCCCATGGATACCGTCGAGGATGATTAGTCGCACTTTACAAATCCTGTTTGAGTGATTGATGGCACACCCAAGGCAGACAACAAAATGAGTTTTATCCCATTCTAAGATTTATGCTGCACTGAAAATTGGCCCAACGGGACGTTGTGGTAAAAGTTTCCAGCCTTAAGGTGCCTAGCTAAAGCATCCACCCTTGCCCTGCTGGAGGAGTTTGAGAGCCAAAAAACCCTGGGCTGTGAAGAAAGACACATCTATAACAGCAACAAATTGACCTTGGTGGCTATGAAATCAAGCTCTGTGCAGCTCAGTTCTTTTGAGGCCTATAGCAACATCTTCGTTGAAAGCTTGATGGCAATGTATGGAACTTCATGAGACTGTCAAAGGCTTCAGCCTCACATCTTGCAGTGCTGGAGGAATGTAACAATCAAAATCAAGGCTAAGTCCCAAGGCAAAAACTTTACCAGTAAGTCCCATTTGGCTTAACCGACCTCCACTCGTTGATAGTCAGCCTGAAATAGCACATAGACCATGGTTAACTGCAAACTAAGGTTGGGGGTTACTATGATTTAATGCAACATAGCACAGCAAGGGAAATCGCTACTCTGTGCTGCATGAAAGAGAGAAATCAGAACTGCATCATATTTACAATGAAGTGGCACTGTTCAGCTCCCTCATTGCACTGGTGATCTTTGGGCTGCCTAGTGACAATGCAGGCACCTTGCCACAAGGGTGCCTGTGTGAAGGCCAGGATAGTTGTTTTGCAGGAGGGGGTACCTTCCTACACAAAAAACAACCCTTTTTTCTGTGTGCTGTGGGATACAGAAGATATGCACAAAGGAAGAAACAGGCACACCATTTTCGCACAAACCTATGTTTACAATTCATTGTAAATATTGATGTGCACCAAAGTATGTAGGTGGATGTATAGGAATCCCCATGCTCTAGCCATGTCATGCTTACCTGGTGCAAGGTACTACAATGTGTGTTGCCTTGCATTTCTTTTTAGGTTGAGCACTTTCTGACCTGTTGCTAGTACTGTAGGCTGCTAACCACGTCCATCATTTTCACTCGTTCGTGGGCTTGCCTTTCAAATATCCCTTGATATCATTGGTAAATGCTTTACGTTTCTCCTGCCTTGAGGCTGCTATGTTACTGCCTTGAGGACCGACCCTGTTACATTGATAATCACATGCTTATCAATATGCTTTACTGTGAGCGGACTACTTTTTAAATGATTTTGTCTCGCCCCTTCGTGCTCCAAGGCACTTTCAAGTCTTACACAGCGCAAACTATATCTGCAGTACTGGAGAGATTTGCATGACTACCAGTTACTTCACACTGTTTAGTTTCTCCTTTGCTCCATGGCAGCCATGACTCCTTCAAGTTTTACATAGCGCAAACTCAATTGCACTCGATGTCCCAAACAGATGGCAGCTTCTCCATGCCAGGGACATGTGTTATAAGGTATCTTAAACATTAGGGCCAGGAAGCCTGTGGCGGTTGGGATGTGATTTTTTTTTTAAACCTGACATTCATTTTGCTGCAGCTCCTGCATGCCTTTTCCTGAAAGCTGAACAATACCACACCCCAAGAGCTTTTTCATGAGGTTTGTACTGGGCACTCCCGAATCCTTGTGGACCTTCTCTCAAGACCAAGGTCATTAGTAACTCAGAAAGAGAGGCCCACTGTCCTTGTAGAAACCTTTCACTAAAAAACAGCATGGTGCCTTTCTTGTGAAGATGGAACATCTCTACATCCACCCTGCCTGGTGCCCCGCCTCTCTCCCGAAGCACTGTCCTGAGATTACACCTTGGTTCTGTGACTGGGATTTATGGTTATTTGTGCAGAGTGGTAGAAACGCTTGGTGTGGTCAAAAGGGTCACAGTGTGGGGTCCGTGTTTTGGAAGAGATGCATGAATGTATTGTTTTCTGTTCATTACTTAATTTCCAAAGCCACATGCTGCTTATGTGGGCTGTAGTAGTTTTAAGTGGAATCCATCCGATCCTCCGTGCACACATTTGTTGGCATAGGTGGCTGCTAAACCATCCCACAGATAGGTCTGTTACTGATAAACCCCTCTCATTCCCTGGACCGTTTGCTCTTCATATTTGACATTGTGCTTCTTCGCCAGCAGCAAGTATAAATGCAATTTGTATTGGACCTCCTGAATGCTTTGGCAGCAAAATAAAAAAGGTAGCATTTTTGTCACCTTTTCAAACTTTAAATTGACATAACGTATAAGTGGCTTAATATCATTTAATCACCCAATTTTGTGGGGCTGCTGAATGTTGCTTTCTGTGTATTTAGGTCGAGCGGGCAAGCGCTTCTTACCTGTTGTTTGTATTGTGAGCTTTTAACATTTAAGCACGCCCATCTCAAGCCCCTCACTTTCACTTGTTTGTGGGCTTCCCTTTCAAAAATCCCTTGATGTCATTGGTAAATGCTTTACATTTGCCCCACCTTCAGGCTGTTTTGTTACCACCTTGGGGACCGACCCTGTTAAATGGATAATTACACGATTGCAGATATGCTTTATTGTGAGCTGACTATTTTTTAATTTATTTTGTCCCTCCTCTCCGCTCTCCTTGGAACTTTCAAGTCTTACACAGCGCAAACTCAATCGGCCACGATTGAAGCTCTTTGCATGACTAACAGTTAATTGTCACTGTTTATTTTGTTTCCTCTTTGTGCTCCAACTCAATCAGCAGTACTGGAGCGATATGCATGACTACCAGTTACTTCACATTGTTTTGTCTCTCCTTCACTCCATTGCAGCCGTGCCGCTTTCAAGTTTTCCATAACGCAAACTCGATCACACTCAGGCCCTGATTTATACTTCTTGGTGCAAAACTGTACTAACGCAGTTTTGCAAAAATGACGTTAGCCGGGTGAGGAAGGCAGTATGGAAGAAGGGGGGTTTGCACCAAAAAACGACATTAGGCAGGTTAGAGTAAAAATAAAAAATACTCTAACCAGCCTAGCATCATTTTATGATGCTAAACAATCCATACCATATGACTCTTATCTTAGAAAAGTCAGGAGTCATGCCCACGACCCCAATGGCCAGCACAGAGGACCAGGGTCCCCTGGGCATGGCCACTACACCCAGTGCCCTGTAGGGGAGGCCATTTCAGGGCCCCCAATGCCACTTTAAAAAAATACTTACCTGTACTTAGCTATACTTACCTGGGATGGGTTCCCCCTTCCTCCGCTGTCCCTCTGGTGTGGGTGTCCCTGGGGCCTGTGGAGGGCACTTGTTGGCTTATTCCATGGTGTTCCACCATGGAAATAGGCCCACAGGTTCCCTAACACTTGCCCTGACCGAGACGTTAAATAATGGTGCAAAGCAGGCTTTGCACCATTATTTGACCCCTCCTCCCCGTGCATGACTTTTGCATGGGAGGATAAATAAGGCGCTAACGCCTTAGGCACATTTTATGCCCAGAAACGCTTCCTACCTTGCATCTCATTGACGCAAGGTAGTTTTCCGCAGCCAAAAAATGACTTTAACTCCAATATTTTGGCGCTAGACATATCTAGCGCCAAAATATAAATATGGAGTTAAGTTTGTGCTGTATTTGTGTAAAACAAATGATGCAAATCCAGCTCAAACAGAGTATAAATATGCCCCTCAATGTTCCAAACAGATGTCAGATTCTCCATGTCGGGGACATGTGTTATAAGGTTCCTTTTGCCATGGCACCACCATATGCAAAAGCTGAGATGCTCCCATATACCTTAACATTGTGCGAACATCATGTTAATGTTTTGAGATTACGTTTAAAGGTGGCTAGTTTAACATTTGTTCACAGCAAATCATGGATCTTCAGCCAGGTTATTTTACCACCTTCACGGAAGTCGGATAAATTGCTCTCCTGACAACCTGCATTCTACATGAAACTAAAGTTATATACCAAATCAAGCCAAGAGATTACATAATGGTTATATCCCAGCCCCTTTTACCACTGTTAAGCACTGGCATTGTTCTGACTTTGCAAATGTTAATAACCTTGTTTCCTGAGGATGGGGGGGCAAAATAATGATTTAAATAAAAATAATAAATAATGGCAATATTTTCATTTTTTGCTGCATACAGAAGAAGAAGGTAAATTGAAGTGCTTTAGTTATATGCAAGGCCACTGGCATTATGTGGCAGAGATGACCAAATTATGTGGCAGGGTTCACCAATTTATGTGGCAAGAAATGTCTAGTTATGCATTTACAATACCAATAGCTGTAACTCAAGCAAAAAAGACCTATTGCATTGCAAATGCTTGATTTTTTTGTTTGCAAAGCTACGTTTTGGTGTCTTTTTACTAATTCGGGTTTTCTCTATGATTCTAAATTGGTTTGGAAATGTTATTGTTTTGCTTCCTTGATTTTAAAATTGTTGATACTCTTTGAACTTAACACACGTGTCTCGAAATTACCTGCTACTTGGCCCACAGCTACTAAAGGCTGAGAAGAGATTCACTGAGAACAGTGTTGAAACTAACCAGGATTTGTTTATTAACTTGCTAAGTGTACCTCCTTCCCAAATTCATGATGCTAATTCTAACAGTATGCACTTTAAAAAAGTGCAGTTGTATAAAAAGGGCACACAAATATGCTCTGCGTAAAAACAGGCCTTCGTGATACCTCCCCAGATAAAGAGAGATAGAGGAGCTTTCTAAACATTATTAATAACTGTGTGCATATATCTCTGTATTTAACATCTCTATTATCACTAAGGCCAGTGAGCTGCATTGCACAATTGTTAAGGTTCTAGTATATGTTTTTCATTTTGCCACAATGTATTACTAACAAAAACAGAAGAGTATTATTATTAACTATTTGGTTACACAGACTTCTTTTCACAATATGTACTGGATGGCAGACATTGGATTTTGAAATCTTTCACCTATAGTTCTCTCAAATGTCTCTATAAATATTCAAATTTTTAACTTGCGTATCCATTGTTGTACCTCATGTATTTTCATTTGCATTAATTTTGAATTCATTGTAATGTGGGTTCATCAGAGGTTTATTGTGAGAGTAAAACGCTGAAGCAATTCAGAGCTGTAATCACAGAAGAAATAAGCAAGCTCACAGGACACACAAAAAACATTCTTCTCAGTGAGTTTTGCAAGCAGATACGTCCACGGTTCATTATGGCAGGCGGTTTAGATACCATTTGAAAGGGGGTAAGCTTCACTTCAATACTTGTAAGCATAACATTTGCATTCAGGAAACACATAGGCCCTCATTTCAACCTCGGCGGTCTTTTGTAAAAACCGCTGAGGTACCGCCGTGCTGAAGACCACCAGTGCAAGAGGTTTTTCACGCAGCGTATTATGACTTCTGGCAGCCCTCCGTCCTTTTTCGGACGGAGAGCCGCCAGCAGCCATACTGGCGGTCGGCGGGGAAGTGGAGGCTGCTCCACCTCCACCGCCCCGTCATTAGAACACTGCCCACTGAATCACGTCCCATGATTCGGTGTGGTGGTGTTCTGGTGACAGGGAGCTGGCGGCGAAGCAGCCCCCATGGATCCCTTCCCCTCCCGGAGGATCAATGGACAAGGTAAGTTGATCGTCCATTAGGGGAGGGGGTGGGGGAGTGTTGTGTGCGTGCATGGGGGTGTGCGTGTGAGTATGTAGTGGAGGTGTGTGAGTGCATGTATGCATGCGGGGGTGTGCTGTGTGTATGGGAAATGTGTGCGGGTCAGTCTGTGTGCATGTCTGTTTGTATGTGTGCAGGTATGTGTTGTTGTAGTGTATGTGTGCGTTTAGGGGTGTGTGTATGTGCATGTTGTGGGTGGGGGTGGGGAGGGGGTGTGTGTATGTGCATGTTGGGGGTGGGGTGAGGGAGGGGAGTGGGGGAGACCCCTATCTGTGCCAGGGAAGGAATTCCCTGGCACTGATAGTGCCTACCGCCATGGCTTTCATGGTGGTTCCAAACCACCCGAAATCCATGGCGGTATGCAGGGTCCTGATACCGCCAGTGGTCTGGTGACAGGCGCTGGGCTAGAAACCAAAGTCTCCAGCCCAGCGGTCGTCACTGCCCTGGCGGTCGGAGTGGAGAAGTGGTGGATGACCATGGGGGTCATAATTCCATTTTGTTTTTCCGCCGGCCTGTTGGCGGTTTTACCGCCACTTCTCCCCCGTCCGCCAGGGTCATAATGAGGGCCAGAATTATGCACACAGCAAAGTGAACAACTTCCTTAAATTATTGTGCATTGTTTATTAAAGGAATATACAGAAATCTCTTTAAAGCCTTCTGTTAACATCTCAGTTATTACATTATATAGAAATACAGACCAAAGGCAATCTCTATATTACTTGCTACACTACTTTCTAATGAGGAATATTTTGGGTGTCAGAGATATACACAAATAGGGGTTCACTTTTCTAAGTTGCTGCAGCTAAAGACAGTGTAGTATTTTCTAAAGTGGACGTCCACAAACCAAACGTTTGAACTCGACTCTGAGTAAATGATGGCCACTAGTAGACATCGGGACTGATTTAGAGCTTGGCTGATGGGCTACTCAATCATAAACGTGACGGCTATCCCATCAGCCGAATTACAAGCTCATTATATTGAATGGCACTTGCAATACGGCAGATGGGATAACCGTCATGTTTGTGTCAGAGTATCCCATCCGCCAAACTGTAAATTAGGCCCATAATGTGCAAAATTGTTAAATAGGATGTTGGAGTTTCTAATGTGGACGAACTGTGATGCAAATAGTGGACCATTTTAAAACCTACATGGCTGTCTTACTGTAGGAAAATGCCACTGCTGGCATGGTTACCCCCTAACTTTTTGCCTTTTGTTGATGCTAGTTATTATTGAAAGTGTGCTGGGACCGTGCTAACCAGGCCTCATTACCGGTGTTCATTCCCTAAAACTGCACCTTTGTGTCCACAATTGGCACAGCCCTGGCACACACTTTGTAAATGGTACCCTTGGTACCAAGGGCCCTGTGGCCAGGGAAGGTCTCTAAGGGCTGCAGCATGTATTACACCACCCTGGGGACCCCTCACTCAGCACATGCACACTGCCTCAAGGCTTGTGTGTGCTGGTGGGGAGAAAATGACTAAGTCGACATGGCACGCCCCTCAGAGTGCCATGCCCACAACCCACTGCCTGTGGCATAGGTAAGTCACCCCTCTAGCAGGCCTTACAGCCCTAAGGCAGGGTGCACTATACCCCAGGTGAGGGCATAGCTGCATGAGCACTATGCACCTACAGTGTCTAAGCCAATCCTTAGACATTGTAGGTGCAGGGTAGCCATAAGAAGTATATGGTCTGCGAGTCTGTCAAACTCGAACTCCACAGTTACATAATGGCTACACTGATACTGAGAAGTTTGGTATCAAACTTCTCAGCACAATAAACCCACACTGATGCCAGTGTGAGATTTATTGAGAAATGCACACAGAGGGCATCTTAGAGATGCCCCCTGTATACCAGCCCAACTACTAGTGCTAGGCTGACCAGTTTCTGCCAGCCTGCCATATCCAGACGGGTTTCTGGCCACAAGGAGTGAGTGCCTTTGTCACTCTGTGGCCAGGAACAAAGCCTGTACTGGGTGGAGGTGCTTCACACCTCCCCCTGCAGGAACTGTAACACCTGGCGGTGAGCCTCAAAGACTCAAGCCTGGTGTTACAGCGCCTCAGGGCACTCCAGCTAGTGGAGATGCCCGCCCCCGGGACACAGCCCCCACTTTTGGCAACAAGTCCGGAGGAGATAATGAGAAAAACAAGGAGGAATCACCGTCCAGCCAGGACAGCCCCTAAGGTGTTGTGAGCTGAGGTGACTCCTGCCTTAGGAAATCCTCCATCTTGCTTTGGGGGATTCCCCCATTAGGATTAGGGATGTGCCCCCCTCCCCACAGGGAGGAGGCACAAAGAGAATGTAGCCACCCTCAAAGACAGTAGCCATTGGCTACTGCCCCCCAGGCCTACACACTCCCCTAAATTGGGTGACCCTGAACCAAGGAAATGTGATTCCTGATGACCTACAACAACAAGAAGGACTGCTGGCCTGAAAGCCCCGCAGAGACGACAGGGACGACAACTAACTTGACCCCAGACCCAACCGGCCTGTCTCCAGACTCAAATAACCTGCACAGCGACGCATCCAGCAGGACCAGAGACTTCTGAGGACTCAGAGGACTGCCCTGCAACCAAAGGACCAAGAAACTTGCATGGACAGCGGTTCTGTCCAAACAGCACCAAAGAAACCATATTTAAAGGGACTCCAGCCTCACTCCGGAAGCGTGAGTCCCCAACACTCTGCACCCAATGCCCCTGGGTCATGTCCAGAAGAACCAACACTGCAGAGAGGACCCCCCAGGCGGCTCCAACGATGTGGACACCCTGAGATGACCTCCCTGCACCCCCACAGCTACACCTGCAGAGAGAATCCAGAGGCACCTCCTGACCGCGACTGCCCGGTAACAAAGGAACCAGACGCCTGTAAGAAGCACTGCACCTGCAGCCCCCAGACCCGAGAGAAACTAACTACCAGTGCAGGAGTGACCTGCAGGCGTCCCTTATCCTTGCCCAGTCAGTGGCTGGCCCGAGAAGCCCTCCTGTGCCCTGTCTACATCGCCAGAGTGACGCCCGGGTCTCTCCATTGATTTCTACCTAAAACCCGACACCTACTTCACACACTGCACCCGGCCGCCCCTATGCCGCTGAGGGTGTATTTTGTGTGCCTGTTTGTGACCCCCCAGTGCTCTACAAAACTCTCCTGGTCTGCTCCCCGAGGACGAAGGTACTTACCTGCTATCAGACTGGAACCAGAGCACCCCTAGTCTCCATATGCGCCTATGCTATTTGGGCCCTACTTTGACCTCTGCACCTGACCGGCCTGTGTTGCTGGTGCTGGGAGTTTGGGGTTAACTTGAACCCCCAACGGTGGGCTGCCTATGCCCCGGAGACTGAACTGGTAAGTGTTTTACTTAACCATTACTTACCTCCCCCAGGGACTGTTGATTTTTGCAGTGTTCACTTTTAAAATCGGTTATTGCCATTTTTGCCAAAACTGTGTACATTACTGTTTTAATTCAAAGTTCCATGTTTACCTGTGCCTAGCATATCACAATTTATAAATTTACTTGAATTCTGAATCTTGTGGTTCTAAAATAAATTAAGAAAATAATATTTTTCTATATAAAAACCTATTGGCCTGGAGTTAAGTCTCCAGTTAAGCTAAGTCTAAAGTGTGTGTTCTCATTTATTGCCTGTGTGTGTACAACAAATGCTTAACACTACCCTCTGATAAGCCTACTGCTCAACCACACTACCACAAAACAGAGCATTAGTATTATCTAAATGTGCCTCTGTGCACACTATCTCTCACTTTGTGATAGTATATACAGAGCCAACTTCCTATAGTTACTCTCAAAGGCCAGTGGATTTAATGAAGCGTGAGAACCTTAAAACGTGGTTGTTTCCTTTCTTTGAAGTCATACTGATCAGCTCACAATTAACTCCAAATCTGTTAAATATATCACAAAATGTATTTTTACAGTGGAGCCTTCAACTCCAATGAGCCTCTTGGTATAAGACAGATGCATATTGTTATAAATTCAATGGTACTCAGTTGACCTCAGAACGTCCCTCAGACTCGCAGGGATTTGAATCTGTGACCATGAGGTCAAATATAGATCCTTTGAGTGGATTAATTTGTTCACTGAGACAACACACTCAGGGTCTTAACTGTGTAGTATTATAGGTCAAATAGTCAAACCAGATGCCCTTTAAAAATTCTTAGCTGTTGACAACTGGGCCACCTCTCCTCAAATAAAATGTATAAATATTTCAGCCTAATGTACTGGAAAATATTACTCTATTTTGTATTGGGGTATTGACCACAGAGGTATTCGCCTTATCTGAAATAGAGTATCCTCTCCTAGGGCCCAAGTACAAGTCAGACAGAGCAGAAATCCCATATGGAATCTCTCTGCCATATCACAACTGGTCTGGTGATCCTGCACCCAGATTTACTGGTTGCAAACATGGCCTGATAAAATAGCTTGAGGCTTTGGAGGCAACAGCAGCCAAGGTTCGGTCCATATCCTCGCCTGGTGTTTTTCTATGGGAAGGTGTGAATTTTGCATGTTAATGCACATTTGCACCTTACCTCGTCTAGCCTCCATACTTCCCTCCTTCCACCCCTGTTCTGCACTACCTACCAGCTCACATTTACTAGAGCAGGACCAAATTATTCAGTGGTTCACTAAGTTAAGCGTCAAGAAGACATGCCTGGAAGTGACATCACATGCCCTTTGACCACCCCTTTCACTCACACACATACTTACATATACATAACAGTCACACTTACATACACTGTCTCTCACATAAACACGCTCTCACCCGCAAGCACACACACAACATACACTTAAAAGCATATTTTACTTACCTCAGTTGCTTTGGAAGAGTATATTCCAGCTAATCGTACTCCATTTTTATTACACTAATAGGGAACAATATATTATTTTTCACTATTAGTTTAATAAAACAATTGTCAGAAAAGAGAGTGGAGCCCCAGCTGACTGTCGATAAGGGGAAACTGTCACTGCGTTCCTTGCACTGCATTTGCCAGCTGTGAGGCCAGGGGTCACAAAGGGCAGGGGTTGCAGGTAAGTGAAGTCCATGGCTTTATTATCTTTCTCTTTTGGCTTTTCAATCCACATTGACAGAAAAGGGATCCCTAACGTTATGTAGAATACAAAGGGGTCTTAAGGTCTTAAGGAAGAAAAGTATACACTTTTACCAGGTCCTACTGAGATTGTTATTCACCAAAAATAATGATTTTGTCTTGCAAGGAAGCTTATGAGCATTATTTTATCAATTCTGCCCCTTCTAAGACGGAGGGCAAAATAGAGTTTGTTACAAAAAAGTGAGCACAAGTAGGCCTGTTTTCTGCTGAGTGCAAAATTGTTGGTGCAGTCAGTGGAAAACAAGCCTACAAGTGACAACTTATTGAAATTAAAAGTGTGCCCCTTTTATTTTGCTTACCCCATGTATGTTTTACAACTCCTCTGTAGTTTGGGCTTGATTAAATGCCCACACATGTGCCTTTAGAAAAACATCTTTCCATTAATGGATGGACCATGCAGAACAGTATTGTGTAACACATGCTAAGAAGCACTGTAAGATTCAAGACACTCAAGCCTAATTCTGCAAAAACTTTGCATTCGCAGAGCCAATGCAACTGACTGTGCGAATGCAAAGTCTAAAATCACAATGCAAAGTGCCTTGCAATTGGCAAGTACAATTCTGATTTGCAAGGAACACATTATGAGCCATGGTGAATTTCGGTAAAAATGTAACAAAAGAAACATCTCTCATCCTGTGCAACCTTCAAAGTTATGTACTCACACTGTGTGACAGTTTTGTGATTGAAAAGGAACAGTGTGGCTTTGTGACATTTTATGAACATTTTCCTTTGCAGTGTGAGGGCTTTGAGCATCCGTTATACGAGATAGAAACCGGCTGAAGCACAGTGTAAAAATTACCTACAGCCAGCCTCTTTTGAGAATAAGCCCCAAGACCTTGGAAAGAAACAAAGCATATTTTTCTGTACTAAGGGCCTTATTTTGAGTTTGGCAAATGGGAAACTCTTCAAAATGTGATGGATATCTTGTCTGTCATCTAACAAGTGGAGTAGGACATAATGCACTTGTAATAAGGCAGATGGGATAACAATCATGTCTGTGATGGAGTAACCCTTTCACCAAACTTTAAGTTAGGCACCTTGTCAAACTGTGTCAGATATCTAGTCCGCCGTATTACAAGTGCCATATGATGTAATGCATAGGCTATACTGCACATGTGATGAGATGGACAGGACATCTGCCACGGTTGTGATGGAGTGTCCTGTTCCTCAAACTCTAAATAAGGCCCAGAGGGCCCTACTGAAATAATTGATGCTTGGAGTGTCCTGTGTAACATGGATTTGCACAAATAACTAAACAAAATATTGTATGGATTATTCCCACTGTATAGGCAAAACCCCTTTCCAAGTCTGTTGCTCGTGCAACAGTTTCATTTTGAATGAGACTGAGTTGCATCATTAATCTATGAGTACAAAGCTTCTTTTAGTGCCTTTGATGTTTTTGAGTTAGAAACAATATTTTGTTGAAATTTGCAATTTAGGCACAAGTTTGTGGAATATATGGCAATTGTGGTAAATCCCTAAATGCATGGAAAATGCAGGGGCTGCAAAACTAAATAATTCTAGTGGTCCTGCAAATAATGTATGTGGGAGAACACATTTTAGAATTACTTACCACAGGGTGCGCTGATGGAAGTGGAGGACGTGTTCCAAAATCAATACTTCCTGCAAAATAATTAACAACTTTCAAAACACTGTTAAAAATGTTGGTATTTCCTTATTTATGGCAGAAAGTAGTTTAGTTCCAAAGAGTATCACAGAATTATGTCACTCTATAGAATTGTGTCAGCAGAGGAGTTGTTATGGTCTATGAAGTCTAACCAGATACTGAAGTCCCCAAGGATGCTCAATGAGGGGGGAGGTTGAGCACTACTAATGGAATAGCTTTGCAGAAAGGATCAGGGAGGGCTTGTGTACTAACAGAACAGAGAGTAGGAATGGCATAGCCATTCAGGAATGTTTCATGAACATTCCGCATCATCACCAGCCAAGTCTTACTAATGAAAAGTATTTCAAGTGAGAGGATATGAACAAAAATGATTAGGTATAGAGATCAAACTGATTAGACTGCAGGGGTCTGAAAGATACAAGTTACCTTTAGAGGTAGGGGTGGGTGGACCAGCTGACTGATAGGAAAGAAGTGGGCTGAGGAGAGGGTAGTGGTTGTGATGAATGTAGAGTTAGGAAAAGGTGGCAAGCAAAAGCTGAAGGCATATGATGATTGTGAGAAAACAGGGCTGATTGCAGAGCCCCCCTAACTTTTTGCCCCCATTTTCCACTTTTTGCTGGTGTTTTCCTGACTCTGATGGTGCCCTGGGTACTGCTAACCAGTCCCAGGGCCTGTGCTCTGTGTAAAATCAATATGCAAATTAGGCTAATTATAATTGGCTAAGTCAACCTACCTATAAGTCCCTAGTATATGGTAGGGCATGTAGGTCTAGGGACCACAGCATAGGTAGCGCACTCATATGTACACTGCTGAGGTGCCCAGTGTCATTTTAAAGGCAGGCCTGCCTTGCTGGCTGCTTTTAAATTAAAGTTATATGCAAATTCGACTTTGGAATTAAAAGTAGTTTCAAAGTCTTAAACTACCTTATTTTTACATATACGTCACCCCTAAGGTGTGCCCTATGTGCCCCTAGGGTTGGGTGCCATGTAATCATAAGCAGGGACCTTATAAAAATAGTTTTATAAGCCCTGGTGAGGTAAAAAACTGCTAAATTAGTTTTTCCCCCATTGTAGTGAATTGCCTTCATAGGCTAGAATGGGGACACTTTGGTGGTCATTACAACATTGGCAGTAAAAGCCGCTTACCGCCGTGCAGAAGACCGCCAATACACCGCCGCGGCCACGGAATTCCGCCACAGCTGTTATGACCCACATCTCGGAATCCGCCGAAATTCAGACACCCACACAAGTCCGCCACACCAAAGGTCAGTGATAAACTGGCGAAAACAAAACCTCCACCGTCACGCCAACAGAAACACGCCCATGCTATCACGACACACGAATCCACGCGGCGGTCTTCCAACCGCGGTATTCCATTGGCGGTACACACCGCCGCGCTCAAAATACACACACATCTCCAAAACACCGCCACATTGGACAATTCGAAATACCACACCTGATACACATACAAACATCACTCCCACACACCCAACACTATATAAAACACCCACCCGCATCACCCACAAACCCCTACGACCACAATTCACGGACGAAGGCCAGATAGACAGTGAGCACAGCAACTGAGAACCCCACCACACAGATGTAGGAAAGTACCATCTTGCCTGGCATGTTACCCCCATTTTTCACTGTATATATGTTGTTTTAGTTGTATGTGTCACTGGGACCCTGTCATCCAGGGCCCCAGTGCTCCTAAGTGTGCCTGAATGTGTTACCTGTGTAGTGACTAACTGTCTCACTGAGGCTCTGCTAATCAGAACCTCAGTGGTTATGCTCTCTCATTTCTTTCAAATTGTCACTAACAGGCTAGTGACCAATTTTACCAATCTACATTGGCTTACTGGAACACCCTTATAATTCCCTAGCATATGGTACTGAGGTACCCAGGGTATTGGGGTTCCAGGAGATCCCTATAGGCTGCAGCATTTCTTTTGCCACCCATAGGGAGCTCTGACAATTCTTACACAGGCCTGCCACTGCAGCCTGAGTGAAATAACGTCCACGTTATTTCACAGCCATTTTACACTGCACTTAAGTAACTTATAAGTCACCTATATGTCTAACCTTTACCTGGTAAAGGTTAGGTGTAAAGTTACTTAGTGTGA
Organism: Pleurodeles waltl; assembly: GCF_031143425.1. Taxonomy (NCBI): domain Eukaryota; kingdom Metazoa; phylum Chordata; class Amphibia; order Caudata; family Salamandridae; genus Pleurodeles; species Pleurodeles waltl. The sequence goes on from NC_090436.1 coordinate 734,113,848, forward strand.
GGGCACCCTGGCACTAGCCAAGGTGCCCCCACATTGTTCAGGGCCAATTCCCCGGACTTTGTGAGTGCGGGGACACCATCACACGCGTGCACTACATATAGGTCACTACCTATATGTAGCTTCACAATGGTAACTCCGAATATGGCCATGTAACATGTCTATGATCATGGAATTGCCCCCTCTATACCATCCTGGCATAGTTGGCACAATCCCATGATCCCAGTGGTCTGTAGCACAGACCCTGGTACTGCCAAACTGCCTTTCCTGGGGTTTCACTGCAGCTGCTGCTGCTGCCAACCCCTCAGACAGGCTTCTGCCCTCCTGGGGTCCAGCCAGGCCTGGCCCAGGATGGCAGAACAAAGGACTTCCTCTGAGAGAGGGTGTTACACCCTCTCCCTTTGGAAAATGGTGTGAAGGCAGGGGAGGAGTAGCCTCCCCCAGCCACTGGAAATGCTTTCATGGGCACATTTGGTGCCCATTTCTGCATAAGCCAGTCTACACCGGTTCAGGGACCCCTTAGCCCTGCTCTGGCGCGAAACTGGACAAAGGAAAGGGGAGTGACCACTCCCCTGACCTGTACCTCCCCTGGGAGGTGCCCAGAGCTCCTCCAGTGTGCTCCAGACCTCTGCCATCTTGGAAACAGAGGTGCTGCTGGCACACTGGACTGCTCTGAGTGGCCAGTGCCACCAGGTGACGTCAGAGACTCCTTCTGATAGGCTCCTTCAGGTGTTGCTAGCCTATCCTCTCTCCTAGGTAGCCAAACCCTCTTTTCTGGCTATTTAGGGTCTCTGTCTCTGGGGAAACTTTAGATAACGAATGCAAGAGCTCATCAGAGTTCCTCTGCATCTTTCTCTTCACCTTCTGCCAAGGAATCGACTGCTGACCGCGCTGGAAGCCTGCAAAAATGCAACATAGTAGCAAAGACGACTACTGCAACTCTGTAACGCTGATCCTGCCGCCTTCTTGACTGTTTTCCTGGTGGTGCATGCTGTGGGGGTAGTCTGCCTCCTCTCTGCACTAGAAGCTCCGAAGAAATCTCCCGTGGGTCGACGGAATCGTCCCCCTGCAACCGCAGACACCAAAGAACTGCAACACCGGTACCCTGGGTCTCCTCTCAGCACGACGAGCGAGGTCCCTTGAATCCAGCAACTCTGTCCAAGTGACTCCCACAGTCCAGTGACTCTTCAGTCCAAGCTTGGTGGAGGTAAGTCCTTGCCTCCCCACACCAGAATGCATTGCTGCGAACCGTGACTTTTGCAGCTACTCTGGTCTCCGTGCACTTCCGGCGGAAATCCTTTGTGCACAGTCCAGCCTGGGTCCACGGCACTCTAACCTGCATTGCACGACCTCCTAAGTTGTTCTCCGGCGACGTGGGACTCCTTTGTGCGACTTCGGGTGAGCACAGTTTCACGCATCCTTGTAGTGCCTGTTTCTGGCACTTCTCCGGGTGCTACCTGCTGCTGAGAGGGCTCCTTGTCTTGCTCGACGTCCCCTCTGTCTCCTGACGCAATTTGCGACATCCTGGTCCCTCCTGGGCCACAGCAGCATCCAAAAACCCTTACAGCACGATTTGCAGCTAGCAAGGCTTGTTGGCGGTCTTTCGGCGGGAAAACACTTCTGCACGACTCCCCACGGCGTGAGGGATCCGTCCTCCAAAGGGGAAGTCTCTAGCCCTTGTCGTTCCTGCAGAAACCTAAGCTTCTACAGTCCAGTAGCAGCTTCTTTGCACCCACAGCTGGCATTTCCTGGGCATCTGCCCATCTCCGACTTGCTTGTGACTTTTGGACTTGGTCCCCTTGTTCCAAAGGTACCCTCGACTGGAAATCCATCGTTGTTGCATTGCTGGTTTGTGTCTTTCCTGCAGAATTCCCCTATCACGACTTCTATGTCCTTTGGGTAACTTTAGTGCACTTTGCACTCACTTTTCAGGGTCTTGGGGTGGGCTATTTTTCTAACCCTTACTATTTTCTAATAGTCCCAGCGACCCTCTACAAGGTCACATAGGTTTGGGGTCCATTCGTGGTTTGCATTCCACTTTTGGAGTATATGGTTTGTGTTGCCCCTATCTCTATGTGTCTCCATTGCATCCTATTGTAACTATACATTGTTTGCACTGTTTTCTAAGACTATTACTGCATATTTTTGGTATTGTGTATATATATCTTGTGTATATTTGCTATCCTCATACTGAGGGTACACTCTGAGATACTTTGGCATATTGTCATAAAAATAAAGTACCTTTATTTTTAGTATAACTGTGTATTGTGTTTTCTTATGATATTGTGCATATGACACTAAGTGGTACTGTAGGAGCTTCACTCGTCTCCTAGTTCAGCCTAAGCTGCTCTGCTAAGCTACCATTATCTATCAGCCTATGCTGCTAGACACCCTATACACTAATAAGGGATAACTGGGCCTGGTGCAAGGTGCAAGTACCCCTTGGTACTCACTACAAGCCAGTCCAGCCTCCTACATTGGTTGTGCAGCGGTGGGATAAGTGCTTTGAGACTACTTACCACTCTTGTCATTGTACTTTTCATAAGAGAAAAATATACAAAACAAGTTCAGTGTATATACACATAACGAAAAAGTTTTGCATTTCCACTTTTCACTCTTTTCTAAGTGCTGAAAAGTACTTCTAACTTTCTAAAAAGTTCTAAAAAGTTGTAAAAGTTTTTTTTCCCTGTCTTTCTAAAAAGCTCTGACAAACTTTTTTCTCTTTTTCTATCACTTTAACTCTCTCTAAAAATGTCTGGCACAGGCCAAAATGTTGATCTGTCCAAACTTGCATATGATCACCTTAGCTGGAAAGGAGCAAGGAGTCTCTGCATAGAGAGAGGTTTGAGTGTAGGGAAGAATCCTTCCTTGGAATTGTTACTTAACATGCTTAGAGAACAAGATAAGGCTAAAAGTGCCCCATCTGTTGAAAAAGTAGCTAATGGTTCCCAATCTGATCCAGGGACTCCCCCAGGAAAAGATTCAGGAAAGAAACTTCCAAGCCTGCCCATTACTAGACAGTCTAGCATAGTTGGTACTGATGTTGAGTCACACCATACAGATAGTGTTGTCTCACATCATAGCAAGAGCATTCATTCTCATCACAGTAGAAATGATGTTTCTGTTAGCCAAGCTGTTAGGGTGCCCTCTGTAAGGGACAGGTCTCCTTCTGTCCATTCTCATCATACTTCTGTTTCAAGACATGTCCCTCCCACCCACCCTGATGACAGATTGTTAGAAAGGGAGCTCAATAGATTGAGAGTGGAACAAACCAGACTGAAGCTCAAGAAGCAACAGCTGGATTTGGAGAGACAGACTTTAGAAGCAGAGAAGGAGAGACAGAAACTGGGTTTAGAAACCCATGGTGGCAGCAGCAGTATTCCCCATAGTCATCCTGCAAAAGAGCATGATTCCAGGAATCTGCACAAGATAGTTCCCCCTTATAAGGAGGGGGATGACATTAACAAGTGGTTTGCTGCACTTGAGAAGGCCTGTGCTGTACAGGATGTCCCTCAAAGGCAGTGGGCTGCTATCCTATGGCTATCATTTAGTGGAAAAGGTAGGGATAGGCTCCTTACTGTGAAAGAAAATGAAGCTAATGATTACAAAGTTCTTAAGAATGCACTCCTGGATGGTTATGGCTTAACCACTGAACAATACAGGATAAAGTTCAGAGAGACCAAAAAGGAGTCTTCACAAGACTGGGTTGATTTCATTGACCATTCAGTGAAGGCCTTGGAGGGGTGGTTACATGGCAGTAAAGTTACTGATTATGACAGCCTATATAACTTGATCCTGAGAGAGCATATTCTCAATAATTGTGTGTCTGATTTGTTGCACCAGTACTTGGTGGACTCTGATCTGACTTCTCCCCAAGAATTGGGAAAGAAGGCAGACAAATGGGTCAGAACAAGGGTGAACAGAGAAGTTCATACAGGGGTGACAAAGATGGCAACACGAAGAAAGATGGTAAGTCTTCTGACAAAGGTGGGGACAAATCTAAAAATGAGTCTTCATCAGGCCCACAAAAACACTCTGGTGGGGGTGGTGGGCCCAAATCCTCTTCTAATCAAAACAAGGAAAAGAAACCATGGTGCTATTTATGTAAAATAAAAGGCCATTGGACAACAGATCCCAGTTGTCCAAAGAAAAGCACCAAGCCTCCTACCACTACAACCCCTACTGCTACACCTAGTGTCCCTACTAATAGCAGTGGTGGTGGGAGCAAACCTACTAATAGCCAATCCAAGGGAGTAGCTGGGCTCACTATTGGTAACTTAGTTGGGGTTGGTCTTGTTAGGGAGACCACAGAGGCTATATTAGTCTCTGAGGGGGCTATTGATTTAGCCACCTTAGTTGCTTGTCCCCTTAATATGGATAAGTACAAGCAGCTACCCCTAATAAATGGTGTTGAGGTTCAGGCCTACAGGGACACTGGAGCCAGTGTGACTATGGTCATAGAGAAACTGGTCCACCCTCAACAACACCTACTTGGTCACCAGTACCAAGTAACCGATGCTCACAACAACACACTTAGCCACCCCATGGCTGTTGTAAATCTCAACTGGGGGGGGTGTTACTGGTCCAAAGAAAGTTGTGGTAGCCACAGATTTACCTGTAGACTGTCTACTAGGAAATGATTTGGAGACATCAGCTTGGTCAGATGTGGAGTTGGAGGCCCAAGCAGCAATGCTGGGCATCCCAGGGCATATTTTTGCTTTAACCAGGGCTCAGGCCAAAAAGCAAAAAGGACAGGGAAGCTTGGATCCTGGAACAATGGACCAAGTGCTCCCTAAAGCTAGGGCTAGTAGAAGTAAAGCACTTCCTACTATCCCTCCCTCTACAGTGGATTCTACTTCTGAGGAAGAAGAATTTCCACCCTGTGCAGAACCTACACCAGAGGAGCTGGAAGCAGACACTGCTGAGCTTTTGGGTGAAGGGGGGCCTGCCAGGGAGGAGCTGAGTGTGGCACAGCAAACCTGTCCCACACTAGAGGGTCTAAGACAGCAAGCTGTCAAACAGGCTAATGGGAATGTCAGTGACTCTCACAGAGTTTACTGGGAGGACAACCTCTTGTACACTGAAGCAAGGGATCCTAAACCTGGAACTGCCAGGAGGTTAGTGATTCCTCAGGAGTACAGAAAGTTCCTCCTAACTCTAGCCCACGACATTCCCCTAGCTGGACATCTGGGACAAATGAAAACTTGGGACAGACTTGTTCCCTTGTTTCATTGGCCTAGGATGTCTGAGGACACAAAGGAATTTTGTAAGTCCTGTGAAACCTGTCAAGCCAGTGGCAAAACAGGTGGCACTCCAAAGGCACCCCTTATTCCACTGCCTGTGGTTGGGGTTCCCTTTGAAAGGGTAGGGGTTGACATAGTTGGCCCCCTTGACCCTCCTACTGCTTCAGGCAATAGGTTTATCTTGGTGGTAGTGGACCATGCCACAAGATATCCTGAAGCAATTCCTTTAAGGACCACTACAGCTCCTGCAGTGGCAAAGGCCCTCCTGGGAATATTTTCCAGGGTGGGCTTCCCAAAGGAAGTAGTATCAGACAGGGGAAGCAATTTCATGTCTGCATACTTAAAGGCCATGTGGAAGGAGTGTGGTGTGACTTACAAGTTCACTACACCCTATCATCCACAAACAAATGGACTGGTGGAGAGATTTAACAAAACTCTCAAAGGCATGATTATGGGTCTCCCTGAAAAACTCCGCAGGAGATGGGATATCCTGTTACCATGCCTCCTTTTTGCCTACAGGGAGGTACCCCAGAAAGGAGTGGGCTTCAGCCCCTTTGAACTCCTCTTTGGACACCCTGTTAGGGGTCCACTAACACTTGTCAAGGAGGGTTGGGAACAACCTTTAAAAGCTCCAAAACAGGATATTGTGGATTATGTACTTGGCCTCAGATCAAGGATGGCTGAGTATATGAAAAAGGCCAGTAAAAACCTTCAGGCCAGCCAAGAGCTCCAGAAGCAATGGCATGATCAGAAGGCTGTTTTGGTTCAGTACAAACCAGGGCAGAAAGTGTGGGTCTTGGAGCCTGTGGCCCCAAGAGCACTCCAAGATAAATGGGGTGGACCCCACACAATTGTTGAGAAAAAGGGTGAAGTCACCTACTTAGTTGACTTAGGCACTGCCAGGAGTTCCCTTAGGGTGCTCCATGTCAATCGCCTGAAACCCTACTATGACAGGGCTGATCTCACCCTGCTCATGGCAACTGATGAGGGACAGGAAGAAGACAGTGATCCTCTACCTGATCTCTTCTCTTCCACAGAACAAGATGCTCTTGTGGAAGGGGTAGTTTTGGCTGATTGTCTTACTGCTGAGCAGAAAGACCATTGCATAAATCTCCTGGGTCAGTTTTCTGAACTCTTCTCTACTGTGCCAGGTACCACTTCTTGGTGTGAGCACACTATAGATACTGGAGACAGCTTGCCTGTCAAAAGTAAGATCTATAGGCAGCCTGACCATGTCAAGGACTGCATAAAACAAGAGGTGCAGAAAATGCTAGAACTGGGAGTGGTTGAGCACTCTGAAAGTCCATGGGCTTCTCCTGTGGTACTTGTGCCAAAACCTCATTCCAAAGATGGAAAGAAGGAAATGCGGTTTTGTGTAGACTACAGAGGTCTCAACCAGGTAACCAAAACGGATGCTCACCCTATACCCAGGGCAGATGAGCTCATAGATACACTGGCATCTGCCAAGTATCTAAGCACTTTTGATTTGACTGCAGGGTATTGGCAGATCAAATTATCAGAAGATGCTAAACCTAAAACTGCATTTTCAACCATTGGAGGCCATTACCAGTTCACAGTAATGCCTTTTGGATTGAAAAATGCACCTGCCACTTTTCAGAGGTTGGTGAACACAGTCCTGCAAGGGCTGGAAGCTTTTAGTGCAGCATATTTGGACGATATAGCTGTCTTTAGCTCCAGCTGGGATGATCACCTGGTCCACCTATGGAAAGTTTTGGAGGCCCTGCAAAAGGCAGGCCTCACTATCAAGGCTTCAAAGTGCCAGATAGGGCAGGGGAAGGTGGTTTATCTGGGACACCTTGTTGGTGGGGAACAGATTGCACCACTTCAGGGGAAAATCCAAACTATTATAGATTGGGTTCCCCCTACTACTCAGACTCAGGTAAGAGCCTTCCTAGGCCTCACTGGGTATTACATGAGGTTCATTAAGAACTATGGCTCCATTGCAGCCCCTCTTAATGACCTCACATCCAAGAAAATGCCTAAAAAGGTATTATGGACAGCAAACTGTCAGAAAGCTTTTGAGGAGCTGAAGCAGGCCATGTGCTCTGCACCTGTCCTGAAAAGCCCTTGTTACTCTAAAAAATTCTATGTCCAAACCGATGCATCTGAATTAGGAGTAGGGGCAGTACTATCACAACTTAATTCTGAGGGCCAGGATCAACCTGTTGCTTTTATTAGTAGGAGGTTGACCCCTAGAGAAAAGCGTTGGTCTGCCATAGAGAGGGAGGCCTTTGCTGTGGTCTGGGCTCTGAAGAAGTTGAGGCCATACCTGTTTGGCACTCACTTCATTGTTCAGACAGACCACAAACCTCTACTTTGGCTAAAACAAATGAACGGTGAAAATCCTAAATTGTTGAGGTGGTCCATATCCCTACAGGGAATGGACTATACAGTGGAACATAGACCTGGGAGTAGCCACTCCAATGCAGATGGACTCTCCAGATATTTCCACTTAGACAATGAAGACTCATCAGGTCATGGCTAGTCTTATTGTCCTTCGTTTGGGGGGGGGGTTGTGTAGGAAAGTACCATCTTGCCTGGCATGTTACCCCCATTTTTCACTGTATATATGTTGTTTTAGTTGTATGTGTCACTGGGACCCTGTCATCCAGGGCCCCAGTGTTCATAAGTGTGCCTGAATGTGTTACCTGTGTAGTGACTAACTGTCTCACTGAGGCTCTGCTAATCAGAACCTCAGTGGTTATGCTCTCTCATTTCTTTCAAATTGTCACTAACAGGCTAGTGACCAATTTTACCAATTTACATTGGCTTACTGGAACACCCTTATAATTCCCTAGTATATGGTACTGAGGTACCCAGGGTATTGGGGTTCCAGGAGATCCCTATAGGCTGCAGCATTTCTTTTGCCACCCATAGGGAGCTCTGACAATTCTTACACAGGCCTGCCACTGCAGCCTGAGTGAAATAACGTCCACGTTATTTCACAGCCATTTTACACTGCACTTAAGTAACTTATAAGTCACCTATATGTCTAACCTTTACTTGGTAAAGGTTAGGTGCAAAGTTACTTAGTGTGAGGGCACCCTGGCACTAGCCAAGGTGCCCCCACATTGTTCAGGGCCAATTCCCCGGACTTTGTGAGTGCGGGGACACCATCACACGGGTGCACTACATATAGGTCACTACCTATATGTGACTTCACAATGGTAACTCCGAATATGGCCATGTAACATGTCTATGATCATGGAATTGCCCCCTCTATACCATCCTGGCATAGTTGGCACAATCCCATGATCCCAGTGGTCTGTAGCACAGACCCTGGTACTGCCAAACTGCCTTTCCTGGGGTTTCACTGCAGCTGCTGCTGCTGCCAACCCCTCAGACAGGCTTCTGCCCTCCTGGGGTCCAGCCAGGCCTGGCCCAGGATGGCAGAACAAAGGACTTCCTCTGAGAGAGGGTGTTACACCCTCTCCCTTTGGAAAATGGTGTGAAGGCAGGGGAGGAGTAGCCTCCCCCAGCCACTGGAAATGCTTTCATGGGCACATTTGGTGCCCATTTCTGCATAAGCCAGTCTACACCGGTTCAGGGACCCCTTAGCCCTGCTCTGGCGCGAAACTTGACAAAGGAAAGGGGAGTGACCACTCCCCTGACCTGTACCTCCCCTGGGAGGTGCCCAGAGCTCCTCCAGTGTGCTCCAGACCTCTGCCATCTTGGAAACAGAGGTGCTGCTGGCACACTGGACTGCTCTGAGTGGCCAGTGCCACCAGGTGACGTCAGAGACTCCTTCTGATAGGCGCCTTCAGGTGTTGCTAGCCTATCCTCTCTCCTAGGTAGCCAAACCCTCTTTTCTGGCTATTTAGGGTCTCTGTCTCTGGGGAAACTTTAGATAACGAATGCAAGAGCTCATCCGAGTTCCTCTGCATCTCTCTCTTCACCTTCTGCCAAGGAATCGACTGCTGACCGCGCTGGAAGCCTGCAAAACTGCAACATAGTAGCAAAGACGACTACTGCAACTCTGTAACGCTGATCCTGCCGCCTTCTCGACTGTTTTCCTGGTGGTGCATGCTGTGGGGGTAGTCTGCCTCCTCTCTGCACTAGAAGCTCCGAAGAAATCTCCCGTGGGTCGACGGAATCGTCCCCCTGCAACCGCAGGCACCAAAGAACTGCAACACCGGTACCCTGGGTCTCCTCTCAGCACGACGAGCGAGGTCCCTTGAATCCAGCAACTCTGTCCAAGTGACTCCCACAGTCCAGTGACTCTTCAGTCCAAGTTTGGTGGAGGTAAGTCCTTGCCTCCCCACGCCAGACTGCATTGCTGGGAACCGCGACTTTTGCAGCTACTCCGGCCTCCGTGCACTTCCGGCGGAAATCCTTTGTGCACAGTCAAGCCTGGGTCCACGGCACTCTAACCTGCATTGCACGACCTCCTAAGTTGTTCTCTGGCGACGTGGGACTCCTTTGTGCGACTTCAGGTGAGCACCGTTTCACGCATCCTTGTAGTGCCTGTTTCTGGCACTTCTCTGGGTGCTACCTGCTGCTGAGAGGGCTTCTTGTCTTGCTCGACGTCCCCTCTGTCTCCTGACGCAATTTGCGACATCCTGGTCCCTCCTGGGCCACAGCAGCATCCAAAAACCGTTACCACACGATTTGCAGCTATCAAGGCTTGTTGGCGGTCTTTCGGCGGGAGAACACTTCTGCACGACTCTCCACGGCGTGAGGGATCCGTCCTCCAAAGGGGAAGTCTCTAGCCCTTGTTGTTCCTGCAGAAACCTAAGCTTCTACAGTCCAGTAGCAGCTTCTTTGCACCCACAGCTGGCATTTCCTGGGCATCTGCCCATCTCTGACTTGCTTGTGACTTTTGGACTTGGTCCCGTTGTTCCAAAGGTACCCTCGACTGGAAATCCATCGTTGTTGCATTGCTGGTTTGTGTCTTTCCTGCAGAATTCCCCTATCACGACTTCTATGTCCTTTGGGGAACTTTAGTGCACTTTGCACTCACTTTTCAGGGTCTTGGGGTGGGCTATTTTTCTAACCCTTACTATTTTCTAATAGTCCCAGCGATCCTCTACAAGGTCACATAGGTTTGGGGTCCATTCGTGGTTCGCATTCCACTTTTGGAGTATATGGTTTGTGTTGCCCCTATCTCTATGTGTCTCCATTGCATCCTATTGTAACTTTACATTGTTTGCACTGTTTTCTAAGACTATTACTGCATATTTTTGGTATTGTGTATATATATCTTGTGTATATTTGCTATCCTCATACTGAGGGTACACTCTGAGATACTTTGGCATATTGTCATAAAAATAAAGTACCTTTATTTTTAGTATAACTGTGTATTGTGTTTTCTTATGATATTGTGCATATGACACTAAGTGGTACTGTAGGAGCTTCACTCGTCTCCTAGTTCAGCCTAAGCTGCTCTGCTAAGCTACCATTATCTATCAGCCTATGCTGCTAGACACCCTATACACTAATAAGGGATAACTGGGCCTGGTGCAAGGTGCAAGTACCCCTTGGTACTCACTACAAGCCAGTCCAGCCTCCTACATTGGTTGTGCAGCGGTGGGATAAGTGCTTTGAGACTACTTACCACTCTTGTCATTGTACTTTTCATAAGAGAAAAATATACAAAACAAGTTCAGTGTATATACACATAACCAAAAAGTTTTGCATTTCCACTTTTTACTCTTTTCTAAGTGCTGAAAAGTACTTCTAACTTTCTAAAAAGTTCTAAAAAGTTGTAAAAGTTTTTTTTCCCTGTCTTTCTAAAAAGCTCTGACAAACTTTTTTCTCTTTTTCTATCACTTTAACTCTCTCTAAAAATGTCTGGCACAGGCCAAAATGTTGATCTGTCCAAACTTGCATATGATCACCTTAGCTGGAAAGGAGCAAGGAGTCTCTGCATAGAGAGAGGTTTGAGTGTAGGGAAGAATCCTTCCTTGGAATTGTTACTTAACATGCTTAGAGAACAAGATAAGGCTAAAAGTGCCCCATCTGTTGAAAAAGTAGCTAATGGTTCCCAATCTGATCCAGGGACTCCCCCAGAAAAAGATTCAGGAAAGAAACTTCCAAGCCTGCCCATTACTAGACAGTCTAGCATAGTTGGTACTGATGTTGAGTCACACCATACAGATAGTGTTGTCTCACATCATAGCAAGAGCATTCATTCTCATCACAGTAGAAATGATGTTTCTGTTAGCCAAGCTGTTAGGGTGCCCTCTGTAAGGGACAGGTCTCCTTCTGTCCATTCTCATCATACTTCTGTTTCAAGACATGTCCCTCCCACCCACCCTGATGACAGATTGTTATAAAGGGAGCTCAATAGATTGAGAGTGGAACAAACCAGACTGAAGCTCAAGAAGCAACAGCTGGATTTGGAGAGACAGACTTTAGAAGCAGAGAAGGAGAGACAGAAACTGGGTTTAGAAACCCATGGTGGCAGCAGCAGTATTCCCCATAGTCATCCTGCAAAAGAGCATGATTCCAGGAATCTGCACAAGATAGTTCCCCCTTATAAGGAGGGGAATGACATTAACAAGTGGTTTGCTGCACTTGAGAAGGCCTGTGCTGTACAGGATGTCCCTCAAAGGCAGTGGGCTGCTATCCTATGGCTATCATTTAGTGGAAAAGGTAGGGATAGGCTCCTTACTGTGAAAGAAAATGAAGCTAATGATTACAAAGTTCTTAAGAATGCACTCCTGGATGGTTATGGCTTAACCACTGAACAATACAGGATAAAGTTCAGAGAGACCAAAAAGGAGTCTTCACAAGACTGGGTTGATTTCATTGACCATTCAGTGAAGGCCTTGGAGGGGTGGTTACATGGCAGTAAAGTTACTGATTATGACAGCCTGTATAACTTGATCCTGAGAGAGCATATTCTTAATAATTGTGTGTCTGATTTGTTGCACCAGTTCTTGGTGGACTCTGATCTGACCTCTCCCCAAGAATTGGGAAAGAAGGCAGACAAATGGGTCAGAACAAGGGTGAACAGAAAAGTTCATACAGGGGGTGACAAAGATGGCAACAAGAAGAAAGATGGTAAGTCTTCTGACAAAGGTGGGGACAAATCTAAAAATGAGTCTTCATCAGGCCCACAAAAACACTCTGGTGGGGGTGGTGGGCCCAAATCCTCTTCTAATCAAAACAAGGAAAAGAAACCATGGTGCTATTTATGTAAAATAAAAGGCCATTGGACAACAGATCCCAGTTGTCCAAAGAAAAGCACCAAGCCTCCTACCACTACAACCCCTACTGCTACACCTAGTGTCCCTACTAATAGCAGTGGTGGTGGGAGCAAACCTACTAATAGCCAATCCAAGGGAGTAGCTGGGCTCACTATTGGTAACTTAGTTGGGGTTGGTCTTGTTAGGGAGACCACAGAGGCTATATTAGTCTCTGAGGGGGCTATTGATTTAGCCACCTTAGTTGCTTGTCCCCTTAATATGGATAAGTACAAGCAGCTACCCCTAATAAATGGTGTTGAGGTTCAGGCCTACAGGGACACTGGAGCCAGTGTGACTATGGTCATAGAGAAACTGGTCCACCCTCAACAACACCTACTTGGTCACCAGTACCAAGTAACCGATGCTCACAACAACACACTTAGCCACCCCATGGCTGTTGTAAATCTCAACTGGGGGGGGGGTTACTGGTCCAAAGAAAGTTGTGGTAGCCACAGATTTACCTGTAGACTGTCTACTAGGAAATGATTTGGAGACATCAACTTGGTCAGATGTGGAGTTGGAGGCCCATGCAGCAATGCTGGGCATCCCAGGGCATATTTTTGCTTTAACCAGGGCTCAGGCCAAAAAGCAAAAAGGACAGGGAAGCTTGGATCCTGGAACAATGGACCAAGTGCTCCCTAAAGCTAGGGCTAGTAGAAGTAAAGCACTTCCTACTATCCCTCCCTCTACAGAGGATTCTACTTCTGAGGAAGAAGAATTTCCACCCTGTGCAGAACCTACACCAGAGGAGCTGGAAGCAGACACTGCTGAGCTTTTGGGTGAAGGGGGGCCTGCCAGAGAGGAGCTGAGTGTGGCACAGCAAACCTGTCCCACACTAGAGGGTCTAAGACAGCAAGCTGTCAAACAGGCTAATGGGAATGTCAGTGACTCTCACAGAGTTTACTGGGAGGACAACCTCTTGTACACTGAAGCAAGGGATCCTAAACCTGGAACTGCCAGGAGGTTAGTGATTCCTCAGGAGTACAGAAAGTTCCTCCTAACTCTAGCCCACAACATTCCCCTAGCTGGACATCTGGGACAAATGAAAACTTGGGACAGACTTGTTCCCTTGTTTCATTGGCCTAGGATGTCTGAGGACACAAAGGAATTTTGTAAGTCCTGTGAAACCTGTCAAGCCAGTGGCAAAACAGGTGGCACTCCAAAGGCACCCCTTATTCCACTGCCTGTGGTTGGGGTTCCCTTTGAAAGGGTAGGGGTTGACATAGTTGGCCCCCTTGACCCTCCTACTGCTTCAGGCAATAGGTTTATCTTGGTGGTAGTGGACCATGCCACAAGATATCCTGAAGCAATTCCTTTAAGGACCACTACAGCTCCTGCAGTGGCAAAGGCCCTCCTGGGAATATTTTCCAGGGTGGGCTTCCCAAAGGAAGTAGTATCAGATAGGCGAAGCAATTTCATGTCTGCATACTTAAAGGCCATGTGGAAGGAGTGTGGTGTGACTTACAAGTTCACTACACCCTATCATCCACAAACAAATGGACTGGTGGAGAGATTTAACAAAACTCTCAAAGGCATGATTATGGGTCTCCCTGAAAAACTCCGCAGGAGATGGGATATCCTGTTACCATGCCTCCTTTTTGCCTACAGGGAGGTACCCCAGAAAGGAGTGGGCTTCAGCCCCTTTGAACTCCTCTTTGGACACCCTGTTAGGGGTCCACTAACACTTGTCAAGGAGGGTTGGGAACAACCTTTAAAAGCTCCAAAACAGGATATTGTGGATTATGTACTTGGCCTCAGATCAAGGATGGCTGAGTATATGAAAAAGGCCAGTAAAAACCTTCAGGCCAGCCAAGAGCTCCAGAAGCAATGGCATGATCAGAAGGCTGTTTTGGTTCAGTACAAACCAGGGCAGAAAGTGTGGGTCTTGAAGCCTGTGGCCCCAAGAGCACTCCAAGATAAATGGAGTGGACCCCACACAATTGTTGAGAAAAAGGGTGAAGTCACCTACTTAGTTGACTTAGGCACTGCCAGGAGTCCCCTTAGGGTGCTCCATGTCAATCGCCTAAAACCCTACTATGACAGGGCTGATCTCACCCTGCTCATGGCAACTGATGAGGGACAGGAAGAAGACAGTGATCCTCTACCTGATCTCTTCTCTTCCACAGAACAAGATGCTCTTGTGGAAGGGGTAGTTTTGGCTGATTGTCTTACTGCTGAGCAGAAAGACCATTGCATAAATCTCCTGGGTCAGTTTTCTGAACTCTTCTCTACTGTACCAGGTACCACTTCTTGGTGTGAGCACACTATAGATACTGGAGACAGCTTGCCTGTCAAAAGTAAGATCTATAGGCAGCCTGACCATGTCAGGGACTGCATAAAACAAGAGGTGCAGAAAATGCTAGAACTGGGAGTGGTTGAGCACTCTGAAAGTCCATGGGCTTCTCCTGTGGTACTTGTACCAAAACCTCATTCCAAAGATGGAAAGAAGGAAATGCGGTTTTGTGTAGACTACAGAGGTCTCAACCAGGTAACCAAAACTGATGCTCACCCTATACCCAGGGCAGATGAGCTCATAGATACACTGGCATCTGCCAAGTATCTAAGCACTTTTGATTTGACTGCAGGGTATTGGCAGATCAAATTATCAGAAGATGCTAAACCTAAAACTGCATTTTCAACCATTGGAGGCCATTACCAGTTCACAGTAATGCCTTTTGGATTGAAAAACGCACCTGCCACTTTTCAGAGGTTGGTGAACACAGTCCTGCAAGGGCTGGAAGCTTTTAGTGCAGCATATTTGGACGATATAGCTGTCTTTAGCTCCAGCTGGGATGATCACCTGGTCCACCTATGGAAAGTTTTGGAGGCCCTGCAAAAGGCAGGCCTCACTATCAAGGCTTCAAAGTGCCAGATAGGGCAGGGGAAGGTGGTTTATCTGGGACACCTTGTTGGTGGGGAACAGATTGCACCACTTCAGGGGAAAATCCAAACTATTATAGATTGGGTTCCCCCTACTACTCAGACTCAGGTAAGAGCCTTCCTAGGCCTCACTGGGTATTACATGAGGTTCATTAAGAACTATGGCTCCATTGCAGCCCCTCTTAATGACCTCACATCCAAGAAAATGCCTAAAAAGGTATTATGGACAGCAAACTGTCAGAAAGCTTTTGAGGAGCTGAAGCAGGCCATGTGCTCTGCACCTGTCCTGAAAAGCCCTTGTTACTCTAAAAAATTCTATGTCCAAACCGATGCATCTGAATTAGGAGTAGGGGCAGTCCTATCACAACTTAATTCTGAGGGCCAGGATCAACCTGTTGCTTTTATTAGTAGGAGGTTGACCCCTAGAGAAAAGCGTTGGTCTGCCACAGAGAGGGAGGCCTTTGCTGTGGTCTGGGCTCTGAAGAAGTTGAGGCCATACCTGTTTGGCACTCACTTCATTGTTCAGACAGACCACAAACCTCTACTTTGGCTAAAACAAATGAAAGGTGAAAATCCTAAATTGTTGAGGTGGTCCATATCCCTACAGGGAATGGACTATACAGTGGAACATAGACCTGGGAGTAGCCACTCCAATGCAGATGGACTCTCCAGATATTTCCACTTAGACAATGAAGACTCATCAGGTCATGGCTAGTCTTATTGTCCTTCGTTTGGGGGGGGGGGGTTGTGTAGGAAAGTACCATCTTGCCTGGCATGTTACCCCCATTTTTCACTGTATATATGTTGTTTTAGTTGTATGTGTCACTGGGACCCTGTCATCCAGGGCCCCAGTGCTCATAAGTGTGCCTGAATGTGTTACCTGTGTAGTGACTAACTGTCTCACTGAGGCTCTGCTAATCAGAACCTCAGTGGTTTTGCTCTCTCATTTCTTTCAAATTGTCACTAACAGGCTAGTGACCAATTTTACCAATTTACATTGGCTTACTGGAACACCCTTATAATTCCCTAGTATATGGTACTGAGGTACCCAGGGTATTGGGGTTCCAGGAGATCCCTATAGGCTGCAGCATTTCTTTTGCCACCCATAGGGAGCTCTGACAATTCTTACACAGGCCTGCCACTGCACCCTGAGTGAAATAACGTCCACGTTATTTCACAGCCATTTTACACTGCACTTAAGTAACTTATAAGTCACCTATATGTCTAACCTTTACCTGGTAAAGGTTAGGTGCAAAGTTACTTAGTGTGAGGGCACCCTGGCACTAGCCAAGGTGCCCCCACATTGTTCAGGGCCAATTCCCCGGACTTTGTGAGTGCGGGGACACCATCACACGCGTGCACTACATATAGGTCACTACCTATATGTAGCTTCACAATGGTATCTCCGAATATGGCCATGTAACATGTCTATGATCATGGAATTGCCCCCTCTATACCATCCTGGCATAGTTGGCACAATCCCATGATCCCAGTGGTCTGTAGCACAGACCCTGGTACTGCCAAACTGCCTTTCCTGGGGTTTCACTGCAGCTGCTGCTGCTGCCAACCCCTCAGACAGGCTTCTGCCCTTCTGGGGTCCAGCCAGGCCTGGCCCAGGATGGCAGAACAAAGGACTTCCTCTGAGAGAGAGTGTTACACCCTCTCCCTTTGGAAAATGGTGTGAAGGCAGGGGAGGAGTAGCCTCCCCCAGCCACTGGAAATGCTTTCATGGGCACATTTGGTGCCCATTTCTGCATAAGCCAGTCTACACCGGTTCAGGGACCCCTTAGCCCTGCTCTGGCGCGAAACTGGACAAAGGAAAGGGGAGTGACCACTCCCCTGACCTGTACCTCCCCTGGGAGGTGCCCAGAGCTCCTCCAGTGTGCTCCAGACCTCTGCCATCTTGGAAACAGAGGTGCTGCTGGCACACTGGACTGCTCTGAGTGGCCAGTGCCACCAATAGACGTCAGAGACTCCTTCTGATAGGCTCCTTCAGGTGTTGCTAGCCTATCCTCTCTCCTAGGTAGCCAAACCCTCTTTTCTGGCTATTTAGGGTCTCTGTCTCTGGGGAAACTTTAGATAACGAATGCAAGAGCTCATCCGAGTTCCTCTGCATCTCTCTCTTCACCTTCTGCCAAGGAATCGACTGCTGACCGCGCTGGAAGCCTGCAAAACTGCAACATAGTAGCAAAGACGACTACTGCAACTCTGTAACGCTGATCCTGCCGCCTTCTCGACTGTTTTCCTGGTGGTGCATGCTGTGGGGGTAGTCTGCCTCCTCTCTGCACTAGAAGCCCCGAAGAAATCTCCCGTGGGTCGACGGAATCACCCCCCTGCAACCGCAGGCACCAAAGAACTGCAACACCGGTACCCTGGGTCTCCTCTCAGCACGACGAGCGAGGTCCCTTGAATCCAGCAACTCTGTCCAAGTGACTCCCACAGTCCAGTGACTCTTCAGTCCAAGTTTGGTGGAGGTAAGTCCTTGCCTCCCCACGCCAGACTGCATTGCTGGGAACCGCGACTTTTGCAGCTACTCCGGCCTCCGTGCACTTCCGGCGGAAATCCTTTGTGCACAGTCAAGCCTGGGTCCACGGCACTCTAACCTGCATTGCACGACCTCCTAAGTTGTTCTCTGGCGACGTGGGACTCCTTTGTGCAACTTCGGGTGAGCACCGTTTCACGCATCCTCGTAGTGCCTGTTTCTGGCACTTCTCTGGGTGCTACCTGCTGCTGAGAGGGCTTCTTGTCTTGCTCCACGTCCCCTCTGTCTTCTGACGCAATTCGCGACATCCTGGTCCCTCCTGGGCCACAGCAGCAACCCTTACTATTTTCTAATAGTCCCAGCGACCCTCTACAAGCTCACATAGGTTTGGGGTCCATTCGTGGTTCGCATTCCACTTTTGGAGTAAATGGTTTGTGTTGCCCCTATCTCTATGTGTCTCCATTGCATCCTATTGTAACTATACATTGTTTGCACTGTTTTCTAAGACTATTACTGCATATTTTTGGTATTGTGTATATATATCTTGTGTATATTTGCTATCCTCATACTGAGGGTACACTCTGAGATACTTTGGCATATTGTCATAAAAATAAAGTACCTTTATTTTTAGTATAACTGTGTATTGTGTTTTCTTATGATATTGTGCGTATGACACTAAGTGGTACTGTAGGAGCTTCACTCGTCTCCTAGTTCAGCCTAAGCTGCTCTGCTAAGCTACCATTATCTATCAGCCTATGCTGCTAGACACCCTATACACTAATAAGGGATAACTGGGCCTGGTGCAAGGTGCAAGTACCCCTTGGTACTCACTACAAGCCAGTCCAGCCTCCTACAACAGAGGCACACAACACCATCACCCATACAACATTACACGCACAAAACACCACACACCACTACACATCAACACACACATCAATACTTACACCACCCCACACATCACCCACACCACCCAATGTCACGCCAAAGACATCCCCGGTTTACCGAGGAGGAGCTCAGGGTCATGGTGGAGGAAATCCTACGGATAGAGCCACAGCTATTTGGCTCACAGGTGCAGCACACATCCATAGCCAGGAAGATGGAGCTATGGCAAAAAATCGTGGACAGGGTCAATGCTGTGGGACAGCATCCAAGAAATCGGGAGGACATCAGGAAGAGGTGGAATGACCTACGGGGGAAGGTGCGTTCAGTGTTCTCCAGGCACAACATCGCGGTACAGCGGACTGGCGGCGGACCCCCACCTCCTCCCCCACAACTAACAACATGGGAGGAGCAAGTCTTGACCATCATGCATCCAGAGGGCCTCGGAGGAGTCGGTGGAGGAATGGACACTGGTAAGTCAAATCTCAACTATCAAATCCCCCACCCTCACATGCTATCACACACACCCACCCTCACCCCCTCCCCTAACACTCACACTCCTCACTAATGTCCTAATAACACAATCCACTCATCCCAACACCAAGCCCTGCATGACACAACTAAGCATGGTCACCCCTCACCAAAGCATGCTGACTGCATATACCCAGAACAATCCCCTAACCATCATCACACAAACCCACACACAGGAATGCTTGCACTGGGGTACACAAACACCCACCCATTGCACACCATTACACCCACACATGCAATAATCATGCTCTTATATCTCTGCAGGACCACTAAGGAACGTCACCACACCGGAGGGTCCAGACAACTCCACTCCACCCACAGAAGAGGCCCACAGTGACGACAGCAGCTCTGCCCTACTGGATCCTGATGACCAGCCCGGACCATCTTGGGCCGCAGGACAGTCGGTTCCCCTTGCACAGGCACAGCCCAACACTGACTTTCCACCCTCTGGTAACACCAGAACAGCACCCACCCAGCGGGCCCATACCTCCGTACCCAGGACACGTCAATCAGCGGTGTGTCCACCACTACAGGGAACCCAGGATAACTCACCACCCCAACAACAACAGGGACCTGGTGGCAGTGGTAGTGGGCACACGGTCCAGGGGACGGAGGCACAGGAACACAGGGGAACTGGGAGGGCTGCTGTGCGACAGGGGGCGGACAGGCCAAGGGAACCCACTCTCCACGAGGCCCTCTCCTCCATCATGGGAGCATACCACCACTCCCAGGAGAAGATGGCGATGGTCCTGGACAAGTTTCAGGAGACCCAGCGCCTGCAGGAGGAGCAGTATTTGGGGTTCAGGGAGGAGCTCAGAACCATCAGCTCCGCCCTGGTCACCATCGTAGGGGTGCTGAAGGACATACAAAAGACCATGAGGGACACCGTGGCACTCCAAGGGGCCCCTGACACTAGCCAGGACGATGAACTGCCCACCACCTCCTCCGGCGCTGGTGGACAGGACGCCCCGCCACAGGACTACCACACCAGCACCCCACCCCCTGCAGACGGACAACCACCACGCAAGCGGTCCCTGAGATCCAGGAACAGGACAGAGCAAGATGGCAAGACCCCCGCCAGGAAATGAGACCACCCTGATTGTCCTCCCACTGTCCCACTTTGTTACCCTGTCCATACTGAAACTGCCCCAGCTCCACTTCCTATGCCCATATGGGCAGTGCACCTGTGAGACTAATAGACTGGACAATGCCATGGACATTCCTCCACCGTCCCCCATCACCATATTACTACCCCCTCCATAGTTGGGCACTTAAATAAACACCCTTGAACCACAAAACAATCTGGAGTCAGTCTGTGATTTGGTAAATATGTATAATCAACGACAGTGTCAAAATGCGTTTCCAATTGTAAAGCCAACATACCTATGTCACACATCACAAGTCCTTGAAGGATGCAAGCAGATGACACACGTTGCTAACCACACCTGTGAAACCGTAATGGAAAGGTACAACTCAGTGACCAAATACTGCTATGAAATGACAGACAGGATAGTGGTAGAAGTGTGAAAGTGAATGTAATGGTAAAAAGAAAACTGTTCCCACCTGTGTGTCACTGGAAATATTGCTGTATTACTGACTCCCTGTTGTCTATGTCTTCTTCCTCAGCGTCCTCCTCATCACTGTCCACAGGCTCCACAGGCTCCACAGCTGCCACAACACCGTCATCTGGACCATCCTCCTGCAGAAAAGGCACCCGGCGTCGCAAAGCAAGATTGTGAAGCATCGAGCAGGCGATGATGATCTGGCACACCTTCTTCGGTGAGTAGAATAGGGAACCACCTGTCATATGGAGGCACCTGAACCTGGCCTTCAGGAGGCCGAAGGTGCGTTCGATCACCCTCCTAGTCCGCCCATGGGCCTCATTGTAGCGTTTCTCTGCCCTGGTCCTGGGATTCCTCACTGGGGTCAATAGCCAGGACAGGTTGGGGTAACCAGAGTCCCCTAATAGCCAGACACGGTGCCTCTGGAGTTGACCCATCAGAAAAGGGATGCTGCTATTCCGCAGGATGTAGGCATCATGCACTGAGCCAGGAAACATAGCATTTACCTGCGAGATGTACTGGTCTGCCAAACATACCATCTGTACATTCATCGAATGATAACTCTTCCTGTTCCTGTTCACCTGTTCACTCCTGTGGGGGGACCAAAGCTACATGGGTCCCATCAATAGCACCTATGATGTTGGGGATATGTCCAAGGGCATAGAAGTCACCTTTAACAGTAGCCAAATCCTCCACCTGAGGGAAAACGATGTAGCTCCTTACGTGTTTCAGCAGGGCAGACAACACGTTGGAAAACATAGGCTGGGACATCCCTGATGCCATGGCCACTGTTGTCTGAAAAGACCCACTTGCAAGGAAATGGAGCACTGAGAGCACCTGCACGTCAGGGGGGATTCCTGTGGGATGGCGGATTGGTGACATCAGGTCTGGCTCCAACTGGGTACATAGTTCCTGGATAGGGGCATGGTCAAACCTGTAGGTGATGATCAAATGTCGCTCCTCCATTGTCAACAGGTCCACCAGCGGTCGGTACACCGGAGGATTCCGCCATCTTCTCAAATGTCCCAGCTGATGGTGCCTAGGAAGGACAACAGCGACCACAGACTCAACAAAATCCCAGGTATGTACCCACAGATGCACAGAACACGACACCAAAGACAAAAATCTTCCTGTATGTGTGTCGAGTGTAGGCCTAGGTATGTGTGATGCAGTAGTAAATGAAGCCATGTGGGCCCCTTGAAATGGCGGCTGCCTGTCCTCTAAAGTGGGACAATGGGGTGTGAGGTAACTGCGCTGGCGTTGTACACCGTCGCGGTAGGCGGTCGTAGACCGGGGTGCAATGCTGCATTGGTTAACATTGGACCCTATGGGTCCCAGGAGCCAATGATGAATTGCGCCGGCGGTGATGATACGCACCGCCGCGGATGTCACCGCCGCGGACGTGACCGCCATTTTCCATCCGTTCAATCACTCGATACCTGATCTTCGACAGGAGAGGACCTACACTGCAAGTGCTGCTGTGACCTCGGTCTGGAAGAGACAATGGCTGCTGCTTCTCGGGAAAGGGCCCCTGCCTTCACTGCTCAGGAGTTGGATAAGCTAGTAGACGGGGTCTTCCCCCAGTACACGCTACTCTACGGTCCTCCAGACCAACAGGTAAGTACCCAGGGAGTAAGTTGTATGGGCTATGCCTGTGTGGAGAGGGCTGGTTGTAAGAGGGAAGGGGGCAGAGTTCAGGGAACATGAATGAGTGTGAATGCATGTGCCACATGGCAAGGGCAGGGATGTGGGCCACTCACTTTGACGGGGCAGTTGGTAATGACTTCTCTTCTTCCCCTGTGCATGTCATGTAGGTCAGCGCCCACCAGAAGAAGGACATTTGGCGTGCCATCACCAAGGACGTACGGACCCTGGTGGTCTACCAGAGACGGGGCACCCACTGCCGTAAAAGATGGGCGGACATTCGCCGCTGGAGCAAGAAGAAGGCAGAGGCTCAGCTGGGGATGGCCTCCCAACGTTGGGGGGGATGGCCTCCCAACGCCCGTCGCACCATGACCCCCCTGATGTTCCGGATCCTGGCGGTGGCCTACCCGGAGTTGGATGGGCGCTTGAGGGCATCACAGCAGACACAAGGGGGTGAGTACAACATCATTCTGGGGACTTTGCGTGCAGTTGAGGGGTCTGGGTGGGGGAGGAGGGCTGTGGGTTTCCCTAGGCCAGGGCGACTTCCGTAGGCTAGGCTCCTCCGTAATGCATGCCATGTGCCACTCCACCCCACCTCAGTAGAGTGCCAAGTACAGGTATACATGCCCCTGTGGCATCCATGTGTGCAGATGTCCACCATAGTGATGTAGGCCAGATCCCAGAAATTGCAGCTGTAGAGGCCTAGAGCGCGGCGTAGTGCAGGGGGCTGCTGTGTCTGTATTGTCCGCCAACGGTAGCAGTAAGCCATGCACTCAACCTCTTTTTCTTCTGTCGTCCCCCCCCCCCCCCTTTCTGTGCTCTCCCTGTTCTTTTGTGCATCAGCATCATCAGGCGGAGGTACAGTGGCACTGGATCACGAGGGAGCTGCGTCCCACATGGCCATGGAGGGCCACACCACGGACTCAGAATGCACCAGTAGGACGGAGGGCGAGGGGAGCTTCACGTCGGTCACCGGATCACCAAACAGCGACACGGACTCGTCCGCCGATGGGAGCTCCCTTGTGGTGGCGGCACCATCTGTGCCCACCACTTCTACAGGTACAGCCGACACCTCCCCTACCAGCACCGCCCTCCCAGCAGCCCCTCAGCATTCGCCCCGTGCCCGCTCACCCAGGAGGGTGGGCATCACCTTCGCCCCAGGCACCTCAGCCCCTGCCCCTGTCACACCTGTTGCCCTCAGTGAGGAGGCCATTGACCTCCTCAGGTCACTCACTGTTGGGAAGTCTACCATTGTGAATGCCATCCAGGGTATAGAAAGGGAGTTGCAACACGGTAATGCATTCCTGGAGGGCATTCATTCTGGTCAGGCTGCCCTTCATCGAACCCTGCAATCTCTGGCCTTAGCACTGATGGCAGCCATTGTCCCTGTGTCTAGCCTCCCCCCTCCAACTTCCTCCACCCAGACCCAATCCCCTGTACCCCAGCCTATCCCAAGCACACCATCAGACAAGCATGCATACACCTTAACACACAAAAGTAGCTCAGGCAAACATAGGCACCACACATCCCACAGGCACTCACACAAGCATCACACACATACAGACACAGCAAAATCCACTGCCTCCACTGTGTCCCCCTCCTCGTCGTCTTCCTCCTCCCTCCCAGTCTCGTCTACACTCTCACCTGCATGCAGTACATCTACAGGCACTAGGACTCGCACCAGAACACCCAGCACCACACCCCGCTCACCTGCACTCACCACCCCCACTACCATTTACACGTCCCCTGTGTCTTCTCCCAGTGTGTCTGTGACGCCCCCTCCCAAAGTACACAAACGTGGGCACCCACACACCCAACATCCATCCACCTCACGACAGCCTCCAGTACCTGCACCTGCACCCAAAACACCTAAAGTGACACCTCCTACAACCACCTCCTCTTCCTCCACTCCCAGACCCCCTCCAGCTACCCATCCCAGTGTTCGTCAGAAACTCTCCCTCAGCAACGTTGACCTCTTTGCCCCCACCCCTCCAATTCATAAGCCACGTAGTAGCGCCTCAGCCAAAAAGACTCCAGTACCAGTGGTGCGTGTTCAAGGTGTGTGGAGTGCACCGGCCACCAGGGCAGGCACTGTGACACAGAGCCAAAGCACTGCCAGTCCACCCCCTGTAAAGCATCTCAAGTTGGAAAGTGGCCGACGGGACAGGGTGAAGACTCCTGGTGGAAAAACTGCTCACAAGGGTCCCAGGGGGATTGCAGAGTCAGCTGTGACTCCTCCAAAGGTTGTGAAGTGCCAGAAGAAGTCTGCGCAGTCTGGTACTAGCAGCACGGCGGAGAAGGGCGCCATCCTCCCCGGCGGCCGGGACGCCACCGCCAGCACCGTCGTTACTGGTCAGGAGACCACCGCCGGAGTCAGTGCCCAGGAGGGCAGGAGTATCGTCACTGGTCAGGAGACCACCGCCGGAGTCAGTGCCCAGGAGGGCAGGAGTACCGTCACTGGTCAGGAGACCACCGCCAGAGTCAGTGCCTAGGAGGGCCCCGGCAGCCACAGCCCCGCTGGGCAATGAGTGACCGTCATGCCACACACCAATGCACAGGTCAGAGACTGCCATGGCAAAGCACCGCTGAACAAGGAACTCACCGCCATGGTGAAGACCGCTGAACATGGCAAAGCACCGCTGAACAGGGTGGAGCACCGCCATGGCAAGGCACCACTGAACAAGGAACTCACCGGCATGGTGAAGACCGCTGAACAGGGCAGAGAACCGCTGAACAGGTCAGAGACCGCCATGGCTAAGCACCGCTGAACAAGGAACTCACCGCCATGGTGAAGACCGCTGAACAGGGCAGAGCACCGCTGAAGAATGAAAACACCGCCACATCAAGTATCGTTATCCCATGTACAGCTGGGACAGTGATGGAACAGGAAGCTTCACGGGGAGCCTGATGCAGTGTGGGCACCATTCCCCCTCCAGAACCAGTGGAGACATGCATCCACTCCGTCTGTCCTTAACAGGATGAAGCACTCTGGGCAGCAGTCTCCCTCCAGAACCAGTGGAGACTGTTATCCACTTGAGAGACTGTGGATTTGCACTCCCCAGGATGGAACAGTGGGCAAACCTACCACTGTAGAGACTTGAGAGACTGTGGCTTTGCACTCCCCAGGATGGAACAGTGGGCAAACCAACCACTGTAGAGACTTGAGAGACTGTGGCTTTGCACTCCCCAGGATGGAACAGTGGGCAAACCACCCACTGTAGAGACTTGAGAGACTGTGGCTTTGCACCCCCAGGATGGAACAGTGGGCAAACCAACCACTGTAGAGACTTGAGAGACTGTGGCTTTGCACTCCCCAGGATGGAACAGTGGGCAAACCAACCACTGTAGAGACTTGATAGACTGTGGCTTTGCACTCCCCAGGATGGAACAGTGGGCAAACCAACCACTGTAGAGACTTGAGAGACTGTGGCTTTGCACTCCCCAGGATGGAACAGTGGGCAAACCACCCACTGTAGAGACTTGAGAGACTGTTGCTTTGCACTCCCCAGGATGGAACAGTGGGCAAACCACCCACTGTAGAGACTTGAGAGACTGTGGCTTTGCACTCCCCAGGATGGAACAGTGGGCATGGAGCCCTGTCGTGGATCTGGCGTGGTACTGTCATCCGGCTGAGGTGCCCCCCCCTTCCCTTCCCCCTGAGGTGCCTGTTGTATTTCTATCTGATGCCCCAGCAGTGTCCTCTCCGTTTGTGGACAGGTATCTAATGTGGGCCTCACCCATGCATTTTTGGCCCAGTGGTGCACGGACATTGATATGTGCATACCTGCACTACTTCTCGTAATGTATAAGAGCTGGAATGTGTATATATATCTGTATATATTTGGTAACTGTATTTTGATACATTACAATTTTTGAACTGATTTCCTTTGGTCTTTGCATTCTTCCGGGGGGGGTTGTGGTTTGTTCCTGTGATTTTGGAAATGCATTGGTGTGTGTTGTAAAGTGCGAGGGTGGGGGTGGGGGTGTTGCGTGTGTGTCCATGACTTTTGCCTCCCCCCTCCCCTATGTCATAGGTGCAGTACTCACCGTTGTCTTCGGCGCCGCCGTTGCTGGTGTTCGTAAATGAGCAGGACGACAAGGGCAGGTAGGATTTGTAATTCCGGCTCCATGGTGTCCTCCTTCCTCGTGGGATGTGTAGAAGGTGAGCGTTTTCCCATTGCAAAAGCTGTTTCCGCCGTGTTTTTATCCACGGTGAATCCGCCCCGGAAAAGGTGGCGGATTGGCGGGTTGTGATACTGTGGGCGGTACATTGTCTCCCGCCTGTCTGTTGGCGGTGGCCGCCGCGCTGCTTGTCTGTACCACCATGGCAGTCGGAGTGTTAAAGTGGCTATCTATGTTGGCGGTTTCCGCCACGGTCATGATTCCCTTTTTTTGTCCGCCGGCTTGTTTGCGGTATTACCGTACCTTTAACACCGTCCACCAGGGTTGTAATGACCCCCTTTATTTTAATTTTAAAAGTCCCCTTAAGTAATGGATACCAAGAGTTTGGTATCAAATGAATTGTTATAATAAATCCTACAACTTCCAGTTGTTGGATTTAATATAACTTGTTCAGGTAAAGAGTTTAAAACGTTACCTGAAAAGTTGCCAATTTCAGCCCTGCATTGTTTTTGCTGCTGTGCTTTGATTGGCCAGCCTCTAGCAGCCTGGTCAGGCTGCCTTGATGAGGTGTGAAGTGGCCTGACTTCACACAAAGGGATGTGCCTGTGGGAGGGAATCTCCCCTCAGCAGATGGTGGGTCAGGAAAGGGGAGGGCTGCCAAACTGGTCTTCAAAGGCAGAGAAGGACATTTGGAGCAACCCAGTAACACCCCCACATCCTGCAACCCCAGACAACTAGGTGCCCCATTGATTAGATTAGGAGAGTGCAGGAGAGGGGTGTGTTTATGATTTTTAGCCACACCAGTGGGTGGGCTCAGCCAGATGTAACCTCCAAAAATCTTTTTCAGCCATGATGGATTTTTGAAGAATGTTGCCTCCTGGGATTGATTTTTGCCACACTTCCCAGGAAGTGGTCATCACAGGGGGAAGGACCCTGCACCTGATTGGAGAATCAGGACCCCCCTGTTTTTCACTCAGGAGCAAGGATAAAACTGGCAGACCTGCACCCACACCTCAGTTCCCTACCAGATCCCTACTGGGAAGTACTCCAGAAGAAGACAGACTGCCCTGCTGGACCACTGGCCAGCACCTGGAACCTGCACTCTGAAGGACTGCACCAGCTGCACACTTGGGCTTCACCACAAGAAGGACTTTGCCTGACCTTCAACTGGTTCAAGGAGGGACTCCCTGTTTGCTACAGGTGAAAAATTACTAACCAGAGTCCCCTGTACCAACGCCTGAAGAAATTAACCAGCTGATCACTGCCCAGTGGCCAAAAAGGTGTTTGTGCCAGGTGCGTTCTGGGAGTTGTAGTCCACACCCCCCAAGGATCATCTCAGAAGCTTCTGGACCCTTGGGGTGAGCTGTGGACCCCAAAAGAACCTTAAGGGAACATCTGGGAGAAGATCCGGAAGTTTGGAGAACTTTTGAAAAAAAGCTCCATAGAGGGACCGACCCGCCACGGCAACTCTAGCCGGCTTGCCTCAACCGTGCCCCGGCCTGATTTGCAGTTTCGTCCCGGTGAAGAAAATCTCCACAAAAGAGACTAAGTTTGAATGTACAAAGTTGACCGGGACCTTCCAGCCAGCGTATCCGAGGAGGGCTCCAAGGACGTCGGATCAAGATCCAGGTTTACCCCGGTCGAAGTATTTTCACCTTGAAAAAACGACTAAGTCCGAAGGTAAAAATCTCCACCAAGGGCTCCCGCGAGGCGTTTCCGGAGAAGAGTTCCAGGAGGTCGGATTGGACTGGCAGGTTCGTCCCGCTGAAGAAAATCTTCAGAAAAACGACTAAGTGCGAAGGTAAACTTTTGACCGAGGTCTTCCGCGGCCTGTAGCCGAGCCGGGCTCCATTGCGGTCGGCCTTAAACTTTGACTTTGCCCCGGTTGAGGTGCAACCAGATGACCCAATTGACGCTTTTTGTTTTTAGGCGCTAAAAAAACTATAATTCTTTAAAAATTCATATCTCCGGTTCCCCTTATCCGATTTTTTTGTTTTTGTTTCATTTTAAAGATAAAAATATAATCTATTTTTATAAATTGGTTTTGGATTTTTAAACTGTTTCCTGTGTTTTATTTAATTACTGTTTTGTGATATTTGAATGCTTTACACTCTGTCTCCTAAGTTAAGCCTTGTCGCTCGTTGCCAAGCTACCAAGGGTTGAGCTGGATTTTATTTACTGAGACCTAATTGGACCTAAGTGGAGGTTAGTGGCCTATTGCGAAGTGTAGGTACTTACCTGCCCTTACCAATAACCCATTTTCCAACAATGATATAGAAGTAGAGGGTGAGGTGGGAGTGCAAATGACAAAACAAGGGTGGATCATATTGTGAGGATGGAGTGAATGCTACTAAGCGGAATGAGTGTTGATTAGTTTAATTTTGAATGATGGGCTGCTCTCAACTGGTGCACATGCAGTTTATCTTTTTTAATTAGATTGACGTTACAGGCGTAAGAGGTTTTCTAATGGAGATTTGCCTCTCTAGCGGATGGTCCTCCTGTAAGACTGGACTTCGCTGCAGCCCTAAGTCAGGTACAGAGTGAAAAAGACCTTGTGATGACTGGGAAGTGTAACTATTTGTTGCCCCCAGGCTGCTCCTCTTAATAGCAGAATTTCTACGTGAGTGAGCATTGGTGTTGGCCGGCACCTTGTGTTTCAAGTTGTGGTGCTAGTAAATATTTTACTTTTGGATTGTCTGTTTGCTGTCCCTTCATCATCTCTTACCCAGCTAAGCTAACATAATATGAGCAGTAGGTACCACCGGTTCAGTTCTTTGTTTGAATATCTAAATAAATGATATGTGGCAGCTTGCGTATAACACTTTCAGCTTTTTCTCTCCTTTTACCGGGCAAGTAACTAGAATTGGGCATGCTATAGTTCTGCACATTTAAAAACAAAAATGGGTGGTTGTAGGAAAAGATTTGCTTGCCGCCTGCACACATATTTTCCATGACCACTATAGCTTTGCTCAGCAGATGATTTATTGCAAAGCTTTGCCATATTGTGAAGTATGTCGACTAGTTTACTTTATGTGAAGCAAACTAATTAGATAATAAAGAGTACGTTAGGACATTTTTTAGAACATTTTATCAATAGAGTATATAGGAAACTGATGAAATCAATGTCACAGTTGCGAAGTTTGGGCAAATCAAAAAAAAGTTGGAGGTCTGTCGGGTGTGCCCCTTTCAATCATAAATATATTGTTTATGGGCAATTTGGGGGGGCAAATGAATTGACCACTTTGTAGATTAAATTGCCCTTATAAGGGGCCACAAACACATTATCCAGATTTGGAGCAAAACCTGCCTTTATGCCCTAACTTTATGTAGCATGCTTGCATAATTTAAACATTTTTTTTGCTTGTACAGATTATAATTGACACCATTACAATAGAAATATAGGGGGTGATTCTAACTTTGGCTGGTGAAACGGGAACTGCCAAAAGACCGCCGCGGTTATTCTGAGTTTCCCGCTGGGCGGGCGGGCGACCGCCAGAAGGCCGCCCGCCCGCCCAGCGGGAAACCCCTTCCCACGAGGATGCCGGCTCCGAATGGAGCCGGCGGAGTGGGAAGGGTGCGACGGGTGCAGTTGCACCCGTCGCGATTTTCAGTGTCTGCTATGCAGACACTGAAAATCTTAGTGGGGCCCTGTTAGGGGGCCCCTGCAGTGCCCATGCCATTGGCATGGGCACCGCAGGGGCCCCCAGGGGCCCTACGACACCCGTTACCGCCAGCCAGGTTCTGGCGGTCAAAACCGCCAGAACCAGGCTGGCGGTAAGGGGGTCGGAATCCCCATGGCGGCGCTGCCTGCAGCGCCGCCATGGAGGATTCCCCAGGGCAGCGGGAAACCGGCGGGACACCGCCGGTTTCCCGTTTCTGACCGCGGCTGTACCGCCGCGGTCAGAATGCCCATGGATGCACCGCCAGCCTGTTGGCGGTGCATCCGCGGTCCCCGGCCCTGGCGGTCCATGACCGCCAGAGTTGGAATGACCGCCAGATTCTTTTCCATATAGAAACATGTTGTGTCCAATATGTGAATTTTTTATTTTTTTTATTTAGTTCAATGAGATATCTTTTTGATTTACCTATTTCCAAATTCAACATGACACTGTATAGGTCACAATGGATTAACCTATTTTTACCATTTTACATTCAGTACTTTAACATTGTTCGTCTTTATGTAGTAATGTACAGTAATTTATAGCATTTGCATTCCGCTGTGTAGGTTTGTAAACCTAGGGCAAGAAAGTGGATGATTTCAGACACTCAAAGCTCTCTTGAAGTGAGGAGGAGTCTAAGTGGGCAATACTTAATTGAATGTAATGTAAAATTCACACAAGCCTGAAAAAGATCAATGTTAATCCTTGTTTTGAGGTAGCTTGGTTTGTGTCATGCCCTCTAGTAAACTCGGAAGGGGTTTAATCCTCATTTCTATACCAAAATCTAATAAATCTTGTACTGGGACAACTGGCTGTAAGTGAGCAAAGTTAAACAAAATTCTGAGCCAAAGTTTCAAAATTATACTTAGTGGGACAACAGGATATATTTGAGACAAGGTTTTCCAGCCAAGGAGCTATCATTTTGTTTTCTTTGCCAAGTATTGTAACATACTGTAGCTTATACTAATTATTTGCCACGTTCCCAAAACTTTTTTGCCACGTTGGAAGTAGTATAGTCGAAATATAATGTGCTTTACACTTCCTGATTTATATACTACAAGAGTCCTAGGAGACACACAAATACAATGAATTGTCATTATGTTATACAGGTTATTGTATGATGTATTCATTTTACAAAAATGTATCTATAGCCTAATATTCTTTAGTACTTGTCTTTTCTGAACATGGCTTTCGCAGGGCAAGTTCTTCATACTTTAAAGTAAATAAGTATTTTAAAGTAACTTCACATTCCGTATTATTTACACTGAATGGCTGTATTTACTTTCAACCAGGTTTTTTCTGTGGAGGTAAGTCTTACATTGAAAGGGCATTTGTTTACTGCAACCAGAAGGGATGCAATCATAACTGATGTTGAATAAATAAGGTGCATTTTGAATGCTGGACTATAATATTAAATAGCTGAATACCCAATATGCTATTCACAGTTTAGCTCTTTCTGCACTAAACTTGACTTGAATAAAGGGAGATTTGGCCAGCTGTACACAAGATTGCCACACTTCAATGTTCTACCTACTATCTGCTAGGGATCATACTCACATGGAGAGCGCCCAACTCCAGATTAACTGCATGACACTGGAACCTGCTGTGGCTGGTGTACTAAGTCTCCAGAGTCAGCAGTCATGGCACGGCATGGGTAGGAATGTGGGGACTGCAACATGTTGGCTGCACCACATGATAGGGAAAGGACCTGTACCCATTACAGAAACCCATCGTTGGATGATGGTGAGCTGTGGTGATTCCTATGCCTTGCTACATGAACAGAGATTGGGGGTGCCCCTCTAATGTATCGCCTTAGATAAAGGGTGAGTCATGTGATTGGTGTGTGGCATACCAGAGGTCCCCTGTGTCGGGGGCTGATACAATGGTGGTGAGAATTTAAGCACTATGAACAACAGAGTAGATGTGAAGACATCTGTGGAAGCACAGCCTGAATGGCTAGCCTGGGAGACTGTAGCAGCAGGAAAGGGGAACTCCTCCTCGAAAAGGTGAAAATATGTGTGCACACCGGTCGGTCTCTCCCACCTTGCATTCTAGTTGCAGGGTGTTATGGGGAAGCTACTCTATGGTGTTCCAATAGTTGAGAAGATCTCCTGTGAAGAAGATCTCTTATGCAGTCTGGGGCTGAGGTGGAGTGGAGACCATTGGACCCCCACTATGAGTAGACTCTGTATGCTACTGGTTTAAGAAAGTCTAAGTGGGATTGTGGTTGCTCTTCTGTGAATCCCAGGACTGCCTCTTCTTGCTTGGGAAAATCCTTTCTTAGCTACCCACTGGGCCCCGCTGAGGACTTTGTCTTGTTATGCCTTCCACTTCCATCTTTACATTATGATCTATTCCCATGGATTTAATGAATCAGTTACTAATATGGAACATTTAAGCTGAACACTCTCAGATCACAATCCCCTGCTGTCAACAGCATGTTGGGTAAGGAAATTTACCCCATTACCCACTTGGAAACTCTATGTACAGTTCTTGCAAAATCCCATGGTTATGGAGTCAGTAGAGTGACGCATAAGGAAGTACTTTTGCACCAATAGCCACACCACACCTTCAAATGGCACAGTATAGGAAGCCTTCAAAGTGCTGGTATGGGGATACTGGCAGACCTAATCCATATGAGATAAAAAAACATTGGAGAGGGAGCTTGTCACTCTGGAGGGGAATATTCAGCAACTGGAAAAAGATTCACCAGTGACCCTGCAAAACAGTGCAGCTCTTCTATAGAAGAGAATAAGGCATGCTGGTGTTTTGGAACATCTTCATGTTGTCATATATCAGGAGTACATAGCTATGAATCATGCAGAGAGGGGAGGAGGAGACAGGTGCTAGCTTGGATAATACAATTGGTAAATACAGGGACACCAATCACCACAACACAAAATACACAGGGAGTTTGTATAACATTATGAACACTTGAACAGACAGTAGGGGCAGGCCACAGGGAATAATATTGAGACCTTCCAAGACAGAGCAATGTTGTCTGATATCCCAGATAAAGCTATAACACTCTTAAATGGGACCATTAAAGAGACCAGTATTAAAATGGTACTCAAGTACAAGGCAAGGAACAAAACCCCTGGCATGGATGGGCTACCTGCTGAGTTTTATCAAACATATGCCATGCGTCTCACACTGTAATTGCCAGATGTATACCAGGAGGCGCTCCCTATCAGCCACAATGAAGAAGCACTGATAAGTTTGGGCACCCAAACCTGGGAAGAAGGCTCTCAGGTTTCCTCTTATAGGTTCCTCTTCATGTTAAATTTGGACAATAAAATTATTAGGAAAATATTGACAGACAGCCTTTATCCTTATCTGAAAACCCTAGTACATAATCAGAACGTTTTTGTTCCTCTGAGAAGCATATCCTTAAATATCACGAGATTCTTTAGGGTCCTCGAAGAAACTCCAATCGAATGGAACATTCTATATGCTGTGCTGAGAAGTATGGCATTCGGGGAGGGCTGGGACACACAGGTTATATTATTATATGCAGATGCAAGAGTCTGGATGGGCCAATGCATATTTGTTGCAAAATGGCCCTCTCTGAAGGATCACCCCAAACCTCTTGCCTTCCTCCTCCTCTTTTTCTGACCTCACTTTTGTTGGCTTTTGGACTCTGGGCACTTTACCATTGCTAACCAGTGCTAAAGTACATGTGCTCTCTCCATAAAACATGGTAACATTGGCTCATACCCAATTGGCATATTTTATTTCCTTGTAAGTCCCTAGTAAAGTGCATTACATGTGCCAAGGCCTGTACATTAAATGCTACTAGCGGGCCTGCAGCAGTGATTATGCCACACACAAAAGTAGCCCCTTAACCATGTCTCAGGCCTGTCATTGCAAGGCCTGTGTATACAGTCTCACTGTCACTTAGACTTGGCATTTAAAACTACTGGCCAAGCTTTAAACTCCCCTTTTGTTACATATGTCACCCCTAATGTAGGCCCTAGGTAGCCACAGGGCAGGGCGCTATGTAAGTAAAAGACAGGACATGTACTTGGAAGTTTACATGTACTGGTAGTGAAAAACACCCAAGTCGTTTTTCACTACTGTGAAGCCTGTTCCTCTCATAGGCCAGCATTGGGGAAAAACCCTATATACCTTTAAGTGGTAATTTCTGATCTGAGAGGAATGGCATTGTCGTGTCTGGTATGGTTAGAATGGTAGTGAGAAATCCTGCTTACTGGAGAAGTTGGATTTAACATTTACTATTTTAAAAATACCACTCTTGGAAAGCAGGCATTTCTCTGCACTCTGTGCCTATCTCCAATCCATGCTTGGTCTATGCTGGTTGACAGCTCCCCTTGGCATTCCACCTAGACAGCCATAAACACAGAACAGTCAGCTGCCTCTGTATTTATCTGCATACTAATGGGTTTTTTACAGGGCAGGAAGTGTGGAAAGGCTCTCACTTACACTTTAAAGGCTAGTGGCCTGATCCCACAAAAAGGACTGATGCACCCCACATATCTCCTGGAAGACAGGACTGGGTTGAAAGGGGAACTGGTGCACTTCAAAACCACTCTTTGAAGTCTCCTCCACTTCAAATCACATTTGGGCATATATACACTGGGTCTGTGATCCCCCTCAAATCAGACACTTCTGGACCTACAACTGGACTCCATCAGAAAGACTGCCCTGCTGCTCAAAGGACTCATCTGGACTTCTTTTCTAGAAGGACTGCTCTCCTTCTGGTTGCCTGGCTGCCTGCTGCTCCCTGACTCTGCCGGAAGGACTCTGCCTTCCCCCACAGTTGATCTCCAAGGGCTTGGTCTGGGCTTGCCTCCTGTTAACGAATTTTCAGGGCCATCAAAGACTTGACCAGAGAGAGAAAATCCACTGTGTCAGAAAATCAATGCAATGCCTGCAAAACTTGAAGCAGCGCCTGTCTCACGGTTATATAACCACTACAATGCCTACCATATCTATGCAGTACCTGTTTCATCCTCCCAGAATGTTTTGGATTTTCCACGCATCATCCCTGGGGTCAAAATATCCCCGCACCGCAGTAAGAAGCCAAGACTGCGCACTCGGAAATCAACGCATCACCTTGCCCGCAAAGAAAGATCGACACATCACCTGCACCGTACCCAAAAAACCAATGCATCGCTTTATTTTCCAATGCATCAACTCCTATGCAGGACTCTGCGGCATAATATTAGACGCATCCCAGGTACTGCGTGTTAAAAAGATGCAACAACTCATTCTTATGGATTAAGACCCATCTAAACCTTTAAAAAGTGATATCTTGACTTGTGCACATTGGATTTTTGTCATTGGTGTGGAGTACTTTTGTGGTGTTTTGACTGTGATACTGTATGAGTTATTTCACAAATACTTTACACATTGCCTTCTAAGTTAAGTCTGCTTTCTCTGTGCCAAACTACGGGAGAGTGAGCATAGGACAGTTTAGGTTGTGTTGTGACTTACCCTGACAATGTTTGTGGTCCTTACTTGGACAGGGTGCATACATCTGCCAACTAGAGACCCAAATTCCACCAGTATCCACATATGTTTCCATTAACAGTGGAACCAGGCAAAGGTGCCCCTTGTCACCTATGCTGTTTCTGCTGGTGATAGAGCGTTCACTAGCATAGTTAGGACAGGGGTTGTTACAAGATTATCCTACTGCAACAAGGTAAGACACTTCATTTTATGCAGACACCATGTTTCTGTATTGCAAGGATGCTGAGACGGGTATTGCTTAGAGTGTGCAGTTGTACAGTTTCTTGATACGCTGGGCCTATGCACAAACTGGGCTAAATAGTGTGCATTCCCAGTATACCATACTATTGTACTTGGCCCTTTCTGCAGGGTAATTCCCAAACTTTTTGCCTTCACCCTCCTGTCTTCCAAACCCATTTTGTTGACTCTTATGAGTCTGCTCACTTTACCACTGATAACCAGTGCTAAAGTGCTTCCTCCTTTAAGCATGGAG
The DNA here is from genome assembly GCF_031143425.1 of Pleurodeles waltl. Taxonomy (NCBI): domain Eukaryota; kingdom Metazoa; phylum Chordata; class Amphibia; order Caudata; family Salamandridae; genus Pleurodeles; species Pleurodeles waltl. The sequence continues at coordinate 734,150,023 of NC_090436.1, forward strand.
AAATTGGCTTAGACCCAAATGTCACAATTAACTTACTGGTAAGTCCCTAGTAAAGTGTTACTACATGTACCCAGGGCCCGTAAATTAAATGCTGCTCATGAACCTGCAGCATTGACTGTGCCACTCATTTAAGTAGCCATTTTAAACAGGCCTGACATTGCAGCCTGTGCCTACAGTTTCAAACCGCCATTTTGACCTGGCAAAATTAACTTTATTACAGTTTGAAGTACTGCATAATACTTTACACATTTTCGCTAAGTGAACCTGACTGCTTTTGTGCCCAGCTACCATAGGCTTGATCACAGATTACTTTTGGGTTTGCTTATGACTTCACTCTGACAGAAACTGTGGTTGCTGCTTGAATAGGGCTTCACCCCCTCAACCATAACCTAATTTACTACACCGACCCTACAACATGCTCCACCTACAACATTTAAATAACTGTGAGTGTACATACACCATAGGAAAATACTGGGGAAGAGAACCTGGAAATAACCCTACAGGCTTTAAGGGGTTGTGCTGAGTTCTGGCAGACCCTGTAGCTGACCATTGTTGGACTTGACATCCTTGACGTGGTCTCCCCTAACTTTTTGCCTCTGCTTCCTATGTTGTTTCTGTGTGCTGAGCTCTGTTTTTGATGTTTTGTTTGCTCTGGACACTTTACCACTTCTGACCAGTGCTAAAGTGAAAAAATGTTCTGCGTATAAATTCTATGTGTAAATTGGCTTATCCATGATTGGCATATTTGATTTACAAGTAAGTCCCTAGTAAAGTGCACTAGAGGTGCCCAGGGCCTGTAAATCAAATGCTACTAGTGGATCTGCAGCACCGGTTGTGCCACCCACACTAGTAGCCCTGTAAACATGGCTCAGACCTGCCACTGCAGTGTCTGCGTGTGCAGTGTTAAACTGCCAATCCGACTTGGCAATTGCACCCACTTGCCAGGCTTAAACCTTCCCTTTTTATACATCTATGGCATCCCTAAGGTAGGCCCAAGGCAGCCCCATGTGCAGGATGCAGTGAATGTTAAAGGTGGGACATGTACTAATGTGTTTTACATGTCCTAACAGTGAAATACTGCCAGATCCGTTTTTCACTGTTGCAAGGCCTATCTCCCTCACAGGTTAACATGGGGGCTGCCTTTAAATATCATTAAAGCGCAGATTCCCTCTGGGAGCAGATGGAAATATGGAGTTTGGGGTCATTGAACTCACAATTTAAAAATACATCTTTTGGTAAAGGTTGTTTTTGAGATTGTGTGTTTGAAAATGCCACTTTCAGAAAGTAGGCATTTTCTTGCTAAAACCATTCTGTGACTCAGCCTGTTTGTGAATTCTGTGTCTGGGTCAGTTTGACAGTTGAGTTATTTGCACCTCTCCTCTAGACAGTGACACAAAGGGAGCTGGGGTGTAGCTTGCATATCCTGATGGGCCATCTAGGCTGGAGGAGAGGAGTGGTCACTGACACCTGAAAGGGTTGTCCCTGCCCTCACACTATGCAGTCTCCAACCCCCTGGTGTGTGTCTGGGGCCTGGCCTGGGCAAGGCAGGATCTTTTGAACAACAGACTCTTTGAAGTAGGCCTACTTCAAAGCCAGAAAGAGGTATAAGTAGTGGACCCCAAACCCTTGAAGATTTGATTACTTCTGGAAACAAGAGGCACCTCTGCCCCGGAGAAGAGCTGGAGAAGCTGGAAGAGGAGTACTGCCCCTTTGCCCGTGACTGTGCTTCACTGGGTTGGCCTGCATTAGCTGCTCCTGCCTTACAGAGGACAAAGACTGACTTTTGTGTGACTTCCCACTGGTGAAGAATTTCCTCCTGTTGTTGAAGTTTCAGGGACATCAAAGACTTCTCTCTGCCAGGACCTGGACTTTCTGCTGAGAGTCCTACCGTGCCAGGTGGTGTCCTAAGCTGTCTCTGGGTCCTTGAAAGGTGAATCTGGTGGAAAAGGCCAGAAATCCACGCAAAGACGGCCGTGTGGGGAAACTTGTGATGCACCACCCGCAACGTGGCTGATAAACGACGGGCCACCAGTTTCCAGCTAAAATCAACGCTCCACTTGCATCGCTGCTGGGAGATCGACACAACGTGGCTGGAGAAATGATGCGCAACACCCACAGCGGCTGTTGTTAACGACGGAAGCCCCCATGCAGCGTGGTTTCTTGACACGGTGCGACCGGATTTCAACACAACATCGCTGGGTGTGGAAAATCAACGTAAAGCCTGACCAGAATCGAGGTGTCCGTCCAGGATCGATGCATTGCTCTCTTGTAGGAGAGAAGAAACGACGCATGCTGACCCGACTGGAGATGCACGGTCTCACTTGTGAGTGAGAAATCGACGCATCGCTGGCCTTTTTTGACACATGCTTGCACGTGTGGATTTATTTTTGACGCTGCCCAGGTGCTTTGTGCAATAACAGCATTCTCAATGTTTTTGAAATAAAATCAGATCTCGACTTGTGTATATTGTATTTTGTGGTCTTGTTTTGTTTAGATACATATTACCTATTTTTCTAACACTGTGTTGTGTCATTTTGTAGTGTTTTTATTGTACTATTGTGTGTGTTGGTACAAATACTTTACACGTTGCTTCTGAAGTTAAGCCTACCTGCTTGTGCCAAGCCACCAAGGGGGTGAGCCTGGGTTAACTGAGGGTGATTCTCCTTTACCCTGACTAGAGTGAGGGTCTTTGCTTGGACAGGGGGTAACCTGACTGCCAACCAAAGACACCATTTCTAACAACCATCATGGTAAGAATTGCTTTATCTAAAATAGTAATGCCCTTGTGCATGAGATACCACTTCGTGAATCTTCCGATCTGGATACCTTGATCCTCATTTAATGGAGTGAATACTTTACTTGGGGAGTTGATCTTGGATGGAGGCAGGCATAGGGGGGCATTACATACTCTGCAGTGAACCAGGGACTCAGAGCTGCAACAGTAATCTTTGGTTCTCTTGCACTGTTTTGCTTTCTTGTGTTTTTTCTCTTCTCCTTTTCATTTAAGCCAACTGTGCTACATAAACGGATACCACCACAGGTTGTGGCTTACACCTTTCTTAGCGCTGATTATCCTGAATGGAAGCAGACAGCACTCTGAAAATACCAGGTGTGCAGAATATGGCAGTGATGTAAAGGAGAGATTGTGGTACTTGTTCAGGTGTAAAATTTACTTAACGCAATAAAAACAAGTTTAAAAAGTGGATATATTTTTTTAGGTTTTAATTTAACTTAATATTACATTTTCCTTTGCACACGCTCTCGAAAGAAAAAGAAGGAAAACTGCCTCTTTTTGCAAAGTTAAATTATACTCTGGTGTGCCTTTGAAAGACATTGTCATCTAATGCTATTATGTACCTTGTTTATTAGTAGAAGGATGAGAAAGACATTTTTGGAATAGTGTTGTGAGCCAATGGTCTATTGTTCTGTTGAAAACAAACTTTTTATCATGGTTAGTAGTTGTGGTCATGGTTAGAGAAAATCACTGGGTAGTATTACAACCTTTATTTTACTTGAATGTTCAATGCCAGAATGCACTCTTGATTCTTGTGAATGCCTGGATATTAAATAGATGATATTCACGGAGCTTGATAAATTAGTGAGGGCATCCGCTGCTGTTAAAGGTAATGAAGTCATCCAGGCCTTTGAACAGGTGTGCAGGTGCTAGTCCCCACAAGGTTAGTTAAAAAGCCAGATCTTCAGCTTCTTGCAGAATTCAAGAAACAATGAAGTGTCTCGGATGTGTTGAGGGAGGTTGTTCCAGATTTTTGGTCTGATGTAGGTGAGTGAGTGGCCACTATGTCAGCTGTTATGGATTCAGGGTGTGTGAGTGAGTGAGAGTCTGGCTGACAATGAATGTCTGGTCAGCTGGAGAAAGCGTATGCAGTTGTTCAGGTGTGCTGGTTCAATGTTGTGCAGTGCTTTGCATAGATGTGTGAGGAGTTGAACAGGCTGTGTTTCTGTATGGCATGCCAGTGGAGCTCTCTGAGGTGTGGCGAGATGTGCGTACTGCATGGGAGGTTAAGAATGAGCCTTGCTGCAATATTCTGGATGGTCTGGAGTCTGAGTAGGAGCCGTTTGGAGATCCCATATAGAGTATGTTGCCATAGTAGAGTCTATATGTAATAAGGGCTTGTATGATTGTATGTCTGGTGTTCTGGATCATCCATCTGAAGATGTTGTGTAGCACACATAGGATGTGGAAGCAGCAGGAGCTGTGCTGATATGCGCTGTTATGTTGTTGTAAGGAAATGCCTCCTTGGCATGGTTACCCCCTGACATTTTGCCTTTGCTGATGCCAAGTTATGATTTGAAAGTGTGCTGAGGCCTGCTAACCAGGCCCCAGCACCAGTGTTCTTTCCCTAAAACTGTACCTTTGTTTCCACAATTGGCACACCCTGGCATCCAGGTAAGTCCCTTGTAACTGGTACCCCTGGTACCAAGGGCCCTGATGCCAGGGAAGGTCTCTAAGGGCTGCAGCATGTCTTATGCCACCCTGGGGACCCCTCACTCAGCACAGACACACTGCTTGCCAGCTTGTGTGTGCTGGTGGGGAGAAAATGACTAAGTCGACATGACACTCTCCGCAGGGTGCCATGCCAACCTCACACTGCCTATGGCATAGATAAGTCACCCCTCTAGCAGGCCTTACAGCCCTAAGGCAGAGTGCACTATACCATATGTGAGGGCATAGGTGCATGAGCACTATGCCCCTAAAGTGTCTAAGCAAAACCTTAGACATTGTAAGTGCAGGGTAGCCATAAGAGTATATGGTCTGGGAGTCTGTCATACACGAACTCCACAGCACCATAATGGGTACACTGAAAACTGGGAAGTTTGGTATCTAACTTCTCAGCACAATAAATGCACACTGATGCCAGTGTACATTTATTGTGAAATACACCCCAGAGGGCATCTTAGAGATGCCCCCTGAAAACATACCCGACTTCCAGTGTGGGCTGACTAGTTTTGCCAGCCTGCCACACACCAGACATGTTGCTGGCCACATGGGGAGAGTGCCTTTGTCACACTGCGGCTAGTAACAAAGCCTGTACTGGGTGGAGGTGCTTCTCACCTCCCCCTGCAGGAACTGTAACACCTGGTGGTGAGCCTCAAAGGCTCACCCCCTTTGTTACAGCGCCACAGGGCACTCCAGCTAGTGGAGATGCCCGCCCCCTCCGGCCAAGGCCCCACTTTTGGCGGCAAGGCCGGAGGAGATAATGAGAAAAACAAGGAGGAGTCACTGGCCAGTCAGGACAACCCCTAAGGTGTCCTGAGCTGAGGTGACTCTGACTTTTAGAAACCCTCCATCTTGCAGATGGAGGATTCCCCCAATAGGATTAGGGATGTGTCCCCTCCGCTCAGGGAGGAGGCACAAAGAGGGTGTAGCTACCCTCTGGGCTAGTAGCCATTGGCTACTAACCCCCCAGACCTAAACACACCCCTAAATTGAGTATTTAGGAGCCCCCAGAACCAAGCAAGATAGATTCCTGCAACCTGAAGACAAAGAAGGATTGCTGACCTGAAAGCCCTGCAGAGAAGACGGAGCCACCAACTGCTTTGTCCCCAGCCCTACCGGCCTGTCTCCCCACTTCAAGAAAAACTGCACCAGCGACGCGTCCCCCAGGGTCCAGCGACCTCTGAAGCCTCAGAGGACTACCCTGCATCTAAAAGGACCAAGAACTCCCGAGGACAGAGGCTCTGCTCCAAAGAAGAAACAACTTTGCAACAAAGAAACAAACTTTAAAGGACTGCACGTTTCCCTCCGGAAGCTTGAGACTTTCCACTCTGCACCCGATGCCCCTGGCTCGACCTGCGGAGAACCAACACTACAGGGAGGACTACCCAGCGACTGCTACCCTGTGAGTAGCCAGAGTTGACCCCCCTAAGCCCCCTCAGCGACGCCTGCAGAGGGAATCCAGAGGCTCCCCCTGACCGCGACTGCCTGCTTCTAAGGACCCGACGCCTGGTAAAGACACTGCACCCTCAGCCCCCAGGACCTGAAGGATCCGACCTCCTGTGCAGAAGCGACCCCCATGTGGCCCTCTCCTTTGCCCAGGTGGTGGCTACCCCTAGGAGCTCCCCCTTTGCCTGCCTGCTTCGCTGAAGAGACCCCCGGGTCTCCCATTGAACTCCATTGCAAACCTGACGCCTGTTTGCACCTGGCACCCGGCCGCCCCCTTGCCGCTGAGGGTATACTTTTTGTGCTGACTTGTGTCCCCCCCGGTGCCCTACAAAACCCCCCTGGTCTGCCCTCCGACTGGCAGACTGGAACCGGGGCACCCCCTTCTCCATTGAAGCCTATGTGTTTTGGGCACCACTTTGACCTCTACACCTGACCGGCCCTGAGCTGCTGGTGTGGTAACTTTGGGGTTGCCCTGAACCCCCAACGGCGGGCTACCTTGGACCCAAATGTGAACCCTGTTGGTGGTTTACTTACCTGCAAAACTAACAAACACTTACCTCCCCCAGGAACTGTTGAAATTTGCAGTGTCTAGTTTTAAAATAGCTTATTGCCATGTTTGCCAAAACTGTACATGCTATTTTGCTGATTCAAAGTTCCTATGATACCTGAGTGAAGTACCTTTTATTTAAAGTATTGATTGTAAATCTTGAACCTGTGGTTCTTAAAATAAACTAAGAAAATATATTTTTTCTATATTAAAAACCTATTGGCCTGGAATTGTCTTTGAGTGTGTGTTCCTCATTTATTGCCTGTGTGTGTACAACAAATGCTTAACACTACCCTCTGATAAGCCTACTGCTCGACCACACTACCACAATTATCTCCTTTTGCCACTATCTTACCTCTAAGGGGAACCCTTGGACTCTGTGCATGCTATTTCTTACTATGAAATAGTACATAAAGAGCCAACTTCCTACAGTTGAGTTTATCATCAAGGATGATTCCCAGTCTTCTGGCGTGGTGGGTGGGTTTTGGTGTGGGACTAGCTTTGACAGCCACCAGGTTGAGTCCCAGGCAGTGTTCCTGTTTCCTAAGACCAGCACATCCATCTTGCTGGACCTGAGCTTCAGGCAGTTGGTTCTCATCCATTCTGCTACCTTGATCATGCAGTTGGTGAAGTTGATTCTGGAGTTGGCTGTCTTGATGCACAGAGATAGGATGAGTTGGGTTTCTTCGGCGTAGGATATGATGGTTATGCCTTGGAATCTGATAACGTTGGTGAGCTGAGTCATGTAGATGTTGAACAGGGTGGGACTGAGAAATTAGCCCTGAGGGACTCAGCAGATCAGGTTCTTGGATTCCAATGTGTAGGGTGTTTGTCTGACTCTTCAAGTTCTTCCTTTGAAGAAGGAGCCGATCCAGTTGAGGGCCAGTCCTTGGCTGCTGATGTCATGGAGCCTTCTCACGAGTGTGTAGTGAGAGACTGTGTTAAGGACTGTGGAGAGATCGAACAGGATGAGTGCTGCCATCTCTCCTCAGTCCAGTATGGCCCATTTGTTGAAGATGGTGATGTCCTCATTGAAGTTGTTGGTGATGTTGGGTTTAACCTGTCTGGTTCTTACATTTTTCCCCAGCTGGGGATTGACAGGCTGAGGCTGGTGGGTGTGTTGACTTGTGTTGATTTTTAAGTGGATGTTGAAGAGGTCTGTCCATGTGAGCGATGAGGTGGAGTTGTAAATGATCCTGTCACTGGTGGCCACAATTGTGTCCTGCTAAGTGTTTTAGCTCTGTGAAGTGTTGGGTGAGCTTGATGTTGTCCAGACTTTCAAGTAGGACTGTGGAGCACTGGTCTTTTTGGTCCCCTAGGTGTACATTGAGATCACCAAGTAGTATGAAGTTTCTTGAGTTGACGGTGAAGGGGACAATGAAGTCCATGGTGTGGCTGCTGAAGTTGGTTTGTGGCCCGGTGGTCAGTAGGCAAGGAGAAGATGCTGTTGATTTACAGTTTGAAGTGCATTTGTTCCATGAAGGGGGTGTTGTTCTCCAAGGATGAGGAGCATATGATGGTGTTCTTGTGGATGTTGGTGAGTCTTCCTCCTGGCTTCTGAAGGAAGGCCTGTTGTTGTACAACTTTGTAGACCACTAGGCTAGTTGTGGCAAAGTCGGGTGCTGATGTGGGGTTGAGCCATTTTTCAGAGAAGAAAAGGAAGTCCAGTGCATTTTTGCTGAGGAGATTGCAGATCTCAGTAGCATGTTTGCTGAGAGATTGTGTGTTGAGAAGTATTATGCCAGTGGCTGTTTGGATGTGGGTTTGGCATGCCTAGTGATGTTAAGGTGAGGGGTTGGTGGTGTTGATGGTGCTTGATTGGTGTGTGTGGGTGTGCTGCTGCAGGGGAACCAGCAATTGGTGCAGGTGACAGCTCCTATTGTGGTATGTGGCACATTATGGCAGCAGCAGGAGGAAAGGTGTCCCTGGTGGCGCTATGGAGTATCACTGGGGGCTGATGGGACTAGCGTTTCCGGCGCTGGGTATGGTTCCAGCGCAGACGGGTGCAGACAGGCTTACTTTTGGTGTGCAGTGGCTGCCACTAAGTAGGTCGTGAAAGGGGGGGGGCTAGCACTGGGGGAGGCAGTAGGAAGAGCTACCGCAGGAAGAAGAGGTGGGAAGGAGAATGCAGCAGAACTGCAGGTAAGGAGCAGGGGAAGCAAGAAGGAGCGCAGGACGTGAGTGGAGGACTGCGGGAGTGTAAAAGAGAGGGACGAAAACTCAAAAGCGAGAGAGAAAGCACTAAAGCACCAAAGCACAAACAATCTAAAAAATCAGAGAATAGCAACAAGTAGCACAGAATGGCACAATAGAGCAAATGATGGCATAAAGGAGTAATAGAGCAAAGTAGCATAACGGAGAACAAAAGAGCAAATAATAACACAAAGTAGCAGAAAAGAGCAAAGAATAGCACAAATTAGCAAATAATAACACAAAATAGCACAAAACAACACAAAGGAGCCCAAAATGTACTAAGTTGACAGGCCGTAGGGTTACAAATAGAGAGTAGAACAGAGAGAAAACAGGGGTGAAAATAGAGAGCACAGAGTGCTAAAGGAGTGAGGCAGGAGCCTTAGGGTGACAGAGCTGGGTCCAAAAGGGGCTTGACTGGTCGAAGGACCGGTCCAGGTAAGTGAGCGGCTTACTCTTGACAATCATTTCATCAAATGTCTATATTGGCATTTTAATTTCAGACCTTCTAAACATTGTAGGGTATGCCCTGAATTTGGTCTTTTTTCTATACTATGTTGATAATATTCATGGTGTTAACCATACGATTAGCTGTGTGGTACCAAGGAGAATTCCTTAAAATACCTTATTTATGAGGATATCTTCCTAAAAAGCACCCAGTCTTCTAATGTAAAATGTTTCAGTAATATTATTATTCTTGATCATTATCTTCCTACTTGTGTTTCTAATATGAATCTTTTTCAAAGTACATACCTCTTAAAAACGAAATTTCAAACGTGCTTCTCATTAAAACGACTTAAACTTACCACACAGGTAAATCAAGTTATTTGCATCATACATATACCAAAAAAAAGAGCCGTAACCTGATTGTGTTCCTGAGATTAAAAAATAATTTTACTTTATAAGAGTGCAACTGTTTTATATTACGATTTTATTGGTTTAAGGCACGTGCCGTAAACTGGCTAAACTCGGAGAACTTGGCTTCTATGTACAAAAGTTAACAAAGCAGTAAAACACAAAGGTTGTCTTTGCCCCGAGTTAGTACACCACAGGTAGAAATTGTTATGTTTTTTTTTTAGAAACGAGGTGCAGATCTAAAACGAGGAAGTCTGTTACTTTGATGTTAAATCTAGCAACTTCACTGGTTGTACCTACGGGAGACAAGATATGGCTTAAAGAAGTAATATGTTTTCTAGCTGCTGCAGTTGCACTTACATGTGTACCTCAAGCAGTGCTTTAAACCAATTTAAAACATGACTTGTCTCTTGAGGCTCTGCTGATGACTGAACAGGCCTCCCGCATTATAGTATAATTAGACAATACAAAATGTACACCAATATAACAAATATTTTACAAATGAAAATTCACATGTAGGTTAAAATAGATGGCCAGAATTATTATTTGATTCAGGTAGAAGAAAGGAAATGATCAATGCCATATATACGTCTAAAATGCTAGATAAATATATACTCTATCTATTTAATGTAATTATTTATACAATTTGGGGTTTACCCTTGAAGATATCAGAACTCTATAGAATACTTTAAATAGAACACTCACCGGCTCTTACACCTGGCTGAGGACACGGGTATGTAAGAACCCTCAACAGACCATCTGGTTTGTACGAATAATGTTCAACGAGCTTAATGGGATAAAAGAAAAGCCAGAAAACAGTATTATTCCGTTGCAAAATATTAAATAACTATTTGGTGTGAAGCATACTCTGCATTTGCCAGTCACAATACATGCATTTCTTGAAGGACACTTTAGTGTTTAAAATTGTTTCATTCTTTTTGTCAAGAAAAATGTTATATTGTATGGGGTAAAGTAACTTCAATATTATGAAAATTCTGGCAGTCACTGCAGGGTTCTGTGAATGAATAAAGGCACAAGGCCAGGTGACTCCTGTCTTTATGAGGGCAAAGAATTCCGAGGAGACATATATATCCCTATATTGTAAGTGTCGATATGCTATTCAGCATATTGACCACAACCTCAAATGCCTCTGAATGACATTTTGTACTGTTTCTCCTTTTTCCATATCTGCCACATGGCATTAAAACAAACACAAAGATTGTTGTAAGAGGGATGCTAGCTTTTCCATGTGTTACCATGCCGAGGTTTTTATGTTTTTTTGGCTATGATTGGTGGTGGTTTCCCCTGCGCCGACTTACTATACTTCTAAAATACATGTTTGCATTATACAACCCCACCCTGTAAAAAAAATGCAAGGATAACTTTTGACATGTTAGGCCATGCTGATAATTTTCAGTCCTATATAGTAAATATATTGATCACCCACAAAAAAGGGAAACATAGCTATTTGATAAATTAATCCCTTCTTTTTTCTAAAACAAAGTGAGTACTCAATGAATGCCACCTTTCTCCTTTTGACTCACGACGTGCTGCTGCTTCAGTCCATTCATTCAGGTGCAAGAAGATACACTATTTTCCGTAAGAGACCAAGCCACAAACGATTTGCTCTATGAAGCAACAACATGATAATTGTGCATGGAGAGGGAGGAGTCACAAGCAGCTTATGCAACTGGGAGCCGCATACCTCCTGAGAGGCAAAAGGCACACATACCCCTGATGACGCAGAAATGAAGGTTTTACATTTATTAGCGCTTAAACGTAGTGCCGCAATAATCAAGTGTGACTTTAACCGAACTAATAAAGATTGTACGGGGACAAAATGTGCCCTCAGAGTAGTTTGCCAACATTTATAAGCGTGCTTTATATAACGTGATGTATTAGAAGTGCACTAATCCGACATAATCGTAAACGTGTGCTATGATTTGCTTGTTTGAAATGTTATAGCTTAGCATAACTTTAGTGGAGGCTTTGGCCTAGTTGCCGCGTCTCACGGTTTAGATGCTCGTATTTTTCCAATGTGCTAATAAACGTGTATTCTTGCTTGAAGCTGTACTTTTCCAGTGAGATCGTTCACATGCTTATCTTAAGGTTTCGTGCCAGCCTGGCATTTTCTTCTTCGCTCCAAGGTCAATCTGCAGGTGCGGACAATGGAAGCTCTGAAAGTGAGTTAATTGGTATAAAATGTTGCAACTTACGTAACCGTCTCCAAGGATAATGTATGCTTAAGTAAAAGCTTGAGAACTGTTGTTTTTGATTGGACAATTTGAAGCCAACCTATGAACCCTCCAATGGAAGACCCTACTGGATTTGAACTGTTGTCTATTTAAACCAGGCGCACAAGGAGAAAGCAGCCATTATAGCCATTATTGCCGTTACCAGCCATTTTTATAGCCATTTTTGCTATTACCCGGACATCATTGCCATTACTCGCCATTACCCGCCATTTTGCAGGACATTGGCCATTATGGCCCATCTTGCTGACTTTGTCATTTTGCCGTCTTCGAGAGACTTTTAAGAAATTCTCGCCCTAGAGACTTTAACTTTGATTTACCCTTTGCATGAAGTAGTAGTTTTATCTTGCCGCCGTGAGGCAACTGCCCCGTCCACCCTGCCCCTTTGCCCCGTCCCATGCTGATTGAATCCGGTACCTGTGAGACGAAGACTTCCTTGAATGCTGATTGAATTTGGTAAATATGAAAACAAATGTACAATTGCATTGTGTTTTCCTTTTAGGTAACCAACTGCTGATTTTTGATAAGAGCCCTAGTTAGGAGTTTTCCAAATTAATGTTGCTAAATTGTTTTTGCATGAAGTCCCACATGCCGATGCTACTCTGAGGTTAGATGAGGATTCCTTTTGTTGCACGATGCAATTTGAGACCTTGTTATGCTGACTAATGTATGCAATTAGCTCATTACAGATTATAGTTTTAGTAGTTTGCGTTGCCATTATCGAAGGCATTGTTATTCAAATGCTGCATAGATTGCATCTTTTCCGCCGTTATGGACAGCTATTAATGTTCATTTACATATATCATTTGGTGTTGAGACACATCTACATTGTGCTAGCTTTGTTAATATAGGGAAATAAATTCATTAACTTTGAATAAATTGGTGTGGTTATTCATGACCGAAAGGTCATGGTTCGCCGAAATGTATTCTGGATTAATTGTGAAATGTTATGTTTATCAGGGTATTGCTTATGTTCGTTATTGATTATTGATTGGATTAAATTGACTGATCTCGGGTGAAGAGAGTCCCACTTGGTCAAAAGATTCATCGGCCCAAGAGCCTCCAAAACCCAGGTAAATTATTAGTATGGAACGCTCTATCAGTAGATGGTAGCAGAGGACGGTTACGACTTTTGGGACCCCACTCGAGACATACATGGTGTTGAATTAACGGTTTCGACTTTTGGGACCCCACTCGAGACATACATGGTGTTGAATTAACGGTTTCGACTTTTGAGATCCCACTCGAGAAGTTGAATTAGATTTTTCTTGGGTAAAACAGATTGACAGAATGATGATGGGCTAAGTCCCTCGTGACTTTCCCGGGATCTCGGAGCTTGCGAATGGAGAGAACGGAGGTGTGAGATCAGCGTTGGTGGTACTAGTGACGGTATGAGTGAAGTTAGGATTTTGCGCTTGCACAGCTTATTGCCGCAGATTGTGTGAAAAGGTTGCGAGGATTTTAGAGAATAGCGGAGGTGCGACTCCGAGTGTAGAAGTAGGGAAGTCGTCGAACTTCATAGAAATAGTGGAGGTGCGACTCCGAGTGTGAGAGTAGGGAAGTCGTCGAACTTCATGTGCGTGTGGCGCTTTGTGCAGAAAAAGGTCCACGTGGTTGTTGTTGTTGAGACGGGCCCGGCGAGGTCAAGAGACTCCGGAGTATGTTGAAAAGTGTATGAGTCACTTGTTTATGTTGTGGTCTGGTCGGTTTAATAGGTTGATCGGGCGTGGTCAACGAGTCGGTACGTGTGTTAAGGGAGTGAAAGAAACTTCGACTTCGGGCTTTGACAAATTCTAAGTGCACTAGGATAGATCATTGACAAGTTGAGAGCAGAGTCTGCAGGTCAGATTTGCTTGCGAAAGTGGGGACCGAGAAAGATGGAATAACTGCCGAGGCTAGTGAAAAATCCCTAAGGTCCTGAAGCGATTGTGTTACCCTTCCTGTAGTAAACCGACAGATCTGTTTTATTATTATTTTTTTGATAGCTCGCGATATATGCTAGAAGTTGTTACGAGAGGTGGGTGAAGGAGGACAAGCCGCGAGGCTTTGTCAGCCGCAGAGTGTGTGAGTGTGACGTCACTAGGAGCTGCGCTGGGATAGGTTGGTAGCAGAGAAGGGTCGCGCACGGATTGGACGCAGTCCGTGGGGCTCGATTGGAAGGGGAAAGGCAAGCGAAGAGTATTCCGGGAATTAAAGTCACTTATTGATTACAAACTTTGTGAAATAAAAGACGAGAAAATTAAATTTTTTAAAGCATTAAAGAGTGCGATGAAGGGAGAGTCTTACATTAAAGCGAGCGTAGGAGAGGAGACGCCACCCGAAGGTACACCGGCTTACATTGTAATGGAGGAAAAAGGGGTAGCTCCGTGTCTTTGGCTAAAACAATGGCACAAGCTGACAGAGAAACATGGGAGCGTAGCGTTCCCGATCCATGGGACATTCAATATAAGGATCCTAGAGAATTTGAGATTCGCGATGTACGACATGAAGGTACATCCAAGGCCAGCACAGTTTGAGGCTCTAGCGATTTGGGAACTAATGGCTAGACAGCAACAGCAAAAGAAGTTCGAGACCAGGATGAGAAAGGTAGAAAAGACACTAGCGGACGCTAGGTGGGATAATGCACAGAAGGTGTGGAGGTCAGATATATTGCAGGGGATAAAATTGTTCCCCGCAATTGCTAAGGAAGAAGAGGAGACAGGCAAGAAAGCTACCTGTAAGACAAACAGGAGGTGTTCCAAAGATAGAGAAGACGAGTCAGAGGATGAGGAGTTCATCATCCAATTGCTGAACGACCGTCCACCACCCTATGCAGAGAGTGGACAAGGTCCAAGTACCAGTTCTGCCCCTCCGGCACCGGTACAGAATAATGAAACTCCGAATTCAGAAACTCCATCGGGATCTAAGGACCCGAGTTTACTGTTCACCCCGCAGATACCGCAGGTTAGGAGAATATATCCAGATGTGCCTATATTGAAACCAGCAGAAAATTATCAGCCGCAGGTCCCAAGGTACTACAGCAGTGACAACAGTGCAGGAATGATTCTAGATCCAACCGTAATGGGAGTACAGAATGGTTGCAACCCAACATTGGCACAAGCGGAATCAACTCAGCTTTTGATGCCTCAAAAGCAAATGCAGAGGGGAACCGCACATGCTCAGATGACGGGGAGTCAGATGGGCATGCCGGCAATGATGACCCATAGTGTGGGAATGAACATGCCTCAGAACATGGGAAATGGACAGAACCCAGATGCGATAACCCTACCCATTACTGTAGGTCCACCGGTACTTTTGTACACTCAGCCTAACTTAGGTATGAGCGGTCAAGGATCAATGGTGCAGAGTGGGACGGAGAGGAGGTGAATAGAAAACACTCCAGAGATAACTCCGATAGCGGCTCTGCCAACTGGATCTGGGTCCTTGATGGAGTTTAGTCCCATATGTGCTCAGTCGACAGTGGTGAGGTCAAGTCCCCCACTGATGATACCTCTAACATCGAACACTGAAAAGTTGCCGCAACCATCAATGGCAGTCGATGCGAATGCTACACTGATGGGGTTGAATGCGCAACAGCTGACACAGTGGTTCAACAGTCTGAATTCCACACAAAGCTCAACCAGTGGGAAGGGAGAAGACTATCTGAATAGGGTCAGGTTGAACATGGAAGCACAAGAATTGGTGGAAGGGACTATGGGTTTGAATAGGTTAGAGTCCTACTCGGAAGAAGAGCTGAGGTACCTATGTCCCAGGATTACGAGAGAGGTGAACAAGGTACACAGAAGGTTGCAAGAAATAGCTGACAAACAAGGGATTGAGATAGATAAGACAAAACACTTGAGCAGGAGCTATAGATTGGATTTCGGGACCACAGACTTTGAACACATGAGGTCAGCAGGCATGAAAACGCACCTTAGAGAATTGCTGCAGAGTGCACAGGTGTGGGGTTGCCTAGACAAATGGGAGAGCAGATGGGCAAAGAAAAAGGAAAAGAAGAAAGACAGTGTCCCAGAGCATAAGGAGAAAAGACCACAGAGTACTGATGCAATAGCCATGTTACCAATGAGGGAGACAGCAGGGGGAAAATTAGTACATGTACCGTGGCACAGAAGCGACATTCAGTCTTTTACGGATGATTTTCCCAAACTGAGAGAGAAACCGATTGAATGGTATCAGCAGACTGATAGGTTTGTGAAGCTTGCGAAATGTCTTTGGGAAGACCTGAACACCCTCTTTGAGATTGTGGTTCCGGCAGATTTGTGGGAGGATTGCAAAAGAGCTGTAGGTTGGCCGACAAGTGAACCAGAGAGAGACAGGGATACGGGTGCACCATCACCTATGGTGATGAGCTTGTACTATAAGGTGATTGAGCATTTGAAGACGAAGGTTGCAGCGAAAAATGTGGATTGGCAGAAGATTGATCGAACTGCCCAAGAGGCTAAAGAGTCGATTCATGGTTACTATGAGAGGTTGTTGAAGGCGTTCAAGAACTACAGTGGCACGGAAACAATAGAGGCGAAGGACATGCTTCATTTTGTGTTTAGATTTGTGGAAGGGCTGAGACCAGAGATAAGTCAGATGATAAAGACGCATTTGATTTGTTGGCAGTCGAAACCTATTGATGAGGTGTTGAATTATGCGAAATACTGTAGCGACGAAATTGAAGTGAAACAGAAAAAGTTGAAAGAGAAAGTGATGATGATGCAGCTTAAAGCAGCTCAGACAGGTCTGCAAGGTTTACAAGGGTTGCAAGGGTTCCAACAGCAGGTACCGCAGCCGCAGCCGCAGCCGCAGCCGCAGGGAAACATGGTGTTTCAGCCACAGGCGAGAGGCAGAGGCAGAGGAGGTTTTGTAAACAATGGTCCGGATTTGAACACTGTTGTAACTCCGAATGGTGTGCAGGCAATGAAAAGGGTGACGCCGTGTCACGTGTGCGGAATTGTCGGACATTGGAAACGCGAGTGCCCAATGATGGTGCAGGAAGGTGCAGGTGTTGGTCAGCAAAGCAATGATGTCAATGCATTCCAGACAATGAGGGGACCGAAAATGAGAGGTCCAAACCCAAATTTTCAGACCATAAATCAGCTGCAGGGATTACAGCCTATGCAGCCGCAGCAGATGCAGATGCCCCGTATGCAGATGACGCAAATGCAGCCAATGCAACAGCAGTTTCCCATGGTACCTAATCAGCAAATGCAAATACCTTTGGCACCAATGAATCAGCAGCAAGTGATGGTTTCTCCACAGGTCTCGAGTCAGGTAATGAACACAAATGGCACGGTACAACAGTTTCCATTACACAGTGAGAATGGAATAAACGATGCATGGGAGAGTGAAAGTTCAGGAGAGGAGGGAGATTGTGTGCTTGCAGCATCCTTGGAAGTTGATCAAAAGGGTCCATATGTAGAGGGAAGAGTCATGGGTCATCGTGTCTCATTCTTAGTTGACACAGGAGCCACACGTTCAACTGTTAGGAGCATTGAAGTACCAAATTTGCCACTATCAGGGAGGACAGTTCAAGTAGTGGGAGTAGCAAACAGGTACCTGACGAACCCAATCACAGATCCAGTACCAGTCAGCATTGGTAACTATCAAGGGTCACATAAATTTGTGGTGTGTGACTCAAGCCCGATAGCACTATTAGGGAGAGACCTATTGTGCAAATTGGGATGCTCGATTAGGTGTTCGGATGATGGAATTAGAATTCAGACGAGCAGTGATGGGGAAGAAGAGGAAAGTGTAGAAGGGGACGAGATGGAAACTGTCGATGAGGAATATCCTCTGATTACACTTTTTCCGATGATAACTGAAGAAGATATTCCAGTTGAATTGCGAGAAACAGTCGGAAAAGAAGTGTGGGATATGACAGGAAAGGAAGTGGGATTGGTGAAAGGAGTGGAACCAGTGAAAGTGACAGTAAAACCCAATGCAACCTTTCCCCAGACCCCACAATACCACATGGCACAAGACACCCTCATAAAAGTCGCCCAACTCATTGACGAGTTTGTAAAACAGGGAGTACTGAAAGAAGTGTTAAGCAGTCCATGTAATTCCCCAATCATGGGACTAATAAAGCCAAGTGGAAAGGTCCGAATTGTGCAGGACTTGAGGAAAATAAATGAAATCATAATTAAATGCTGCCCTGTCGTACCAAATCCAGCTGTGATAATGTTTCAAATCCCTTGCGATGCCGAGTGGTTCTCAGTCATCGACTTGTCACAAGCATTCTTTTCGGTGCCTCTTCATGAGGACAGCCAATTTCTCTTTTGTTTCAAATTCTTAGACAGAGTCTACAGTTGGTGTCGAATTCCTCAAGGGTTTTCTGAGTCACCGTCAATTTTCAATCAGATTCTAAAGAAAGACTTGGAAGCGTTAGAATTGCCATTCGAGTCAACCCTAGTACACTACATTGATGACTTACTGATTGCATCTAAGACAGAAAGTGACTGCACAGCTGACACCATTGCCCTACTGAACCATTTGGGAAGGAATGGACACAAGGTGTCTCCTTCAAAATTGCAGTTCTGTCAGAAGAAAGTGAAATACTTGGGTCACCAAATAGAGAAAGGGTCACGGAGAATAATGAAGGAAAGAATAACAAGTGTACTTCAAATGAGTCCACCAAAGACAAGGAGAGAGGTGAGGAAGTTTTTGGGAATGGTGAGCTACTGTCGCCAGTGGATTCCCAACTTCTCAACTCTAGCAAAGCCTTTACTGAAACTGACCCAGAGGGATGCCTTGGATGAAATTGAGCTGAAGGGAGATGAGATGGATGCTTTTGTTGAATTGAAGGAATGCATGTGGAGGGCTCCAGCTTTAGGTATGCCTGATTACACAAAGCCTTTCACATTGTTTTGTCATGAACGTGATGCATGTTCTTTGTCTGTCTTGACCCAAGCCCATGGTGGCATAAACAGACCAGTAGCATATTTTTCAGCTACTTTGGATCCGGTCGCAGCAGCACTTCCAGGGTGTTTGCGCGCCGTAGCAGCAGTTGGTATCAGCCTCACTCAGAGTGAAGGAATAGTGATGGGACACCCAGTAACAGTCATGGTCCCTCACTCAGTTGAGATACTTTTGACCCGCTCCCGAACGCAACACATGACTGGAGCAAGACTCACAAGGTATGAAACGATAATTCTGGGCTCACCGAATGTGCAACTGAAAAGGTGCACTACGTTGAATCCAGCAACCTTGCTTCCCGGTGAAAATGCTGAAATTGAGAACGCTGAGGACGTCGAACATGACTGCCTTCAGGTGACTGAATTTTGCACAAAACCTCGACCTGACATTAAGGATACTAAACTTGATGAAAATGACCAAATTATTTTTGCTGACGGGTCATGTTTAAGAGATGCAATGGAAATTTTGAAAGCAGGATATGCTGTATGTACTGTAACAGGTGTCTTGGAAGCGTCCTGGCTTCAAGGAGTCTATTCTGCACAAGTAGCGGAGCTTGTAGCCCTTACCAGAGCATGTCAACTGTCTACATTGATGAAGGTTACCATTTACACTGATAGTCAGTATGGGTTTGGAATTGTGCACGACTTTGGGCAACTATGGTCACAAAGAGGTTTCCTGACTTCTTCAGGGTCCCCAGTGAAAAACGGGGAGAGAATAAGGGAATTGTTACACGCCATTCAAATGCCAGCCGAAATTGCAGTGGTAAAGTGTAGTGCTCATACAAAAGGAGAGGACTATGTTTCCTTGGGAAACGCATATGCGGATCAAGTCGCAAGATTTTGTGCCTTGAACTGTATATTGCTCAGGGATGAATGGAATTCGATAAGTGAGCCAGAGCTTGAACCAGCTGAAGCATTTGCCTTGAAGGTCGTGGATACAATGGATGAACTAAAAGCATTACAGAATAGCGTCAGGGAGGAGGAAAGAGTTTCCTGGATTAAATCACAGTGTACAAAGAGACCAGATGAGTTATGGGTTTCAAACGAGGGAAAATTTGTTTTACCAAATTGTCTCTTATCGCAGCTAGCGCGGTTCTATCATGGGCAGGCTCACCTAGGGAGAGACGCCATGATAAGATTGTTCAAAACTGATTGGTTTAACCCCAGATTTCGTCAAGCTGCAGAAGCAGTTTGCCATCGATGTGTCATTTGCCAGCAGATGAACCCAGGGAAGGGAACAGTTGTGAACGCGAGCCACATTGGCAGGGCGAGTGGCCCGTTCAGCAGAATGCAGATGGACTTCATTGAGATGCCTGTGCATGGAGGTCTGAAGTATGTGTTGGTGATTGTGTGCAGTTTTAGTCACTGGATTGAAGCATACCCTACACGTAGAAATGACAGCCTTACAGTTGCAAAACTATTGTTGAGGGAGTTGATACCACGTTTCGGATTCCCGATCTCTTTAGAATCAGATAGGGGAAGTCACTTCAATAACGAGGTGATAAAGTTACTTTGCGCAGCGCTGAACATTGAGCAAAAACTGCATTGTAGCTATCGACCAGAAGCCTCAGGACTGGTGGAGCAAATGAATGGTACACTGAAATCAAGAATGGCGAAAATATGTGCATCGACAAATTTGAAATGGCCTGACGCATTGCCTTTGGTGTTAATGTCAATGAGAAACACCCCTGACAGAAAGACTGGATTGTCTCCGCACAAAATTCTCATGGGCAGGGCCATGAGACTTCCTGCAGTTCCCGCAAACGCGCTTTTGAATATTACAGATGATATGGTGTTAGACTACTGCAAAGGTCTGGCTGACGTGGTTCGCTCTTTCTCTCACCAGGTGGAAGCAACCACCTTGCCACCGATCCAAGGTCCAGGACACACACTGAAAGCAGGTGACTGGGTCGTGATAAAGAAGCACGTGAGGAAGTCGTGTCTGGAACCCCGTTGGAAAGGCCCTTTCCAAGTGATCCTGACGACAACTACCGCTGTGAAGTGTGCGGGGGTTCCCAACTGGATTCACGCCAGTCACACAAAGAAAGTGTTGTGTCCCACAGATGAGGAAGTTGAAGCGCTGAAACTGCCAGTCCCTGATAATAAAGTGCCGAGCGCTGAGACAGAGCAAAACCGAACTGAAAGCTAACAGGCAGGAACAGGAGAGAGAGAAATATTCTCTGAGGACGAAACAACTGACTCACTTGGGGAAGACCAAGGAGAAACCTCAGACAGCGACGAAGCAGCTGAAGGTGACAAAGAGCCTGAAGCAGCTGAAAGTGATGAAGAGCCTGAAGAAAGTAACGGTGACAAAGGGCTCGAAAGAGGTGAAAAAGCAGGAGAGCCTGATCAGAGGAGGGCTTTCCCAGAAGCAGACGGTACAGAAAAAGAAAAGGAAAATGTGATTGACTCCCCAGAACAAGGGGACAAGGCAGAACAGAACGAAACTGCTCAAACTTCTTCAGAAGAGGTCGCAGGTCCATCAAGTGGACACAGTGCAAAGAAAAGACAAAGTATATCGCCAGTAAAACTAGGAACTAGAGAAAAGTTGAATGACGAAGGGCCAAAAGTGAAAGAGAAAAGAAAGGAAGTGTCTATCGTGGTACCAACCTCAAGTGAAGAAAAAGACTTGACCAAAGAGGAAAGTACCAGCGAGGCAGAATCAAAGAGAGAGGCAAAATTGAAAAGGAAAAGGATACCAAACAGGAGATATTCCGGTCCAGAATGGGCATATGTAGTCAATGACGATTGGACCGACGAATTTGTATCTCTTAGCCTCGAGAACGAAGAAGAAGAGATACCAATAGAAAAGAAAAGTTTTATGGACACTGTTGATTGAAAGGGTGATAAATGACATTGCTTGCTATAATCTAACGTGATACAACCAGCTGAGACATTGCTAAACCGGATGAGACATTTGCTAACCTGATAAGACTTTGATAACCTGATTGACTCTTAAACCCGATTTGAGACAACATTGCTAACTGAAAGAGACTGAGTTCTGAGTTATTGCCGAATTGAGACAAATGCTGCTAACCGATAAGTGACTGGCCTTCTGAAGAAAACTGTGTGAACATTGCGCTCGTTCAGCTTTGTAACTGAATTGCTAAATAGTTTTCTTTTTATAAGTGCTTCTAGCTCTCTGATTCTATACAGATCATGGCTACACAAAACAGTAGAATGAAATATTGTAAATATGTGTGTATAGGCTTGATAACTGCATGTGTACTAATAATAATGATAATAGTGCTTGCAATGCATGGTAAGAGTGAGAATGAAAGAATTGATGCTTCTACCTATGCTCCTGTTACTGTCACTGAACTAACTGCACTGAAAAGACTAGAATTAGATGAGAGACACTTGCATGATAAGAAAGAGCTTTCGTATAATGTTTTCTATCGCTTGCTAACAGAATATGTTGAGACTATGGATGCGAAAGATTGTTATGTGTGTACACAGATACCGACATCGG
The DNA here is from genome assembly GCF_031143425.1 of Pleurodeles waltl. NCBI lineage: Eukaryota > Metazoa > Chordata > Amphibia > Caudata > Salamandridae > Pleurodeles > Pleurodeles waltl. Next base: position 734,172,146 of record NC_090436.1, read on the forward strand.
TAACGGAAGGGGTGACTTATCACCACATGCCTCTTACATACGGGATTACATGTAGTATAGTAACTTCTAGATTTTATGGTCAAACTAACATACAGTATTTTTACTCAAATTATGATGTTACCTTTGCATATGTTCCTATAATCACGCAGCTAAGCCAGATTGCTAAAGATTGGGATGCTAAAATAATGAGGGAATTTTTCGAGCCAATGCTACCTTTTGAAACAGCTCACGCACACAGGGAAAATCTTACCTGCTCGCTATCTGCAGTAGAAATAAGCTTTTTAGATCGCACAGATGATAGAAGGGCACAAATGAATGCGAAATTAGAAAAGGAGCTACATAAGAGGACTTCAGTAGATAATTATGCTTTTGCCGCAATAAAAACACAAGGGAGAATAGCTTTAGATGCTTGGCATGTAGGGAAATTTTTTATATATCGAGGTGAATCTTATTATGATAATATTTTTGTAGGAGCGAGTGAATGTAAACATACGTTTATCTTTAAGGCCAAATGGACATTCATGCTGAACGGACTTGACCCTGTCATACCTGGTGTATATTACATTTGTGGGAATAATGCCTATTATCGTCTTCCAAAGGGATGGTGGGGGAGATGTTATTTGGGTATAGTGTTCCCAAAGGTTTATCAACTGGATGACCTATCAGTGATTCCAAAGACGCCTGGATCTCATCGTATCCAGAAAAGAGAGACCGCAGCTGCTGTGGTAGGAGATATATTTGGAGCCATGATTCCTTCATTGGGAGTTGTGTTGAATTCCATCAAAATAAGAAAGTTGTCTACTATAGTGGATAACATGTTGACAAAGTTTTCAGGTGCTATAATCCTGATAGATGCTGAACTTGCAGCAGAAAGAGCTATGACTCTTCAAAATAGGCTTGCCTTAGACATTCTTTTAGCAAAGGATGGCGGCGTTTGCAAAATGCTTGGTGCGCGCCACTGTTGCACGTATATTCCAGATAACAGTGCAAAGATTAAAACAATGCTTGCTAATCTAACAAAAGGGAGTGCAGATTTGAAGGAATTGAAAGAACCAGGAGTGTGGGAGAAGGTTGGAAAGGGACTTGCTTCAGTGGGAAATTGGCTTGGTGGCATTTGGAATGGAATATTGCTAAAAATAATACAGGGAATTCTAATAGTTCTAATTTGCATCTTTGGAATTTGGGGAATAAAAAGGGGAATATTAATGATCATGGCAAGAATTAAAAGAAGGAAGGAAGAGAAAATGATGAAAAGAATGGCAGAAGAATACAAAGCAAGGTCAAGGGGAACTAAAAGGCAAAGAGAACTGACAGAATTTTAATGAAATAAAATTTGTGGGAATAGTTTTGTGTGATGACAACTAGTCATCAGAGGAAGGATTGATGACGCAGAAATGAAGGTTTTACATTTATTAGCGCTTAAACGTAGTGCCGCAATAATCAAGTGTGACTTTAACCGAACTAATAAAGATTGTACGGGGACAAAATGTGCCCTCAGAGTAGTTTGCCAACATTTATAAGCGTGCTTTATATAACGTGATGTATTAGAAGTGCACTAATCCGACATAATCGTAAACGTGTGCTATGATTTGCTTGTTTGAAATGTTTTAGCTTAGCATAACTTTAGTGGAGGCTTTGGCCTAGTTGCCGCGTCTCACGGTTTAGATGCTCGTATTTTTCCAATGTGCTAATAAACGTGTATTCTTGCTTGAAGCTGTACTTTTCCAGTGAGATCGTTCACATGCTTATCTTAAGGTTTCGTGCCAGCCTGGCATTTTCTTCTTCGCTCCAAGGTCAATCTGCAGGTGCGGACAATGGAAGCTCTGAAAGTGAGTTAATTGGTATAAAATGTTGCAACTTACGTAACCGTCTCCAAGGATAATGTATGCTTAAGTAAAAGCTTGAGAACTGTTGTTTTTGATTGGACAATTTGAAGCCAACCTATGAACCCTCCAATGGAAGACCCTACTGGATTTGAACTGTTGTCTATTTAAACCAGGCGCACAAGGAGAAAGCAGCCATTATAGCCATTATTGCCGTTACCAGCCATTTTTATAGCCATTTTTGCTATTACCCGGACATCATTGCCATTACTCGCCATTACCCGCCATTTTGCAGGACATTGGCCATTATGGCCCATCTTGCTGACTTCGTCATTTTGCCGTCTTCGAGAGACTTTTAAGAAATTCTCGCCCTAGAGACTTTAACTTTGATTTACCCTTTGCATGAAGTAGTAGTTTTATCTTGCCGCCGTGAGGCAACTGCCCCGTCCACCCTGCCCCTTTGCCCCGTCCCATGCTGATTGAATCCGGTACCTGTGAGACGAAGACTTCCTTGAATGCTGATTGAATTTGGTAAATATGAAAACAAATGTACAATTGCATTGTGTTTTCCTTTTAGGTAACCAACTGCTGATTTTTGATAAGAGCCCTAGTTAGGAGTTTTCCAAATTAATGTTGCTAAATTGTTTTTGCATGAAGTCCCACATGCCGATGCTAATCTGAGGTTAGATGAGGATTCCTTTTGTTGCACGATGCAATTTGAGACCTTGTTATGCTGACTAATGTATGCAATTAGCTCATTACAGATTATAGTTTTAGTAGTTTGCGTTGCCATTATCGAAGGCATTGTTATTCAAATGCTGCATAGATTGCATCTTTTCCGCCGTTATGGACAGCTATTAATGTTCATTTACATATATCATTTGGTGTTGAGACACATCTACATTGTGCTAGCTTTGTTAATATAGGGAAATAAATTCATTAACATTGAATAAATTGGTGTGGTTATTCATGACCGAAAGGTCATGGTTCGCCGAAATGTATTCTGGATTAATTGTGAAATGTTATGTTGATCAGGTTATTGCTTATGTTCGTTATTGATTATTGATTGGATTAAATTGACTGATCTCGGGTGAAGAGAGTCCCACTTGGTCAAAAGATTCATCGGCCCAAGAGCGTCCAAAACCCAGGTAAATTATTAGTATGGAACGCTCTATCACCCCCATCCACTGCATCTGCGGTTGTCATTGGGTTACCGTACTGAGATTTCATACAGATGGTGACAAACAATCTTCTCTAACAGTTTCCTTGGAAATACCTTTTTCTATTTCGTGAACGATGAAAATGGAAGGAGTGGTTGAATTCATCTTAGACATGGGCAGGGACACAGTCCAGTTAATCTTTTGTTTCAGCCACTATTCCACTCTAGAGAGACACCAGCCATATGTAAATCAGTTTGGGGTCTCTGCAACAGAAAGAGTCAAGCATCAACTGCCAGACCAGGCCCGTCGAGATGGAAACACAAGCAACCCCAGAGGATTTTTGGCCAAGTCAATGAAGTAAAACTTGAGTCCTGTGTCCTGTGGCACAGTGGTCATAGGAACCACATCTGGGAATACCTGCTGCAGCTTCTACAACAAACAAAACAGTGAAGGAAGATAGGCTGGACCTAATCTCAGCCACTGGTTATGGGTTGGTGCATCATTTCAGTCCATCGTGTTCATCCATTTTAGCACTTTAAATAGAAACCAGCCATACGAAATTCAGTTTTGGGACTGATCTAGTGGAAATAGATGAGCCTGAAGTCCTGACCGGGTCCCCTCCAGTTGGGAACAAACGCAAACACAGGCTTACTTAGGCCTTTTTCTAGTGCTGTATAGCTGGTTGCAGTCTGAGGTGACATAGTGGGCAACAAAATGATGAACTGGGCTATAACCTAAGTAATTACCAATTTCTGAGATTAATCCATCAAAGTTTTGTTTTTCTTCATAAAGGGTATGGGCACTGTAGCATCGACTATCATTGTCATACAATGAATAAGTACTGTTGGGTTCCCTAAACCTAGTAGTGTTAAAATTCACAAGAAATGGTAGGACATTCGCTCCTGATTAAAAGTAAATCTATCCAGATGACAGACTGGGGTAAAGAATATCTGATCTTCATTGGAATCACCAGCAACACCCATGCAGGAATTACTAAAGTCAACCCTCCATTCTTACTCTGTGTTGGGTGTGAGCAGCATAGATAATTCAGTACCAGCAGCACCAAAACCTAAGTGCACATATGCAAGTGTGTCAGTTTTGTTTTTAAATTGAAAACGTGCTTATGGGATTTTAACTACAGCAACTACTGTTGCATTACAGGAATACTAGTGCAATAAAGTTAAACTTTATTTAAATTGGTTTTGAAATTTATAATTTTCATAAATCAGAAGAAGGGTTATAACAATCATATCCCTAATATTTAGATGTTGAATTTAACAAAACGTTAGAATAAGTATTTAAAATTATAATCTCAGTTGAATAAAACATCAAGCATTGCCTTTTCTATAAATACCCCATAAAGAGGAAGCAGAATGAATGGAAGAGAAGGATCAGGAAATGGAAGAGCATACAGAAAAAACAGGCTATCCCAGTGGTGGCATTAGTGTATATGGAAGTGACCAGACACTTTTAGGAATAAATCTGAATCTTTCTCTGAGAATGCCAAATATTCACTCCTCAAATTAACGTGTTTGTTTGTGTGCACTTGTGTTTCTTCTTTTACTTGGAGTTTGTGCATTAAGATATAGTGTATGTAGCAAGTGATTGATGACATAGCCACTGTCACCTACAATAAATACCAATGTAGTCATTCCTAATCCTTCTGTGACGTGCCCAATATAATACGTGTTAAAAATATTATACTTACCCAATGGAAAACCATCATAAAGGTCACCTCTGGCAATGCGACTCTTAAATCAGTCTAGAACCTGTGCCAAATTGTTTGTAAGGAGACATTCTGTATTGCAGACCATGTGTATATAAAGGCTAAATTGATATTTCCAATTTCTGTTCAGAAATTAAGTTGCATACAGTGGATCGATTGGTACGTATGTGCTATATGCACAGCCAGTAACATGGCAATAGGTGAAATTCTGTCCTGAACTGTAGAATAGTGTCCTGTAATCCCTGAGGAGTATTTGCCGAATATATACAATTGTTTATTACACTAAACAAAGCATCTAAAAAAACTACAGAGGGAACTCCGCGATACCCCACCTGCAGCTGCAACAATGCCTTGATAACATCCAGAAGCAAGGAGGCGGATTGGGCATAATTCTTGAACATATGTTAGAATGGGTTGGACTCTATTTGTGTTCACTCCTTTCTAGCAATGTGCCCTACTCTTGTATCAGAACAAATAGATCCTGAAGGCTAAGCCTCTACATTCCGAAGATGTTCTCTAGACTCTGTCTGGTCAAAAAGCCAAAATATCCGCTCCAGTCACCTCCCTCTATATTTCAAGTGGAAAACAAATCCTCGTTCGCTTCACAATGACACACGGTGCTCCCACATTAGAAAATGAAAAGGTAGTCTGGTTCCCATTTCTTGCACCTTGTTACCACTGAACCCACTTAAAGGTAATTTGCGAGTGAAAAATGGGCAATTTGAGACTTAAAAAGACATATTACTTGCAATTCGGTATTGGGTAATCACAAATAGGAAATGTCGCAAAATAAAATATTCATAATTTTGTGTGTCGCTATGCCATTTTTACAATTTCAATTTTTTTGGCCCTTCGTAAATATCTACATGCAATCTTCACAGTCTGTCTGTTTTCTTATTTGCTAAACGTTAGTACATCTGGCCTCACAATCAGTAGCAGTCCAGAGCATTTTGGAGATTTCCTGGCCTGATCATGCATTTCTATTTTTTCTAATCCTAATCCAACCCTCACAGAATTCTAGTTTAAAGGATTAAGTTTGTAAACATATAATAGGCAATGGAATGCAACCATACCACGTAATTTGTGCTTCCAATTTACTAAATCTATTGAATTATTAGCAAAGACAGAGCTCGAAGCAGGCATACCAAATGTTCTCCTAGACCAATTTACAACATTCTATGGAATGTACAGATCCCCAATATCACACACCTTCCACTATATAAATCTTAACATATTGACAAGTGCTACTAAATGAAAGGCACTACTTTGCAAGCTACCTAAAATAACTGTAACTGTTAGAAAAAGCTATCAAATACGTTTATCTCATCATAAAGATAGGGTATCTTCTTGGTCTCTGTCGCTCTCTCTCTTCCTTCTTGTTTCCAGCCCCCGATCTTTCTTCACAATATTATCTTGTTCTTCCTGTTTCTTGATTCATTATTCAGTACTCAGCTCTACTCTACTCAAATTACAGATCTGTGAATCTTCTGCTTTAGTTGCATTTTTACTCTCAATGGCCTGGAGAATTCGGTCCACTTCTCACTTGCTACTTACACCTTTAGCTCTACTGTATCTCCTTTTCATTTCGTGATTCATTACAATGTCTTGCCATTAAAGTTATCTTTTTTATTCCTAATTATATCTTTTCCCCCCTCTATTTTGCACCTTTAGACATATGTTCTAGATCCTTTCCTTGTCTCACCCGTTCTACACTCACTCACATATGGCTTGATCCCTTTAAATAGTTCAACCCGCTCTTATCTTAACATTTAAACCTGGCAAAGTAACCCTTTGCCAGGCCTAAACCTTCCTTTTTATTACATATAAGTCACTCCTAGGGCAGGCCTTGGACAGCTCAATGGCAGGGTGCAGTGCATTTAAAAAGTAGGATATGTCTTTTCATGTTTACATGTCTTGATAGTGAAACGCACTCAAATGTGTTTTTCATTACTCCAAGGCCTATCTCTGCCATAGGATAGCTTTGAAATTACTTTATTAGATTTTATAAGTGTAATTCCTAAATGGGAATAAGTAACCCCTTCATTTTGGTGTCTATGGAATTGCAATTTAAAATTCTAAATTATGGTGAAGTCAGATTTGAAATTACAATTCTGAGAATGCCACTGTTAGAAAGTTGTTCTTTTCTTGCCTTAGCCATTTGGCAGCTATAGCCTGTCTCTAGGTCACAGGACTGGATGTGGGTGGCAGTTGGGCTTTGTGTATTTTTCCTAGAAAGCCACACACAATGGGAAGCTTAGGTGTGACTGGCTGGGCCATCACTGGCAGGATGGGAAGAGAAGGACTGGACTCAGCCCCACTTATTCTTGAATGACCTGTGTCCTGTCTCCACACAAAGGGCTGCACACCCCCAGTGGTTAATAAGGAGCCAGGATGGCAGGGCATCTGAGCACTTCCAAGGAAAGCCTCTGGAAGTTTCTCCCCACTTCAATGGTACAACTGTGTATAAATACTGGACCTCAGACACCAACACTTCAGTATACTTCTGGACCTGTGGATACTCTGCCAGCAAAAGGACTGCTGTGCTGCTACACAGACTGTCACTTATGTGGACTGCTGCTCTGAAGGAACTGCTAAATATGCTGTGCTGACCTGCTGCCTGTTACTATCTTGCCTGGGTGAGAAGGACTGGACCAGCATCTCTTGAACCCAGAACCCTGGCTGACTTCAAGGGCTAGTTGGTTGACCTCCTGATCTGAAGCCTCAGGGACATGTCATGCTTCCAACAACCTTACTCCTGCACCTGGACCTGCCAAGTGGTGGCCCCTAGTCCTGGACCCTTGGAAGTGGGCTTAAGGTGCTCTGCAGGTCTCTGTGGATCTGGCGGAAGTGACTGATCTCCTCTGCTGCATGGTGCAAACCAGAGCAGAGCCAGCATCCTCAGCAGAGGCTCTTGCATCGCTCATCGACAGCAGCCTCAATGACGACAATGGACTGTGCACCGCAGCCTTTCAGCTCCTTGGAACTGACACATCATTCCCACTGTGTGCTGCATTCTCTATGCCTAACTTCACACTACAACTCTGTCAGTGGGATCGTCAATGAGGACATAGGCACCACCATCCCAGTCCCACAACAACTCAGAACCTACGCATTAGTTTGGCTGTGTGATGCACTGATTTGGCAGTACAACACATCTATGATGTGGATCCTCATAATACTCCGCCAACCAGGATTTAGGGTACTTTGTACAGTGGGCCAAACTGGGTCCCCGTAGCCTGTCCGTGTTCCATCGTGGATGGCATGAACTTGTGAGTTTGTCCCAGTTTGTTGCATCAAGATATCCACAATTGGTGCTTTGTGCTTTTTGAAACTATTTTTACCTGCTTCTTTAAAACTGAATATCTCGGGTTCTGCTGATTGGATGGTTGTCATTTTGGTCTTATTTTATTCATATTTCATTCTATATTTCTAGTTTGGTATGGGATTATTTTTGTGTGGTGTTTTTAATGTTTTACTTTTGGAAGTGTTGCACAAATAATTTACACATTGCCTGCATGTTTGTGTAACTGCTCAGTGCCAAGCTGCCAGAGGGTTGAGCACAGGCTAATTTAGGGTTGGCCTGTACCTCACCCTGATGAGGAATCACATTGCTGCTTGGCAATGGCTCACACCACCGACAACCAAGAACCCAACCCAATATCTCACATTGGTGATCAGTGGGGAGTGCGGGACGTGTGTTTGTGCAGTGCCATACAATGATTTGATGTACACTACCATCCACTCTCTGAGACCAATTTGAATGTTACATTTTCCATGATTAGCCTCTTGCCTTTTCTAAATTCTTTCTTTGACTTCTGTGTCTCATCCCACCTCTACAAATATGGAGCTTGAGCTCGCTAACATGGAACCCTACACTGTAGCACAGCTTAATGAGTTCTCTAAGGAGAGAGTACTTCCAGCTGGAAACACCACCAGAAAGTTGGAGCTGCAAAAGGCACTGAAGGCCATAGTGGAAATCTACCAGTCACTGGCTACAACAGAAGGAGATGATGAGATGGACAAGCCAGGAGAGGATTTGGAGGCCAGTCCTGAAAGGCATCAATTTGCTGAGGTAGAGGATGTCTCTCCTGAGTTCGAACCCCCTGTCAAGGCTTGAAGTAGTGTGTCTTCCCAGGGTCTGACCTCAGAGAAGCTGGCAGACTGGAAGCCAGACAGGTATTTCAGGCTGGAGATGGTGAAACTCAGGATAAAGGAGAAGAAACTAGCCATGGAGGCAGAACGGAAAAGGGCTGAGAGAGCCTTGGAGGAGAGGAAAATCTTGCTGGCTAACAAACTGGGTCTGAAGAAGCTGGACCTCAAGGCCAGACGAGCAGGGTGCAGCAGTAATGGTGACAGCATACCTGTAATTCCCCCTGGAGACAGGAGGGTCCATATCCCAAATGGTTAGGTGTTACTTTGGTGTTTGAAGCTCATGAAATTGCTTTACAGATGCACAGGATCCCTGAGGAGGATTGGTGGGCTAGTTTGTCACATCCTTAGTTAGTGGAGGTACCTACTGGCCTTAGAGTAGGGAGAGCGGATGAGGTATCTCTCCCTGAAGGAATACCTTGTCAGGAAGTATGGCCTTACCGAAAAAGAAGTATAGGCAGTTGTTTCGGGCCATCTAGAAGGTGCCCAGGCAGACCTGGGTGGATTGTGTGGATTCCTTTTGCAAGGCACTGGATAGTTAGGTGAAGAACAGTGAAGTAAAGGATTATCAGGGGAGGTACAATTTAGTTGCAAAGGCGCACATGTTCAGTCTTTGTTTTAGAGATCTGCACCAACACTAGATTGACAGAAAGCTCACTGATTCAAGGAGGTTGCTAAGAAGGCAGACCGCTGGGTCAGCACCCAGGTCCACAACAAGGTATCTGGGGGATCACAATAAGGGTGGACAGGGTTTGCAACAAAACAAACAAACAAAGGAGGGCAACAAAAATGTAACTAAATAGTTCTCGAAAGGCTCCCAAACTAGTTCCATGGGTCAGAACTTTCATATCTCAACTAAGAAAAAAGATGAAATGGTTCCCTGATAGTGCTATGAGTGCCAACAGGAAGGGCACTTCAAGGGGGATGCCAAGTTTCCCAAAAGGGCACAGCCCCCCACTGGTGGGAAGTCACTAGGGTTGGCTGATGTAGCAATGAAGAGGAGATTGTCCCAGTTATTGGGGGGGCAGTATAGTGGTGACCCTAGTGTACTTGGGCAATAAAGAGATGGCACAGATAACTCACTTGCCTACTAATACTAGAAAATACAGACAGTGGATTACCATCAGTGGGCAGGAGGTGGAGGCTCTGAGAGACACTGGAACCAGCATGACAACTGTCAGATGTCATCTGGTGACCTCAGAACACGTAGGCGGTCATTCTGACCCTGGCGGTTGAAAACCGCCAGGGCAGAGTGCCGCGGAAGCACCGCCAACAGGCTGGCGGTGCTTCATGGGCAATTCTGACCGCGGCGGTAAAGCCGCGGTCAGAAAAGGGCAACCGGTGGTTTCCCGCCGGTTTACGCCTGCCCCAAAGAATCCTCCATGGCGGCGCTGCTCGCAGCACCGCCATGGGGATTCCGACCCCCTTCCCGCCATCCTGGTCCTGGCGGTAAAAACCGCCAGGAACAGGATGGCGGGAACGGGTGTCGTGGGGCCCCTGGGGGCCCCTGCACTGCCCATGCCACAGGCATGGGCAGTGCAGGGGCCCCCTAACAGGGCCCCATAATGATTTTCAGTGTCTGCCTAGCAGACACTGAAAATCGCAACGGGTGCCACTGCACCCGTCGCACACCAGCAACTCCGCCGGCTCCATTCGGAGCCGGCTTCATAGTTGCTGGGGCTTTCCCGCTGGGCGGGCAGGCGGCCTTTTGGCGGTCGCCCGCCCGCCCAGCGGGAAAGTCAGAATGACCACCGCGGTCATTTGACCGCGGTGCGGTCTTCTGGCGGTCTCAGCCCGGCGGGCGCCGCCCGCCGCCCGCTGGGGTCGGAATGACCCCCGTAGTCCCTGATGCATTCCAACAAGCTGTTACAGCTGACGGACATGAGAGGCACTACCCAGTGGCTTTGGTTCCCTTGGAATGGGGGTGGGGTTCTCAGTTTCATTGAGGGTAGCTGTAGATATGTTCATAGCTGTGGACTGTTTGCTTGTCAAAGAACTTGAGCACATCATATGTAAGGAGGTGGAGCTCAGAATGCACTTGGAGTTGTTATGATTGCCTGACAACACAGTCTATGGCAGCTGAAGAGGGTAGTCAGGAGGACCTGGAACCTAGAAAAGTGACTCGGTTGACTGCCAAAAAGAGAAAGGGAAAGGGAATCCCGCTCAAAAAACATACACGGTCTGAGATAAGCCTGAACGGGAGGGGTGGCCCCAGAACCTGAAGTGATGGATGCAGCCACCTTGGGGAACCCACCTGAGCTACTGAACTGGCAGCAGGAAAGGGAGCCCCTACCAGGCTGCAATTCTGCAAGGTGCAGATGAAGTGCCCCACTCATAAGGTCCTACTGCGGCAGGCTGAGGCCCAGGCAGTTGGGGACACCTCTGGTGTCTCCTACATAGCGAGCCTAAGGTGCCTGAGTCTGAGGCAACACATGTGTATGTGGCTCTCCAATGCTATATGGCCATCCTACTGGATCTGGCTCATGCTGTACTCCTGGAAGGTCATTGGGGCAGGGTAATACCTTTGACAGGCTTGTAATCCATTTTTACTGGCCTCAAACTAGGTGGCCCTCAGATGCCTTCTGCAGTCCTTTCTACCTTCCAGGTCAGTGGCAAGTCAAAGGGGTCGCACAAGGCTCCCCTGTTGTTGGCACCCCCTTTGAAAGGGTAGGCATCAACACTGTTCAGTCTCTGGACCCCAAGACAGCCTTGGACAAGAGGTTCATCCTGGTCTTGGTGGACCATGCCACCCAGTAGCCAGAGGCTATCCCTCCAAAGACAGTGACTGCACTCACAGTAGCAGGGCCACTAATGGGGATATTTACCCGTGTATGGTTACCCACGGAGGTGGTGTCAGACCGTAATACCAACTTCATGTCAGCATACATGAAAGTCATGTGAAAGAAGTGTGGAGTAACCTAAAAGATCTCCACTCAATACCATCTTTAAATCATTGAGCTTATTGAGAGGTTCAACAAGACCCTCAAAGGCATGGTCATTGTTCTGTCAGAGCCCTCAAGGTGTGAGCAAGATTCCAGACAGGATGTGGTCAGCTCCATGCTGGCACAACGTACCCAGATGAAGCACTTCTGGGAGCAAGATAAGGCAAATCTAGAAGCCAGTTAGGAGATCATGAAACAGCAGTATGACCAGATGGCCACACACAAGCTTCAGCCTAGCCAAAACATGTGGGTGATGAAGCCTGTGGTGCCAATGGCACTGCAAGACCACTGGTCTGTGCCCAAAGGTGTAAAAGAGCACACTAGTAAGGTCACCGATTTGGTGGACCTCAAGACTCCCAGGAACTCTCTGAGGGTTTTGCACATGAATCGCCTCAAACTACACTTCGAGAGGTCTGAGTTAACCATTCTCCTGGTCACGGGAGATGGAGTGGAAGAGGACGATGAGCCTCTCCACAACCTCCTTACTTTTAAGGAGCAGGAAAAGTCAGTGCAGGGTATCAGCCTCTCCCCTACACTGAACCGAGAAAACAAAGAGAGACTGTCACCAGTTGTTGGGGCAGTCCGACTGTGTACAGGGTGCACCTATGATACTGACACTGGTGAAGAGTAAAATCTACCAGTTGTCTGACAAGGTAACATCCAGCATCAAGGAGGAAGTCTCCAAGATCCTGGAATTAGGGGTAATTGAGCCCTCAAACATCCTTTGGTCCAGCCCAGTGAAGTTGGCCCTGAAGGCTGCCCTCGCCAGGTGGCACTGAAGAACTTAGGCTCTGTGTGGATCATCAGGGGTTTAATGTAGTCACCATACACCATATCCCTCAAGCTGATGAACTCATAGATCGGTTAGGGGCTGGGAGGACCACCTGTGCCACCTCAGAAAAGTACTTACGGTTCTGCAGAAAGCAGGCCTGGCTATCATAATCTTTTGTCCCCAGCAAAATTCTGCACCTCTTACCTCACAACTAGTGCATGTAGCTGGACATTCTTTCTTATTGGTCATTGTGAGGAAATGTCTCTACACTTTTTGACTAATGCTGATGGTTTTGACTTTGAAAGTGCACTGGGACCTGCTAGCCAGGCCCCGGTGCCAGTACTCTACCCACAAAAATAAAGTAATGGTGAATTGGAGTCCTTTTATAAGTCCCTTGTAGATGGTACTCAAGGTATCCAGGGGAGAGGAGTTAAGAGGGTCATCAGGGACCTGCAGCACTGATTGTGCCACCCCTGGGTGACCCAAACTAAAGTGTCCCTTTGCCAAGTTTTGGTTTGCTGCCAGTGGCTCAGTAGGGCCATGAGATAATTAGGGGTGACACTCGGGCAACCCTGTGATAATGGCTCCATTTTGGCACCACTGAAAAGGAAACTGTTTGGTATCAAACATCTTGTTTCATTAAAACCTGATTCCTCCTCAAGTTGGATGCTACACGTACCATGGAGGATGCCTTAAAGATGCCCCCAAAGGTACCCCAGTTTTCTCTGGGCATTGGTCAACATTTATGGGTGCTGGCACCAAGACAGGAATCTGAACCCCTGTGAGAAGGCGTGACGGCTCCCAGGACAAAGGCCTGCTTGGGCGGGAGGTATTACTTCCCTCCCTGACACGATGGCCAGTAAAGTGGCACACAGAGGGGGCAGCTTCAAAGCTGATACCGTTTATGAAAGACAAATAACCCCCCCCCACCTCCACGGAGGGAAGCTCACCCCCTGCCCTCAGGCCCATACGCATCCGGGGTAGGTGAAAAGGAGCAAAGGGAAGGTATTTGTCAGGAGGCATACACCCCAAGGGGCTAATTGCACCCCTAGGGTTGGCATACACTTCTATACAGCAGAGAAAGGGTTCTGCCATCTTTAGCAGAGAAATAAACTCTGGGGCCTAAGGGTGCCATACTTTGCAGTAAGTGATCACCATTTGGGATGGGTAGTTGCAAGACACAGATGACTATCGGCCACTGGGCCCACTCCCCCAAACCACCCCTAACTCCAGGATTTAAGGGGCTCTCTTGACACTAGATCCTCAGATCACCTGGACTGAAGACAAGAAGCTCTGTGTCTATACTGTGTCTGAACTGCAAAGAAGAGCATCTGCACCAACCACCTCGCCTGCTGCACCCCGCAACACAAGAGGCTATAGGACAAGGGTGAGAACCCAGACTTTGTTCCCTCAAAAGGTGCCAAGAGAGCCCAGATTTTCCAAAGACTAGTCGAGCTAGTCTCCTGTTACCAACCTCAGGTATATCAAAGGCTGGAAGTGCTGTTTTTTTAAGACACCACTGCCTGTGATGAAATTGCAACATGCCCAGCCAGTAAAGGTTGTGAAGGATGAGTCTTGACCCGGTCCAGTGGTCAAAGAGTACCCTACCCTCCCTATTAACCAAAATACAGAAGGTAGGCATCACTGGTGCAACAAGCTGACCAGTGGTTCACCTCCGAATAGACATCAGCTGGAATACAAGCCGCCTGCGAGGACATCGATCCTGTTTGATGTCACTGGACCCCAGGTTAAAGCCCAAAGGGATTCCCCTGCAGCAATTTTCTCAGAGATCGCTAGAATCATAGTACTCAAAGTCCTTCCATGCATCTCGCGATCTAATTGGCTAAGAAGTGTAAAGGATACAGAACGCCCTAAAAACCCATTAGTGGGTAAGTCTGACTGTAAGATAATTTTTGTGGCTCTCCTCTGAGTGGGAGACCATTTGAACCACCTTGCTAGGTGTTGTATTAACCCCATTCTAACTTGCGTACTACTCTCATCCTGAGTACCACTTCTATGCTGATTATCTAGCCAACCCATTCAATCAAATACTCTGTGTAGTACACACATATTTCATTCAATTTTGTGGCTCCTCACCTGCATTTTACTTTACATTGTCTATGAGAAGCAATTATATTTCCTTTTTGACCTTCTAGTGTTGAGGCACTGTTCTGCCCCTGTCCTTTTCACTTGCCTTCATCATTAGTGTGACATAAAATGGCACACATTGTACAGTGTCTTCTTGAGTTTATTATATTGTAAGTGCCTCTTGCACCAACTTGCATCAATGTTTCTTTCTTAATCTTCTTAAGATATCCATTCTCATTTCAGTCCAATTTACAGCATTCTATGAAAAGTGCATATCCCCAAATACCACAATCTAATAATAGCACAAAATACTATAGTGAAAATTGTACCTTTGTAAGAAATCTCTCTAACCACAAACTCCTTAAAGAGCGAAAGGTTATTGTGAGAAATTGAGTTTTTGGTTGGAGGAAGGGGATCAGCCAACAGCCACAATCGCTGTCAGGTACACCACAAAAAAAAAATCCCTAAATTAATCTGTGCTGAATCCTCTGATAGCTTGGCACAAAAGCAGTCAGGCTTATCTAAGAGGCAATGTCTAAAGTATTTATGGAGCACACAAACAGTAATAAAGTGATAAAGCAACACTAATAAATCCCACACCAATTTAGAAAAAAATAGAGTACAGCTTAACAAATTATTTCAAACAAAATGACAAAAATTCAATCAATAGAACCAGAATTTTAAAAGTTTTTATTAAAAACTGGCACTTAAAAGATCAAAGCACTAACAGTGGACATCTAGTTGTACGAGAGTTGGTAAAAAAAATATGGCTGACTGCGATGGAGCGTGGATCAGATACAAGAAGTGGATTGGGCCAGGTCAGAGCTTACCTTCGGACTTGAAAGAACTTTTGAAGAAAACGTTCTGAGAAGATAAAGTTCAGAGAGCCAAGGCTTCAGGCAATATCCAGGAGAGGTCGTTGTCAGGGAGCCGTTGGATAAAGTCACTGTGAAGAGTTCTACATTTGGACTTCGGGCCTTATTTAGATATTGGCGGATCTGTTACTCTGTCACAATGGTGACGGATATCCTGTCCACCAAAATCTAAATCCCATAGGGAATAATGGGATTTAAATTTCGGTGATGAGACATCTGTCACCATTGTGACTGAGTAACTCATCCACCAAGATCTAAATCAGGTCGTAAGTCTCTTTTTTGGAAGTTGAAGGTCTCCAGCGGGAGAAGGCAGGAGGCTGTAGCAGATGAGAGTTCTATTAGGCTGGATATCCCTTTGGTGAAGGACTGATGAACAGATTTCCTGCTGCAGAAATGAATGCGGCAGGACCTTCAATGAAGTCAGTCCAACCGGTGATGCACCTTGGGTGGATAGACGAACAGACTTGTCCTGGTCTTCCCTTGGCTCTTACAACTGTTTTTAGCCTAAAACTTTCTTAAGTCCCAAGTTTGGGATTTTTGCTATTTGGGCACCTTTGACACCACAACCAAGGATCCAAGACTAGAGTGGCATGACCTTGGGTTTCAGGATTCACTCAGGCAGAGTTGAGGTAGGCGTTTAAGATGGTGGCAGCCTGTTGTGCCCCTATGGCTCTGAACAGGAGGCCAGCAAACTAGTCCTTGAACTCCCTCTGGTAGGCATGGTTTCAGTTGATGAACCAGGACTCAAGCAGCCGGCACGCCTCTGAGGAATCAAGGCAAGCTCCTGGCAGCAAAGCAGTCATTTCAGGGGCAACAACGCAATCTTGAGGAATATACAGCAGGCCACAGTAGCAGGTAGTCCTCAGAGTCCTTCTGCAGGTCCAGAAAGTGAACTGAAAAGTGAGTCTGAGGGTTCCCTTTTTATATGCGGTGCCTTCTCTGAAGTATGACAAGTGTCTAGAGAATTCTCTTAGAAGTGCTTTCAGTTTTATAACTTTCCTGTCCTTCTGGCCTGACAAGTCATTTATGTGAAAGTGAGGCACAGCCTATTCAGTTGCAAGTGAAGCTGTGTTCAGCTCCGCCCCTCATCCTGCCGGTGGATGGCCCATTCAGGCAAACCTAACTCCACTATTGTGTGGCTGTCTGAGAGGAATAAACAAAGTCCAACTGCCAACTACACCCAGTCATGTGACCCAGGAGAGGAAGCACATACCAAATAGCTTAAGGTAGGAAAACAACAACTTTAGTAGTAGTAGTAGTATTTTCAAAGTCTGATTTTGACATTAAGGAAAGATTTTATTTACAATTTCTCAGGCACCAAAGGATGAAATGCTTAATTGTTCCCAATAAAAGGTTATCACTTATTTAATGTAATAAGGCAACTCAATGTTAGGTAGGCCTCACAGCAGCAAAATACAAATTAAGGAGTTCTTCACTATCAGGACATGTACAACTTAAAAGTACATGTCCAACCTTTTAATTACAATGCATCCTGCCCTATGGGCTACCTAGGGCCTACCGTAGGGGCAACCTATATGCATGAAAAGGAGAGGTATAGGCTAGATAAGGGGTTATATTGGCAAGTTGAATTGGCAGTTTAAAACTGCATACAGGCTTCAATGGCAGTCTTGCGACATGTTTTAAGGGGCTACTTAAGTGGGTAGCACAAAAAGGGCTGCAGACCCACTAGTAGCATTTACTTTACAGACCATTGGTATATCTACAAAGGACTTATAAGAAAATTAAATATGTCAATCAGGTGTAAGCCTATTTTACCATTTTTAAGGGAGACAGCACAAGCCCTTTAGCCCTGGTTACCAATAGTAAAGTGCACATAGTCCTAAGGTGAACAAAAACGAATTGTAGCAACAAGTGGACGATGAAGGCAAAGGGTTTGGGAGGAGCCCACCCTAAGGTTGACAGGTATAACAGTTATCCTACACAAGCTGCAAAAAACATGGCACTCATGATACAATCCTTAGGACAAGATAATTTATAAACAAATGAGTAACCATAATCACTTAGTGAGAGTAGGAATAAAAAGCACCAAACCAATACCATTGTGGGAGCTGAACATATTCCAAATGAGATTTTTCAGAACTTTAAAGTCTCTTTCTAACAATTGCTCTTGCCACATTTCCTCTGTCCATAAACTATCTTTGAACTTAAAATAAATTTAGAGTCTCGTTGAACTCCAACTGTGTTATTTAATGAGGTTGAGTCTATCAAATCTTTAGCAGACAATTTGACCACTTACTTTTTCAGGAAAGTAGAAAATATTCAGGAGTTTGATATGGTTCAAAATGTCAAAGTGCTTACTGATCATCTCTTCCACTTAAGACCACTGACATGACAGCATAATTTCAAAGAGTAACTCTACTGGTTCTCACTTAGACATCTATATGGAAAAGTTAATTTACACCATGAAAGAGACTTTCAACTCTCAACTTTCGACTTCAACCCTTAATGATATTTTGAACAGTACCTTCAGAGCAGGAGTGGGATCTGACGCCTTTAAGATGGTAATTATGAGACCATGTTGGAAAAGTCTTCTTAGACTCAAAAAACTCTATAATATCATATTTTACTGAATTAAATGGGAGAACAGTAGCTTCTTAGTTGGAAGAGTCTGAAGAGGGATTTGGCCTTGTCCATGAGTCCGAGGCAGGATTCCACCCTCATATAGGAACAGAACTGCTAATTATCTCTGGAATAGGTATTCACCTATAGATAATTTAAGAATGTTAGTAGATGCAAACAGTGTTGGTACATTGATATTATAGATCTTTCTACCAAATTCAACACTGTCACCTTTTCACTCTTTTAGGTAGTGTTGGAGAACTAATCCATTAAAGGGACATTGCATCAATGGACAAGCTCATCTGTATAAGACAGAATTCAAGCAGTCCAAGTGACTTCCAAATAGAGTTTAAAGCACGTTAGCTAGGAATTTCCTCAAGGCTCACCATTGTAAGAGCTCCTATTTAATTTGTAGCTATGTCCTTTAGCACACCTTCTGCAGCTATTTGACAAGACATTTATTTATATGCAGACAATACATGTTTGTTTAATGTGCAACAGCATTCAGAAAAATAGCTCCTATAATATTACAAATGCACAGAAAATTGTGTGTATTTAGAAGTCTTATCATTTTTTGATACTATATCTTTCAAAAGAGAAATTATGTTAGTTGGCAATAGTCCCACTACAAAGAATAGTGCCCTCTGGCCCTCTTCTGTGGCTCTTCCCTGGCCAATTCAAAACCGTGTTTTCATCACCTGTATTCATGTATGTATATTTGTGGAATATCTGTAGTGTGAACCTGGGCAAAAGCAGGAGAGTGTTGAAAATGGACAAAGACTAGCATAATGTCAAATACATTAAAGGAGGGGTAGCTGATTCGTGGACAGTAATTTTGAGACTCCTACATACATTTTTCTGCTTTACATTTCTCACTTAGAATTGTAACAATCAAAGCATTTGAGGATTGTGTTTTGCAATATATGGAATTACCAAACAGAAGCTTTATATTCTTTAAACACATAAAAACAAATGTAATTCCCTTTCAAATAATTTTCCAATCATTTGGTTCAACTCCAAAAGTATTTTAAATTAATCAGTCTGTTTTACACAGAAAATCTTCCAAAGATACAGCATGACATTTTTAAGGAAATAAATATATAAAAATACATTGTGGCGCAATTATGAAACACTCCATTTTAATAACGTAGGAAATGAGTGGCAGAGTCTTCATAAAAGTAGTAGTGGAGCTATTGAACCATATTTCTATGGATATTATAGCTGACTCAAAAAACCTGGAATTTTGTAAAAGCAGGAAACTGGCTCTTAACTTTCTAATTTTATACTTTCCTGAGTTTGACATTATTTGTAGTTCTTTGTTTACATCCCTGCGACAAATGTATTGTTGAATTGTCCAGATGCTTTTGCTCAGATCAGTATCTTTCCTGTCTAGTTCTTTTTTGAGTATTGCCTGCAATTTCTCCTTGGTATATCTTTTTGATAATGCCAAGAGGCTTGAAAGACAAATGTTATCCTTTAAATGATAATAATAATAATAATAATAATAATAATAATAATAATATTTATTATAATAATATAGCCATTAATAATGATACAACTAATAATAATAACAATCATCATCATAATAATCATAATCATAATCATAATCAAAATCATAATAATACATTAGAAGACATTGCACAAATCTCCAAACAAATCCAACACAGATTAAACATGCTAAATACCCATCAGCAGAAATTTCTATCTTTATCTGCGATCCCTCGGCATGTTTCCCACATAAAGAAATTGACAAGTATTCGAAAAGCTTGACAGAAACATTTCTGTAGTATCAAATTCTATAACCATAGCTCACTGGCTAAAACTTTGAGGCTCAACTTGCATACTGACCATAATAATCCAGAAGATATTCACAGATCTGGTTGATGATAGATCTGATTACAATTGATCAAAACAGAAGAGACCCAGTGGTTATAAATATCTTATCTCGATTTCTCTTCACTTTTAAAGCTATTCAAGGTGTTTTTAAAAGGACTCTCACCCACAATAAATACTAGTGGAATGCTTCATTATAGAGTCCTCGTCCAGATACTTGCTGCATCTGGATGGGCTCAACCTTGAACACAAGGGAAGTTTTTATTATTTTTCAGGGATCCAAAATTATCTATGGTACCTTAATAATAATTTATGAGATGGTGCTTTGACAAAGTTAAAAACAGCTAGTGATGTTGTTTGAGAGCATTAGTATTTCCAGCGTGCGCAAGTCAACATGTTTCGGTCAATACACCTTGTCCCGTAGCGTCAATTGGCTTCCTTCAGGACCAATATAAGAACCCATGGCCTGTTTATTTCAGATTATTTACCTCACTACTTAGGATTTTGCATTCATGACATTTACTCATTCAAGCATGTCTTACATACAAAACGACTAGTCAAATTCTGGATAAAATACCCTCATGAAGTCCCATGAGGTATTGGAGGGTGGTGGAACTTATTTTCACACTTTCGTCAAACAGAAGCACCAGACTTTTAGTCTATTCAATTCCTCCAAATCCTGTTACCAATGAACTTGTTTTAGAAACATGCAGAAGGTTCCCATGAGCGGCCAACAGAACTACAAATTCTGAATAATGGCAGACTTTGTGCTAAACAAATGCCACTAATATTAGTGAGAGACTTTGTACTCATGAATGTTAAATTTAATAAATTGTGGAAAGGATAAGAAAATGTGTTGTACTTCTTTATTGTGAACTTTTATGTTGTTCCAGGTCTGAGCAGACAGTTCTCTGCTTGTGCAATAAATGCAAATTGTGCACATCTTTTGCTGAATCTTAATTTGCCAGCCACAGTCACAATTACACATTGGCAAATCAATATTTCAACAAGTGGCTTCTACTTCCTGTTTTGCTGCTGAAGCGCAAGACCTGTCATCCTGTCATGTGGTTTTTGCTGTACATTTTGGCATACTTACCTAACAGCTAGACAACATATCATAGGGAAGAAACTGACAAATAGTATTACAAACTGGGGGATGAGATTTCACTGAAAAAGTCATTTTTCATAAATTTCACATAGATTACCTGCCAGAGTGTGTCAAACTTCTTTCCATCTGGGATAGATAGTTTCCCAGTTTTATCTCTGTCAATACGGTAGTGTAGCACTTTTCCATCATTAAGCAAACACAGAGCGTAGGACCCTTTGTCATCTCTTTCTCTGATTCTGTAAAAGAACAAATGAGTTCAGTTGTGTATTAATGGTCACCATTGCAATTTAATGCATTGAAATTATATATATATATATATATATATATATATATATATATATATATATATATATATATATATGTTAGCAAGTACAGACGATCTTCAAGTAATCCCAATGCAAGACATTTATATCTTCAAGGAAAAAGTCCTACTTTGGGTTATTACTCTCATACAAAACAAGGCCTGTGGGTTGTAAAAGGTCTCTTCATAAAAGAAGGCAGCAGACATCATTTACAATCAACATATAGTATAACATCTTGAGATAATTTTTACTTCAAAGTGAAAAAGAAGAACATTTACTGTCATTTACTCTTGGAGTTCAAACTTGACATTTTGCAAAGAAATCTGTTCAGTTTGTGTTATATTAAAAATGGAAAGCAGCATTGCACCCTGCTCTAATGAATACACCAGTTAAGGTAATTCATCTAACAGGTATTTTTTAGTGGGGACAGGATCTGGCTGAGTTGGATCATTGGTCTCTTCAAAAATTCTTAATGTGTAAAAAAAAGCTATAATGTCAGAAATGCATCAAGGTGGTGTTTTATTACAAGGGAGTGGAAAGGGCCAGATACGCCCGTAGGTTATTAACTATTTACATTAAGCCATTCTTACCCAGAGCACATCCCAGATATAGTTAATTTACATGGGGCGAGATTATCCATTGACTGTCAAAGAAATATTAAATGAAGAAGAATTATTAAGGTGATCCATCAATAAGTGTAGTAAAAAGAGCTGACATCCAATGACACTTATCCATGTTTCACTGCATACATTACATGAGAGAGCATGAAGATTTTGCTCTACAGAGATTGAGAAAGATTAATCACATGTATATTTGCTTAGTCAATGTGGTTCCCCCATTTCTTTTTAAGGTGCCATACAAAACCTCACGAATTGTGCCTCCTATTTAATTGACAAACGTTTAACATATGGTGTACGTATTTCCAAAAGGAAAGCAAGTTGATGCACACTTTGTAGTGATATGGCTTTTGAGAGGACTCATTTGACATGAAGTAGATGAGCCTGTGCTGGAGAATATAATCAAATCATATCTAACCATTTCCAGGAAATGCCAGAACGGTTATAACTGTGAGAAGCACATGCAATGTCGTCTGACAGCTTTGGTGTGTGCAAAAAAGAAACATTTGACCAGAAGAAGTAAGGACTGAGTCTTGATCTAGACATTTTAGGGCTACCTTTGCACCAGCTGAACAATATTTAGAACCTGCTACAGGCAGTGATAGCTGTTTGGAGGGCCCCATGATATGTACTATTCAAAAACGTACAATAAGAGGTAAATAGAGTAGACTTTGGGTCAGACTATTTCAGGCACTGGCTTGCATGTGTTTTTATGTGTTGTCATTGCTTGGATGGGCTGCCGGGCTACAATGTCCCACTTGTATTTCCACTGGATTACACTGGATTGTGGATTACACTGGATTGTGATGGGAGTATTAACTAATAGTCAAGGCAGACTACAGATGTAACATGCAGCTTGAGGCACAGTGTGTGTTCTTTGATTAGTTTGCTTACACAACCATATTTTAACTGCAGATGTATGTCTTTTTTAGAAAGTTCTTGATGTTTGAATTATGTAACCTTTCATTCAAGCACAAGGATATTCACTATTCAACTATACTTTTCTGTAGTGACAACGTGTTGGATTTATGGCTCTTTTGTTGATAAAATACACTCTAACTCAGCTAATGCAGCCTGCTCATCAACGGGGTCCTAGTGCCAGGTTCCATGTTGCTGTATCCCAGGATTGGCTTCATTATCGGATTGGGGTAATATGATAGCTAGGGAAACCAATAAAAAGTAACCAAGCTGAAAACGAATACTATCCCGGATAAAGTGCGGGACCTACTGGCATACTTACTCCTTGTTTAGCTTCATTTTTCGTTTTACTCTTTTTCAAATTTTCATTTTTAGATTACTCATAATTTCATATGTAAAGACATTATGGCCCATATTTATACTCGGTTTGGGCTGAATTAGCGGAATTTTTTTTTTCCGTTAATTCAGCGCAATCCTAACTCCATATTTATAATTTTGTGCTAGAAACGTCTAGCGTCAAAGTTATGGAGTTTATGTTATTTTCTGGAGGGGAAAACCATTGATGCAAGGTAGGCATTCCCGTTGAGAAAAGGACGATATGGCATTTGCGCCATATTTACACCTCCCCCACATAGAATCCAGCACGGGGGAATGGGGGCCTTAAATAATGGCGCTAAGCTTGCTTAGCACCATTATTTAACGCCTGGGTCTGGGCAGGTGTAAGGGCACCTGTGGGCATATTTCCATGGTAAGAGACCATGGATATTGCCCACAGGTGCCCTTCCCTGGCCCCAGAGACACCCCCACCCACATCTACCCACACCAGGATGTCACCTAAGGATGGGGGATCCTGACTTGGGACCCCCTGCATGGCGCTGGCTCCAATGGCCATGCTCAGGGGACATTTGTCCCCTGGGCATGGTCATTGTGGTGGTGGGCATGGCTCCTGCCTTTACTAAGACAGGAGCCATGTCCATGAGGCTTGTGCACCAGAAAATGGCACTACACTGCCGAGAGGCAATTTTTTGGCTCCAAACAGTGTAGTGCCATAATTTGGTGCACAAGCCCCGGTTCCCCCTACACCTCCCTGCCCTGTTAGAGTCCTTTCCAAATGGACGCTAACAGGGCCTTAGCCCCGGCTAGCTCCATTCCATAAATATGGCCCCCAGCCGGCGTCTAGGAATGGTTCTAGCCGGCGCTATACTTTTGGGCGCCAAAAAGTATAAATATGGGCCTATGTTTTTAAAATGACATGTAGTTTTCAAGGTTATTTGTGAAACTTTAGTCGAATTAAAAGGGAAATATGGCTGTGCTTCATAAAGCGAAACCTGAGTACATTCTGTCACGATTTCTATTAAACTACTGTATACCTTATTTTATTTGTAAAAAGATAGCTATTCCTATTAAAGGAAGTACACTTTTCCACCAATAGGCAGACCTACTTGACACTTCTTTACCTCCCACATAAATGCACCATATCTAGTGCCCCACAAAACTAACAGAACCTAAAATCCCATAAAACACCCCCCAAAATGACATCACTTTCTCTACAAAATGTGTGTTGCGGAAAAGAACCGGAACATAGCAGTCCATTGCAAATATCAAAGAAAAACACTTCACGTAGAAAGATATTATTTTGAAAGATAGGATAAGTGTCAAAAGTTATGTCTGACTTATATTGGCAATATATCTAATGTTCTGTGCATTTGATAATGTAAAAGCTTTTGGAAAGCTTATGTGCAAAACTGGGTGTATATCCCAATAATATTCTGATAATTCTAAGACTCGCACAGAGATCCTCGAAAATAAATTGCCAAGGAACATTATGAGATCACCATACAGGTCCAGACAATGCAGCTCATCAATAAATAAGGATATCTTACTATCACCTTGAATCCAATACTTCTTCTAATCATTACTTCCTAGTCATCTCTTCGACTACACCATTACTTTAGTAGTTAATACTGTTAACTAAGCAACTAGACATATTACAGGGAACTGTAAGTTAGCATTATGCTTAGAATAACATTATTATTATTTAAAGTTAATTCATTTTTTAGTTTTAGGACTATGGTTAGAATTACATTTATTTAATTTATCATTAGGATTACAGTTACCACTCGGGTAAGAATAAGGTTTCTTCTATTTAAGTTATCATATTTAGCTGTATCCTCATTTAGAGTAATGATTACAGTTGGAATTATTTTTAAACAAGGATACTTTTTTCAGTTAATTTAATATAGCTAAGGTCAATTTGTAATATAATACAATGCAACATAGTTTTATTTACAGATTTGGGCATCTAATGTCTGCTGAAATCTGTCTTCTGAAAAGGATTACTATACAAACCCCTTGAAATCCATGAGTTGGTTCCCACTGAACACATAAATGCACATAACTCAAAATGTTTTCTTGGGTATGAGTTTTTTACAGTGCTCCAAACATAAACCAATTTGCAAACTACCTGCAGAAACTGGCCATACTGAAGCTACTCAGCAGAGACTTTAGATCACGTTACAGGGCGCTGTAACTTCAGTCAGTAAAAGAGGAGTTTTTATTAATGTATTTAGGAGTTTTATAAAGAAACACCTGTCAGCACACTGCTAAAGCAGTTTGCAATGCTACGCAGTATATAAGTATAAGTGGTCAATGTTAGACTGGGTCAAGCATAGTGCCATCCAAAACAATAGTCTTAGTGTTTTTTTTAAATGGCGATTAGTAAATTTTGATCTGAAGCTGGGGATCAAGGCATTCCACAATCTGCCCAGTGATCTCTGTTTGTGTATCTATCAATAGAAAGGTCCATTATTGAAGAAGGTACAACTAGGATCACTGTATCTTCATGGCTGAGGTTTAATAGGGAGACAGATGCTTAGGGAAGCATATTCTGTGTTCCAATAGACCCTGCAGGTGGTGCAGAGGATAATGAATTTGATTAAACTTAAACAGTCCTTGGTCACAATTTGTCAGTTTTAGGTATGGTTTGTATCCTTTGCAGGATGATTGAGAGCGATTTTGTGAGCCTTGTGTGGACATTTGTCAGAAGAGAGAAAGGGTTCTTCTGAACATGTATGGCTGCAGATCTACTGCTTTAAATGCAGCACTAATTTGGCATGTTGATGATAGATGAGAGATGAATATGATCACCCAGTTTCTTGCTTTTTTGATGTGGATGTGAGATGAAGGGGAAAGTAACCAGACTTGTAGGTAATCATAAAGGAAGATTACTCTGGTCTTTCCCTTCCAATACCAGGACCTTCTTGATGTCTCCAATAAAATTGTGAATGAGTTAATTCAGGCACATATTGTTTAGCGATAACATGATGTTTATATAGCTCTCTATTCAAATATTTCAGTTTATGGGCCTGATTCACAAAGGTAAACTTAGACTTTGGTCTAACCTTAGACCAAAAGTCTAAGTTTACAAATTTGGGAACTCACAAAGGGCATTTATAAGTACTATCTTTTGGTCCGCATTTGGGACGGAGACCCACTCTAAACTACGATTGCCGGGGAGACAGGGTGGACTGGGTGCCTCCTCACTGGAATCATATTACCTAGCGGCACAGCTCCACTGGATATCCTCTGGATATTCCACTGGCTGGCAGGAAGCAACTTATATGAAACCACCACAGATAAGCCCTCCCCCATTACCAGTTAGCTTTCTCTGTCAGTTCTTACTGCTCTCAGTCACACTCCACCATTCATGGTCGCTACATGCCTGGGTGGCCCACAAATGTCCAGCCCGAATATTCCATTTGACATGACATATCATGAAATACGTCCCCGAGATCCCCTTCCTTGAGCTGTCTCTGCTTACTGGTACCCTCAAGATGAAGGACTTGACTGCTTGCCACACCAGATCAACTGAAACAATAGGTAACCTGTTCCATGATCAACACCTGTTAATATTTGACCAATTATGGCAAGACTATAATATCCCCCTGGTCAATTCCTCCTCTACTGCCCACTAATGGCAATGTGCCACCAAATATGGCACAGGGCACATGACAAACCCTCCACACATGCTTTCGTCAATGCCTTATACACCGGGTGTCACCTGATCACATAGTTACAAAAAGCAAATAGAGAACATACAGAGGTCTCCCTTTCTCCCCTATGACAAAAATGGAGGATGACTTAGAGCCGGCACTCCACAACTCAAAATGAGCATTGGCACTTGAATCAGCCCAAGTCATCTCTCGAAATGCACTGTTCAAGAGCATACAATACACACTCTTATACTGGGCCTATTAGACCTCGACAAAGCTAAACTGCATATTCCCTACAGATCACCTCAACTGTCCCTTATGACACTCTGAAACAGCAAATCTCTGGCACATGCTGTGGGAGTGTCTCACTTTAGCTACATATTGGCAAGTAATCCACGATGCCTTAGGGTCTGTTACAGAACTCCCATCCCTGAACGCATGGGAAGCAACAGCTCTGGGGATCTATAAGCGAGATAAGAAACAAGCAGTTTGGGCCCGCTTTGCAATCCTGGCTCTATTACTTGCTAAGTGACTTCTGACCCTAAAATGGAGGGCTCCCCAGCCACCATTCCCAACAAAATGGTAGTTGATTCTTCTCTTTTGGGGAAAGGCTGAAAGCATGAACCTGCACTACGAGGATGCCCATCACCTCCGTTAGCAAACCTTAGCAGAAGCATGGAACATTATACTCATGCAGTTCAAAAGGAGTTGGGGGAAACAGATGCCCTTTCTACCTCCTTGGGGTGCTTAGCTGCAACTCCCCCTTCACCACCTCATCTGTGGGATAGATGCCTCAGACTGCCCTCCCATGTTGCCCCTGACACCAGCCATTTTACACCTCAACCATGGAATGTGACTCTCACCACCTAGAGTCCTAACTGTTCCCCCGTCTGCTGCCACCCCTACTTGACACCCTGTTCACTTCTGCTTGTGCTGCTATGTAATATCACCCCCACCTCAAGTTCCATGTCCCAGAGGGATGCATATTCGAAGATGACAGACTGGAGTGGCATTCTCCTTGACACACCAAGCACTGACCACTCAGTTAGATAATACTTTGCACATCCCAGCGCTGGAATATCAACACTGTTAACTCCTGATCCAAAACTATCTTGTAACTCACTGCGAACGTACCTCCAGACTGACAAGTCTGTGTTGCCAAGTTACAACTAAAATGTTCATGTTATGATAACTCTGTCATCTTGTATTAAAATTGAAATCAAAAAGACAAAACCTCCATAAAAAGAAATTGCAAAAAAAAAATCAGAGGTTATGTCATATATACAAAAAATAAAATACGGTGCCAGGATTTTGGAAAATCCCATTTATCCATTGACGCCATTGGGCCAGCTGCTTGGTTCAAATGTCTGAAATTCTGGCTCAACCTACAGCATTTTGCAGATGTTAAAATTTTGCAGGTGACTGATATCTCAGCTGATGAGCCACTGTTAGGGCACTACTGTAGTGCAAACTGGGAGCAAAATAATCCAAGTTATCTTGAAACCCGACCACTCTGAAGGGTAGCAGTCTGCCAGTGATGAATTGCAAGTACTCAAAAGAGGCATAGAAAAATTAGCTGATTAATATGAGGGGAATCCCTTGTTCAAGACAGACGTATAAATGTGATCTCGCAACAGCTATCTTGCATTATTGATAACAGGATTTTTCTCACAATACAATGGCATCAATCTGCCACTACTGGCAGACCACCCCCTTGTGGTGCCTGGCTAGCATGCTTGGAATCCAACTTTAGTGCTCCCATGTGCACTAGCTGTTGATGGAGTAGGTGGTGCTCATGTGAGTAATACCATGGACTGGTGCTGCAGAAGAGATATTCTGTACAAAGGAGGCACACTTCTTAAGCTCTTCATGCACTATTCTAAGCCAAGACATTCTTTTAGGTTTGATCCTAATACCTTCATGCTTTAAGTAAGGGCAATATACATTTCACGGTGGCCACCACACTAACATTGATGACAGGTTATTCCCTTTTTGGAATTTATCCTGCTCACGTCCAAACAGTGGAGCTCAAATAATTACTCTTCTGCATCCCACCTTTCATTGACCTTTTATGCCCCCAACTCTTCACGACCCCATAGGTTTGGCCTAGCCACTTTACCCTTCATGTATGTACCAGAGTCAGCAAAGATCATGTCTGTGTCTGGTGAGACAGCAAATGTCATTCTTGTCTGGTATGCTCCTTGTCTCAGAAATGATTTAGCAGTGACCTAATAACATGAGCTACAAGTCAGGACAGCTTCCAAGATGGCTATTGCAGTTAGGTTCCAAGTTGGCAAACAAGAGCATTTTCTGTGGCTATAAAGTCCTCAAAAAAGTAGTGATCAACAGTGGAGTCCAGCTCTTCTGATGAGAAGATGCTCATCGACTACACAAGACTGTTTCACAATCACGTTCGAAATACGGTATTGCTGTAGAGCCAAGGAAAAATACATTTCAAAGGAAGAGTGACTTATTTCTAGCATAAAGAAACAAAGTGCCATGTGTTATAATGGAAGGAAAAGTTAGATGTATCATCATAACATTCATATAACAGTTGTGTTTATAGCAGAAATAATTTGGTATGCAAATGTAGCTTATGAGTGCTGCAGCAGGGCATCAAAACCTTTCGACGAGTATTTCACAATCATTGTAAGACAGAATTAGTGGCAGATTTGAGAGTCCCTACCGCCTCCTTGCACCACATTAGTATAATATTTGTTAATAGTAATGTGGCCCAACGAGGCCAAAATCACAGCGTCAAATTTACAAAGTGGCGCAATGCATGCATGCATGGCGCAGAGAAATCTAGGAGATTTCTTTGTGTCATTTTGTCCGGCACTTTTAATGCCTGCTCAAAGCAGGCGTTAAAAAGAGGCACACCATTGTTTACAAAGGGCCTCAATCGGCTTTGCAGGATTACCGTCAACATTTTTTACGCTAATCCTGCAAAGCTCCGAACTAGCGTCAAACATTTTGACGCTAGTTCCCTAACTACCGCCATGGTGCGCCGTATCTTAGATACAGCACACACATGGTGGCATTAGGGGGGGCACTAAGGGGCGCAAGAAAAGAGGTGCTGCACTACGTGCTGCGCAACTTGTACTAAATCTGGCACTTAGTTTTGTGGAGTGCATGAAAACATATATCTTTTTATAGGTTGAGAGATTTATTTCTCATATGCATGAAAACAAAATGTAACACGTTATCATGGAATAACCTGCCAGGCTAAATACGGAATATACGTGTAAGGGCTGCAGCTAAAGAAGAAAGAACTCTGAGTATGCAGTAGAACTGTAGATATGCAGATATTGATGACGCAGAAAAAGAGGGTTCGATATATATTCATGTACACTGTGTAACCGACATATATATTGAAGTGTGATTTTAAGTAAAAGAAATAGTGTACGAGGGAAATTGTGCCCTCGGGGCAGTTCGCCATCATTATAAAGGAGCTTTATTAATCATGAAGTATTAAAAATGTATTAATCCGGCATAATCGCAAATGCATGCCATGATTTCTTGTTTGAAAACTGTTTTGCTTAGCTTAAATTTAGTACAGGCTTTGGCCTAGTTGCTTGGTTTCAAATTCTAACTGCGTGATTCTTTTTTTCCTTGAATTAATGAAATATATTCTTGCTTGAAGTTGTATTTTTCCAGTAGAAACTGGCTGGTACACTTATCTCCAAGGTTTCGTGCTAGGCCGGTTACATCCCCTTTGATACAAGGTCAGTCTCTGCAGGTGCAGACAATGAAGGTACAGATAGTAAAATAATTGGCAAACCATGATACAATTTGTGTTCCAAGGCGCCAAGGACAGTGTATGCATAAATGGGCGCTAGTAAAAGACAATTTTTGATTGGACAATTTGAAGCCAACCTATGAACCCTCCAATGGAAGACCCAACAGAATTTGGAATGTTTCTTACTTAAACCCACCGGACACAGAGAAGTCAGCCATTTTCCTCGATGCCAGTTTGAAGCCTGATGCCAGACTCCATTTTGGACGACACCCTGATGCCCTTTTCTCTATCTGAGAGAAAGAGACTTTAAGAATTCTCACCCTAGAGAATTTAACTTTGATTTGCCCTGCCTTGCCCATGCAGTAACTTTGCCCTATTCTCCTTGCCGTTGCAAGGAAGCTTGCCCTTAACTTTGCCCCTTTGAAATTTACCCCATGCTGATCAACCGGTACCTGAAGGACGAAGACTTTTCTTGAATGCTGATTGTATTTGGTAAATATGAAAGGATAAATGTATTATGCATTGTGTTTTTTTTCCTTTTAGGTACCAACTGCTATTTTGATAGGATCCTAGCTAGAACTTTTCCAAATTTGTGTTGACTAAATTCGTTTTGCATGAAGTCCCACATGCCAATGCTAATTAGAGGTTAGTCGAGGTATTCATTCAATGTATCATGAAGAATTGAAATCTTGTTATGCTGACCGAATGTATGCAATTAGTCAAATACAGTTAGTTACATTGGTGATTTGCATTGCTATAACAGAGTGTATCATTATTCAGATTTTGCGTAGATTGCGTTTCTTCCGCCGTTATGGACAGCTAGTAATGTTCATATACATATATCAATTGGTTTTGAGACACATATATATCGTGCTAGCTTTGTTAATATAGGGAAATAAATTCACTAACTTTTAATAAACTGGTGTGGTTATTCATGACTGAAAGGTCATGGTGCGCCGAAATACCAACTGTTATTGATTTCTGATGTGTTATATTGATCTATTAAGTGAGTGCTGATAACCGATTACAACAGTTATTGATTATTGATCTGAGTGACTTGACTATTGAGGATGAGGAGAGCCCGACTCGGTTAAAAGATTCACCGACCTCCAACGTGTCCAGGTACAAGTAATTTATAAGGGCTGGACGCGTTATCAGTAGATGGTAGCAGAGATTGATGGTTTAGCCCTTTGGGACCCCATCCGAACAATAGACAGAGTCAGGTTAGAATTTTCTTTGATAAAACAAGTTGGAGAGATGATGATGCCCTAAGTCCCCGATGACTTTCCCGGGATCTCGAAGCTTGCGAATGAGGAACATGCAGGTATGAGAACGGTCTCAGCGTTTCTAGTGACGGTATGAGTGAAGTTAGGGTTTCGCACTTGCACAGCTTATCGCTGCAGATTAATTGAGAAGTTTGTGAGGATTTTAAGGGGGGTTAAAAGATATTAGAGGAGTGTTACTCCAAAAGGTGTGAGAGTAGGGAAGTCGTCGAACTTCACATGTGTGTGGCGCTTTGAGCAGAAAAATTGTCCACGTGGTTGTTGATGTTGAGACGGGCCCTGCGAGGTCAAGAGACTCCGGAGTATGTTGAAAAGTGTATGTGACACTTGTTTGATGTTGTGATCTGGTCGGTTTAATAGGTTGATCGGGCGTGGTCAACAAGTCGGTATGAATGTTGCAGAGTGAAAGAAAACTTCGACTTTGAGATTTGACGAATTCTAAAGTGCACTAGAATAGTTCATTGATCAGTTGAGAGTAAAGTTTGCGGGTCAAATTTTGCTTGCGAAAGTGGGAAACCGAGAAAGATGGAATAACTGCCGAGGCTAGTGAAAAATCCCTAAGGTTTCTGAAGCGGTTGTGTTACCCTTCCTGTAGTAAACCGACAGATCTGTTTTATTCTTTTGGTTAAGTGCTCGCGTTATATTGCAGAAATTAGTTTATGAGTGAAGCCGAATGAAAAGAGGACAAGCCGCAGGACTTTGTCAGCCGCAGTGTGTGAGTGTGACGTCACTAGGAGCCGCGCTGGGATAGGTCGGTTGGTGAGAAGGGTCGCGCACGGATTGGACGCAGTCCGTGAAGCGCAATTGGAAGGGGAAAGGCAAGCGAAGAGTATTCCGGGAATTAAAGTCACTTATTGATTACATATTGTCAGAAAAACAAAAGACGGAAGGATGACATTTTTCAAAGCATTTAAGAGTGCCATGAGGGGAGATGTTTATATTAAAGCAAATGTAGGAGAAGAAACACCGCCTGAGGGTACACCAGCTTACATCGTCATTGAAGAAAAGGGTGTAGCGCCGTGTCTTTGGCTAAAGTAATGGTGCAAATTAACAGAAAAACATGGAAGTGTAGCGTTCCCTATCCACGGGTCGTTTAACCTAAGGGTTTTAGAAAATCTGAGGTTTGCGCTATACGACATGAAAGTACCCCCAAGGCCAGCACAGTTTGAGGCATTGGCAATTTGGGAGCTAATAGCTAGAAATCAACAACAAAAGAAATTTGAGACAAGAATAAGGAAAGTAGAAAAGACCCTAGCGGATGCTAGATGGGACAGCACACAAAAGGTTTGGAGATCAGACGTATTGCAGGGAATTAAATTGTTTCCAGCGATTACCGAGGAAGAGGAGACGGAAGGAAGGAAAGCCACCTGTAAGACAAACAGGAGTCAGTCCAGGGAAGGAGAGAGCAATAGAAACTCGAAAAGGGGAGACGAGTCAGATGATGAGGAGTTCATTATACAATTACTGAAGGATCGCCCACCACCATATGTGGAAAGCGAAAAAGGCTCAAGCATTAGTACTGCCCCTCCAGAACCAGTACAGGGTAATGTGACGCCAAATTTGAGAAGATCTCAGAGGCCGAGCAGTTCTGACATGCCTTTCTCACCACGAATACCACGGGTTCAGAGGATGTACCCAGACGTGCCAACATTGAAACCTGCTGATAACTATCAGCCACAGGTCCAAAGGCACTATTGCGATGAGCATAATGTGGGAATGACTTCCGATTCAATGGCGCAGGAAGGACAAAACTATCAGAGACCGACATTGATTCAAGCTGAATCAACACAGTTCTCGATGCCCCAAAAGCAGACACCAGAAGTGCGAGTGGTAGAAAGCCAGTTAGGTATGCCAGCAATGATGAACCACAATGTGGGGATTAACATGCCACAGAATTCGGGGAACAGACAGAATCCAGATGCAATATCTCTACCTATCACTGTAGGTCCACCAGTACCACTGTACATACAGGCAAATTCAAGCACCAGCGACCAAGGGTTAATGATACAGAATGGGACAGGGAGAAGATGCATAGAAACCACTCCAGAGACAACTCCGATAGCGGCACTGCCAAATGGATCTGGGTCCTTGTCGGAGTTTAGTCCAATTCCAATTTGTGCTCCGTCAACCGTGGTAAGGTCACATCCACCACTATTAGTACCGTTAACCTCACAGACTGAAACATTACAGAAACCGTCGATGGCAGTTGATGTAACTGCTACATTGATGGGACTGAACGCGCAACAGTTGACACAATGGTTCAACAGCCTGAACTCCCCACAGAGTACATCAAGCGGGAAGGGAGAAGAATACCTGAATAAAATAAGGTTGGGGATGGAGGCAGATGAACTGGTAGAAGGAACAATGGGTTTGAACAGATTAGAATCATACACAGAGGAAGAACTAAGATACATGTGCCCTAGGATTACAAGAGAAGTGAGCAACATACATAAGAAGTTACAAGAAATTGCAGACAGAAACGAGATCGATATAGGTAAGACCAAACACCTGAGCAGAAGTTACAGGTTAGACGTCGAGATAAAAGATTTTGAACACATGAGATCCGCAGGGATGAAAACACACCTTAAAGAGATACTGCAGGGTGCACAGGTTTGGAGATGTTTAGACAAGTGGGAAAGCAGGTGGGTCAAGAAAAAGGATAAAAAGAAGGAAAACACTTCAGAACGAAGTGAGAAAAAACAACAGAATGACGATCTGATAACCATGTTACCAATGAGAGAGACAGCAGGGGGAAAACTTGTGCATGTACCATGGCACAGGTGCGATATTCAATCCTTTACGGATGACTTTCCCAAATTGAGAGAGAAGCCGATTGAGTGGTATCAACAAACGGATAGATTTGTGAAGCTCGCGAAGTGTCTCTGGGAAGACCTGAATACCTTATTTGAAATTGTGGTTCCGGCTGATTTGTGGGAAGATTGTAAAAGGGCTGTCGGTTGGCCGACGAGTGAACCAGAGAGAGATAGGGACACAGGTGCGCCATCACCTATGGTAATGAGTTTGTACCACAAGGTGATCGAGCACTTGAAAACCAAGGTTGCGTCGAAAAATGTGGATTGGCAAAGGATTGACAGGACCGCTCAAGAGGTTAAAGAATCTATACACGCGTATTATGAGAGGTTGTTGAAAGCGTTTAAAAATTACAGTGGCACGGAAACGATTGAACCAAAAGACATGCTCCATTTTGTGTTCAGGTTTGTGGAAGGGCTGAGACCCGAAATTAGCCAGATGATTAAATCGCATTTGATTTGTTGGCAGTCAAAGTCGATCGATGAAGTGTTGAATTATGCAAAATACTGCAGTGATGAGATTGAGACAAAGCAGAAAAGATTGAAGGAAAAGGTGATGGTGATGCAGCTCAGAGCAGCTCAGACAGGTTTACAAGGTTTGCAAGGGTTTCAACAACAGATGCCGCAGCAGCAGCAACAGGGAAATGTTATGTTCCAGCCACAGATGAGAGGCAGAGGTCGAGGAGGTTTTGTGAATAATGGTCCAGATTTGAATACCGTTATGATTCCAAATGGTATACAGGCAATGAAGAAGGTGATGCCATGTCACACGTGCGGAATTGTCGGGCATTGGAAACGGGAGTGCCCAATGATGGTGCAGGAAGGTGTAGGTCAGCAAAACAATGATGTCAATGCATTTCAGACTATGAGAGGACCGAAACTGAGAGGTCCGAATCCAAATTTTCAAAACAATATGAACCAGATGCAGGGTCTACAACCCATGCAACCGCAACAGGTGCAAATGCCTCGTGTGCAAATGACACAATTGCAGCCAATGCAACAGCAGTTTCCTATGGTACCTAATCAGCAAATGCAAATACCCTTAGCACCAATGAATCAGCAGCAAGCAATGCTTCCTCAACAGGTCACGGGTCAAGGAATGAATCAAAATGACACAGTACATCAGTTCCCGTTACACAGTGAGAATGGAATAAACGATGCATGGGAGAGTGAAAGTTCAGATGAGGAGGGAAATTGTGTGCTTGCAGCATCCTTGGAAGTTGATCAAAAGGGCCCGTATGTGGAGGGAAGAGTTATGGGCCATCGTGTTTCATTCTTGGTTGACACAGGAGCTACACGTTCCACTGTTAGGAGCATTGAAGTACCAAATTTGCCACTTTCAGGGAGAACAGTTCAAGTAGTGGGAGTAGCAAATAGGTACCTGACGAACCCAATCACAGATCCAGTACAAGTCAGAATTGGTAACTATCAAGGGTCGCATAATTTTGTGGTATGTGACTCAAGCCCGATATCACTGTTAGGGAGAGAACTATTGTGCAAATTGGGATGTTCGATTATGTGTTCGAACGATGGAATTAGAATTCAGACGAGCAGTGATGGGGAAGAAGAGGACAGTGTAGAAGGGGATGAGATGGAAACTGTCGATGAAGAATATCCTCTGATTACCCTTTTTCCGATGATCACTGAAGCAGATATTCCAGCTGAATTACGGGAAACAGTCGGAAAAGAAGTGTGGGATATGACAGGAAAAGAGGTGGGATTGGTGAAAGGAGTGGAACCAGTGAAAGTGACCGTAAAACCCAATGTAACCTTTCCCCAGACCCCACAATACCATATGGCACAAGACACCCTCATGAAAGTCGCCCAACTCATTGACGAGTTTGTAAAACAGGGAGTACTGAAAGAAGTGTTAAGCAGTCCATGTAATTCACCAATAAAGGGACTAATAAAGCCAAGTGGAAAGGTCCGAATTGTGCAGGACTTGAGGAAAATAAATGACATCATAATTAAATGCTGCCCTGTAGTACCAAATCCAGCTGTGATAATGTTTCAAGTCCCTTGAGATGCCGAGTGGTTCTCAGTCATCGACTTGTCACAAGCATTCTTTTCGGTGCCTCTTCATGAGGACAGCCAATTTCTCTTTTGTTTCAAATTCTTAGACAGAGTTTACAGTTGGTGTCGAATTCCTCAAGGGTTTTCGGAGTCACCGTCAATTTTCAATCAGATTCTAAAGAAAGACTTGGAAGCGTTAGAATTGCCATTCGAGTCAACCCTAGTACAGTACATTGATGACTTACAGATTGCATCCAAGACAGAAAGTGACTGCACAGCCGACACCATTGCCCTATTGAACCATTTGGGAAGGAATGGACACAAGGTGTCTCCTTCAAAATTGCAGTTCTGTCAGAAGAAAGTGAAATATTTGGGTCATCAAATAGAGAAAGGGTCACGGAGAATATTGAAGGAAAGAATAACAAGTGTACTTCAAATGAGTCCACCAAAGACGAGGAGGGAGGTGAGGAAGTTTTTGGGGATGGTGAGCTACTGTCGCCAATGGATTCCCAACTTCTCAACTCTAGCAAAACCTTTACTGAAACTGACCCAGAAGGATGCATTGGATGAAATTGAGCTGAAAGGAGATGAGATGGATGCTTTTATTGAATTGAAAGAATGCATGTGCAGGGCTCCAGCTTTAGGTATGCCTGATTACACAAAGCCTTTCACATTGTTTTGTCATGAACGTGATGCATGTTCCTTGTCTGTCTTGACCCAAGCCCATGGTGGCATAAACAGACCAGTAGCGTATTTTTCAGCTACTTTGGATCCGGTCGCAGCAGCACTGCCAGGGTGTTTGCGCGCCGTAGCAGCAGTTGGTATCAGCCTCACTCAGAGTGAAGGAATAGTGATGGACACCCATTAACAGTCATGGTCCCTCACTCAGTCGAGATACTTTTGACACGTTCCCGAACACAGCACATGACTGGTGCTAGACTCACAAGGTACGAAACAATAATTCTGGGATCACCTAATGTGCAGCTGAAAAGGTGCACTACGTTGAATCCAGCAACCTTGTTTCCCAGTGAAAATGCTGAAATTGAGAACGCTGAAGACATCGAGCACGACTGTCTTCAGGTGACTGAATTTTGCACCAAACCAAGGCCTGATATCAAAGATACCAAATTAGAAGAAAATGATCAAATCATTTTTGTTGATGGTTCATGTTTAAGAGATGCACTGGGTGTATTGAAAGCAGGGTATGCTGTATGTACTGTAACAGGTGTTCTGGAAGCCTCTTGGCTTCAAGGGGTTTACTCTGCACAAGTAGCAGAATTGGTAGCTCTTACTAGAGCATGCCAACTTTCTGCACTAATGAAAGTTACCATTTACACTGACAGCCAATACGGGTTTGGAATAGTGCATGATTTTGGACAATTGTGGTCACAGAGAGGCTTCATGACCTCTTCAGGATCATCAGTGAAAAATGGTGAAAGAATAAGAGAATTGTTACATGCCATTCAGTTACCAGGGGAAGTAGCAATGGTGAAGTGCAGTGCACACTCGAAGGGACAATACTATGTTTCCCTAGGAAATGGATATGCGGATCAAGTCGCAAGGTTTTGCGCATTGAACTGTATATTGCTCAGGGATGAATGGAATTTGATAAGTGAACCAGAACTTGAACAAAGCAAAATATTTGCTCTAAAAGTTATAGATACAATGGACGAATTGAAATCCCTACAGAATGGTGTCAGTGAGGATGAAAAACTCTTGTGGACTAAATCACAATGTGTAAAGAGACTAGATGAATTATGGGTTTCAAGTGAAGGGAAATTCGTTCTTCCAAATAGCCTTTTGACACAGATAGCCAGATTTTACCATGGACAAGCTCATCTTGGGAGGGATGCCATGATTAGGTTATTTAAAACTGATTGGTTTAACCCCAAATTCCGTCAAGTTGCTGAAGCAGTTTGCCACCGCTGCGTCATTTGCCAACAGATGAACGCAGGGAAGGGAACAGTAGTAAATTTGAGCCACATTGGAAGAGCAGGGGGTCCATTCAGCAGGATGCAAATGGACTTCATTGAGATGCCTGTGCATGGAGGCTTGAAGTATGTGTTGGTGATTGTGTGCATTTTTAGTCACTGGATTGAAGCATACCCTACACGCAGAAATGACAGTCTCACAGTTGCAAAACTACTCTTGAGAGAGTTAATACCACGTTTCGGATTCCCGATCTCTTTAGAATCAGATAGGGGAAGTCACTTCAATAATGAAGTAATAAAATTGCTTTGTGCAGCACTGAACATTGAGCAAAAGCTGCATTGTAGCTACCGCCCTGAAGCATCAGGTCTAGTGGAGCAAATGAATGGCACATTGAAATCAAGAATGGCGAAAATATGTGCATCGACAAATTTGAAATGGCCTGACGCATTGCCTTTGGTACTAATGTCAATGAGAAACACCCCTGACAGAAAGACTGGATTGTCCCCACACGAGATTCTCATGGGCAGAGCTATGAGACTTCCAGCAGTTCCTGCAAATGCGCTTTTGAATATTACAGATGATATGGTGTTAGACTACTGCAAAGGTCTAGCTGATGTGGTTCGATCTTTCTCTCACCAGGTGGAGGCAACCACCTTGCCACCGATCCAAGGTCCAGGACACACCCTGAAAGCAGGTGACTGGGTCGTGATAAAGAAGCACGTGAGGAAGTCGTGTTTGGAACCCCGTTGGAAAGGACCTTTCCAAGTGACTTTGACGACTACCACCGCTGTGAAGTGTGCGGGAGTTCCCAACTGGATTCACGCCAGTCACACAAAGAGGGTGTTGTGTCCCACAGATGAGGAAGTTGAAGCGCTGAAACTGCCAGTACCTGATAACAAAGTGCCGAGCGCTGAGGCAGAGCAAAACAGAACTAGAAGCGAACAGGCAGAAATAGAGGAGGGAGAAATATTCTCTGAGGACGAAGCAACCGATTCACTTGGGGAAGACCAAGGAGGAGCCTCAGACAGCGACGAAGCAGCTGAAGGTAACAAAGAGCCTGAAGCAGCTGAAAGTGACAAAGAGCCTGAAGAAAGCAACGGTGACAAAGGGCTCGAAAGAGGTGAAGAAGCAGGAGAGCCTGATCAGAGGAGGGCTTTCCCAGAAGCAGACGGTACAGAAAAAGAAAAGAAAAACCTGACTGACTCCCCAGAAGGAGAGGACAAGGCAGAACAGAACGAAACTGCTCAAACTTCTTCAGAAGAGATCGCAGGCCCATCAAGTGGACCTAGTGCAAAAAGAAGACCAAGTATATCACCAGTGAAACTGAGAACTAGAGAAACGTTGAACGACAGTGAAGGGCCAAGAGTGAAAGAGAAAAGAAAGGAAGTGTCTGTCGTGGTACCAACATCAAGTGAAGAAAAGGACTTGGCCAAAGAGGAAAGTACCAGTGAGACAGAATCAAAGAGAGATGCAAAACTGAAAAGAAAAAGGATACCGAGCAGGAGGTATTCCGGTCCGGAGTGGGCATACGTAGCCAATAACGATTGGTCAGACGAATTCGTATCCCTCAGCCTTGAGAACGAAGAGGCAGAACTTCATTTTGGAAATAAAAACTTTATGGACTCTGTTGATTGAAACCATTGATCACTTGATTGATTTTCTTTTACCGGCTAAGACATTGCTAACTTGACATTGCTAACCTGATTGACTTTTCAACCGGCTAAGACATTGCTAACTTGATTGACTTTGAAACCGATTTTGAGACAACGCTGCTAACTGATAAGAGACTAAGCTGCTAAAGAAACTGTGTGAACATTGAACTCGTTCAGCTTTGTGAATACCTGCAACTTAGAAAAAAAAAAAAAAAAAAAAAACCCTGCAAATACGCTTTGATAAAGTGTCTTCAGCTTTCTGATTCTATACAGATCATGACTAGCTTCACTACACAGGGGCGTAAAATGAAGTGTTGTAAATACATGTGTATAGGCTTACTGATCGCATGCGTACTAATAATTGTAGCAATAGTTCTTGGAATGCATGGTAAAGGCGAGAGTGAGACGAATGATGCTTCTACTTCTAAACCTATTATCGTTACTGAACTAACAGCTCTGAAGAGACTCGAGCAAGACGAGAGACACTTGCATGATAAGAAGGAACTTTCATCTAACGTTTTCTATCGCTTACTGAGTGAGTATGTTGAGACCATGGATGCGAAAGATTGTTATGTGTGTACACAAATACCTACCTCAGTAGTGGAAGGGGTAACGTATCACAGCATGCCTCTTACGTATGGAATTACATGTAGTATAGTAGCTTCCAGATTTTATGCTCAAAAAGACATTCATTATTTCTATACTAATTACGATGTTACATTTGCATATGTCCCCATAATAGGGCACCTAAGTAAGATAGCTAGAGATTGGTCTGCCAAATTAATGAGGGAATTTTTCGAACCAATGTCCCCTTTCCACACAGCTCACGCACATAGGGAGAACCTTACATGCTTGCTTTCACCAATAGAAATAGAATGTTTAGACCGCACTGACGACAGAAAGAACGAAATGAAGGAGAAATTAGAGAAGGAGTTGCACGAAAGGACGTCTGTAGATAATTATGCTTTTGCCGCAATAAAGACACAAGGGAAAATAGCCTTAGATACATTTCATGTGGGAAGATTTTGTATACATAGATTTCCATCATATTATGACACCGTTTTTGTGGGAACGAGTGAATGTAAACACACATACGCATTTCAACAAAAGTGGACGTTCATGCTGAATGGACAAGACCCAGTTATTCCTGGAGTATATTATATTTGTGGACTCAACGCCTATTATCGTCTTCCTAAAGGATGGTATGGGAGGTGTTATTTGGGAATATTGTTCCCAAAGGTTTACCAGTTAGATGACTTAAAGAAATTTCCAAGGCTGTCTGAATCACATCATGTTCAGAAAAGGGAGACAGCTGCTGGTGTGGTAGGAGATATATTTGGAGCTATGATTCCTTCAGTAGGAGTCATATTGAATTCAATCAAAATACAAAAGTTGTCTACTATTGTGGATAACATGTTGACAAAGTTTTCGGGAGCTATAATCCTGATGGATGCTGAACTCGCTGCAGAAAGAGCTATGACTCTTCAAAATCGGCTTGCCTTAGACATTCTTTTAGCAAAGGATGGCGGCGTTTGCAAAATGCTTGGTACGCGTCACTGTTGTACCTATATACCCGACAACAGTGGAAAAATTAGAACAATGCTTACAAATTTAACTAGAGAAAGTGTAGATTTAAAGGAATTGAAAGAACCCGGAGTTTGGGAGAAAATTGGAAAAGGATTTGCTTCTGTGGGAAATTGGCTCAGCAACGTTTGGAACGGATTGTTACTAAAAATAGTAAAGGGAATATTAATAATATTAATTTGTCTATTAGGTTCTTGGGGAATATGGAAAGCTTTCAAAATGTTAAAAGCAAGGAACAAAAGAAAAAGAGAAGAGAAAATAGAGAACAAAATGGTGGAAATTTATAGGGAGAAGTCAAAAGGGACTAAAAGGAAAAGGGAATTGACTGAAGTGCCAAATTACTATACAGAATTTTAATGGAATAAAATTTGTGGGTAGATTTGATGTGATGACATAATTAGTCATCAGAGGAGGGATTGATGACGCAGAAAAAGAGGGTTCGATATATATTCATGTACACTGTGTAACCGACATATATATTGAAGTGTGATTTTAAGTAAAAGAAATAGTGTACGAGGGAAATTGTGCCCTCGGGGCAGTTTGCCATCATTATAAACGAGCTTTATTAATCATGAAGTATTAAAAATGTATTAATCCGTCATAATCGCAAATGTATGCCATGATTTCTTGTTTGAAAACTGTTTTGCTTAGCTTAAATTTTGTACAGGCTTTGGCCTAGTTGCTTGGTTTCAAATTCTAACTGCGTGATTCTTTTTTTCCTTGAATTAATGAAATATATTCTTGCTTGAAGTTGTATTTTTCCAGTAGAAACTGGCTGGTACACTTATCTCCAAGGTTTCGTGCTAGGCCGGTTACATCCCCTTTGATACAAGGTCAGTCTCTGCAGGTGCGGACAATGAAGGTACAGATAGTAAAATAATTGGCAAACCATGATACAATTTGTGTTCCAAGGCGCAAAGGACAGTGTATGCATAAATGGGCGCTAGTAAAAGACAATTTTTGATTGGACAATTTGAAGCCAACCTATGAACCCTCCAATGGAAGACCCAACAGAATTTGGAATGTTTCTTACTTAAACCCACCGGACAAAGAGAAGTCAGCCATTTTCCTCGATGCCAGTTTGAAGCCTGATGCCACACTCCATTTTGGACGACACCCTGATGCCCTTTTCTCTATCTGAGAGAAAGAGACTTTAAGAATTCTCACCCTAGAGACTTTAACTTTGATTTGCCCTGCCTTGCCCATGCAGTAACTTTGCCCTATTCTCCTTGCCGTTGCAAGGAAGCTTGCCCTTAACTTTGCCCCTTTGAAATTTACCCCATGCTGATCAACCGGTACCTGAAGGACGAAGACTTTTCTTGAATGCTGATTGTATTTGGTAAATATGAAAGGATAAATGTATTATGCAAGATTGCTAGTGGGGTGAAAAATGGGGTTAAATGGGCGCTCAGGATCAACAAATAGCATCAATTATAAATCAAGTAGACATGAAAACAAAGAAAACCCTGGGTGCCTACACAAGGGAACACCCCCTTCCCCCTTATAGGTTAGAAACAACTCAACAAAAAGGATTAAATAGTGTGGCACACCTAGAAAAGATATTTGGTCTGTAGAAAATTCTGCAATTTCGAGTATCAACTTTTAATACAAATTCAAAAAGTCCATTTAATGCTTTACATATTCGCTCCTCATAGGTATAAACATATCTCCAATATGGTACAATTCAAGCCGGTACAATTCAAGCCAACACGTGTTTCGTCTTGGGAACACTTCAAATCGATCCCAAACGACTTCTTCAGGGCTAAAATTGTAAATTAAGTTGATTAAGTTAAAAATCAAAATCCTACAACCTAGTCCTCAGAGTTAACAAAGAAAGTGTTAGTGGACATTCTAACTTAAGTCCCAAACAAATTGGCCGAAGTATTAAACCGTATAGTATCATTATCTCTAATAGTGTCCCTTAATCAAAAGGAA
This sequence comes from Pleurodeles waltl, assembly GCF_031143425.1. Lineage (NCBI taxonomy): Eukaryota > Metazoa > Chordata > Amphibia > Caudata > Salamandridae > Pleurodeles > Pleurodeles waltl. The sequence goes on from NC_090436.1 coordinate 734,215,979, forward strand.
AAAGGAAAAAGAGAAAAGAAAAGAAAAGAAAAAGAAAAACTATGTGAAATAAGTGCCCAGATAATCCCCAATGGATTATCAATGTGTAAGAAGTTCGAGAGGTGATTATAAATAATCTACAAAACAACATCTAACCTGTATTAAACCCAAATTCCAACAATCCATGATGAAAAAACACCCCTGTGTCAATTATCGTACAGTAGCCTTCAAAAAATCATACCTCTTAATTTTTCAAAAGGTTGACCCAACTTCAACCATTCTCACGCACCATCCACGAAAAATCACACAAAAAGTAAGTGATGATTATCTGAAACAAGAATATTAATGCCTATTATATTTCCTAAATCGGAAATGCTCAAATAAAATTAAGTCAACAAGGTTCGCAATACAGTTACCTCTCATCACAGGATTTCTAAAGTCCAATGTACGATTATGAACCATCTATGTTGATCATTAGTCCAAGAATCAATGAATATCCAATACAATAACCTTTATTGCGCCTCCAGATCTAGCAAACAGATAAACAAAATCCATAGAAAGTGAATAACGATTTCATGAAAATAGTCTGTATACCATGTTAACAGGGGAACGTACTTCAATCGTTCAATCTAGTGTGATCTCAGGAAGTCCCAAAAGCAATTTACTCATACCATTACGATTAACTAGGGGCACCCTCAACCATCAAAAATCAGTCAACATTGAACACACGTGGACACTATTCAAGTGCCGACAAACACCCCCACATCAGGGTCTTTTAACAAACAACAAAAACAATATCTCGCTCAAGAATCCACCCAAAACTCACCGAAGGACGAAGACTTTTCTTGAATGCTGATTGTATTTGGTAAATATGAAAGGATAAATGTATTATGCATTGTGTTTTTTTTCCTTTTAGGTACCAACTGCTATTTTGATAGGATCCTAGCTAGAACTTTTCCAAATTTGTGTTGACTAAATTCGTTTTGCATGAAGTCCCACATGCCAATGCTAATTAGAGGTTAGTCGAGGTATTCATTCAATGTATCATGAAGAATTGAAATCTTGTTATGCTGACCGAATGTATGCAATTAGTCAAATACAGTTAGTTACATTGGTGATTTGCATTGCTATAACAGAGTGTATCATTATTCAGATTTTGCGTAGATTGCGTTTCTTCCGCCGTTATGGACAGCTAGTAATGTTCATATACATATATCAATTGGTTTTGAGACACATATATATCGTGCTAGCTTTGTTAATATAGGGAAATAAATTCACTAACTTTTAATAAACTGGTGTGGTTATTCATGACTGAAAGGTCATGGTGCGCCGAATTACCAACTGTTATTGATTTCTGATGTGTTATATTGATCTATTAAGTGAGTGCTGATAACCGATTACAACAGTTATTGATTATTGATCTGAGTGACTTGACTATTGAGGATGAGGAGAGCCCGACTCGGTTAAAAGATTCACCGACCTCCAACGTGTCCATGTACAAGTAATTTATAAGGGCTGGACGCGTTATCAATATCTACCTACTCAACTCTCACTTACACTGAGACGATTGCTCAAAATTGGCTGGTAGAAACTGACAGTGATGCCAGAGTGAAATAGTTAATTGAAACATTCAATTTCACGATGGTTTAGGCTATTTCTTTCCTTTTCATTCCATAAAAGTTTTGGTTAAGTTAAGCGGTGTGGCATTAAAATGCAAATATTACAAAGAGGCATACAAAAATGTGTATGCATTCATTACCACAGTAAAGCCAGACCTAATGGGTTGACCAGCCCTTATCTATGTACGTTTCCTGAGATGATTCACTGCTGCAACTTCCTTTGTAGAAAGCATCGGATTTCTAATCGACATTTTAATTGCACATGAATGGGAGCTAAGCTGGGAAGGAAAGGTTAATTGTAAAGATGCGAATTATTTCCATGATACTTGAGATCTGAACATTTTTCACACCCAACCCTTACAAATACACATATTTGATGAATATTAGTAGTGAACAAAGCTGCAGTGATATATAAGAACAGAAATGTATTTACCAGTATGATTGCAAGCAAAGAAAAAGAACAGGCTTTGAAGATGGGCTGGCATGAAGGAAAGAAAAAACTTTAGCGTGAAAACCTTAAAAGTAGGGACTTATTCACAATGGCATTTTGATGTACCTAAAATTATCATATTCTTTCTCAAATTCTTGCATGCCTTTATGAAGAACTCCAAAACATAAAATTGGAATACTCAGTGAATATTCATAAACAGTTAGTACAAACAGAGAGGACTGCACCCTATGTGTACTTTTATTAATAGGGAGATGGATGTTTTGGGGCCGGTCCACAGTCATGTCATAGTAGGGGCACAGCTTAACAGACACAGTAATGTCTACGAGTATGAGCAAATGCACCCCCATAGGCTCAAGGACACGGGCACAGCTGCAGGATGGAAAATCAAAGAGAGGTAGTGGAATGTGACATTGAAAAGCAAATGGCAAACAAGTTGTTAAGCTTTGTTGTCGTTGGATCGGATTGTACTTGCGAAGCCTACAAAAAGGACGGAGAGAGAGTACAGAGTCCATGCAAAGAACAATGTTCAAATTAACCAACATAACGGGTCGCATAAGTAACGTAAGGTTTTTCTTTTAATAGAGACTGAACTCATGCTTCACAAATCGGGGTCGCACGGGGTGCGTAATGTGTTGCGCTATAGTTGAATTTTAACACGTACAGATATCAATGAAATTAATTACCTAAAAAATGTGTTTCTGAACAATTAGAAATTTAAGACGCATTTGTGTAATGAAATAGAAAACAATGTGCTCCCGGACTATATAGAGACCTTTAAATGTGCAAAGTGTCTAGGTGCAATCATTAACACACAACGAAGAATGTTAAATGATCACCTTAAAAAGAATTAACGTTAGGAATGCTCTGGGAGGGGGCGTGTGTTGGAGTGTAGCTTTTATAATCAAAATTAACATGAAATGTTTGCGTATTAATGTATAATGTTGCTGCATATAAATGTATTAATGTACTTTTGCTAAACGTGTGTGTGAAATGTGTCCACGGGGAGTGGCCACCAACGTATACAATGATTAATGAAATTGACTAATAATGGAATATTAATGTACTAATGTATGATTTTGTACTAGTATTAAGGATTATATGTTAAGGTTTTGCTAATTAATCACTAGGCCTTAGTTAGAATGAGTTAGGGCCTAGCTGCCCGGTTTCATATTAGATGTGTTTTTCTAACATGCGATGTACTGTCTTGCTGAAGGACATGTAGCCGTACTTTTCCAGAAGCTAGAAGATATGTGTAACCGAAGATATGTGTAACCGTAGTAAATTCTTTCTCATGAGATTCGACTTGCTCAAGGAGACATTCTTACTGAATGCAACAGTGTAGACGTGCAACAGGTACAAGGGCGCCTAAACTGGTTTAGACAATAGACCTACTGACAGCCTGAGAAACTAAAAGTTTTCACCTGACATTCTACCCGTTGGAGACGTCAATTACAGGAGCCAATAAACTACATGAGAACTGTCATGGGGTGACAATCTCAATGAGGCGACAAATGGACTATTGGATGGAGATTATGATGCACCAAAACTTGCCCAATTGGAAATTAGGGGACTGTACCACAGGATCGATTTAATTCTTGAACACAAGGAGAAATCAGCCTTATTATTGTCATTCTAGCCATTCCCTGCCATTATAGGCCATTCTTTGCCGTCACCTAGCCACTTTGTCACTTTGCCTAAAGACTTTGCTGTTTGATTCCTCAAACTATTCTTACTCTACTTTGCTTAGCCCTTTCTATACTTTTCCTCCTTATGAGGGAAGTGCCCATTTGTAGGAAAGTACCATCTTGCCTGGCATGTTACCCCCATATTTCACTGTATATATGTTGTTTTAGTCTATGTGTCACTGGGACCCTGCCAGACAGGGCCCCAGCGCTCATAAGTATGTGCCCTGTATGTGTTCCCTGTGTGATGACTAACTGTCTCATTGAGGCTCTGCTAACCAGAACCTCAGTGGTTATGCTCTCTCTGCTTTCCAAATTGTGACTAACAGGCTAGTGACCAATTTCACCAATTCACATTGGCATACTGGAACACCCATATAATTCCCTAGTATATGGTACTGAGGTACCCAGGGTATTGGGGTTCCAGGAGATCCCTATGGGCTGCAGCACTTCTTTTGCCACCCATAGGGAGATCTGACAATTCTTACACAGGCCTGCCCATGCAGCCTGAGTGAAATAACGTCCACGTTATTTCACAGCCATTTACCACTGCACTTAAGTAACTTGTAAGTCACCTATATGTCTAACCTTCACCTGGTGAAGGTTGGGTGCAAAGTTACTTAGTGTGTGGGCACGCTGGCACCAGCCAAGGTGCCCCCACATCGATCAGGGCAAATTCCCCGGATTTTGTGAGTGCGGGGACACCATTACAAGCGTGCACTTTACATAGGTCACTACCTATGTATAGCGTCACAATGGTAACTCCGAACATGGCCATGTAACATGTCTAAGATCATGGAATTGTCACCCCAATGCCATTCTGGCATTGGGGAGACAATTCCATGATCCCCCGGGTCTTTAGCACAGAACCCGGGTACTGCTAAACTGCCTTTCCAGGGTCTCCACTGCAGCTACTGCTGCTGCCAACCCCTCAGACAGGTTTCTGCCCTCCTGGGGTCCAGGCAGCCCTGGCCCAGGAAGGCAGAACAAAGGATTTCCTCTGAGAGAGCGTGTAACACCCTCTCCCTTTGGAAATAGGTGTGATGGCTGGGGAGGAGTAGCCTCCCCCAGCCTCTGGAAATGCTTTGATGGGCACAGATGCTGCCCATCTCTGCATAAGCCAGTCTACACCGGTTCAGGGATCCCCCAGTCCTGCTCTGGCGCAAAACTGGACAAAGGAAAGTGGAGTGACCACTCCCCTGACCTGCACCTCCCAGAGTTCTGAGTGGCCAGTGCCAACAGGTGACGTCAGAGACTCCTTCTGATAGGATCTTACCTCTCTTAGTAGCCAATCCTCCTTCCTAGGTAGCCAAACCTCCTTTTCTGGCTATTTAGGGTCTCTGCTTTGGGGAATTCTTCAGATAACGAACGCAAGAGCTCACCAGAGTTCCTCTGCATCTCCCTCTTCACCTTCTGCCAAAGGATTGACCGCTGACTGCTCAGGATGCCTGCAAAACCGCAACAAAGTAGCCAGACGACTACTAGCAACCTTGTATCGCTTCATCCTGCCGGCTTTCTCGACTGTTTCCAGGTGGTGAAATGCTCTGGGGGTAGCCTGCCTCCTTCTTGCACCAGGAGCTCTGAAGAAATCTCCTGTGGGTCGACTGAATCTTCCCCCTGCAACCGCAGGCAACAAAAGACTGCATCACCGGTCCTCTGGGTCCCCTCTCAGCACGACAAGCGTGATCCCTGGAACTCAGCAACTCTGTCCAAGTGACTCTCACAGTCCAGTGACTCTTCAGTGCAAGTTTGGTGGAGATAAGTCCTTGCCTCCCCACGCTAGACTGCATTGCTGGGTACCGCGTGATTTGCAGCTGCCCGGCTCCTGAGCACTCTTCCAGGATTTCCTTCGTGCACAGCCAAGCCTGGGTCCCCGACACTCTAGCCTGCAGTGCACAACCTTCTGAGTTGTCCTCCGGCGTTGTGGGACTTCCTTTTGTGACTTCGCGTGGACTCCGGTTCACTCATCTTCCAAGTGCCTGTTCAGGTACTTCTGCGGGTGCTGCCTGCTTCTGTGAGGGCTCCCTGACTTGCTGGGCACCCCCTCTGGCTCCTCATCCAAGTGGCTACATCCTGGTCCATCCTGGGCCACAGCAGCATCCAAAAACCCTAACTGCAACCCTTGCAGCTAGCAAGGTTTGTTTGCGGTCTTTCTGCAAGCTTCTTCACAAAGTGGGACATCCATCCTCAAAGGGGAAGTTCCTAGTCCTCTTCGTTTTTGCAAAACACCAAGCTTCTTCCATCCAGTGGCAGCTTCCTTGCACCCTCAGCTGGCATTTCCTGGGCTCCTGCCCACTCTCGACACTGTCGCGACTCTTGGACTTGGTCCCCTTGTCTTACAGGTACTCAGGTCTGGAAAACCACTGTTGTTGCATTGCTGGTGTTGGTTTTCCTTGCAGAATCCCTCTATCACGGCTTCTGTGCTCTCTGGGGGTTGTAGGTGCACTTTACACTTACCTTACAGGGTCTTGGGGTGGGCTATTTTTCTAACCCTCACTGTTTTCTTACAGTCCCAGCGACCCTCTACAAGCTCACGTAGGTTTGGGGTCCATTCGTGGTTCGCATTCCACTTTTGGAGTATATGGTTTGTGTTGCCCCCATACCTATGTGCTCCTATTGCAATCTACTGTAACTTTACATTGCTTGCATTACTTCCTTTTGCTATTACTTGCATAATTTTGGTTTGTGTACATATATCTTGTGTATATTTCTAATCCTCATACTGAGGGTACTCACTGAGATACTTTTGGCATATTGTCATAAAAATAAAGTACCTTTATTTTTAGTATATCTGTGTATTGTGTTTTCTTATGATATTGTGCATATGACACCAGTGGTATTGTAGGAGCTTTACATGTCTCCTAGTTCAGCCTAAGCTGCTTTGCCATAGCTACCTTCTATCAGCCTAAGCTGCTAGAAACACCTCTTCTACACTAATAAGGGATAACTGGACCTGGCACAAGGTCTGAGTACCTCTGGTACCCACTACAAACCAGGCCAGCATCCTACATTGGTTGTGCAGCAGTGGGATAAGTACTTGTAACTATTTACCACTTTGTCATTGTGTACTTTTCATAAGAGAATAATATACAAAACAAGTTTAGTGTATGTACACCTAACCAAACATTTTTGCTTTTCTTCTCTTACACTTTCTGCTAAGTGCTGAAAAGTACTCCTAAACTTCTAAAAGTTTCAAAAAGTTTGAAAAAGTTTTTTTTCTGTTCTTTAAAAAGTCCTGAAACTCTTTCTCTCTTCTCACTGTCTCTAAACCTTCTTCTATCATGTCTGATGTAGGAACTGCTCATAAAATGGTCAATACAACTTATGACAATTTAAACTTCAAGAGCCTAAGGAGTCTCTGCATTGATAGAGGTTTAGTGATAGGAAAGAACCCTTCAAGAGAATCTCTATTTAACATGCTCATTGAGAATGATAAGTCCCTAGCAGGCACTTCAACTGAGAAGTTAGTAGATAGCTCCCATTCTGACTCAGGGGAACCCCTTGAGGGAGGTGTGGAGGGTTCTATTCCAAATCTGCCCCTCAGCAGACCACAGAGCAATGCTGGTAGTAATAGGAGCTCCATCATAGTAGGGATGTTTTTATTCCTGGAGGCCAGGTTGTTAGAGTCCAAGCTGTTAGGGACAGATCTCCCTCTGTTGGTTCCAATTTATCCTCAGTGTCCAAGCATTTCCAACCCACCCACCGTGAAGACAACATGTTAGAAAGGGAACTCAAAAAGTTGAGAGTGGAAGAGACCAGGCTGAAGCTTAAACATCAACAGCTGGCTCTAGACAGTGAATCCCTAGACCTGGAGAAGGAGAGACAGAGATTGGGGTTTGGACCCCATGGTGGCAGCAGCAGTATTCCTGATAGTAATCCTGTGAGAGAGCATGATTCCAGGAATCTGCACAAGATAGTCCCCCCTTACAAGGAGGGGGATGACATTAACAAGTGGTTTGCTGCACTTGAGAGGGCTCTATGGTACAGGGGGTCCCTCAAAGGCAGTGGGCGGCTATCTTTCAATGGAAAGGGTAGGGATAGGCTCCTTACTGTTAGAGAAAGTGATGCTAACAATTTTGCAGTTTTGAAGGATGCACTCTTGGATGGATTTGGCTTACCCACTGAACAATACAGGATTAAGTTCAGAGACACCAGAAGAGTCCTCACAAGACTGGATAGACTTTGTTGACTGTACAGTGAAGGGCTTTGGAGGGGTGGTTACATGGCAGTAAAGTTTCTGACTACGAAAGCCTGCATAATCCTATTCTGAGAGAGCATATTCTGAATAACTGTGTGTCTGACTTGTTACACCAATAGCTAGTGGACTCAGATCTGACCTCTCCCCAAGAATTGGGAAAGAAGGCTGACAAATGGGTCAGAACAAGAGTGAACCGAAAAGTTCATACAGGGGGTGACAAGGATGGCAAGATGAAGGATGGTAAGTCTTCTGACAAGGGTGGGGACAAATCTAAAAATGATTCTTCATCAGGCCCACAAAAATCCTCTGGTGGGGGTGGAGGGTCCAAATCCTCTTCAAATCAAGTAAAAAAAGCCTTGGTGTTATTTATGAAAAGTAAAAGGCCATTGGACAACTGATGCCAGTTGTCCAAAGAAAAACACCAAACCTCACACTACCACAACCCCTACTGCAAACTCTAGTGCCCCTAGTAATAGCAGTGGTGTTGGGAGCAAACCTACTAATAGCCAATCCAAGGGAGTAGCTGGGCTCACTTTTGGTAATTTAGTTGGGGTTGTTCTTGTTAGGGAGACCACAGAGGCTGTGTTAGTCTCTGAAGGTGCCATTGATTTGGCCACCTTGGTTGCTTGTCCCCTTAATATGGATAAGTACAAGCAACTTCCCCTAATCAATGGTGTTGAGGTTCAGGCCTACAGGGACACAGGTGCCAGTGTTACCATGGTGATAGAGAAACTGGTACACCCTGAACAACATCTACTTGGTCACCAGTACCAAGTGACAGACGCTCATAACAACACTCTTAGCCACCCCATGGCTGTTGTGAATCTCAACTGGGGGGGGTTACTGGTCCAAAGAAAGTTGTGGTTGCTTGAGATTTACCTGTAGACTGTCTACTAGGAAATGATTTAGAGACATCAGCTTGGGCAGAAGTGGAGTTGGAGGCTCATGCAGCAATGCTGGGCATACCTGGGCATATTTTTGCTTTGACAAGGGCTCAGGCCAAAAAGCAAAAAGGACAGGGTGACTTGGATCCTGGAACAATGGACCAAGTGCTCCCTAAATCTAGGGGTAGGAAGGGTAAATCCCTACCCACTATCCCTCCCTCTACAGATGATTCTCCTCCTGAGGAAGAAGAATTTCCTCCCTGTGCAGAACCTTCACCTGATGAGCTGGCAGCAGACACTGTTGAGCTATTGGGTGGAGAGGGACCTGCCAGGGAAGAACTGAGTGTGGCACAGAAATCCTGTCCCACATTAGAGGGTCTCAGACAGCAAGCTGTCAAGCAGCAAAATGGGGATGTCAGTGACTCACATAGAGTTTACTGGGAGGACAACCTCTTGTACACAACGGCAAGGGACCCAAAACCTGGAGCAGCCAGGAGATTGGTCATTCCCCTGCAGTACAGAGAGTTCCTCCTAACTCTGGCACATGACATTCCTTTGGCTGGGCATTTGGGCCAGATTAAAAATGGGAAAGGCTTGTCCCCCTGTTTCACTGGCCTAGGATGTCAGAGGACACAAAAGATTTTTGTAAGTCTTGCGTGACCTGCCAAGCCAGCGGCAAGACTGGTGGCACACCAAAGGCTCCCCTTATTCCTCTACCTGTGGTTGGGGTTCCCTTTGAAAGGGTAGGGGTTGACATAGTTGGCCCCCTTGACCCTCCTACTGCTTCAGGCAATAGGTTTAGCTTGGTGGTAGTGGACCATGCCACAAGATACCCTGAAGCAATTCCTCTAAGGACTACTACAGCACCTGCAGTGGCAAAAGCCCTCCTGGGAATCTTTTCCAGGGTGGGTTTTCCAAAAGAGGTTGTATCAGACAGGGGTAGCAACTTTATGTCTGCATACTTGAAGGCTATGTGGAAGGAATGTGGTGTACCATACAAATTCACCACACCTTAACATCCACAGACAAATGGACTGGTAGAGAGGTTTAATAAAACTCTCAAAGGAATGATAATGGGACTCCCTGAAAAACTCAGGAGGAGATGGGATGTTCTGTTACCTTGCCTCCTTTTTGCTTACAGGGAGGTACCCCAGAAGGGAGTGGGCTTCAGCCCCTTTGAACTCCTATTTGGGCACCCTGTAAGAGGTCCTCTAACACTTGTGAAGGAGGGTTGGGAACAACCTTTAAAAGCTCCCAAACAGGATATAGTGGACTATGTACTTGGCCTAAGATCCAGAATGGCCGAGTACATGAAAAAGGCCAGTAAAACCTTCAGGCCAGCCAAGAGCTCCAAAAGCAATGGCATGACCAGAAGACTGGTCAACCAGGACAGACGGTGTGGGTATTGGAGCCTGTGGCCCCAAGAGCACTCCAAGACAAATGGAGTGGACCCCACCTCATTGTTGAGAAGAAGGGCGAGGTCACCTACTTGGTTGACCTAGGCACTGCCAGGAGTCCCCTTAGGGTGATTCATGCCAACCGCCTAAAATCCTACTATGACAGGGCTGATCTCACCCTGCTCATGGCAACAGATGAAGGACAGGAAGAAGAGAGTGACCCTCTCCCTGATCTCTTCTCTTCCACTGAAGATGATGCTTTAGTGGAAGGTGTAATTTTGGCAGACTGTCTTACTGCAGAGCAGAAAGACAACTGCATAAATCTCCTTGGACAGTTTTCTGAACTCTTTTCAACTGTGCCAGGCACCACATCTTGGTGTGAACACACAACTGATACTGGAGACAGCTTGCCTGTCAAAAGTAAAATCTATAGGCAGCCTGACCATGTCAGGGACTGCATAAAGCAAGAAGTTCAGAAAATGCTTGATCTAGGAGTGGTTGAACAATCTGAAAGCCCATGGGCCTCTCCTGTAGTGCTTGTACCAAAGCCTCACTCAAAAGATGGAAAAAGGGAGATGAGGTTTTGCGTAGATTACAGAGGTCTCAACCAGGTAACAAAAACTGATGCTCCCCCTTACCCAGGGCAGATGAGCTCATAGATACACTGGCATCTGCCAAGTATCTAAGCACCTTTGATTTGACTGCAGGGTATTGGCAGATCAAACTGGCAGAGGATGCTAAAGCTAAAACTGCATTTTCAACTATAGGAGGGCACTACCAATTTACAGTGATGCCCTTTGGGTTGAAAAATGCACCTGACACTTTTCAGAGGTTGGTGAATACAGTCCTGCAAGGGTTGGAGGCTTTTAGTGCAGAATATCTAGATGATATAGCTGTCTTTAGCTCCACCTGGGATGATCACCTGGTCCACCTGTGGAAAGTTTTGGAGGCCCTGCAAAAGGCAGGCCTCACTATCAAGGCTTCAAAGTGCCGGATAGGGCAGGGAAAAGTGGTTTAACTGGGACACCTGCTAGGTGGAGAACAGATTGCACCACTTCAGGGGAAAATCCAGACAATCATGGATTGGGTTCCCCCTACAACACAGACCCAGGTAAGAGCCTTCCTAGGCCTCACTGGGTATTACAGGAGATTCATTAAAAACTATGGCTCCATAGCAGCCCCACTTAATGATCTCACTAGCAAGAAAATGCCTAAAAAGGTATTGTGGACAGCTAGCTGTCAGAAAGCTTTTAGGAGCTCAAACAGGCCATGTGCACTGCACCTGTCCTAAAAAGCCCATGTTACTCCAAGAAATTCATTGTTCAAACTGATGCATCTGAATTAGGGGTAGGACAGTCTTATCACAACTTAATTCTGAGGGCCAGGATCAACCAGTAGCTTTTATCAGCAGAAGGTTGACCCCTAGAGAAAAGCGTTGGTCTGCCATTGAGAGGGAGGCCTTTGCTGTGGTCTGGGCACTGAAGAAGTTGAGGCCATACCTGTTTGGCACTCACTTCATTGTTCAGACAGACCACAAACCTCTACTTTGGCTAATACAAATGAAAGGTGAAAATCCTAAATTGTTGAGGTGGTCCATATCTCTACAGGGAATGGACTATACAGTGGAACATAGACCTGGGAGTACCCACTCCAATGCAGATGGACTCTCCAGATATTACCACTTAGACAATGAAGACTCATCAGGTCATGGCTAGTCTTATTGTCCTTCGTTTGGGGGGGGGTTGTGTTGGAAAGTACCATCTTGCCTGGCATGTTACCCCCATATTTCACTGTATATATGTTGTTTTAGTCTATGTGTCACTGGCACCCTGCCAGGAAGGGCCCCCAGTGCTCATAAGTATGTGCCCTGTATGTGTTCCCTGTGTGATGACTAAGGGGGTCATTCTGACCCTGGCGGTCCATGACCGCCATGGCGGAGGACGGCGGAAGCACTGCCAACAGGCTGGCGGTGCTTCCTGGGCGATTCTGACCGCGGCGGTAAAGCCGCGGTCAGAAAAGGGGAGCCGGCGGTTTCCCGCCGGTTTCCCGCTGGCCCAGGGAATCCGCCATGGCGGCGCTGCTTGCAGCACCGCCATGGGGATTCCGACCGCCTTCCCGCCAGCCTGTTTCTGGCGGTGTCCACCGCCAGAACCAGGATGGCGGGAACGGGTGCCGTGGGGCCCCTGGGGGCCCCTGCACTGCCCATGCCACTGGCATGGGCAGTGCAGGGGTCCCCTAACAGGGCCGCACAAAGATTTTCACTGTCTGCTTTGCAGACAGTGAAAATCGCGACGGGTGTCACTGCACCCGTCGCACCCCTGCAACTCCGCCGGCTCCATTCCGAGCCGGCTTCATTGTTGAAGGGGTTTTCCCGCTGGGCCGCCCGGCGGTCTTCTGGCGGTCGCCCGCCGGCCCAGCGGGAAAGCCGGAATGGCCGCCGCGGTCTTTTGACCGCGGAGCGGTCTTTCGGCGGGAACCGCTTGGTGGGCGGCGACCGCCGACCGCCACGGTCAGAATGACCGCCTAACTGTCTCACTAAGGCTCCGCTAACCAGAACCTCAGTGGTTATGCTCTCTCTGCTTTCCAAATTGTCACTAACAGGCTAGTGACCAATTTCACCAATTCACATTGGCATGCTGGAACACCCATATAATTCCCTAGTATATGCTACTGACGTACCCAGGGTATTGGGGTTCCAGGAGATCCCTATGGGCTGCAGCACTTCTTTTGCCACCCATAGGGAGATCTGACAATTCTTACACAGGCCTGCCCATGCAGCCTGAGTGAAATAACGTCCACGTTATTTCACAGCCATTTACCACTGCACTTAAGTAACTTGTAAGTCACCTATATGTCTAACCTTCACCTGGTGAAGGTTGGGTGCAAAGTTACTTAGTGTGTGGGCACGCTGGCACCAGCCAAGGTGCCCCCACATCGATCAGGGCAAATTCCCCGGATTTTGTGAGTGCGGGGACACCATTACAAGCGTGCACTTTACATAGGTCACTACCTATGTATAGCGTCACAATGGTAACTCCGAACATGGCCATGTAACATGTCTAAGATCATGGAATTGTCACCCCAATGCCATTCTGGCATTGGGGAGACAATTCCATGATCCCCCGGGTCTTTAGCACAGAACCCGGGTACTGCTAAACTGCCTTTCCAGGGTCTCCACTGCAGCTACTGCTGCTGCCAACCCCTCAGACAGGTTTCTGCCCTCCTGGGGTCCAGGCAGCCCTGGCCCAGGAAGGCAGAACAAAGGATTTCCTCTGAGAGAGCGTGTAACACCCTCTCCCTTTGGAAATAGGTGTGATGGCTGGGGAGGAGTAGCCTCCCCCAGCCTCTGGAAATGCTTTGATGGGCACAGATGCTGCCCATCTCTGCATAAGCCAGTCTACACCGGTTCAGGGATCCCCCAGTCCTGCTCTGGCGCAAAACTGGACAAAGGAAAGTGGAGTGACCACTCCCCTGACCTGCACCTCCCAGAGTTCTGAGTGGCCAGTGCCAACAGGTGACGTCAGAGACTCCTTCTGATAGGATCTTACCTCTCTTAGTAGCCAATCCTCCTTCCTAGGTAGCCAAACCTCCTTTTCTGGCTATTTAGGGTCTCTGCTTTGGGGAATTCTTCAGATAACGAACGCAAGAGCTCACCAGAGTTCCTCTGCATCTCCCTCTTCACCTTCTGCCAAAGGATTGACCGCTGACTGCTCAGGATGCCTGCAAAACCGCAACAAAGTAGCCAGACGACTACTAGCAACCTTGTATCGCTTCATCCTGCCGGCTTTCTCGACTGTTTCCAGGTGGTGAAATGCTCTGGGGGTAGCCTGCCTCCTTCTTGCACCAGGAGCTCTGAAGAAATCTCCTGTGGGTCGACGGAATCTTCCCCCTGCAACCGCAGGCAACAAAAGACTGCATCACCGGTCCTCTGGGTCCCCTCTCAGCACGACAAGCGTGATCCCTGGAACTCAGCAACTCTGTCCAAGTGACTCTCACAGTCCAGTGACTCTTCAGTGCAAGTTTGGTGGAGATAAGTCCTTGCCTCCCCACGCTAGACTGCATTGCTGGGTACCGCGTGATTTGCAGCTGCCCGGCTCCTGAGCACTCTTCCAGGATTTCCTTCGTGCACAGCCAAGCCTGGGTCCCCGACACTCTAGCCTGCAGTGCACAACCTTCTGAGTTGTCCTCCGGCGTTGTGGGACTTCCTTTTGTGACTTCGCGTGGACTCCGGTTCACTCATCTTCCAAGTGCCTGTTCAGGTACTTCTGCGGGTGCTGCCTGCTTCTGTGAGGGCTCCCTGACTTGCTGGGCACCCCCTCTGGCTCCTCATCCAAGTGGCTACATCCTGGTCCATCCTGGGCCACAGCAGCATCCAAAAACCCTAACTGCAACCCTTGCAGCTAGCAAGGTTTGTTTGCGGTCTTTCTGCAAGCTTCTTCACAAAGTGGGACATCCATCCTCAAAGGGGAAGTTCCTAGTCCTCTTCGTTTTTGCAAAACACCAAGCTTCTTCCATCCAGTGGCAGCTTCCTTGCACCCTCAGCTGGCATTTCCTGGGCTCCTGCCCACTCTCGACACTGTCGCGACTCTTGGACTTGGTCCCCTTGTCTTACAGGTACTCAGGTCCGGAAATCCACTGTTGTTGCATTGCTGGTGTTGGTTTTCCTTGCAGAATCCCCCTATCACGACTTCTGTGCTCTCTGAGGGTTGTAGGTGCACTTTACACCTACCTTACAGGGTCTTGGGGTGGGCTATTTTTCTAACCCTCACTGTTTTCTTACAGTCCCAGCGACCCTCTACAAGCTCACATAGGTTTGGGGTCCATTCGTGGTTCGCATTCCACTTTTGGAGTATATGGTTTGTGTTGCCCCTATACCTATGTGCTCCTATTGCAATCTACTGTAACTTTACATTGCTTGCATTACTTCCTTTTGCTATTACTTGCATAATTTTGGTTTGTGTACATATATCTTGTGTATATTTCTCATCTTCATACTGAGGGTACTCACTGAGATACTTTTGGCATATTGTCATAAAAATAAAGTACCTTTATTTTTAGTATATCTGTGTTTTGTGTTTTCTTATGATATTGTGCATATGACACCAGTGGTATAGTAGGAGCTCTACATGTCTCCTAGTTCAGCCTAAGCTGCTTTGCCATAGCTACCTTCTATCAGCCTAAGCTGCTAGAAACACCTCTTCTACACTAATAAGGGATAACTGGACCTGGCACAAGGTGTAAGTACCTCTGGTACCCACTACAAACCAGGCCAGCCTCTTACACCATTCGCACGTCTTGCTGAATTTTGCTGAGTTTCCTGGCTGATGGCGAATCAACTGATGTCCTGAGGGCGAAGACTGACTCTGAATACTGACCCATTACAGAGGGTAAATATATGATGATGAAATTGTAATCGTCTGTTTGCCTTTTCTTCTAGGTACCAACTGCTCTTTTGACAGAGACCGTAGTTAGATGTTTTTCTAAATTTGTGTTGCTAAATTGTTTTGCATGAAGTCCAACATGCTAATGATAATTCGAGGTTAGTTAAGGAGTTCACTGAATGATGCAAATAGACAAATGACTGAATCTATGCTTTGTTGAATAATGCGCTAATGATACTCTGCTAAAGTTAATCCATGTTGACGTTGTGCCTTGTTCTAATGTTTATGATCTTTGCATTGCTGAAGTCTTATTCTAGTTGCCACATTGTGACATTTTTGATGTGTTTCTTGGTATTGAGACTACTAAACTTATCAGTAGAATTGTAATCAATAGGGAATAAATATCATAAATCTTACTAAATCCTGTGTGGTTATTCATGACTGAGAGGTCATGGTGTGTTTAATTTCTTCTTAATGTCATTGATTAATTTGATTGATTTGCTATTGTGATTATTGATGAGGTTATTGATCTATCGATTGATAGGCTGATTAGCCATCTCGTCCTAAGGTGTCTCCAATCAGGGTCAAAAGATTCATCGGCCTAAAACGAGTCCCAGAGTGATTAAATTATCTAGATTGGGATGCGTTACCAGGTGGCTGACTGCCGGCTCTAAATGGGAGCTCCAAGCTGGAAGATAGCATTCTACAACACTGTACGGCAACACCAATTTAAATCGCCCCAGTGGCGGTTTCTTCATTATGCACAGGGGCGTCGCCTCCCTTTTAATCTATCAAATGTTTAACTGTGTTGGCTTGATTCCAACTTTTTTTGCCACAGCAGGTGGCATGATGGAGACCCAGGCAAAGTTATAGAACAGTGGGTGCTGCCTCTGCTCTGATCCTGCCTGCTTGATGATTGGCAGGTGCCTGGCCTCCTTAGGGTGAAGTGTGCCGGGCCTCCTTGGGGGTGAAGTGTGCTAGCGCAGGTGGTTTAATAAAATTATTAATGAGTGTTCTTGTACTATGAGTAACGCATTTGTGTAGGAAATGTAATAACCTAGAAAAAAAATGTACACATTTGAAAATGGGACCACGATGAGTGGCCTTCAATTTTTACAAAGTATACTTATTAATGGTTTATTATGATGAAATGTTGAGTATATGTTAGATTAATGTAGTAATATGTAATATAAAGGGTTATGCATTATGTATCAGCTTTATTAATTGTAGGCTTAACTGAGCGAAGGCCTTGGCCTAGTTGCCTGGCCTCATGTCAAGCTGTATTCTTAACGTTTAATATAATGGCCGTTCAGGGAGTTAAACTGTGATTTTCCATTGTACTGTCTAAATGTGCTCATAGCTAAAAGTCTTTCTCATGAGAACCAATTGCTAGAAGATGCTGTTCTTGCTAAATGCAACATTATGAGTGCAATGTGTGTAAGACTGACTTTCTCAGGAGTAGAACAATGGAGACACTGACTGGAGTATAAGCTGCAACAATATTGTTACCTGATGAGCTGGATGATGAGGACATTACAAGAGAAGCCAATCAGCAACATGTAAACGGAGTAGTGGTAGAATTCATAGATTTGAAGTTTTAGTTTTATTGGATGAAGTGTGAACATGCGATCCCTTGACCAATAAGGACTTAGGAAGTAGTTCTAGGAAATTTAACTTAACAGGACTGCACTGAGAAGAAACCGGCATTGCGCTTTTCCCTTTTGCCACCGTCATTACTTTCTTGTGCTTCTTGATGAAGGACGTGCTTAAATTTATTGCTTAAAGACTTTGCGTTTTCTGAACTTTGATGCTGAATCCTGATGCCTTGCTGACTGAACTGATGTCTTGCTGACGAAGACTATCTTAGCTTGCTGATCCAAATTAAGGAGAACAATATGAATTCCAAATGTGACTTGCAATGTATGTTTGCTTTTTCTTTCTAGGTACCAACTGCACTGTTTTGATAAGAGCCATAGCTAGATGTTTTCCAAATGTATGTTTACTAAATTGTTTTGCATGAGGCCCAACGTGCTGATGCTAATCTGGTGTTAGTTAAGGATTCTCACTAATAAAAGTCTGCGATAGGGAATAACGTTTGATGTATTTCTTTTCTGAAATCTAAATGTATGTGATATCAGTGGCTCAATTATTCTTATTATTAATTTGCGCTGTAACCTCAGAATGGGTAGTAGTTCTAGCTTTGATTAGATTGTGTTTCTTTCGCAGGGTTGTCCAAGCAGCGTTGTTTCTGTATGTGTACCATTTGATTTTGAGATTATTTTATGTGAATTTAGCATTGTTGATATAGGGAAATAAATATTCTAACTTTTACTAAAGGTGTGGTTATTCATGACTGAAAGGTCATGGGGTGTGACAATTACTGACTCCAATTGATTACTAATGTCATTGAGTATCATTTATTATTGACATTATTGATTAATTACTGATTATTGATCTGCATGTATAGGAGTTATGGGGGGAACATCTTAATTGCGAGTCAAAAGTTTCATCGACCTATTTGCGTACCCTTGTAAGTTTATATATTAAGGTCAGACGCGCTAACAAGTGCGCATGTCAGTTTGGACAGGTACCTTGCTCCGACCAGCCCGACATGCGCATTTGAACCCTAGCCAGGGTCTACAATTGTAGGAGCCTTGTATTGTTACCACAGACCCCAAGGCTCCAAATGAGCGTTGGCACCTCCTGACCCAGCCAATCCTCGTCTTGCTGGAGTCGTGGGGGTGGGACCAGGCCTGAGGGAAGGTGAAGTCATACCTTCCATTACATGCTTACGGCATGGACGCACGACAAGCAGAACAGCCTGAGGCAATTGGCAACTAAGACAAACTCATCGTGTTACAGTGTTGTTCAGTGCTGAGGGACCGTCGGATGGTTGGTGAGTGTTGCAAACTTTGTGATATAACTTAAGCATGATAGGTAAGCACGTCTCATGCAGTCGGTGCATGGTGGATTCAACCCCGAAAAGCACATGCAGGTACTAATGCAACACGCAGCTGCCACTTACTTGCGGGAAATTCCCAGGCTTCCCCAGTGCCCTGAAGAAGATCTCTCCTGCTCGAATACATCGAGTTATGATATTGTGTGGCATTTTTGCCCTGCTTCGCGCTTTAGAAAAAGAGAAAAAAAACTGTGTGTGTTTATCGGCACCCTTAGCTGAACCAGCAGCAGAAGTCGTGAGGGGACCCAGACCCCCAGACACTGGCCACCTAGCTGTCAGGTTTGGGAATGAGTTGGGGAAGTGAAGCGCCTCGGAGACCATCTCCTTGGCCTGCAGCTCCTCAAGTCAACCCTCTCCCCACGCTGCCTCCTGCAAGCTCAACACTGGCAAAACCAATAGCTCTTCCACAGCTGAGACCTATTGGCTTTCCAGAGCTTGTTTCTACATACGATGAGTGTGAGCCGCGTGAACTCACTCCCTCTCCTTTTCAATATGCCAGTACTTTCTGTGGAGTATTTACACAAACGTGCACCTATACTCATCGCTTTTCACCTCTCCCAGTATCCGATGGTTGTGCCTCTACCTCACATGCAGCATATCTAAGTGCCTCAAGAACACACTTCTCATGAGACAACTTGTGCACCGCACATGTCTACTTTTGCACTTCAATGTCGTCTCATTCACCTCATATAGTTATCGTACAACATTTCTTGAGTCATGAAACTCGCAACTCGTTTCCTTGCTTCCTCCCCTTTCGTTCCTATCACTATTGTGAAACACATGGGTGAAGGTGTTATTGAACCACATCATGTTCTTATGTAATAGCAATAACCAAAGATGGAAACAACTTGATAAAAAATGTGTTTGATTTTTATTTCATTTTTTATTTAATGAGAACTGCATTGGCGATTATTTATTTTACAATACTTTAACTGCAATTTCCCAGTCGCAGTGGAAGCTGCAGAAAATAAACAGAGCTCATCACAGCACTGATTATCTTCTGCTCTCAGAACTGATTTTACCACTTTTTAGGGTAGGTGTCGCAAAAGCAGTGCCATGGATCAAAAATGGCAAGTCAGGGGTTGCAGCTCTGACACCTGGTGACCCTAGTAGAAACCAAGAGTTAGGCACCTGCAGGTTGTTCTGAATTGGTACACTTCTTGAGAGGGATCTTTGAATTGGAAAATACGCATATGGTGGGTGCTTAGTAGGCCCCCAATGGGAGTGGTTTGAGGTGTGTCATATTCTGTATGTCTTGTTGTCTCTGAGACTTGATTATGCATTGAGTATTCAAGGTGCCCTATTGTATGAACTGTCTGTGAAGATCTTTCAAGGAGTCAACTGGGCTTTTCCTTCATGGGAACTGATGAGCTTATGATCATTGCTTCTGGCAGCGATTTGGAAATTCAACCTCACTCCAGGATCACCCCAGACTTTTTTGCCTTTTTGCTGAAACCTATTTTTGCTGGCTATAGAGCTATGTGCAATTTACTCCTGCTAACCAGCGGTAAATTGCTTGTGCTTTTCCTTTAAATTAGATGACATTGATAATCACCTGATTGGGATTTTTAACTTACCTATAAGTCCCCAGTATATGGTACCGAGTGGGACACAGGTAGTAGGAGACAGTATCACAAAGACAGACTTGTTACGCCAATGCTACTTTTTATTCACTAACAACACACAATGCCATAGTTTATGAAGTGGACGCACAGGTATCCCTGCAGGAATGATTAGATTTAACAGCAGGTGTTTTACATGCTTAATTGTGGCCGAGTAATAGTGTTTGTAGGCAATTTGGGTGATAAATCCATACCGCCTGGATACAAGGGACTGGAAAAAACATGTCACATTTTTGTTGCATGGATTTCATCAGGGTTTGCTACTTACCTAATCATTCAGCAGTGATATAGGAATCCATGAGTGCAATGGTGTTTATTTTGATAAAATTGACCTTTTTCACGTTGCTCTTCCTATTGTCTGGAGGTATGCCTGCAGCCTCAACATATATTTGCTAAATTGCCTTCATTTCAGTCATCTTGCAGTTGAAAAATGTTTTCCTTTATAAACGTGTCCAAGCTGGAAGTGCTGAGCCGGGGGTAGGGCTTGGCTCTAGGAGCCAGTCCATGAGCCATCAATGGATTTGCCACCAAATAATTGACACGGCGAAAGTAAATGAAAATGTAGTGGTGTTCGCTACTTAAAATTCATCCCTAACCTTTGCACCCCACCACTTTCAAATGTCAGCAGCCACCACTGGTAGTGACAGGATTGAAGGCAGGGCAACCAGAGATATAAATTCCTGCCCTCTGAACCCAGCTCGGCCCCCAAGGAAGGGCTGCTGCATTGAGGCGGGCCCTACCCCAGAACGGAGCCTTGAGACCCAGGGCCCTGTTACCGGCTGAGGGGAAGCACCTGTTAGCATGAGCCCCTAGATTTGGACTGGTGACTCCTGTGGCACTTAGTTGCCAGTAGTGGGACTGCCTTGTGGGTAGTGGACCCGGGAGGTGTTGTGGACTTCTTGCAAGTTGGGCCTCTGCTGGTCATAAGAGCCCCTTTGCCAATGGGAAAAGAGAGAATCACACAATGTGCAGGTGAAAATCAACTCAATGTCAGTGGATGTACGTCTGCTACGGGCAGAACTACAAAAGGTGGCACAGCGCTCCTTGAAAACGAACAATAAGTGCACAAACTCCAGGAAGAGGTGGCCACCCTCTGGTATGCAGTTGCCAGATTGACAGCACAGACGCAAAAACTGGAGATGCGGTTGGAGGATGCAGAGGGACCATCCCGCCAGAGCAACCTGCAGTTCATGGGATTTCTGGAGGGTCCTGAGGGGAGTACCCCAGACCTTTTTCTTGAACAATAACTTTGTAGTGTGCTGCTGGGGACAGCCCTCAACACGGTCTTTGTGGTTGAGCGTGCTCAGGGGGTACTGGAGCCGCCTCCGCTACCTGGAGGACTACTGAGGACTGGGATGTCATCCTGCATTCAGTGCGTCAGACAGGGGACCCTGTCTTTCAGAACCAGACAATCTGCATCTTAAGAGACTGCACACAAGGACTGCAGAGCTTACCTCACTCTTTTGGAGGTGTCAAGTAAAAACTGAAGGCAATGAGTCTCACCTATATGCTGCTTTTTCCTGCAAAGCTCAAGGTCCTCCACTGTGGGCGTTCCCACTTCTTCACGTCACTGGAGGAGGTGTAGGACTTGGCAGAAGTCCGAGTAGAGGGCCGGGTACCATCACAGATGGTGAGGGGACCATGGGAGTGGTCGCAGGGATGGCGCTGTAAGGGATCATCAGGACATCAGTGCAACAGAGACAGGAAGATGCTGAGCTCCGTAATGAGGGTTGTGGTCTGCCAGGATGAGACACTCGATGTAGAGAGCCAGAGATTGGAGAAGGTGGCGGCGGAGATGGCATTGATGGAGACAGTGACATCAGGTAACTCTTGCATGAGTTGCTCAGGAGTCGTTGATGACATGGTGGAGGTGCCCTGAGAACTGGATGGTCCTCCCATCCCATCTTCTTGTTTTGTATTATTGTTTACTGTGTTGGTTTCATTTGTGATTTATTTCCTGGCTCACCCGACGGAGTCCAACGCACTCACAAAGATATTGGACATAGGATCTGACATGGGCCTTATCTCGCTTTTGTACACAGTAATGAAATGGAATAGTCAAGTGAACATGAAGAGGGTTCATATGGGGTGGAAAGGAGGGGGAATGGAAACGTGCATGAGCTCAGGTCGGGACATGGCACAGTTTAAACTCACACATTTATTTTACCTGCATCGTGCCTACCTTACGCCACAATGACTACAAAGGATTTTCCCAACTAGAGCCAATTGGTGCCCCAAGTGCAGTGGGCCCCCGGCACACTTCATAATATGGCATGAGACTGCCCCAGAATAGGAGACTATTGGACGGAGGTGGTAGACAACCTGTGCAGGGTGACGAGCACTCGAGTAGAGAGAAAGATGTGGCACTGCTTGCTGGGATTGTTGGCGACCCCTGTTAAGGGGAGGAAGATGAGGTTTCACTTTGCCTTGCTGGGTCTGGTATTAGCAAGGAGATGTATTACAATATATGGGGCTAGGCCTACGCCACTGTCACCAGATCGATGGCTGGCGGACCTCAGGGAGTGAACCGTCGCGGAGGAATGGAGGCTGGAAAATGTGAGAGATGATGAAAATGCAAAGCTTGACCCGAAGACCTGGGGAGAAATGCTGGAGAGCTTGACAGTGGATGATCAGAGGATCAAAGCAGATCCGGACACCTCAGGAGTGGGATACAACTGGTGGGTTAGACAACAGTGAGAAATGGATTGAGCATCAGGCTGTGGAAAGCAGTGTGTGAGCAGAGCCAGGTGTCGGGGGAGGAGAGGTAGAGGTCCTACCTACTGTGTGTGGGGTGTGAATGATGCAGGTATGGGAGAGTAGGCAGCTGTGTCTGTGTCTTATAAGTGGAGGGTGTGGGGGGTTGCAGAAAAAGGAATGAAATGGAATTCAAACTAGGCAGCATTGGTATTAAGCAACCCCGGGAATTAGCAGCACCAGCAACAGACTCCTAATAAAAGCTTTGGGGAGATGCACTTATTATTTTTACAAAATAAGTACTGCTTCTGTAATCAGCTAGAGAGCCAACCAAAGGACAGCTAAATGCTATCCTCTAAACGTGCTATGGATATTGGTATTGCAGTGTCACCTCATTCTGTAATAGAAAGGGGCATATTTATACTCCGTTTGCGCCGAATTTGCATCGTTTTTTTCTACGCAAATTAGACGCAAAACTAACTCCATATTTATACTTTGGCGTTAGACGCGTCTAGCGCCAAAGTTCATGGAGTTAGCGTCATTTTTTAGCGTGAACACCTTCCTTGCGTTAATGAGATGCAAGGTAGGCGTTCCCGTCTTAAAAAATGACTCCCAGGCATGTGCGTGGTATTTATACTCCCGGGCAAAAATCACGCCCGGGAGTGGGCGGGGCAAAAAAACCCGCATTTGCGCCTCTTTTTAACGCCTGGGTCAGGGCAGGCGTTAAGGGACCAGTGGGCTCAGAATGAGCCCAGAGGTGCCCTCCCCTGCCCCCAGGGACACCCCCTGCCACACTTGCCCACCCCAGGAGGACACCCAAGGATGGAGGGACCCATCCCAGGGAAGAAAAGGTAAGTTGTGGTAAGTATTTTTTTAAAAAAAATTTTGTGGCATAGGGGGGCCTGATTTGTGCACCCCTACATGCCACTATGCCCAATGACCATGCCCAGGGGACATAAGTCACCTGGGCATGGCCATTGGGCAAGGGGGCATGACTCCTGTCTTTGCTAAGACAGGAGTCATGTTAATGGCGTCTGGGCACCCCAAAAAATGGCGCAAATCGGGTTAAGACGATTTTTTTGCCTCAGCCTGACTTGCCCCATTTTTGGACGCCCAAACGCCATTTTTCCCTACGCCGGCGCTGCCTGGTGTACGTCGTTGTTTTTCACGCACACCAGGCAGTGCCGGTCGGCTAACGCCGGTAACGCCATTCAATAAATACGGCACCCGCATGGCGCTTCAGAATGGTGTTAGCCGGCGCTAATTTTTTTGGCGCAAAACTGCGTTAGCGCAGTTTTGCGTCAAAAAGTATAAATATGGCCCAAAGTGTGCTACAAATTGCCATACTAATATCAAGTGTGCCATCACACATTTTAAGGAATAGCCCACTCTATGTATGCAGGAAAGGAAATGGTCGTGAACTATG
This sequence comes from Pleurodeles waltl, assembly GCF_031143425.1. Classification (NCBI taxonomy): domain Eukaryota; kingdom Metazoa; phylum Chordata; class Amphibia; order Caudata; family Salamandridae; genus Pleurodeles; species Pleurodeles waltl. The sequence continues at coordinate 734,240,271 of NC_090436.1, forward strand.
GGCCAGATGTATCAAATGATTTTGCACTTGCAAACTGCGAAATCGGCCATTTGCGAGTGCAAAATCGTGGTCTGCAATGCATCAAAGGCATTCGCAGACCACAAAATGAAAATCGCAAAAATTGTGATTTTCTGCGTTGCGACCTGGATTTTGCGAATCGCAATTTGCGATTCGCAAAATCCAGGTCGCAAGGCAATTCTGCAAAAAATCGCAAATTGCGATTTTTCGCAGAATGGTATTTTGCACATGCAAAATACCATTGTCTGCAACCAGGTGGTAACCTGGTGCAAAGTTTTAAAATGCAGTAAAACTGCATTTTTAAATTTAATATGTAAAGCACACATGCCCCTGTGGCATGTGTGTACTTTACATGGCAAAAAAAAAGATTTGGGGTGCAGGAGAGGGGGCCTTAGGCCCCCAGCACCCTGCCCTTTCGCATTTCCCAAATTGCGATTTCTGGTTCAGAAATCGCAATTTAGGAAATGCAAAAAATTCGCAGCTATGGGCCAACAGGCCAACAGGCCCATAGCTGCGAATGGGGCCAGTATCGTAATTTGCGATTCGGTAATTGCATTTGCGATTTTTAAGAAATCGCAATTACCATATCGCAAATGTGATACATGGCCCTTTGCGAGTGGGTAATTGCGATTTCTTAAAAATCGCAATTACCGAATCGCAATGGGCCAGAATCATACATCTGGCCCTATGTGCTGAATGAGTTGCCAATAGTGTTTACAAGGCAATAGGTTAGGTTTGTATTTTAATAAGTGCCTTGAGACACCCAAAAGAATATCTTGGTGTTTGAGTCACACAAGAAAACAGGCGCAAAAATTGGATGTAGAGGAAAAGAGCCAAGATCTAAGGAATTTTTTTTATCCAGTGTTAGAGGTGAGTGCATTTTCTCATGACATATAGCACTTCCTTTGCTCTTGATCTATAAGTGAGGCATTAATTGCAATGATCCTACAGTACAGCCATTTCTAAAGCAGGTTGGAATGGCACACCTTGAAACTGAAGATGGCTCAAAACTTCAGTTTCAAAACTAAACCGAACATACCGCATCAATACATTCTGAAATGCCATTTCATTTTACTACTTTCACTAAAACAGCACATGAAGACTTCCAGGCCAAACATAGGATCAGAGACTAGATCAGATTTGAACAACAGAGAACCCAACTGCTTGGCACTGCCTAGTAAATAAGTAAATATCAAATAAACGTACAACTCTTTAGATTTCGCTTATGTAATCTTTCATCACAAAGCCATCAAGAATCATCGTCCTCACTCCTAAATTTGCAGTTACACAGCACTCATAATCCTTTGTATTTTTCAGACAAATCTGTATGCTACTGTATGAAACAATGTCAGTCATCACTTCGTCACTCATTAAGCTTTACAAAACTAAAACTGAAGATCTAAACCCAAGGGTTCTGTTATTTCCTATTATGTGTTCTTTGTAAGTTGAATCATCTGCTTTTCACAAGTACAGAAGCCTTATGGACATCAGGATTACATTAAAGTGACTGCTCTCAGGCAAATCTCAGACAGTCAACTTAGCTAGTGTCCTTCCCAACTATAAAACCATAAATAAATGAGACACAACAAGATATCCCAATACCTCATTAATTTCCAGAAGTCATACCCCGGGATTCAGACCATCCTAGAATAAAAGCAAACTTTTTAGAACATTGTGGCCTCATTCCGACCCTGGCGGTCATGGACCACCAGGGCCGGGGACGGAGGAAGCACCTCCAACAGGCTGGCGGTGCTTCAGGGGCAATTCTGACCGCGGCGGTAAAGCCGCGGTCAGAAAAGGGAAACCGGCGGTTTCCCGCCGTTTTTCCCCTGCCCCAGGGAATCCTCCACGGCGGCGCTGCAAGCAGCGCCGCCATGGGGATTCCGACCCCCTTCCCGCCAGCTGGCGGGAACGGGTGTCGTGGGGCCCCTGGGGGCCCCTGCATTGCCAATGCCACTGGCATGGGCACTGCAGGGGCCCCCTAACAGGGCCCCATTAGGATTTTCAGTGTCTGCAAAGCAGACACTGAAAATCGCGACAGGTGCCACTGCACCCGTCGCACACCAGCAACTCTGCCGGCTCCATTCGGAGCTGGCTTCATCGTTGCTGGGGCTTTCCCGCTGGGTGGGCGGGCGGCCTTTTGGCGGTCGCCCGCCTGCCCAGCGGGAAAGTCAAAATGACCGCCGCGGTCCGGTCTTTTGGCGGTCTCTGCCCGCCGGGGTCGGAATGACCCCCTGTGTGTGTTGAAGAAGCAGTGGAACTCTTACAGAGTATACAAAACTAGCTTAATTCAAATACTAGCCATAGCACATCACCTCCCATCATCAAGGCTATGGCATAGCCCTTTTGGAGCCACTGAGATGGCTTAGGTCTGTTTCACAACAGTTGAAGGTGCTGTAGCCTATTCCTTCTCAAGATTATGATTTGGATGAGATTGATTGATCGTTTCACCCAGCATAGAAGTGTATAGACGAGAGCATCAAAACTTTGCAATAATCAATTCAAATAACAGTTTAATTCATTTAGCCACACGAAGAATACTCCAAGCTGAAATAAAGTCCAAGGGTGTTTATTACACATTAAGGCTCAGAGTAACTGTTACAAATGGAGTCTCTGGTTGGCAGTCAGTCTGCACTCTGTCCAAGCAGGGACCCACACTCTAGTCAGGGTAATGGAGATACACACACCTAGGATAACCCCTGTGCCCCCCTTGGTAGCTTGGTGAAAGCAGTCAGGCTTATCTCAGAGGCAACGTACACAGCTCTTACACAGTAACAAAGTGAAAACACCACAAAAGGACTGAACACCAGGTTAGAATAATAGACAATATGTATGTGAGTAAAACAAGACCAAAACAACAAACATCTACCATACACAAGCAAAGTTATGAATTTTTAAAGATTAATGTAACGCTTAGAAACACAAATGCTTTGATTTGGTGATATTACAGAGTCGTGGTAGAGTTGTTCCCAACACTCCGATGCCAATGGCACCGGTGATGGAGGCGCACGGACCCCCAGGTACCTTACCTTGGGAAAATGAGAAAACAAGCCAGTGCACGTTGTCGGGGATCGAGGTGTCACTGAATTCGGTGCGGCATCGGTTTCGGTGCTGCGGAGCAAAGGAGCGGATGTGATGCTGCAAGGCGTTGGGTCCTTCTTGCGGAGCTGTGGAAGTGAGGCAGCCTCGGTGCGAAGCATCGGATCCTTGCACTCCCAGCGGGGTCGATATCCAGCGGTCACGACATGGTGTGGCAACCTCACAGGGTTGCGGTCACGCCACGAGGCTGCTGGTGCCGTGGCAGAGTCGAGTGTCACAGATGACAGTGACACAGCACTTCGGAACTCACAGAGTCGTGGAGTTCAGTGGGGCTGCGGCATTGTCGGGCCTGTGGGGTCTTCGCACTCCTGTGGAGACCACGGTTTCAGCTGCATGCGGCGTTAGAGGATCAGGCAGCGGCATCAGTCCAGGCATCGTCGAAGTTGGTGTACTTGGATTTCTTGTTTTTTTACCAGCTTTCACTCCCAAGGGTCCAGAAGCTGGAATAGGCACCACTTGGCGAGTTAGAGTACACAGCAAGTGAACCTAGAGACTGGTAGGTAAAGTCTTTGTTGTCCCGGAGACTTCTTAACAGGAGGCAAGCTCAGTCCAAGTCCTTGGAGAAACTTCACAAGCAGGTTACACAGGAAAGTCCAGTCTTTGCCATATCTAAGGCAGAATCAGCAACTGCAGGCCAATGCAGCAAAGCACACACAACAAAGGGGTAGTACTCCTCCTCCAGCTCCTTCTCCTTGGCAGAGGTTCCTCTTGATCCGGAAGTGTTCTAAAAGTCAGGGATTTGAATCCACTACATATTCCCAGTTCTGCCTTTGAAGTAGGCAAACTTCAAACAAAAGTCCCTGTTGTTGACAAGATCCTCCCCTGCCCAGGGCTGGCCCCAGACACACAACAGGGGGTTGGAGACTGCAATGTGTGAGGACAGGCACAGCCCATTCGGGTATAAGTGTCAGCTCCTCCCTCCCCACTCTAGCCCAGGAGACTCATCAGGATATGCAGGGTATACCCCAGCTCCCTTTGTGTCACTGTCTAGAGGGAATTCACACCAGCCCAACTGTCAGTATGAGCGAGATGTAAAATACACAAGCAGGCAGAAGCACAGAATGTTTAAGCCAAAAAAATGCCCACTTTCTAAAAGTGGCATTTTCAAACTGAGAATCTAAAAACCAACTTTACCAAATGATGTATTTATAAATTGTCAGTTCAGAGACCCCAAACTCCACATCTTTATCTGCTCCCAATGGGAAACTGCACTTAAAAGATATTTAAAAGCAGTCCCCATGTTAACCTATGAGACAGATAGGCCTAGCACCAGTGAAAACTGAATTTGGCAGTATTCCACTGTTAGGACATATAAAACAAATCAGTACATCGCCTACCTTTAACATACACTGCACCCTGCCCATGGGGCTACTGAGGGCCTTCTTTAGGGGTGCTTTACATGCAGTAAAAGGGAAGGTTTGGGCCTGGCAAGTGGGTACACTTGCAAGGTCGAATTGGCAGTTTAGAACTGAACACACAGACACTGCAGCGGCAGGTCTGAGCCATGTTTACAGGGCTACTTATGTGGGTGGCACAATCAGTGCTGCAGGCCCACTAGTAGCATTTAATTTACAGGCCCTAGGCACCTCTAGTGTGCTTTACTAGGGACTTTCAAATATGCCAATCATGGGAAATCCAATTGCACATACAGTTTACACAGAGATCACTTGCACTTTAGCACTGGTCAGTAGTGGTAAAGTGCCCAGGGTACAAAAAGCCAGCAAAAACAAAGTCCACCACACAGTCAAAACATAGGAAGCAGAGGCAAAAATACAGGGGAGACTACACCAAGGATGCCAGGTGTAACAGTAACATAGATGATTCTCAAAACAAGACTATAAAGATACAGAATCATAATAGGTTTTCCAAAACCTCCTAAAGAAGTTCAAACAAACTAACATCAGCAAAACTAGATATTCAATGACCGCTACACATATTAGCAATAAGAACATTTGAAAAGGAGGAAACAAACACTGTCTAATTTTGTTAAACATTTGGCAATACAAATGTTGCAATTTAGAAACCTGGGCAAGTTGTAACCCTATGAATGAGCAAATCCATGTAAAGATGTGCTGGGACAAGCATTTGAGGAAACAAATGCCACAACACAAAAAGGACAAAAGAATTTGGAAAAAGGAAATCTGAGGAAACAGGTAACTAACTAAGGTTTGCAAAAAGTAAGTAAAAAATGAAAACGTCAGCAATTCAGAAACTCAAATGAGATTAAGCAAAGTGAATTAAAACAACACATTCATTTTTGCATTTAATACACATTTGACATTCTAAACTATAAATTCTATATTAGTAAGCTCTGTCAGTGTCCATGTTATAGTAATTTCCAAATGAAATGACTCTGTTAACCCATTCATGTAGCTTTAGTGCAGAACTACATTATCTACATTCGCATGTTACTTTTAAACTACCTCTTTAATGAAAGCTATTATCGTTTTAGTGCAGACCATTAATTAACATCATGATTTACAACATAAAGCAAATTACCTGATTAAATGAAGTTTAAAGGCTATACAACATCATTTTCTACTACTGACCTATAGTGAATGTACATTAATATGGCTTTTCAGTGCCCTACTCTACAATTAAACTTTTATTAGTTTGATTAACAAAACGCATAGATTGTCACATATAGTTGATCAAGGTGACATTACCTTTCAAATCTCTGACTTCTCGATCAATACTGTGGCATATACATTAAAGTCCCTAATGTCAAAAACGTCTCCTACATCATCAAAGATAAACTAGAAAATATATTGTGGAACTGAAGGCTTGTGTTATCTCACAAGGACACACTCACAAAAGAAACACGCTGTCCTCACTCCCTCAATGTAAACACATTCGGACAAAAATATCTCACGTAAACTTCTATCAGAAGAGGAAAGCAACTCTGCAAAATCTGCTTGGTACATTTTTGAACACACCATTTGTTGTGTATCAACCATCAGTGCTTCAGACTTCTAGCATGTTCTGCCAATATGAATATGATAAGTGAATTGTGCATTGCATGGCATTTACTAATTATTTGTTGGTGCATTCGAAACTGGGAATATTTGTTTATTCACCGAACATTCAAAATGCCACTCCTCCTGCTTCATTGTGTTTAGACGATTTCGGTCAGTTTCAGATTATATGGAAGCATTTGAAGAATTTCAAAATAATTTGGTCGGGTAGCACTAACATTTCTGTCACAAGTTTAAGCCCAAATGAAGCAATTAATGTGTTTGTTACATTTGTATGAGTTGTGACTGATACTTGTGAGTTTGGAGGGTTTAGAATCCCAGTTGAGCAGAGACCAATTAAATGCTACCTGAAATTCCAAAGAAAGTCCATGAGCAACTGTTAGCTAGTTAAAATCCATCTCTGCACAAGGGGCTTGTTATCACGTAATGCACTGAAACATCCCAGGAAAACGAGAGGCAATTACATATGTGCTCTTCTGTACCAGTTATCAGTATATCAGTACCAAATCCAATGTCAGCTAGTCAAGGAGCTAAAGCCAGTGAATGGTTCAATTGTAAACAATAAGTTGTTCAATCAGTTGAAAAAAATCCTACAATCTCTCAGATTCACAATGTTTTTTAAATGCAAATCACCCTCCCGTTTAACTAATTTTCTAAACTTCCTAACACTTGGATTGGTATGCAGAAATGTGGCAAAGTGGGACACTTTAGCAAGGTTAAAAATAGATGTGTTATGAGGGGGTCAAAGATGAGAGAAGACAGTTTGGTACTTCCCTTTTCCAAAATTAGTACATAACAAACGTGAATGAATGTCATCTCACCTTAAATCCACACGTCTTTGCCATTGCTAAACTAAGCATATCAGAATGGGATGAAATTATTGACAACCTCGAATATAAACTGGGTGCAAACAATACTTCCGCTCTATTTTTAAAACTCAAAATTAAGGCCTTAGTTTCCTTTTTCGTTTGGTCAGCCACGAATATCAGTGTTTTTCAGCCTTTTATCGGTATATCTGTTTAATAAACTGATCACTTGAACTCTGTTATGTGAAACTAATCAACCAAACCTACTTGATGAAAAGAACTTACAGAAATGTTCCATTTTTCTTTGATGATAAAAGGATGGTGTGCTCTGACGATTCCCGAGAGACCTTTCCATGGAACCAAGGCATGGTCTCATGGGCGGTGGTTGCTATCAGCTTCTCTAACTGAGGCTTTTGACTTATTATAGCTTGTTCCAGGGCTTCCCCCTAAACATAAGAAAAATAATAGAAAAAACAGTTACACATGCATATAATTAATAATTAAGTTTAGGTTAACCATAAAACAGTGAAACACAAGGCGAAAAGAGATGTCTGTCTCTTCCAAAATCATTCAGAGCCCACTTTACATCAACTGTATGATTCACTGAAATAAAAAAAAACTCACTCCACGTAAATATAGTTATTCCCTCCAACTGGGCCTAATTTTTGGATCATTACTAAATGTCCATATTGTTTTAGACATCTGCCTGCATAGACACTCATCCAATTAGCTAAACATGGTAGTTCACAAAATCCAGTCTACATCAGAAATACTATATATAATACATTTATATAATTCCCCTATTTTAGTTTCTTATACATTGTGGAGTGTCAAACAACCCTTTACATTCCGTTTTCTGTTCACTTCATCTTTTATAAAAATCACTTTACATCCTGAAACGACACTTAAATGCAGTGGAGGGGCAGTGGATGCTCTCTTAGATTCCAATCAACTGTTCCAATGAGCTTACTTTACATCACACACTGCACTATCCTCCAGGGCATTATTAGATCATTCAAAAACGTGTTTCAACCCTATATTAAGGGCTCAGAAAACATATGTTAACAAATCACCTTGCATATTGATGACACAGTCAAGACAATGGCTCATCATAACCTCTTAACAATCAAAAGGAATTAGAAGGAGAATGTGCAATTTAATAACTCAAAATAACATTGAACCAGTGTTGGGACACACTCATTTGATTTTCCCATTGGACATCTTTCAAAAACTCCTTCTGATATTCCATCGGAATCTGTGTAGACATGAAGAAATCTTCCATAAGGAAGTCAATGACAAATTTTGGCCAACATCTGGCACACTAATCCTAATAGTGATGTGGGAGTCTACATGCTAGACCTAGTAAATGTTATCACCAGTTTGTAGAACAGCTGCCTTGCTTCATCAGCACTTTTGGTACAGATTTAATTTTACTCAGGTGTAAAAAGAGCCGCTTCTGGATGTCATCTGCCACCAAGATTTTCTAAGTCTCAAGTTTATTGATGACATCCTGGCATATCACTACTCAAAAGTCTACAACAAAGAGACCATCATGAATATGTGCAAGGAAAAAAAGACATCTGACAAGAAGTTAAAAAAATATAAACTCAATCAGATCACTCTGATATTTAATGGCTGTGAGAAAAAGGATTATTAGTTGAAGTGGATGGTAGTGCTTTTCAAGCAATAATGGCACTATTCCTGACTGACCAGCTCCGGTTAGGCCTCAATAACTTAAATCTGAGCTCAACTCTTGGTATCGGTAGTACAGACCAGACAGGTTAAACTTAGGAGAAATGTGTAAACCATTTATCATATACCAAATAGTTAAAAAGTAGAAAACACTACACAATAAAAATATATCTCTAATTTATAAAACTAGAGACAAATGTTATGAAAAAATAGACACCAAAACAACAAATATTGAAGCATTGCTACACGGGGATGGGAAAACCAGCCCCAGAATGCTCTAGGACATTGGGAGGGTGACAAGAGGTGGCCCCAGCATCCTGCTGTGCTATAAAAGAATTTACACCTACCTTCTATGCAGGATGTATTGCTGCACGAGGACTACCAGTCCCAGAATCTGCTAGGACAAAGGGGAGGTCTTAAGGAGGTAACACCAGTGGCCTACTAGGCTATAAAGTCCATTACGCCTGCCCGCTGCACAGGACATGCCCGGGTAATGCCTGGGCCAATGGCGAGCCTGTGTTCATCTGTCTGTGAGTAGAGGAGTTTGGGCTGGGCCCTTCCCATGGTGCTGCACCCCCTTTCCATGTGATAAACTGTTCTTCCATTACATTAGCTGTAAAGTGAGATTTGTTCCCTAGCTGGGCATACACATTAAAGCCTTTTCACTGCCTTGAATTACTGTGACTAGTGTGGCAACAGCTTGTATGGCACTTTACCCACCTGGATTCTGACTGGTCTAAAGAGAAAGAGGGGAAAAAAGCCATAACACAGGCAAATGCAAGCTGGGGAGATCCAATTCAACTAAAGCCAAAAATTCCATCCTTGATGGATTTACTGAGCGGCCACGAAGAGTCATTTATAAAGAAATACTACTTGCGGAGCAGTGGCTGTCACTTGTTGTTGACAGCTCGACACGCCCCTACATATTACCCTAACAGGTTCATCTGTACCAACAGGAGGAGCCCAGAGCAGCAGCCCTGAAGCTATTTTCATCAAGAGTCAAACTCCTCCAGCCTATCTCCCTCCAATGACAGTTATTTTGCCTCCCGTGCACAGATCACCACCTGCTAAGCAAACGAAGCCAAGGTAGCAGTTAAGACTAAGGGACACCATGGAGGACCCTTCGATGCTGCAATCCTGTGACACCCCTGCTCTTTCAACCTCTCCTTAACATATTATGATGCCAATTACCTCCTTACTCGGATGACTGATACAGTCAAACTAATTTCATCCACTAGCATCCTCTCAGTGCTTGCTCATTTTATGGCTACTGAAAGAAAGCTGTTAGGGATCACAAAGCCTGGAATCAGAGAAGGGAATTCCACCTTTGCAACTCTGGGCACACAGACTACAAACTCCTTTGGGCACGCACAAGGCACTTTTGCACCCCTGTACAATTTCCCACCAAATGGAGCCTGTAACCTTATCCCAGATGACATCAACTTATCCTTATCTCGAGCCCCTTCATCAATCCCATCTATTGACTGTCCACCGAAATATGCCTGCTCTGGATAACATTAGAGGCAGCTTATCTGTGTGTTATGTACCTCCTGCTTCTTGTACCTACATTGTTGTCTCAGTCAATGTCTCTAGACTTCAACCCCAGGTGACTGAGAGTACTGATCAGTTAATAAAGGCCACCCATTGGCTACATTCTAATGTTCATCATAAAGCCTGCTTGTTTTCTGATATATTGTTTGCTTGTCAAGTGGAATGGGTGGGACGCAGGGTTAAGGAATATGAAGAGGATTTTATGATTGTTAATTTTGCCAAACCCTTTGTTGCAGGGGCATTGATAAGATCTTCCTACTTGGGCCTCACTCGGCAAAGTGTTGCAAAGGTATTGCCATGAGGTTACCTTTATAGAGATTTGGAAAGAAGGTGTAGGGACTGCCCCTAAGACATCAGAGGGTATGTCCTTTTCCATGTTCACTAACAATCATTGTTCTGGCCTCTCTGGGGAATGTAGTAATGATTGACATAAAGGCCCACTCCCAAAGCTGAAATTGGCATTGAAGCTAATGTAATGGGTATTATGTTCTCCAAACCTCTTGTCAATAACATGATTATGGGGGTAGGCCACAGTCAGCTACAAAACTCCCATTAGGATTATCCTGCCTTGAAAAAAGTGTAACGTTGCTGAGTTGGAACAAAGCTGAGCTTGCCACTAAAGTTTGAAAGAAGAACTGTGTGGATCTTATCTCATCATATGACACTGTACTACTACAGGAGACCTGAACCCTTAGGGACTTATTCTGTGAAGGGAGAGTTTGTTTTTCTGTCCCTGCTTCACCATCTGCAATGGGAAGGGCATGTGCTAAGCTAGCTGTATGGTTTAAAACCACCCTTGGTTGTATTATATTGCCCATTCCCACGACAACAGGCTAATTCAGGCATTTCAAGTCAAATGGTTTAGAAACACATAGTTTTGTCCTTATTAATTTTTATAAAGACAATTCTTCCACTAATGATAATCTCTATTTTGTATTCCTTTTTTATTTTAATGGTGACCTTGAAATATAGGCTCAACAACTGCCATGAATATCATCTTTGCATGGTATTCAATGCAAAACTTGGATACAAGGTGGAAGGTTCCAGTGGACGGTAAACCTGACATTTTGGCTCGCCCTTCTGCATTAAGGACTGTAAAGGGTCGATGTTGTACCCCTAGTTGTTTAAGTATGAACTTTGCAATGTGTTTGAAAGAGCGGCACCACAGTGGTTATTGATTTCCTCATTCAACGATGGGCAGGCAGATCAATAATTCATTACATCTTTTCCAGTAGGAACTTTCTCAATAGTATTGTGGATGGGGTTGTTCGCCTCAGAATCTACAACAATCACAATCTACTTTTCATTATTCTAGAATGCCCAGAGAACTGGTCTCGGGTCATTGCTGCGGAGGGTGTGGACATCCACCCAGGAGGAAATGATCCAAGGCTGGTTTGAAGGACTGCCAACTTGACACATACCCAGCATAGTCTTTGTGGAGATAATCTGGGTATGCTTAATGACTATCTCAATCAGACTCTGGGTTCAACCTGTAGTGTGGACACCTTTTTGGCCTGCGGACACATTATTAAATCTTACTTTTTAAAGCAAAAATAAGTTATAAGACAGCTGACCATTCCTTGTTTGACAAGGCATGTAGGGCGGCTAATAGATGCTTGCATAGAGCCTTATAGTCTACTCCGAAGCACCCGGTGGCTGTTGCCACTTTCGAATATCATACAAACTGACTATTAGCAGGAGGAAGGCAGAGCTTGGGGAGGAACTATGGACCACCCTGGTTACCTCCTGCAGGACCAGAAATACCAGTCAGATTGGCCACATTGTCAAAGATATCAAACTTTTTAAAGCTGAGAACAATTTGATGTGTGCCAGCATCAGTGCTGATGCATGGGTGGATCATTTTAGACAAGTGTGCCACACATCTGACGTAGCCAGTGAGGATTCTGAAACCGGAGTACCATGCATTTCCCTGGGTATTGAATTCTCTGTGGATGAAGTAGCTGAAGCCATTTGTGAAAGCCCTATGCACAAAGCCTCAGGGCTCGATGGAGTATCTATGGATTTATACAAGCTGGATTTGGATTTATGGGCACCTATTTTTTTACAAATCATGGTAATTTAGCTTGCATGACTGGCCTGCCTGAGTCATGGTGCTCAGCCATTATTTTCACTATTTTCAAAAAGGGAACCAGGCATCCCCTTGTTGTTGTAGTCCAATTTCCCAATTTGATTCCGATGTGATAGTTATTGGCAATGTTATCCTTAATAGAATTATGTCATGGGTCACTGATAAATGAATTAATTGTGATGTGCAATACAGCTTAAGAGCTGGTTTGGGCACATATGAACAGTGCCTCAATTTGTATCTAGTAGTTGCTAACATACAAATAGTTAAAAAGTGGCCCATTCTACTGAGCCTTCATTGATCTGGCCTCCACTTTTGATAATGTGGTTACATTCACCTTATGGGATAAGACAGAATCCATGGAGGTAGAAAGTGGTATGGTGTCTTTTTTACATGCCATCCTCTTAGATTTTAGAGCCTCCTTTAGATTTGGGACTAATGGTGAATGCACCAAGAGTATTGGCCAGGGTTGAGGTGTACAGTAGGGATGTCTTTTTTATTTCTTTTATACATCAATGCTCTGGATTCTACCCTAGTTCGAAAGGGCAGGGACATACTAACGGTGACTGGCTGCCATGTCCTTGTCCTTCCAAATGTAGATGAGGCTGTTTTACTTTGTAAAAATGTTTTTGTGTTGTAATTATTTTATTAGCAATAAAAGTACAAAACAAAAACATAGTGGGGAAAACATGGAATACAGACTGTAAGATATATAATACAGTACAGTATACATATATAGATATATATATATATGTACATGGTCCCCATATTTATTCGCAAATCGTACAAACCACAATGTATGGGGGATACTATAGGTTAAGCATCATCAGTCGTAGTCCCATACTTACTAAAGGTTAGCAATATTAAGGGAACAAATAAGAGAGGGAGGGGGAGTGGAGGCGCAGTATGTCATAGGATGTGGAAGAAAGAGATAGAAACGGGGGGAGAGAAAAAAAAGGGGGTGGTGGTGAGGAAAGTAGGGGGTGGGAGGAGTGTAGATGAGGCGACGAGTTCACAGGGTATCACAAATGTAAGCGAAAAGGGCAATGCGGCAATAGTATGTTGGTACAAGGACTTCAAGAGGGTGTGAGGTAAATAGCTAGACATTTAGACGACTAGGCAATATGCCGAGCTATCAGGGGAAGGGGAAGGAAACAGGAAAAGACGGTGGGTGGGGGAGGGTATGGGGAAGATGGAGGGGAGAGGGGGAAAGAGAAAGGCAACAGTAAAGAGTCCAAGGCTAAAAGTCAGAGGGTAGAAGTGAGCAACTAACGTCCAAGGGTACAGAGGCGAAAACAAAATAAGGAGGGGGGATGGGCGTGGGTGGTGAATAAAAAAGAGGGGGGACAGAATGTTGGGGAGAGGGGGGAGGGGGTTGAGGAGGGAAGGCTGGGGTAGATGGGGAAGAGATATAGGGAGTGCATGTTGGGGGGTGGAGGGAGTGTAGTGGGCAAGTGTTCAAGAGTGTGTGGGAACAATGGAAGGGGGGAGAGAGGGAGGTAAGGTACATAGTTACAGGGCCGTGGGTAGTGCCATAGACGGATCAAACAGTAAGGGGAGGTGGGAAGGGGATCTTTATCAACAGACTGATGGTGGTGGGGGGGTCAGCGAGAAACGGGGCCCATACCCTATGGAACAGGGCAGCCTGATCTTGGAGATTATAAATGATCTTCTCATATGCTGCTATTCTGGTCATTGCTGTTATCCACTCATCTGGGGTGGGAGGATCTGCCGATCGCCAATGACGGAGGATACAGATTTTCGCTGTAGTGAGCGCTGTATGCAGCAGTCTCCGAAGAGGGTGCGATAAGGTCGGAAGGGCATCCATATCATGTAAAATAACAAGAGAGGAAGGTAGCTGTGCTGGGAGCAGAATTGAGGCAGATAGGGTGAGGTCAACGGCCTCCGACAGGGGCTGGGCCGACAGGCAGCCAACAAGAATTTGAAGAAGATCACAGTGCATCTCCGAACAACGTCAGCATGTCGCGTGAGGGAGAAGCCCTGCTCGGTGTAGTCTCACTGGAGTCCAATACCAGTCGTGGATGATCTTAAAGAGGCAGAATTTCAAGCGAGCTTCATGGGTGCCTCTGTCCAGTGCTTCCAGCAAGTCTACCCAGTCCTCCGCGTGGAAGGACCTTCTCAGGTGAGTTTGCCATTGTAGACGAAGATTTTCTAGAAGGGGCTGTGAAAACTTATTGTGTAATAAAGACCTCATAAAGACCTGCCATGACATATTTGTGCTTTCCCCACGCTCAGAGGTAAAGCACCACAGGTGAAGATTGAGATCCCCGTTGGGCAATGTCTGCATTATGCTGCAGGCAGTGTTTAAGTTGCAGATGCCGCCATTCTTGTCGTGGGTGAAGACCAAAACCCTCCTGTAATGAGGCAAAGGGCTTGATCGCCCCATCCTGTAGGACCTGGCCCAGATGGGTGATGCCAGCTTCCTTCCAATGCGACCAAATAAGGACCCTCCCCCTATCCACAGGCTATCGTTGTTCCACAGGGGTGCCTGGGCATGAAGGGAAGGATGAACTCCAAGCAGGAGGTGGGCTCTTCTCCACGCCGCTCATGTCGCCCTCTAGATCGGATACATAGATACGGGGGGCTAGCGCAGTAAAGTACCTCCAGGCCTCTGCCATGAGAAAGCAGAGCTTTCTCTACTGTTACCCACTGAGGCAGCTCTGTTGTATCTGGAATTAGAATAGCTAATGATGACAAATGCAGAGCCAGGGCATAATGCTCCACCGAAGGGAGTCCCAATCCCCCGGAAGAGCAGCACGCCATGAGTTTGGCAGGAGCAAGGCGTGGGTGCATGGAACCCCATACAAAGGTTCTAATCGCTGCGTCAACAGAGTGGGACAAAGAGAAAGGCACTTGAAGAGGCAAAAGGCCTAGAACATAGGTGAACCATGGCACCGTAACCATTCACACTGCCTGCACTCAGCCCCACATGGAGAGGCCTAGGTGGGTCCATTTGTATAGAGGTAAATTTTGGAGACCCCACCAGGCAGGGCGAGTCCCCTTATCGAGGGGGAAGCATGGATAGTGGCCGCGAGCGGTTCCATAGCCAGTAAGAACAAAAGAGATGATAGGGGGCGGCCCTGACGGGTCCCTCTGCGAATGGGAAAAGGATCTGAAAGAAAGCCCCCACAATTAACCCACGCTGTGGGATGAACATACAGGAGGTGGACCCTGGAAATGAACTGGTCCCCTAGGACGAACTTCTTCAGGGTCGCAAACAAGTATGGCCATTCGATGCGGTCAAACGCCTTCTCAGCATCTAGGGATAAGGCCAGGGCAGCTTCCGGTGTATTCCTAGATGCCCACAGGGTGTGGCAGAGGGTACACAAATGATTTCTGGAGGTACAGCCCGGAACAAATCCTACATGGGAATGGTGGATAAGGGAGGGTATAACTTTACGCAGATGGTTCGCTAAAACGCTGGCCAGAATCTTAATGTCCCCATTTAAGAGGGAGATAGGCCGATAGCTACTGCAGAGTAAGGGGTCATGTCCCGGTTTTGGTATGACTGCGATCGTGGCTGAGCCTGTCCGACAGGCTTCATCCAGCGCTCCGTGAAGGACATCAATCATCTCGTCCCCTGCCCATTTATAAAATTCCGCTGGGAAACCGTCCTCACCAGGCAATTTGGGGGGTAGGGTAGGTCAGAAATTACCTCCACTATCTCTGGCCGGCTGATATCTCCTTCCAGGAGGGCGCAGCCTTCTGCAGAGAGGGAGGGCAACGTTATGCCACTGAGGAAGGTTTCGATGTGATCAAGCGTGGATGTCGGCTCAGGGGTGTACAGATGACGGGAGTAGGATGGAAACTCATTAACTATTTCGTGTGGACGTGTGAGTGTCGTTCCAGAGCGGGCAGTGAGCGCTGGTATGGCCAGGGCTGCCGTTCTCTGACAGAGTTGCGCCGCAGGTAGCCTACCCGCCTTCTCCCCCTGTTCATAGCATCTGCCCTGTATGCGTTGCAATGCATATTCTGCCTGTGAGGTATGGAGATCGTTTAGCGCCATGCGGGCGCGTTCCAATCGTCTGCGCACAAGGAGGGATGGGTGATCCGTGTATTTGTCGCGTCAGCTGATGTATAACTTCTTCTAGGCTCGCTTGCTTTGCTCTCCTGTCTTTGTTTGCCAGTGCTGCATCCCTCATCATCTGCCCCCGTATGGTTGTCTTGGCCGCTGCCCATAGGACCCTCTGAGAGTCAGTAGAGCCCTGATTGTTCTGAACACATGTGGACACAAGGTCTCGCAGTCGCTCCTTGCCCTGTGGGGAGTGATAGCGGTGGACTGCCAGTCTTCAGGGCTTACGGCCAGGAGACATCAGACCCAATTGGACAGCAATTTGCACTGGGGAATGGTCCGAAAGGCCACCCTCCAGTATCCAAGCATCCGCAACATGCGCCACTAGGCCATGGGAGATGAGAAAATAGTCCAACCGGAACTGTGTGCCGTGGACCGGCGACAGGAAAGTATATTCTCTATCGGTCGGGCATGCCAGTCTCCAGTAATCAACTAAACCATTATCCTGCATTACGTCAGACTGGAGGGCACTATCACCGGTGTTGGCCCCATCTAGGGGGCCAGTCCTGTCCAACACTGCGTCCCTGGCCAGGTTCCAATCTCCTCCTATGACGTATCTAGTGACCCCTATCTCTGATAATAGGCAGGTGACTTGCAGGAAAAACAGGTGCTTAGATTCTGTGGGAGCATAGACGGATCCCACGCAGAGGGAGGAGTCTCCAAACTTAAGTTTGGGGAACACATAACGACCCTCCGTGTCTATCCATGTTTTAGAGACCAAGCAAGGTATATTTTTTCGCACCAGTACAGCAACGCCACATTTTCGTGGGGCACCTCCATCTCGTTCTCTGGAAGTGGGGCTACAACTGAATAACGCTGTTCCTACCCAATCCCAGTGCAATTTAGCAGATTCCTCTCTATCGAGATGAGTCTCTTGTAGCAGAGCTATATCTGCTCGTTTCGATTGAAGGTATGAGAGTATCTTTTTCTGTTTTATGAAGTGGGTCAGACCGTTGACGTTCCAGGATAAGATCCGCACTGGGGTGGGTAGGTTTGGGGGAGATCCGACCATGATAGAGTGGCTGCGTAGGCCTCACCTAGGTAGCAGTAGAGAATGGCGGGTGTATGCGGGGAGGTTGGGGGTCAATACAAGAACAGCTAAAGAGACAAGAATAAAAGAAATGTGAACTATGGGGGGGTGAGGTAGGAGATAGCACTAGTGCGAGAGGGCGGAAGGTATGGATGCTGAAAACTTAAATCGGGAAGGAGGGGTGGAAAGGGGTGAGAGATGGGGCGGTGGGAGGTGGGGGGGAGCCCTGGAGCATGGAGGGATTGGAACAGAGAGGAAACAGAGGTAGGGTAGCCAGAAGACAAACCAAAGAAAGAACGACCAAGGGAGAAGAATGGAATAGAAAGGTTGATAGGGAAGAAGAACGGGGGTAGGGGAAGAGAGCTGGGAGGAGTGGGTGTGTTACAGACGACAGAACGAGTGAGTAATAGCAAGGGAGAGGTAGGGGAGAGAAGAAGGGGGGAGGGGGGACAAAGGGAACTGTAGCAGAGCACGAAAGCTCCGCACTTCGGTGACAGTAGTCTGCGGGTCTAAGCCCAGGCTGTGGAGCCCTTGTCCCGACCAGCGGGCCCCCGGGCCCCCAAACCGGGGAGGGCGGGCGCCTGCGATTTTCCAAGGGAGCCAGTGCCCCGTTCCATCGACTATGCATCCACAACAATGATACCCCACAGTAAGATTTACACTGGGGGCTACCGTGTGAAAATCACAGATAAAACGAGTGGTGGCTGGCCAGTGCCGCGAGGGCGGCGGGGGGGAGGGTGCCGATGAGTGAGTGCAGTGGCAGAGGAGCAAAAGAATATATGAAGAAGGGAGGGGGAAAGGAGCGAGGCGCTGGCAAGGGGGGGAGAGAGCTTGTATGGGAGAGGGGGTGAGCGGGATGCGCTGAATTGAAGTGTCCCAGCAGGCACGGGGAAGAGGAACATCTCTCTCATGGGTCAAACCGGATCTGAGGATCGGACAGTGGTCCTCCTGCCCTGCCACTACAGTGTGACCCAAGTGTAGTACGATGCGTCTGTGCTAAGGTGCGGGAAAGGAGGGGGAAGGAGCTGGGAAGTAGGAGGGGGAGGGAGCTGGGAAGTAGGAGCCGTGTCTCGTGCAGCGATTCTGTGTGTGAGGTGGGGGAGGGGACGGGGAGGAAGGGACCTTTTTTAAGATATAGTAGTAACACATGTAGAGGGAACATCGAACAACCAATACTAACATGTAACAACCGCCTGGTCCCGTTATGTAAAGGAACTGTGAGAGGGGAGGTTACAAAATCAACCTGGGTACAGGATGCAGGGTCTTTGAGGCAGATCAAAGGGCAGAACATAAGAGTGTCCACTGTTCATGGCTTGCAACCCAGTGGAAGTATGCCCCAAACTCAAAAAAGAAGAAACAGAACACAGGAAAGAACAGTACTCATCTGCCAGGTTCCACGATGGGAAGCTCGTTACGGCATGTGCAGAATAACGGTGTCACCGGTAGCAGTGTGGACATTACGCATCTGGTTCCCTCGTTCTCAGGTAGGAGCTGCAGGGGGTTTAAGGGAAGAGCGGGATTTGTCTCTGTCTGCCACTTGAGTATGCTATGCTACCGCGAGTAACACCTGTCCGCTGTCATCATGATTCTTTGAGAGTCTTTCAGGGTCTCTGCTCCTGTTCAGGGCCTCTAGGGGGCCATGGTGCGGTCGCTCGGGAGCAGATTCCATTGGTAGTGGGTTTGGGGCTGCCGCAGCCAAAGCCTGAGGTTGGGGTAGGGTGGCTGTATCCATGGGATGGACTGATAAGCTATTGAGGTAGAGACTCAAGTCGTAGAAGAACATGGATACATTATTCTTTGTGATCCACATCCTTGCCGGTTCAAATAAACCAAACTTAACCTCCAGCTGGCGCAAACGGGTTCACAGGGCCAGGAAAGCTTTTCTGCATTCACTAGTTTCTTTGGAGAAGTCAGCAGTCACCCGTATCTGTTGGTCATTCATACGGAATGGACCCTGCATGCATCTTTTTGCAAAAGCTGCCGAACCTGCATGTGTCGCAAGAAGCAGGCTATGATAGGTCATGGATGGTTGTCTCCGTCGCGGCGTTTAGGACTCAGTCTGTGCGCTCTTTGAAACTCCTGAGGGGGGTGAAAAGTCAGACCGGTAAGTTGAGGCAAGGTCGTCTTTAGAAAGGACTGCACATCCGCTCCCTCTATATTTTCCGGAAAACCAAGAAAGCGGACATTGTCTCTGCAGCTTCTGTCTTCCAGATCTATGACCTTGCTGCAGAGACACAAGAGCTCTTGGTCTCTGTCAGGAACAAGCGCTGCCTGAGTCTCCACTGTCGTCAACCGCTGCTCCAAGGCAGTCACCCGCGATTGGAAGCCTGCAATATCCAGACGCATCGACTTTGTATCCTCCGTTAGGGAGGTCATCATGCTATCCATCCCCTCAAGTCTGCTGCCCACCGCTGATATCGCCTGTAGGATGCGGCCTGTAGAAAGGCAAGAACGGGCTGCCCTCACATCGCTCCAAAGGGCTCCCCAGATGCTGCCGCCCTCCACGAGCTCATGGCTGTTCTGCGGGGGACGCACACAGAGCCAAAGCGCCTCCCCACCTTGTCCATGGCCCGCCGTCAGATGGAGTGTCCCAGCTAGGCCGTCATTTCCAAACGTGGCCAGACCACACCACCGATGATGCTGTTTTAATGTTAAGAACACCTAATAGTTTTCGGTTACTTCCAGATACCTTTGCCAGTTTTATGTATAGTCTAGGCAAGGTTACAAAATTAGTCAAAACGTTTGTCATGGCTTGTGGCCCCAAAAATTTGAACTAGCAATGTTTCGCACTAGTTTGTCACTTTTCTTAACTTTGCCCTTGAGCAGGGCAAACATTGCTGTTTTAGCATGTAAATTATCTATTTTTTAATAAACCTTGTCTTTATTATTGTTTTGATATGGACTGCCAGTAGATAATTTGTATCTGGGCTAGTGTGATATTGTTTATTTAGATTATCCTATTGTTGGCCCCGAACATCCTTGTTAATATAGCAGACCGATTTGAGCGCTTTGTTGGTAGGTAATTGTCGAGTATGTCCCCTGACTTTATGTTGTATTTATGATCTTGCACATTGCATTGTACTATGTAATGTAGGTTTGTATGCAAGTCTATCTATGTTATAAATGTTTTAACCTGTTGTTTTTGTTATACTTTTATGGTTTATTTTCAACCAAATAATTTGAATGAAACAAATATCAGATGCAGGGAAATGGAGATATGATTTTTTTTCAAAGTTTTAGGTATTTCTAGCACCATCTCCGCATTTATGGTCATGTAGACTAGGTCAAAGTCAAAAGTTATGAGTGACCACAATGCAATGCGGTTTGGAATCAGGGGCCAGGTTTTGTTGAGTGGAAAGTTTTACCTTATGACTGAGACTCTGGGATAGAAGCTGAAAATTCTCAGTGGTGTCAGGCAGCAGGCTGTCCTCAGATGGGTTCCACAAGGTTGGATAGTCCTCAAGCAAAGTCCTGGTGAAGCCATTGACTTTTAGCAGGAAAGGCACTAGCAGGAAAAATTATAAATTCACGCCCAAGGAAGGTCCCTCGCCGGCCAGATATTTTTTGCACCTTCACTGATAAAGATTTTCACTTTTGGACTTAGAAACATTTTTGGAAGACATAATCTTTACAGCACAGCGAACCAGCAAGTTGATTCCATCTGGCAGTGTGAGTTCAGCAGATGCAGCTTGGTAGCAGTCCTCTGGTTGGCATTGGTTCTTTTGGCAAAAACCGTTGAAAAAGTTTCTAAGTCCTATATTTTAGGGTTAGGCAGGTGAAGTATACACTGACAGTTATCAAAGGGCCCCAGGATATGAGGCACACCACTTGAGTGGGTTCTTCAGTGAAGTGGGCTTCATGCAGCCTTTTGTTTTCTCTTGGCTTAACAGCAGGCTAGCCAACTAATCTCTGGAGTCTACTCTTCAGTCCTGAGTTGAGGTGGGAACCCTGTATGTGTCAGTGCTGCCAGGGAAATGCTTAATAGGATTTTCATGCATTACATAACACAGTGGTCTTAGTTATCAATGCTATCTGTGAGTAACCAGCTGCTTATGAGATTAAACTTCTGCATGGCCAACTAAGTTTCATCCTGAATTGAACAAAAGTGGCTATTTTGGAAGTTCCAGCATTATGACTGGGTTATGTGGAGACAATTTGTATGATAGGGGTAAGGCTAAAGGGAATGTGACAAGTAATAATGAAAGGAAACTAAATAGGTTGCTGGTCTACCTTAATTTCAACATAGAAGCATCCATCTGTTGAGTTACATGTTGCCTTCACAAGACTGAGTTATCAGGTTAAATACAAAGGATGCTTAATAATGTGCTCTGTTTCATCCAATATCCCACGTGTAGAAGTTAGTCCAGGACAGGGTTAGATCTTTACTGGGTTAATTATTAGGAGCGTCCCATCCACACTCACGCAGCAACAGCTAAGCCAACCTTTAGCCTGGGGAAATAGAAACCCCTTACATTCTACATTCTACATGTGATGTAATACATCTCATATACCACATAAAGCATTTCTACTGTTCCTGTTAGAAGTGACAATTTACTTGTTGCCCTTTTGGGTTAAGCTCAACACAGTATATTTTCACATATATTTTGTTACCAGTTGTTGACAGTTAAACGTCGCCAGCATTACATTTGATCATTTTAATTATTTAGGTAGCATTACAATTATGGCTAAGGCCAGCGAGGTTTCAGAGGAACATCTGGTTGTGATATGGGAGTTGTTACTAAGATTAGATGTTTTTGTCAATAAGCAAATGTCCATGTGAGCACAAACTCAAGAGAAGGATTTGTAAGCCCAATGTACAAAGTTATTTTGTGGTCACAAAATGCAAAAATCGCCTTTTGCAACAACAAAATGGCCATACAGGATATAATAACCCTATTTTGCGAGCCGGCATCCTGTTATAGACTTGCAAAATAGGGATTGTGACTCGGCGTTCCTAAGGTGTCCCTTCCAAATAGTGACTCGCAGACCCAAGTACGATTGTTTTGTGACCCTGTATGTGTTTGCAAAACAGTTGCAGTTACAGCTAATTTCAAATTGGTGGTAACCCATTTGCAAACATGAAGCCCTTGTGAATGGGGGTGGCAAAAAAATTTCAGAGTAGGCAGTGGTCTCACAGACCACTGCCTACTCTGAAAAGATTAAATTGAAATGTATCATTGTTTTTTAAGTGCATCCTGTTTTCGTATAAGGTAATGGGTTGAATTTAAAAATAAAACTGCTTTATTGAAAAAGCCGTCAAGGTGATTGTGGGCTGCTGACCCACCGCCAAATGTGTATCACTTTGGGACCTGTCTCATGAATATGAATATGAGGCAGTTTCCTTACGACCCATTTGGGAATCGCTAACAGTGTTTCTGACAATGTTGTACTTTTTGTTTTGAGACTCACAATTTGGGATCACAAAAAAATCTCACTGCGAGTCACAAAAATAAGGGTCATAGATTTGGCCCTAGATTTCTTAAGCAGTTTACATGCTGATTAAATCTGCATCCAGGAAACCTGGCGTATCATTGATTTTGTTTTCTGTTGATTATACTGTTTTATGCTGCAAAATGTTGCCCTCTAAGAAATGTCATGCAAAAGGGGGAATTGCTATACTTCAGAGTAATAAGTTAAAATGGGAATATGAAAGCTATGTAGTCCCTTCTAATCTTTTCCAAGTACTGAAGGTTAATTTCTACTTAGAGGGTGGTAGAAGAGTCCCTTTGCTAAAGGTAAATGCATATATTCCCCCAGATAACTGTTATAATAGAATCCTATTTGAAGTGTTTGATTACATCTCATTGATCGAGATGAAGGAGAATGTGCAGTGCTGCTAGCTGGTGACCTAAATTGTAAAGGGTCCAATCACTCTATCAACGTATTCAGCAATGCAGAAACATAATCTGCATTTAACATCTTGCCTTTCCTATTCCCACCTAAAGCTAGGATAAAGGAGGGTATATTCGTCTAAAGTCTCTGAAGAAAAATGGTTGTATGATTTTAAATGGGAAATTCAATTTGGATTCACCTGCTCCATTTACACATAATTCCTTGATGGGAGGCTCTATTATAGATTATTTTGTTGCTGCTTACTGTATAGTGCAATAGGTTGAGGATTTGGCAGTCTCTGATTCCTCATTTAGTCATCATAGGATTCTTGTCCTTTCTTTAAATGTGTGCCTGTCTGCTGTAGAGGCCTGGAATATCGAAGACAAAGAAACCAATTTTAATAAGAACACTGGGAGAACTTGCTGGGTCCCTTAAAAAATAACTCATTTAAAAACTTGTCTAGAGAGGGCCATTCTGTTTCCAGATGATTGGAACAGGGACATCCTTAAAAGTTGTTCTTAGTTTATGGGTCAGATAGTAAAGGGCAACTGCCTAGTATGCTCGGGCCACCACATAAGAAAGAGTTTCCCTCTGTGCTGCTGGGAATGGTATCTTTTTTAATCCCTTTCCTTCTAAGCTTTTTCCCTCATGTGCTAAGCCTTTTTTAACTATTTGGGGTAGTTCATGCTTAGGCCCCCATACATTTTTGTCCACATAAGTTATCTACACCAAATTTGCATCCTTTCTCTGACAAAGGATCTTGGTGTATTATAAATCCACTCTTGCTGATAAGGAATATCCTCAATTACCCGTAATGTCTCCTCCTGGGGGATGTTGGTATATAAAGACTCAATATCCAAACCCATTAGGAAATCCATCTTCAGGTCAAAATCCAACTTATTAGCAAGATTAATGACATCTCTAGTATTCTTTAAGTATGACTCACTCTTTTGGACCAAGAGTCTCATAATATAATCACAAAATTGTGACAAAGGCTCCAAAACAGAGCCAGTTCTTGTTACAATAGGGTGACCCGGTAACCAAGAGACCTCTGGGTGCTGCATTTGCCCTTAGGTACTCAGTTAAAATTGCACCAAGTAGAATGGTTTTTACCAGTGTTTTCTTAAGGTCTACTAAGGTATCCCAACCTTCTGCCTGAGTCAAATGTGCTTCTACAGGTGTGGTTAACACTATGCACCCTTTTCTACCATTTTCTATGATTCTGCAAGTTACTCTCCCACTAAGGAGGTTGCAGGACTGTTTAGTCATGCTTACTCCTTTTTAGGTCTTCTTGGTATGTGAGCCTGGTGGAGATGTTGGAGGAGGATCCTAGTCCCCTCCCAGTGTTTCAGAATTTGTTCAAAAGTTTAGAAGGTCCATTGTCTAATGGATTGATGATTTTAGGGAAACATGGTTTGTTGCAGGTCTTTCTACACAAGCCTCAAAGTTGTTAGTGAGTACTGGGCAATTGGATCCAAGAAGAAGTATCCGTCAGTTTGAGCAACATAGGCTGGCGCGTTCTTGGGTTGCATTATTACTGAGTCCACTGAGGTGTCTTTACTACGTGTGATTTTTGTAAAAGAGTTGTTTCATAAAGGTTTATTGTAAAGATCTAGGAGTTTGAAATGTTCTGTAAGTGCAACAGGTCTAGTTTTGGGAGAAGGTGTTTCTATTTGTAGACATCTTTAGTTGTAAAGATTGTTGGAAGAGTAATGTAGGGACCTATATTGCTTCAGTATGTGGTACCTTGGGATGTCAACAAAGGTTTTGAATTATATTTTGCAGCAGCCAGATAATATATGTTTTCTACAAAGTTGTTATCATAGAAGGTGATAGAGGGTGCTGATGTTCATATGTTTTTTAGTCATTTGAGAGCTTTTCTGCTGATTATGCTGTTAATAATTCCCTTAAGAGATTTAGTTGTGGAGGGCAATATTTCACTTGATCAGAAGAACTAAGACTATCAATTTCTATCCTTTTTTCTAGAAAACGTGAAACAGTCTAACTTATGTTTGGTCTAGTATGTTATAGGATAGATGTCAATGTCACAAGAATAGAGGTTAGTCTGTGATGTCCAGGTGTTGATCTTGAAAGTGAAGCTTCTTCTCAACCAGTGAATGGCAAAAAAGATTTTGGGCCTGATTTAGATCTTGGCGGATGGAATACTCTGTCACAAATGTGACGGATATCACATCCGCTGTATTACGATCTTCGTAGGATACAATGAGATTGCAATAAGGCGAATGTGATATCCATCATGTCTCTGACTGAGTATTCCCCTCCTCCAAGATCTAAATCAGGCCCTATGATATGAGAAGCCTCATTCAGAGGTGGCAGACTGGAAGCTCAATTACAGAACAGCCACCCTGCCAAACATGGAGTTCTCTCACTTCATGACGAGTCACAATAACTGCTGTTATTCCAAAAGCAGAACCGCAGCTGCCTCACAAACACTCAACCCAGACATTGCAATCTATTGAACAGAGGACTCTTAGGACATAGGGCCATATTTATGGTCCAGTTTGAGTCACTCTTGCATCACGCAACGTGGTGCAAGAGCAACGTAAACATTAAGTAAGATTTATGAACCCACAGACGGTCACCTTGCGTGGCCCTGCATGGCTTCATAAATCTTGAGTAATGTAATGCAGTGAAAATTACTGTGTTATATTACTCTGCGTCAGGAAGACATTTCTATGAGTGTTGCATGGGTGTTCCCATGCAACATCCATGTATTTTGGTACATTCCTAGATTTACAAAAACTTGTAAACCTGGAAATGTGCAAAAAAGACACACCTCCCAAGAGAGGCATAACAAGGAGAAATATGTTTATTTGTCCACGTTTGTGCCTCTTTCCCTCTTTTTATGTGTGCTGCATCCTGCAGCACACATAGAAAGAGAAAAAGTGTCTCAAGATTGTTTTTGCGCAGGAAGGTCTACCGTCCTGCACAATAACGATTCTGCATGCAACACAGGCACCCTTGCAAGGGTGCCTGCTTTGGCAGTAGTCTGCCAAAAGGGCACCAGAGCAGGGGGAAAGCACAGGAATGCAACATATTCGATAAATATGGCACATTCCTGCCCTTTCTCTGTGGTGGGACGCAGTTCAGCAGGGTGACTTGCTGTGCTGCCCTGCGACACACAAAGCCTGTAAATATGGGCCATAGTGCTGGTAAACGCACCCTATTAGGGAGGGTTTACAATAAATAATTTTTCCTGCCTATGTCCACCGTGAGAGGCAAGGCAATGCCATGCTGAGAAAATAAAGTATTGCCAGCAAGCACAAAGTGAAAACTCCCTTCCAGTCGGGTCCACTGGTATTTGATTTTTCTGAAATGAAATCTAGCTTTGGGAGTGTTCTGAAAAAGAAACAGGTATTGGCAATGTCAATATGTCTAGCTTTAAAAGAATGTTGTCTGGTAATGTGAAGCACTACAAGTAAATAGTATTAGAAATATCCCTTTTTGCAGGGTTATCCCCAAACGTTTTGTTTCTGACCTCCTGTTTTTGACTGTGTACTTCATGTTTTTTTTGCTGGCTTTACCACTGCTGAACAGCACAAAAGTGCAAGTGCTCCCTGTCTAAATTGTATTGGTGATTGGTTTATACATGGTTGGAATATCTGATTCACTAGTAAGCCCCTAGTAAAGTGCACTATGTGTGCCCATGTCCTACAAATCAAATGTTACTAGTGGGACCACAGCACTGATTGTGCCACCCACATGAGTAGCCATGCAAGCATGTCTCAGACCTGCCACTGCAGTGTCTGTGTGTGCAGTTTTAAACTTCCATTTGGACCTGGGAAGTGCACACACTTGCCAGGCCCAAACCTTCCCTTTTATTACATGTAGGTGAACCCTAAAGCAGGGTGCAGTGTATTTAAAACACAGCAAATATCCTGGTGTGTTGAACATGCCCTGATAGTGAAAAACTGCTAAATTCGTTTTTCACAATTGCAAGGCCTATCTCTCTCAAAGGGTAACATGGGGATTTCCTTGAAATACCTTTTAAGTATAATTTCCCAATGGGAGCAGATAACAAAATGGAGTTTAGGGTCCCTGAACTCACAATTTAAAAATACATCTTTTGGTGAAGTTGGTTTTCGAATTGTGAGTTTGAAAATGGCACTTTTACAAAGTGGCCATTTTCTTGCTTAACCATTCTGAGCCTCTGCCTGTCTGCTGAATACATGTTGGGCTGTTTGTGCACTCACTGTAAACAGTCACACAAGGGGAGCTGAGGGGTGCCCTGCATATCCAGATAGCCCATCACCTGGCTGATGGGTCTTCCTGAGCTTCAGTGGTGGGAGGGACTGACACCTACACCCTAATAGGCTTGTGCTTGTTGTCACACAAAGCAGTCTCCAGCCCCCTGCAGTGTGTCTGGGGCTAGGGCAAGGAAAGGCAGGGTCTTATGTACTATAAAGACTTCTCTTTGAAGTCTGTCTACTTCAAAGACAGAAATGGGTATAAGTACCGGACATCTGACACCACATAGTTAGAATCCTTCTGGACTGAGGAAATTCTGCCAAGAAGAAGAGCTGGATGCGGTAGGAGAGTCTGCCACTCTGCCTGTTGCTTTGTTGTGCTGGCCTACTGCTTGCTGCATCTGTCCTGGGAGGAGTGAAATGAGTGGGCTTGGCTTTCTACATCCTGCTTCCAAAGGTTCTCCAAGGGCTTGGACTGAGCTTGCCTCCTGTTAAGAAGTCTCAGGGACATCAAAGACTTCGACAGCCAGTGCTGGGCTCTTATGCTGAGAGTCCTAACTTGCTAAGTGGTGCCAAATTCAATCTCTGGGCCCTTGGTAGAGCAAGCTAGTAATCTGAAGGAGAAAATCCACAAATCAGCTCACTGCATTGGAAGAATTGACGCCGCAGCTGATAAATTGATACAGCTACTGTCTTGTGGCTTCAGAATCCATGCGCCGCCTGTATCTCTGTGGTCCCATCAACAAAGAGCATCTGGATTTTCCATGCATCGTTCCTGGGTGCCAATTTTTCATTGACCCGGCACTGCAGTAATTATCCGAGGCTGTGTGTCTGGAAATTAATGCATCGGCCTTTCCTGTGAGGAAAGAATCAACGCATCACCTCCCCTGTCAGTAAGGAACCGACACATCATCTCACCTGCCAGAAAAAAGTTGATGCATCACCTCCCCTGCGCAGTAACAAACTGATGCCTTGCTTTGCTTTTCCGGCGCCTCACCTCCGATGTGGCCCACATCGTCTTTGTTTCTGACACACACATAGGTACTTTGTGCTAAAGAGATACATTCATTGATTCCTATGGATTAAGACTTGCTTGAACTTTTAAAAAGAGATATTTTGACTTGTGTATGTTGGAGTTTTGCTGTTTTGGTCTTGTTTTACTCAGACTAATATTGGCTATTTTCTTAACTGGTATCAAGTACTTTTGTTGTGTGTTCACTGTGTTGCTATATGTGTGCGTGTACACATACTTTACACATTGCCCCTGAGATAAACTTAACTGCTTGAGCCAAGCTACCAAGAAGGTGAGCAGGGGTTATTTTAGCTGTGTGACTCCCGTATCCTGACTACAGTTAGGGTACCTAGTTGGACAGGGTATAAACCACTGCCAATGAGAGACCCCCATTTCTAACAAATAGTATGGGAATAGAAGTGTATTTGTGTGGAAGCAAAGAACTGGAGAATACAGTAACAGTTGTGCTTTCAAGCCACACCTAAACATCCATGTAGGTTAATGACTGTCCTCTTCTCATTAACTTATCTAGTTGTCATTATCTAGCTATCTAAGACACTTTATTAGCATTACAAAGTAATGTGTATATTTCTGTAAGTTCAGGCTCAGACAAATGGATAAATAAACAAAATAATAACTGTGTAGAGGGCAAGCTTTTTTTCTGTGGAAGGACACAACGTCTGCCCAATCAAAACATAGACATGGGTCCCAACATGTGGGTGGAGCCAAAACCCCTCTCTACAGATGCTCACATAATTGTCTGGCGGCAGGTGTGCTGTCAAGCTAGACCATAAAAATCAGGAGAAAATAGGTTGAACAAACATGACGCCTACTCTGCATTCACTTGTGTCTTCAGTGCATCTGCCCAGTTTTGCGTGTCCTTTCCCAAGGGATGGAAGGTCAGGTACTGTGCTAACTTGGAAAGAAAACTATCAAACTGTAATTTAGGTCCTTTGTCAAAGACACAGCTTTGCATGTTATCCTACCCACATTTTAAGAGCAGTCTTTATATTTGAATGAGTGCAAAGTTTTTTATAAATAAAACATTATTTTTTAACACTGTCATAAACTTAAATCTAATTTTGTTTATGCTGTATATTGTTGACTGTTTTTTTAGTAACATGATGTTTTATTATTTTTTAGTGGGTACAACAACCATGATTCTAGTCTCAAAATTCTGCAATTCGTTTCTGCAAAGCTTGAGTGAAGGTTGTGGAAGTTTTTCAAAGACAGTGTTGTGGTTAGATTTAAGTATGAAAGCATGACAATGGTTTTCTCTTATTGTGGAATGCCCATGAGCAGAACTTTCAATGCTGTGGGGTTACGTCATAATGAATATTCAAATAGGAGACAGTTGGAGGTGTTCCCTTGACAGCCTGACTGCAGTGGCATTGCTATGCCATTGAATAAATAATGTAATCACCTACCAGCATTTCTGGAGAGTTATTTGTCACAACAGACTGTTTATGGACTTTTATCATATGGACATTTTTAATTTTTTGTCAAGAGGAATTCTGAGGTTGTGGGAAAGTTAGGCTTCCAAGTCTAACTTGCTTGGTTACTGTCGCTGCTTAAGGGACAAGTAATAAATGAATGCACATTATAATATGGGAATGGTGGCAGTTCATTGAAGACAATTACCACTTCTGTCAATTTTCCAATGCCCTAATCACGCAGCAGGCCTCCATGTTAGCGAGTGCCTATACTCGCTATGGGGCCGCAATTTGCGACCCACCTCATGAATATTCATGAGGTGGGTCCTTGCAACCCCATAGCGAGTCGCAGTCGGTGTCTGAGACACCGTACTGCATAGCAATTTGCGACTTGCAAATTGCGAGTCGCAGGGACTCGCAATTTGCAAGTTGCAAATTGCCAATTTGCTACATCTGGCCCTTGATCTCTATGCTACAAATTACACCTTGTATTAAAACAAGTCTAATATGATAAACACTCTTTGATGAGACTTTTGTATCCCTTTCCGATATCCGGGTTCCAGCATAGATTCTCACAAACCTTATATCAAGGTTTGTCGTGCCTGCAGATGTGATGCATCTGCCATTCAAACCAATTCCCAAATATATTAATGCCCGCTCTGTAGCAAAACATTGCCATGTGATAGTGGACATTTGTGAGTCTCTTAGCCTTAATTCATCTGATCTTACTCAAACCTGGTTTAGAGACTCAGTTGATATCTATCCTGATGAATTTGTAACTCCCTCATACTCCAACTTAAGGTGTGATTGCATGGAAGGACTGGTGGTGGGATCATAATTATATTAAAATATTATTTTTAAATCCAACTTAGCCCTGAAACAAACATAAGCTACTGATAATTCACGGGGGAATTATTTGGGGTTTCTTATTCACTGATTTGCTTTTAGAATACCATCACCAACTTCCAGAAGCTACCAGTAATCATTTAAAAGACATTGGTTCATTTGCCTTGGAACACAAACATGCCATATTTATATGGCTCAATTCTGGCAAGTCCTCAGGAACCAATTTTCTCAGAGAACTTGAGGTTTGTAATCTGACACTAAATAACCACAAGACCCTGTGTGAAAAAGGACTTTTACTAGATTATTTTCTCTTCTCTCCTAACTGACCCTACCAGGTCAGAACATATATATCCTTTACATGGTCTGGTCAATTAGGAGTACCATTTTGTATTCAGTTGGCAAATAAACTGAACAATATTACTAAACAGATTGCCTCAGCTTTTCAAAATTTGAAGGGTTGCTCACTGGAGAAATTTTAGAAGTTCTTCTCATCTCTCCCCACACCTCAATCTGGAATGGAATCTGGACAGTAGATGGCAATCTTGGCTCACAAGTGAATCATATTTTATGATAACATGTCCACTTGTCTGGAAGAGAGAGTGCCTAGCCAAGGTAAATACATTTTTTCAGGCATGATAGACAAACGTTCAAAGCTAGTTTAGTCCTAAACTCCATTCTTTAAAACTCCAAATAAGGTAAGCAGAGAAGGAATACCATACTGAATATACCCTTCATTCCAGAACCGCTTAATGAGAGATGTTCAAAATATATGAATCTGAAATTTATCAAGAACAAAAATCCAGATATGCTGCCAATTCCTCAAAATAAGTTAAGACAATCCATTATGTGGCCACACACACAAAAGGTAGTAATGCCACTCTCCAATCACAGGCATTCTGCAATACAGTATAAAGGTTTTCCTGTTTAAAATATTTGAGACTATTCGGGGTCATATTACTCCAAAGCATACATCTGATGTCTCTGAATCTGAAGTTCATTCCTTTTAGTATGACAATACAACTATTAGTACTGCACCCTTTTTATTTAAAGATCTTACTCACGCTGACTTTCTATCAGCTATTGATAGGACAAAAGCACCTGGTTTTCCCAATGACCCTTGTTAGGCAGCTTTAATAAAACAAAGAGCTTAAGTTAAGGGTGCGAAGACCTTCTCCCTGCTTAATCAATCCCTTAAAAATGTTTGGAAATCCACCTTAGTGAAGCTTTTATTTAAACCCACACACACGCACACACTTACTTTTCTCATCTGATCCAAACAGCTATTGCCAAACAATCCTGCTTTTGGTAAAAATCCTATCAAATAGTTTTTAACCAATTTCAGCCTTTTGTGGAATCCTGAGCCATCAACCATGTCCTCCCTGGGTCACTACTGGAAGCCTTTGAGCTGTCACTAGCAATCTTTACAATGGTTTAACTCTTTTTTGACAGATTGCACCCAAACAGCTATGTTGCTTCTTTTTCATTCAGTGCTAAATTTATCAAATGCTGGAGGCCACAGGGTTCCATCATATCTCCGCTTCAGTTTGCTGTGTACATAGAAACGTTAGCAAGATTTCTTAAGAACAACAGAGTTACGTTTTACAGATATGCGGATAGTACAAGTATAATTTTTGACCAGTCAATGAATATGGCCTTCTACAGACTTAGATCCATCAAAGACTGGTCCCTTGTCAATTGTTCATCAGTGGACCACTGAAGAAATTTCAAAATGTAATAGTTTCAAGACAGAATATTTATTCATCAAAGATACAAGGACCACACTTCCCCGAACTACCTGGGCATACTTAATTGGCCCCTCTCAGCCATCGAAACAATTTCATAGCCATAGAAGCAGCACTCAAAATGGATGTACTCAAGGCTAAAGTGGCTAAATTAGACTCAAAATATTTTGATATCTTAACCTTCTCAAAATTCTGTTGCCATTCAATGATAAGACTTTCCAAATACCACACGCTGTAAATTTCTCACAACTGGACTACACGTCATGTGCCACCTATGGAGGGCATATCTGCAGCTCTTCACATTCTGCACCGGCTGCCAATTAAAAAAATTAGTTCTGTTTATGTCTTTGATGCATTTAAATAAGGCAATACATGGCACTGCTCCATTGTTCCTGAAAAGAAAACTACTGCTATAAACCATTAACATCTTTAATGCCACGGGGTCCCAATATTCTCTGTGTTCTCAGAATTGGTGATAGTGCCTTTTCAGTCATAGTTGTGAAGGAATAGAACATATTACCTAACCATTTTTGTGTCACCTCTAACATACTGAGTTTTCAACAATGTTTGACATTTAATTTGTTCAAGGTACATTATATTGCTGTTCTATCCATTTTATTTCACTCTTATTTTAACAGCAAAAATCTTTCTGCACATGTATGCTTTATACATAAAATACTATACAATAATTAATAATTTTTGTCCACACCTGCAGGAAATAATGCCTGTTAATTACCTGCCATGCAATTATGAGTCCAAGCCACAGAGCATGATTACAAAGGGTAAGTGGTGGAATAGGGTAGACAGCAGGGATTTCCAGAGAAGCAGGAGTGGGCTACCAATGAGTGCTCCCTGTGCAGGCCAATAATGTGCACATTGAGGGTGATGTGCTACAGCAAAAACTTTGACAAGCCTTTTTTCTTTTTACTTTAAAGCTGCATTATGTGTGGTGGCAATAACAATTTGACATAGATTGTGATATGGACCTTAGCTAACTTAAGTATCGATGAAGTCGGGTTGCACATGTAGCTATTTCGCATAAGACAGATTCAAGGTTTGAATTTTTAGGGAGGAGCATAAACACACTAATAGTTACCTAACAAAACCAGCCTTTAGAATTTAGTACATGAACACATCTTCTGAAATTACAAAGCTATTAGTGTTAAGGGCATCTGAAGTGTATATGCATTTTTGTAATGAAACGTACAACACACTTACTAGAGCATTGGTTCCATACTTTTACCATTAGCCAAACAATTAGACTTGGTAGTACATGAATAGAAGTAGTACGAGAATGACACAAACATGGACCTACTGTAGCAGACAGCCATTAGAAAGACAATAATTAAATGTGTAATATAAAAATAAGTTGTCAGTTAGCACTCAGTTCTGAAACATAATTTTAGACATTACTACATTATGGCATGAGGTAAGGCAAAGCACTGTTAGTGTGCAGGTGTTTACCCATAAAGTAACATCACCTCTGTCCTCTGAAACTCCTGCTTAAAGTACTGTAAAGTAATGAATGGAGATGAAATGGGCTTCATAAACATTTTCCTCATGATTTCTGCCATATTGAAAATGAAATCCCTACGCATCTCTGATGTTAAACATTTTTTTAAATTTCATTTCAAAGACAGGAAGACATTTGTGTATTATTTAATTAGTGGTTTATATTATATACACATATAATTGTGAGATTAAATCAAATCCAGTTTATATCTTCATACAGTTAGCGGACTGGCATGTCAATGAATGCTCAAATATGTAGTGCAAAAAGTGATATAAATGTATTTTAATAGAAGTGAAAGCCTGTTTATACAGTGGATGGGTGCTCCTCTAAATGAATAAACGAATACCCTACTATTGTTAGTTGCTCTGTTTTTACACAAAATTTTCAGTGTTGAATTTCCCCTCCTATCCCTCACATTTGCTTTTCCACAGAGTCTTCTATTCTATAAAGACCTTCTTTAAGCTGTAGCTGTATAACTGATGTAGCAGAAACTTTAGTGCTGCCCCTCGTGTCACAGGGATCATCTATATGTAACAGTTTATGCATTACGTTAATCAAAGTACTAATAGTTTGATTGTAGAGTGATGCACTGTGAAGCCATTTTAGTGGGCATTCGCTTAGACTATTGACTTAGACATGAGTAGTATTGAAGTTTAATTACATGTTGGAAGGATTAAACTGACATTATCTTATACTTTAGGCTATAAACCAATGGTCTGGATTGAAACAATATTGAATTTGTAATAATGAATGTTTTAAATATGTGTGAAATATAAAGAAATGTAGTTCTAGGTTATACTGACTGAAATGTATTAACAGTCATTGCTTTAAAGTTACTGTAAGATGAATGTTAACAGAGAACTATTAAGGCAGATTTTATAGTTTGCATATTAAAATGTGTTTTATTTCAATGTATTAGTGAAATGTATTAACCCACTTGCATTAGCCTAAGTGAGGCCTGCTAGGCACTGTATTATCTGACTGTGCAGAAAATGTCAAGTCATCTTGCCAACGTGTACTTTTCTTTCAGACTTCATTCCCATGAGAAGACTAGTTTGGTAATAGATGCCTATTGTTTAACACATAGAGAGATGTAAGAATCTGACCTTGGATGTAGAACATACTGGATTGTGGACTAGCGGTTTAGACATTTGTTTCAAACTTGTGTGGAGCTACACGGATAGATGCTGTTCTGATGAGTTGTTTCAAGTTGGAGTCAAATGATCGATTTCTATTGGCTATTGTCCCTTCACCGTAAAATGAACCGTTGTCCTGACTAATTGGATTGCAGTATGAACTTTAATATGTCAATGCCTAGCTGGACTTTGGTGAGATCCCAGCAGACCACTGAAGAATCCAGTCAGCATCCTTTAAGAGATCCAAATGTTTCCCAAAGATGAGAAGCTGAACCCCTTTTGTGTGTACCAGTTGGAGAGGTATCTTCCTCTCTGCCTTTGCCCCTTTAAAATGCCTTATTGAGATTTAGAGATTTTCTTCCTAACCCTTACAGGTAACCCTTGACCAAGCTTCTGACATGCTGACGCTTTCCCTTTTTATCTACTTTCTGTTCACCTTAGTTAGTAACTTGTTGCCAGAGATTACTTTTTTCCAGATTCTTTTTGTCCTTTTGGTTCTTTTTGTCTTTTCCCCGCATGTGTTTTGCCCCACACAATTTCTCCCCTGATTGGCTAACCGGTAGGGTTTCCCTGTGGCCAGCCAAATTGAACTATAATAATTTGAACTGCTTTAATGCTTGGTAAAAGTGAGCCATGTTTGTTTTCCGTCCATCAAATTATCTCACTGATGTTTTGTATTGTTTTTGTTGAATGCCTAGTTCTCCTAATGTTAGTTGGCCTGAACTTATTTTGTCACAGTGAACAGCCCTTTGTAATTCTGGAACTTTATAATTTTGTTTTGTGAATTGCCTACATGACTCTGAGCTTAAAGTTATAATAAATCTCTTAACTTTATTCCTGTAGGGTTACATTAGTCATACCGGGCAATTTAACTGTTTAGTACTGACATTTTGTTATATGGTTCTACCACATCCTATGCAGTGTCCAAAGATCCGTAGACCTCGTTGAGCATTGATTCCTGCAAAGAATGAAAATGCTCCAGCATAACAAAGCCTTATTTGATGAGAATGACTAAGTAGTCTAATATAAATTACATTTACACAGTAAATGCAATAAACTAAGAAATTTTACTTTTTGGTTTAATATCAATAGGCTAAATCATAGGAAAAAAAAACACTTTCTAAAACTCTTACACATAAGTAAACCTTGGAGTGGTTTGTAATATAGCTAAAATAATAAACAATATTTCATTCAATGTAATAAACATCTGCTGACAAAGGGATGATGTGTAAATTACCTGCAAATTCCAGGTCTGCTTGACGTATTCCCTGATTAGTTGCTCCTTTAAGTCTTCAAATGGACCAACTTTTGGCTCAACTCCTTTCGGACGATTACATGGTTTCTTCAGCAAACATACGAGGCCATCTGTTTCCTGGGTGTGATAGTTACAGACCTCCAGTGGACTTAAGTGGGATTTTCCTCCAGAAATGGCATACGTTCCATTGATCTCCCTCTCAATTGTGTAATGATGGCACTTTCTGGCACAGGAAATGGACAGTGCAAAACCACCAAGATAATTCCGACTCTGACGAAGCAAATATAACCCGTCACTCAGTCCTCCTTGCTTCAGGTACTCTTCTGCTTCTTCTCTTGTAATATTGCCATAGAAGAAGGGCAAATGATTAGCACTGTCTGCCATTTTGATGATTGTTCCTTTTATATTCCTTTAATAATGCAGGCTAAGACCTAACCTGTAGATAAAAAATACAATTATGAAAAAATTTGAAAAAGGAAGGAAACATTACAAAACACATTGACTTTTGGTTTATTGTTCAATGCACAACACTTTATATCATTTTATTATTTTCTTTTTCTAGCCTGACTATCCTAATGTTCACTTAAATACACCAGTAGCAGACATTGTGTATTCAGCACTCTCAAATGTATTTTCTGATTCCACTTGTCAGGTTACTACTTCCAAAATATATTATATCCATGTCTATGCGTATGCCCAGGTAATGCAAATACTCATTATATGGGTTCATTACAATCACTTTGGAGACATCACGTTGATAATAGCACAATCAAATTTACCAGTACCATGGAGTACACAGACTGCTAACTTCACCATAAACCTCACTATGTGCGGAGGGGGTGGGGCCTTAAAGGAGCGTGTCCTCATGCTGAGAAGCACCTATGAGGTACTTTTGCCCACACCCCAACCCTCAAACAAAAATTACAAAAGCTTTCTGAAGCTGCTGCTGGTGTCCTGGGGTGTTTTCACACCAGTAATGGATATCGGCCATTAAAACCACTGTTTTCAGTAGTTTTCAGCTCGTTTCCCCCGCCACCGTGTTATATCGACTCCTCACTGGGATGCCTTGTAAGGGGAGCCAATATCGTGTGTCACATGGTAGCACCTTGTAAGTTAGCAGGTCTGAGTACACTATTTTCAGGAGGCTGTATTACTGCTGTATTCCAATATTTGTATAGGAAATGGGAAATAACTGCAGGAATCGGTCCTTGTGCACTGATTCATGCATTTTTTTGCCGTTCTGCAGCCCTCATGATGAAATCTGAAAGGGAAAAAGAAATTGGCATGCAGTTTTACCCTAACATTTTTAACCCCTGAACCCCTATTTCCTTCTGCATTGGAATCACGAGGTTTCTCATAATGAAGGTAACTGTATCACAGAAACACCAGGCATTTGATGGAAGTTTACAATGTTCCTAAATGCCATGGCATTTGCTTATCTTTTCTAAATCATAATGCTCCAACATTTGTTGGGGGGGTGGCATGGTATTTTCCAAAATGTGCAGTAGACACCGAATTCCCCAGAT
This sequence comes from Pleurodeles waltl, assembly GCF_031143425.1. Classification (NCBI taxonomy): domain Eukaryota; kingdom Metazoa; phylum Chordata; class Amphibia; order Caudata; family Salamandridae; genus Pleurodeles; species Pleurodeles waltl. Next base: position 734,278,124 of record NC_090436.1, read on the forward strand.
CTATCCCCGTCAACTATTGACAGGTGAAATGTGTTGATATTTACTTGGGGAAATTTGAACTAAAACTCAGAAACATGTGAAATTGTGGCAAACACTGATTCTACATGTAATTTTCTGAATCTGCTGTATTCACTGGTGCCTGTAATTGTCATGCCATGGTATCAGATTTTTTCCCTGCTTAATCCTGTTTGAACAGGGGTCAGAAAAATAGTTTGTATGTATTTAACATATGATGCAATAGTTGTTTTGTGACTTCCCATAAAATAACACAGTATACGTTCATCTAATTGGTCTTGCTTCCAATGAGCCCACCATGAGATTCCTCTAAGTATGTATACTTTATTCTAGTGTTTCATGATTGCTTCCAAAATGTAAACATTCTCTGTGTAAAATGCATGGAAAAGCATTGAGAAAATCAGATTGGCTACATATTTTATACAAGAATGCTGAATTGCACAGTACTGTGAAGGCAACTATCTGACAATTTTACAGAAAATGGTTCTCATTGATCTGTAGATGTGCCTGCTCACCTTTCCCTCCCCTCAGAACACCCTGTCCACAGACAAATGCCAATCTAAAGGTCCTGTTTTGAAAATTATTTGTTTCAGGAAATGCCCGTGACATCAGTACTCTGACCTAGGTGCTGACAGAAGCAGTGATTTGATCTGAAATGATCTGGAGGCCATGGCTGAAAAGCTGCTATGGTCGACACTTATGCCTTCTTGTGAAGAATCTCTGTAAAAACTGAGATGCTGAAACACTACTTACAAGGTAGTTGGACACTGGTTTTCAGGAACGATCTGTCATCTTAGTTCTGCAGTGCTAAGGAGAAGTGTTTGGGGTAAAGATGGATGCCATGTGGAAGTCTAATGAATGAATTCAGGTGAGCAAGCAGAGCTATTTAGGATGAAAAGATGGCTCAATGTTGTGCATATAATGACAACATGTAAGGAATAGCTCTAATTTCAAAGGAAGTGAGGGCTGCGCTATCATATGAAGAAAACAGCAGTGAGGTAATTTGTGGCAGACATCCTGAAATGGCGCCCCACAGTGAAGAGGTCTGGCTACATTGTGGAACTGTTCTCTTCCACCTGAACTGGAATGCTCACCCTCAACTGCAGTTTAGAAAATTAAAAGATCAGAAGAGAACTCATTACTATAGCCCTGCAAAGACACATTTATGTGATTGTAGTGAAAATTTTGTTTTATGTTTGGTGGAGTTGTCAACATTGACAACATTTGACTAATAAATGTGCAGGGCTGAGACCGTCACAGTCATTACACTTGGCACAGTTTGGGGGGGAGAGCAGTGCTAACAACTCCAGTGGACCACAAGATCTGAACCCTATTAATCATTTACGGGGATGAGTTGACACTGACCTATTAGAAAATGGCTATTGCAAGCTGATGGACAATCTGTGAAATCTCAATGAGTCAAAATTGGGTTTTCCCAGGATGGCATAACATATGAGGTATAACAAGAGGTGGGAACTTTAAAGTAACTAAATGAGGATAGAGACATCAGCAAAACTGAATGTCCCTACATTGTGTCCCAACACAAGATCACACAGGTATGGCAGCCTTACGATGGACACCATAGACAGAATAAACATTGAGGCGCACATTTCAACCAACAACTCAGTGGAAAAGAGCCTGTCTCTGTTTTGAGAAAGCTATAAACAATATCACTAGAGAAAATCATGAGGCAAATTAAGCGGCTTGGCTCTAAAATTAAAATGATGAATCAGGGAACCTATGATAACCACATAGAATGTATATCAGTAGAGAGAGGAAATGAAATCATTCAAGGGCAGACTGTCAGCAATGGAACATTAGAGGAATGGTGAAAGGCTGCATTAATATGTTCACCTTTGACTTTAATGTGCAAATTGTACACTGAAACAACTTCAGGTCCTTTAAAGTGTATTCTTACCCAGTGTTTTGCACTGCATGCGTCATCAACTTTGGAAAGAAATGCGCTAACCAGGCATCAGGAAGCACCCACAGCTGCTAGATGCAATCAGTCATACGGAAATGTGTGCAGACAGGTCTTTAAGTGGGATGGAAAAAGTGGGGGTTCTGTGATTCCCATAGTATGCAACCTGTCCTGTATTTTGGTTCCTCTCTGAAATGTTATTGCATCCAGAAATATAATACATACACCTAAAACCTGTCCGTACTGTTAGCTTTGTCGGTGGTTGTTAGCTTTTAAGATAAATGAGCAGCCACAATGATTAGTTATACATTTTTAACATTGGAAATGTTTCAATTCTGAAACTGTGAGACTATGGATTAAATAATATTGAGGCCTGTTGAAGATGTAGGGACTTCAGTTATGTGTGCTTTATGTTTGATATGTTTGCCTTTTTTCTCTTCACAGCTCATCCATCTGCACATTTTCAACCTACTCTCTCCTCTTCAGCACCCTCTTTTCACTCTCACCTGAATACACTTCCTCACATCTCCCTCATTTTACCACCCCAAACATACACTGCACTCATTCACATTTAAGCACTTTTTTTCCTTCTGCTTTGGCCATCTAAATATTTTGGCCTTTGTGCCCCCTTCACACACACTTACACTGAATTTCAATTGTAACTGGAATACATGACCAATGTTCTGTGTGCTCTGCAGAGACGCCAACACATTAACAGGCACTTTGCTTTGAATTCAGTCTCAGCACCAGAGCTCTCAGTCAAAGCCCCTCATAAGCACCTGGCACCAATCAAAGTGTGCACTATGCAAGAGTAATAACATGCACAAAAAATACAGAAACAGAGCATGATGAAACAGCTAACTCTCTTGGGGAATGCAACATTATTAAATATGTGCAATAAGAGGGACTAAATAGCTGACACACATTACACACATTTTAACCTTCATTGTTCGCATATCATTCCATATTTTTGGCATTCATGCTAAGGGCATGATGATCGGGCCAGTTTGAAAGCCATACAGCACATAAGTGCCTTTACTGTAAGCATGTATTTCTCCCTTTGTGCTCGAGTCCGATGTTTGGATCAATTTCGCAAGGGAACAAGAACCCGATCGCCTTTTGGATCAATTTAGAGAGGGAACAAATACAGCAGCTCCACTTCTAAAGGAGCCAGCGATCTGCAGTCAGGACCTGGGGTGTCACAGTGGGGGAGGTTAGTGCGACGAGTAGTCTCAGCACAATAAAAATAACTCAAGATAAGCATTATAACACTTACCCAAGCCAAGGCACTAAACTAGATGTGCTTGTATCCACTCCTACTGTGACGAGTGGAGAAAGGGTGGGGTCTATGCATGTGAATAACAGACGGCTGACCTCATGCAGGGATGAAGACTCTGACGCCTGAAATCTGACGCTAAGTGCGTCACCAGCCTGTAGTTGCTCATGACATAGACCACATTTAGGGCTTTAGAGCAGTCAGCCCTGAGTCGTGCGTCACAGTGTAGAAAGTTGATTTACTGCCTGGCTTCCATCTCCTGCTCCAAGGTGAGGTGGGCAAGGCTGCCTGGGACAGACAGCCCTGACTTAAATGCATCAGTTTGTTTAGAGTTATGATCATTAGGATCAAATCTCTGAACAAATTGATCTATTTATTATGTTCTGCTATAAATGTGTAGGAAGTTCAGATGGGCACAGCCCTTCAGCCCTAAAGGAGAAACCGCCCCTGCATTCATAATAAGAAGTTGAAGGAGGCATCCTCTATGGCAAGCCATGTGTAAGTTGTTCTCTAACATATTCCATGTTTACAAACAATGGATCTAACCTTCGTTCACCATCTTATCCTAACAGATTGCTAGCTAAACTGGTTAGACTATCTACAGTTTTGTATGGGACTTGACTCATAGTTCACTATACATTGTAGGCAGATCCAGAAAGCACGATCTTGGATCTTATAAAGCCAAAGAGGTCACAAAGGCTGCAATGCCTACTTACACAGCACAAAAGGTGAAGGCAAATGTATGAACTTATCTCAGCTGCTTAGTATGGGTTGCCTTCCAAATGCCAGGTGTAAATTCCAAACCTGCTGATGGATCTCTGGTTCATGGAGGGCTGAACAGCATGCTTTTTTTGCTGACAGTGCTTCAAATGTATCAGTAAGAGCAAGTTTGGCATAAAGAATGCCCGCCAAGCTGGCAGGAAAATCAAAAAAACATTTAGGCTATCAGTGCCAAAAAGATGATTAACAGGCTACCCACTTAAGTTTTAATCACTCAAAAAACATTTTTGAAGATGTTTCTGGAAATATACCACTCTTCCTAAGCATTAGCCTCACGGGTCATCTGACAACTTAACTTTGCGTCCTTTGTTTACTTAGCTGTGTGAAACAATGGATGACATACAGCAGCGGCCAACATAAATTAGAAGTGTTAGGGCAAGAGGAGGGGGGTCTAGGATAGCGCAGTGGGGAACCATGGGGGAGCATGAGGGGAATGTGTGGGGGAGTTAATTAAAAAACCAGCTGATGCTGCCAGCCCCCTTGTGTCTACTTCCTAGTCCTAGCATCAAAGACCCCCTGTGGAATCCCGAGCTGCTCTCAAGCTATTACTTAACATGAGAGCAGCATTGGGATTGGCCTGAGGAGGCTTGTTTGCCGCTTGCTCAGGCACTGGGAGTCTGTGCTGTTTCTCCAATCCAGCTCTCGAATACCGCTGGGTTCGTAAAATCTAACTGTGCATGTCAGTTTGGCTGGCCTCGAACGGACGGCCAAACAAACATGCGCAATTAAGGGCACACTCCACTTTCCTCTCGTCCCTCCCCATTCCCATGCCCAGCCCCACTCCTCCCTACACAGGCTGGTTCACACAGCAGCACAAAAGTAAAACAATAGTGAAATATCATTTTATTTTTCTGCTGCTGGCTTTGAACCAGCGGGGCAATGCTCCTCCGCCACTGTGGAGGACCCGCCGCTGAAGGCATAGATATCTGAAGGTACCTTTATTTGTATACTTACAATAATCTGACATATGCTGTATTTTTTTTGTAATAAAGGAATCATCCAATGAATGATTTCATAATAGGTCTCAGAACCCAATTGGACATCATCAGCAACATTCTGGAATCCCTACTGTTGCTGATTATGATGTTGGTCTGGGTAAATAAGGAGAATGTATATGTTTATTTTGGGTAGACCCTCCAAGTTAATCACTGTTTTCCTTCCTTGTTTTGAATTCTATGATACATTTTATAATCATCCTTATCATTTTTTTCCTGATGAGGCAAGCTTGAAAATGATCTGACACAAAATCGCATTGGTATCTTGATTTTATGATACACCCCATATTCAGAAACCTCATAATAAACCAACAGTGGTCAGAGAGAAACAAATCAGTGTTTTTCACAAGCACACCAGTGTTTCAGTGGCCAACAAAGCAATTACATGAATGTATATATTTAGTACTCCACTGGTTCAAATCTTGTTTCATTATCTGCGAGCATAGATACCTAAAAAAAACCTTTAATTCACTATTTATTTCTACACTATTCCACAGTAATTTCTTTTTCTTTTACTACACTATGGATAGGATCTGACAATATTAAATAACAGAGCAACTGAAAACATGAGATTAACCCCTTACACTGAAGGGGCAGGGTTTTAAGTACCACTCAGCAAAAATAGTTTCCCTCAGACCTTAAGAATTGGAAAGAATTCCATTCATTTACTTTATGCTTCGTAAGCTGTGTATAAAACCGTTGTATGAGAAATATATAATATTTATTGTTCCAATATGAGCGAATCCCACAAATACTAAAATGTTCACTTTTAGAGAACTATAAATGTGACTTGAATTTTAGACCGTGTAAAGTGAATAGTGATATGATGGGGAGCACCTAATTAGTAGCATATGATGTGCCTCAGGGTCTATCCTACCACCCAGTTATTTAACATCGATATTGAGTGGGATTGGATTTCTCAATTCGAACCATCAGTATGATGATGACATTCAACTGCATTAAAAAATGTCTTCTCCTACTGACATTCTCTGACCAAAAATAATGTATCACTGTGGACTTGATTGCAGCTTTTCAGTCTTTTGAGGTAAAAAAAACAGATATATATATATACATACATATATATGGAGAGAGAGAGGTGGGCAGCAGGACTAGGTAGAGAGAGATCACAAAATCAGAGAGGTAGAAGAGAAAGAGAGAAGAGGAATGAGCGGGACTGGTTTTGAGCATTTTCCGAGGTCTGCTTTTGGTTCTTCTATCTGGCTCTCACTGCCACCTGCCATTCTTTATTTTTCAGATTGTCACCTGGTTAAAAAAAGTCTGTATATGGTCTGTACATTACTGTGCCTGAGGAACAAGACTCAGAGGCTGACCGCCAGACTATGATCCTGCCACTACCACCAGGATCACAGATCCTGATGGGTTGGCAACAGGTCATGGTCAGCCACTGCGGTGCCAAGTTCGGCACTGTCATGCTGATCACGACTCCACTTTCTGCCAGCCTTTTCATGGCAGGGTCCCTGAAAAGGCTGGCGGAAAGCCTTTGCTGGGGGCCACAGGGGGTCCCTGCACTGCCCACAGCTATGTCATCGGCAGTGCAGGGGCCCCCCTCCTAGAACATTCAGAATGGGCACCATCCGCTCTGCGCACAATGCTCATATTAAGGGTGCTTGTGTGCAACAGCATTGACCTCGGCTCCCTAAGGAAACTGAGGCCAATACCGCTGCACTATTTCTTCAGGTCTGACTGATGGAAATGTAGTAATATGATGTTTTCATCGGGCAGCCCTGTGGAAACATAGAAATATGACGGTGGTGAGGACGTCAGCTTGATGGCGATCTCATACCCACAGGTTTGCTTGGCAGTCCGACAGTCAGACTGCCAAACTCATAATCAGCCCCTACATGCCTGATCATGATCTTGGTGGATACAATACTCCAACACAAATGTGACGAATATTCCTTCCACCATATTGCAATCTCCATAAGATGTAATTGGATTGTAATACAGTGGATGGAACATAGTAACCCTGCCTGCCAAAATCTTAATCAACCCCTAAACCTTAGAGGAGTCTCTTCATGTTTCAGGACACCCCCTTTTGACATTCCTCTGGCCAAGAACGAACCTGTTAGCTCGCCTTATCTTTATCTGGTCCTTGTCTCCAGATGAGACGTCCTGTGGTAACCTGTTGACTGAGGATCAAAAGAGTGCTTTATTTAACATATCTTAATCTACAAAGTGGCTTTTAGTGTGATGGAGCAAATATATTATACGTTGTGGTATTTCTTTGTTCACTAGCTGATGCAACTACTTATGCTATGTATTCTTTTGAATAGTGCTCTGCCATCTCTCATAAAATAAAATAAACACTAATTAGTGTACAGACCGGATTACTGCTCAAGTTCAGCAAAAATATTCACATATTTGATTGAGAAATTAGTAACAAGCAGCAGTTTCATTGTATTAGTGACTTTCACATAATGCTCTTAATTTGACAAAAACTCACACTTTTGTTGTGAAACTTTGCATCATTTTTTGGATTTTTTCCATATGTAGTTCGACCTTTTTGTATGTCAGCATTTAGTGGTCAGTACAGCTTTCCGTGGTGGCCAATGTAGGTGGTATGAGAATGCAAGTTCACACACAATCAAGATAAAGTAAAGGAAGGAAGTCTTCTGCCCCTAAAGCATCTCAAAACCAGATCAGAAACCTCCTACAACGACAACGAGCAAAGCAAGCAGACTATCCAAACTTAGGGTAACTTAGACGTGCATCAGAGTCAGTTAGCTTTGCTTTGTGCATTAATTAATGGACTACATTGTAGAACATCTGGAGTTCTACCCTGCAGGGCACTGCAGCACACCATGTGAATGTTCATTTTTGATGAGAAGTATTCACATTTACCGGACCAAGCTCAAAGACATGCAGAGGCAATAAATACTGTATATGCCCCTTATTTATTGCTAGATACCACGTTTGTTTTATTTTGTTTTTCTGAGTGTGTAATGGTGCGAACATAAACATCTCTGGTACCTAAAATCCCAGTCTCCCTTTGATCCAGACCCAGTTTCTGCCATATATGAAGTATAATTTGCATTTACTATTTTTTTCTGAAATTTGTAGGTCATAATTATTTCACTTAAACGGTCGACTGAACAATTGTATCGACCTTGTACTAGCAGCTATCCTAAAACATCGGATACTAATGCTTCTATCCACCCGACTACTTTTGGCCTACCTCTTGTGTAGCAGCTGGGGCTAAATTATGTCTCTTACATGTCTGAATTGTGCCTTCGGTCTATGAAGTATTGCATTTGTTGATTTGTAACTACACTTAACACCTATTAGTTAGACGTTTATGCCTACCATCCCAAACAGAACACATGTATAAAAGTTTGAATTGCCTCCAGATTTTGACATTCAGCTTCTACAAAATCTATTTTTTATATTTTTTTTGCTAATCTGCCCCTACCTATGACCTTTGCTTTGCAATCAATTATTTGCTGTTATAATTACTCAGTCCTCCTTCCCTCAAACTCTCCACAATATTGTCTACACTAATGAAGCCGGTGTACTCTGTCTCTAGAAATATATCTGTGTCGTCTACAACGGATCACCATTTTGTCATGGATCACACTGTGAGCTTGCCATGAAGTAGTACCCTCATTAGCGCAGTCGTTTTTTCCACGGTCTTCACAATTAGTTACTATTCATTCAAAGTCTGCAGCTTTACTTACCTACTTCATATAAAGTCAAATTATTGCATAAAACAATTGATATTAGAGTCTGCTTCAGTGTCACTTATTGACTTGAGTAGACTTTGCTTTGAGAATGGCATAACTGCATTAACTGCTGTCTCCTGTTCAAAATATCTGAAGCAAATATTTTCCAGCACTGCCGACTGAACTAGGTCTTTATGGATGGCTTCCATTAAGAACAGAGACCAGGAAGAAACCCAGGTCCATGTTTATACTTTTTTAGGCCGCATGTGCATCGTTTTTTGACGCAAAATCGGCGCAAACGTACAGTTTTGTAAATTTGCGCCGATTTTCCGTAAAAAAACGACGCACATGCGGCGCTAAAAAAGTATAACTATGGGCCCCAATTTCTTGTCTGTGCCTGAAGTGCCGCTATTTTTAGCATTTATGTGTGAAATCTGGTAAAATTCTGCCACAAACATGCAAACCTGCACTATTTTCCGCCTTGAGAACTGATACGTTTGGGGATAAATCCACTTACAGTCAGTGCTTGAAATGGAAAAATAGAAGTGCAGTTACTCTGTATCAGAGTACCTACTTGTTTCTGAGAAGTGCCGGTACTCTGCAATGAAAAGTATTACGTTTTTCTTGAGAAGTGCAGGTACTCTCCCTCTCAAAATAAAGAAAGTACCGGCCCATTTAAAGCACTGCTTACAGTGCTTTAGTTTGATTTACGAAACGGCACTATACTCAGCTGTAGCTGTTTGTGCTTTTAAATCGTGTGATAATATATATCCTGCATGTAAGGCGCAAATTCTTTGACTACTTAGATGGAAAACAAGCAAGCCCAAGCAAAAATATTCTGCTTTAATGCCTACGCTGTATTGTATAAGGCGACTAATTCATCGCCTGATCAAAAAAACACAAGGAAACAAGTGAACTGTGCGTTTGGACTGATATTGGGCGTTGGGCAATGTGATAAAATCCACCTGTACAAAGCTCCAAACCCACATAAGCTCTCATTCCCACCAAAACAGCATCTAACTGGAATCTGGCATAGATGCCATTGTGCACAAAAAGGTTAATTATTATCTGATTCGCTGCTGCAACACATTGTAGACTAAGGAAGGACACTATTTTTTGATATCCAGGTGTTGTGACAAACTTCTTATGGACCGCTGTCTCTGGGAAACATGCATGCATGCAAGTAACTGATTGTGGTTTGTTGGACTGTCAGCAGTGACACTGGATCACAAAATGCTTGTATTTGCAAGGTTCGACCACCAGCTAATATATCACAAAACCTTTGACTCATTACAACGGACTATATGACACGACACAGCCTTTGACCTTCATAACATCAAATGACAATTCTTAATGAAGTTAAAAAATATTACTTTAAAATTATTTATGAAAAATTTGGACAAGCAGATAAAAAGCTATTTAGCTCATTACCTGTACACCAAATGAATGGGATAGAATACTTTCTCATCCCCACAAGATATCACGTAATGCTATGATTTATTTAATATACTGCACAGGGCTTACCTGACCGTGGCACGCCTAGGGAAAATTTACGATACTGCAAACACTACAGCCCAAATTTATACTTTTTCCCACAAAACTGAGCATGCGCAGTTTTGTGGCCAAATGTATAGTGCCGGCTTTCGCTAATCCACAGCGCCAGTCGGGCGCCATAATAAAGGAATGGTGCATGCCAGGGTTAAACTTGGGTTAGCCTCTTAAAAGAAGATGCTAGACAGGGGGGGGTGGTGGTAGGGAAGGAGGGGGCTGTGCATCAAAAAATGGCAGTAGCCTGGTTAGAGGAAAAAAAATGCCTCTAATCAGACTAGCATCATTTACTGGTGCACAACCACTAAAAACATGACCCCTGGCTTAGGAAAGACACTAGTCATGTACACCACCCCAATGGCCAGCACAGGGGACATTGCACCCTGTGTCATGCAGGGGCCACAAGTTAGGGCCCAATGGCACTTTAAAAGAAAATTAAAAAATACCTACTTATACTTCCCCTACTCATCTGGGATAGAGTCTTCCATCCTCTGGTGTCCCCCTGGTGTGGACGGGGGTGTTCCTCAGACTTGGCGGAGTGCACCTGTGGACCAATTCCATGATGTCTAACCATGGGATGGGTCCACAGGTGCACTAACGCCTGGTCTGACCCAGACGTTAAATAATGGTGCAAAGCAGGCTTTGCAACATTATTTAGCCCCTCCTCCCACCCGTGTGTCATTTTAGCACAGGGGAATCAATATGGTGCTATGGGGATAGCACAATTTTTTAGATGGGAATGCCTACCTTGCATCTCATTGACACAAGGTAGGTGCACGCATCCAAAAACTGGTGCAAACTCCTATATTTTGATGCTAGATGTGTCTAATATGAAAATATAAATATGGAGTTAGGTTTGCACCGAATTTGCGTAAACAAAATGACGCAAATCCAGCACAAATTGAAGTATAAATAAGGGCCTATGTGTCCTCGCTGCTTGACTGGGAAAGCAAACATTAAACCGCCCATACGCTACCACTTTCTGGGATGGAATTATTAAAATTATTATACTTGTTATAGGCCATGGTGACTGGCAGAACCTGAAAGGCTGTATTGTGGCTCTTTACCCACGCTCCAAACCTGTAAAAGTTAATAGTCAACTCTTGGACCTTACTTTTCTCCTCACCTGAGGTGTTCTCACTATGCGTTGGAAGGCACCCTGTTCGACCTGCCTTTCTCAGCAAGGTCACCTAAACGTTTTGCCTTCCTTCACTTCTCTTGCTGAACCCGTTTTAGTTCACTAACCAGCGCTAAAGTGCTTGTACTCCCTCCTTTAACATGGGTAAATTGGACTACACCTAATTGGCACATTTAATTTACTTGTAACTGCCTAAGAAATTATATTACCTGTTAGACTTGGCATCTTTGGTGTGGTCTCCCCTAACTTTTTGTCTCTGTTTTCCAGGTTGTTGATGTGTGCTGGACTCTGTTTTTGCTGTTTTTGTTACTCTGGGCACTTTACCACTGCTGTCCAGTGCTAAAGTGCAAGTGCTCCTATGTAAAGTGTATGTGTAATTGGCTTTCCATGATTGGCATATTTGATTTACTAGTAAGACCCTAGTACAGTGCACTAGATAGAGGTGCCCAGGGCCTGTAAATCAAATACTACTGTGTGGGCCTGCAGCACTAGTTGTGCCATCCACAGTAGTAGCTCTGTAAACATGGCTCACACCTGCCACTGCAGTGTCTGAGTACAGTTTTAACTGCCAATTTGACTTGGCAATTGTACTCATTTTCCAGGCCTAAACCTTCCCTTTTCTTACCTGTAAGACACCCCTATGGTAGGCCCTAGGTAGCCCCATGGGCAGGGGGCAATGTATGTTCAAGGTAGGTCATATACAAATGTGTTTTATATGTCCTGACAGTGAAATACTGCCAAATTTGTTTTTCACTACTGCAAGGCCTATCTCTCTCATAGGTTAACATTGGGGCTGCATTTAAATATGATTAAAGTGTAGATTCCCTTTGGGAGCAGATAGACATGTGGAGTTTGGGGTCTCTGAACTCACAGTTTAAATACATCTTTTAGTGAAGTTGGTTTTCAGATTGTGTGTTTGAAAATGCCACTTTTAGAAAGTAGGCATTTTCTTGCTTAAACAATTCTGTGACTCTTCCTGTTTGTGGATTCCCCTTCTACGTTAGTTTGACAGTTGGGCTGTTTGCACCTCTCTCTAGATAGTGACACAAAGGTAGCTGGGGTGTAGTCTCCATATCCTAATGAGCCATATGGGCTGAAGGGGAAGGGAGGAGTGGTCACTTACACCTCAAAGGGTTGTGACTGCCCTCACACAATGCAGTCTCTAACCCCCTGGTGTGTGTCTGGGGCCTGGCCTGGGCTAGGCAGGAACTCACAAACAAGAGAAACTTTCCTTTGAAGTAGGCCTACTTCAAAGCAGAAAAGGAGATAAGAAGAGCACCCAAGACCCCTCAAAAAATAAGATCCCTTCTGGAATCAAGAGGAACCTCTGCCAAGGAGAAGAGCTGAGGAGAAGTGCTGCCCTGCCTGTGAGTGTGCTTTGTGGAGCTATCCTCCAGTTGCTGTTTCTGCAAACTAAAGGGGAAAAAGACTGGACTTTGTTGTGCATTCCTGCTTGTGAAGAATCTCGAAGGGCTTGAACTGAGCTTGCCTCCTGTTGTTGAAGTCTCAGGGCCATCAAAGACTTCCTCTGCCAGCACCTGGATTTCTGCTGAGACTCCTGCTCTGCCAAGTGGTGTCCTATCCAGTTCCTGGGCCCTTGAAAGGTGAAGCTGGCAGACAGAGACTGAAAATCCAAACATAGACCGCCGTGCGGGGAAATTTTCGACATACCTTCCGTGACTTATAAACAACGCTCTGCTGGCTTTGCAGCAGAAATCAATGCTCCATCTGTATCACAGTTGGAAGATCGACCCAACGTGGCTGTAGAAATAACGCGCAACACCCGCTAACAGAGGCTGATAATGACGCAAACCCCGCGCAGCGCAGTTTTGTGATACTGTGAAACCGGATTTTCAACGCAACATTGCTGGGTGTGGAAAAACAACGCAGAGCCTGGCCGGCTCCGAGGTGCCTGTCTGGATCGACACATTGCTCTCTTGCAGGAGAGGAGAGACAACGCATGCCGATCCAACCGGAGGAGGAACAACGCACAGTCTTCCTTGTGAATGAGAAATTGACTCATCGCTTGCCTTTTCCGATGCACACTCGCCCGTGCAGTGTTATTTTGACGCTACCCAGGTACTTTTATATGCTAACAACGATCTCACATTTTTCGAAAGGATGTATGACTCTTATTCTTTTAAAATTCATATCTTGACTCATGTATGTTGGATTTTTGTTGTTTTGGGCTTATTTTGTTTAGATAACACTACCCATTTTTCTAACCCTGTGTTGTGTCATTTTGTAGTGTTTTCACTGAGTTACAGTGTGTGTTGGTACAAATACTTTACACATTGCTTATGAAGTTAAGCCTGCCTGCTCGTGCGAAGCTACCAAGGGGGTGAGCGGGGGTTAACTGAGGGTGGTTCTCTATTACCCTGACTAGAGGGTCCTTGCTCGGACAGTGGGTAACCTGACTGCCAACCAAAGACCCCATTTCTAACAATGGTGATCAGATGTTGTGATTGGACCTGTATTTGTACTTGACATACAGTGATTAAGTGTACACTACTGTTTCAGTGCAGACCATATACAGCTTGCTTTGGCTTTTTCTCTTTTGGATTGTTTTTTTTTTTCTTTTTTCCTACTTCCATGTTTTTGGTGATCCTTGATTGACTTTTTTAACTTCATTGGGAACTTGCTTTCTGCCATTGGAACTTTGCACTTTTGTTGACTTTTCATCATGTCCCAATCTGGAGATGCATCAGTTGGAGCTGCTTTTGACTTACGGAAACTGGAGAGCTATAGAGTGGCTCAGTTGAAGCAGTTCTGCAAAAAACTTGCCTGTCCCATTAAGGGCTCCACCAGGTAGGAGGAGCTGCAGCGGTCTGAAGAGGCATTTGGGGGTGCTCCTAAAGGGAGTGGCTTAGGTATTTCTCAACTAGGGGAGGTGGGGAAGGCTTGCAGTGTCCCAGGACTGTCCCAATGTAGAGTTATGGGTGAGGGATCCCATGTCCAGTCTCAGAGGAGAGGGAATGGAGGTGGGCTGAGTCCCAGGATGCCAACGGTACAGTCCCGGAGCCTGGAGTGTTCCATGAGGGAACACCAGGGAGGAGCATAGCCTGTACCGTAGGGCCATCTGCTGAGGGGGACCCCCTAATGTCAGGAGAACTTGGGGGCATTTGTCACCAGCGTCCCTCCAGTTCTGGTGTCTGGCAGCACTACTACTAGTGAGGGAATGCAGAAGTCTAGACAGAGGGTTTAGAGGGGGTTGCAGGCCCCAGTGGAGAACCTGGAGGGTCAGGGGTCAGCTCTGAGGTCAAAGCCCCCAAGGAATGACCTTGGTGATACCATTTCTGGGCTGGAGGGATTCAGGCTCTGCCAGATGGGCAGAGGTCAGGACACCTGCGCTAGCCAGACTCTACTGCAAGCCTTAGGGAAGGTTTTTACCTTGTGAGGGGTAGGTGTGCTCCCCAGGAAGTCACTGATTGCCAGGCAGTGGTCCAGTCTAAGGGTACAGACCCTAGGCTGAGGGGTCAGGTGCAGGGAGTAAACTTGGACCTGATGGGGTGGGGTGGTTTGCCCAATCACCCCCTGTGTGACCTCTAGGGGTACTTTCTGTGGTGGGGGTACAGAACCCTGGGAGTAGGGGCAGGGGAGGGAGAGAGTCACCTCTGACCCTGGTTCAATCCAAGGGTACCGACCCTGGGTTGAAGAGCCAGGTTCAGGGTGTGTCTCTTGACCTGGAGGAAGGGGCAACTGCTACCAGTACCCCTACCATGTTGTCTTCTGGGGGTACCACTTTGGGTGGGATGGTGCAGAGCCCTAGAGATAGGGGCAGCGGGAGGGCTGCCACACCCCTGACCCCAGCCCAGCCTAAGGGTGCAGACCCTGGGCAGGGGGACCAGTGCCAGGGAGCCATCCCTGCACTTCTGGATGAATTGTACAGGAATGCTTCTTCAAGCACCCTGACAATTCTGGATACTGGGAGGGCACTCCTAGTTGAGGGGGGCAGGACAGCAGAAGAAGGGGTGGGGGAAGCCTCTCACCTGACCCCAGTCCAACCTGAGGGTACAGACCCCAAGCTGGAAGACCAGTTGTAGGTTAACAGCCGTGCACTGGTGGGAGAATTGTGCAGGACTGCTTCTACAAGCGCCCTGACAATTCTGGATTTTGGGGGTGCCGCTGCTAGGGGAGGGCACAGAGCCACAGAGGGGAGGATCATTATCAGGCTGCCATCCCTAACCTGGAGAAGGGAAGAGTGGACAAAGGGTGCCAGGCACCTGGGGCTACTGTCCCTCACTCTCCAAAGTCACAGTGGTTGGAAAGCCCTGGATGGCTTGGGGCCTGGCTTTCATACGTGATAGCTGTCAGTGGCTACTGTGGCTTGCAGTCCTCATGGACAGAGTTACCCCTGGGGGGAAAAGGAATCACACCCCAGGGTGGAGTGGGCCACACCACCATGTTGGAAATGGTGGCACTGTCTGCACACTGGGATACATCTGTGAGCAAAGTAAGGTTAAGTGCTGCCCAGATGGTATCCGAAGGTGAGGAGAGGGGTCCCCCATGGGTTAGCTTAGTGGGCTCTGAGAGTATGGACAGAGGGATCCAACTGAATTCAGGAAGGTGTAGAACTGGAACATGCCCCTGCTGTTGCCGGCCAGGGTCCATGTTCTATCGCCTCAATCAGGGAAGTCCATCAAGGTATTGATTGGTCTTCCCTGGCTTTAGGCTGGTGGGGGTGTGTGTGTTGGACATGGCCCATTTTGAATGGTTATCCCCAAACCTTTTGTCTCCTTCCTCCTGTTTTTTTCTGACCTGTTTTTGATTTAGGACTCTGGGCACTTTACCACGGCTTACCAGGGCTAAAGTGCATATGCTATCTGTGTAAATTGTATTGGTGATTGCTTTATCCATGAATGGCATATTTGATTTACTAGTAAGTCCATCCTAAAGTGCACTAGAGGTTGCCAGGGCCTGTAAATCATCAAATGCTAGTAGTGGGCCTGCAGCACTGATTGTGACATCCACATGAGTAGCCCTGTAAACGTGTCTCAGACCTGGCACTGCAGTGTCTATGTGTGCAGTTGTAAACTGCCAATTCAACTTGGCAAGTGTACCCACTTTACAGGCCCAAACCTTACCTTTTTGTACATGCAAGGCACCCCCAAGGTAGGCCCTAGGTAGCCCCGGGGGATGGTGCAGTGCATGTTGAAGGTGGGGCATGTACTGTGTTTTACATGTCCTGACAGTGAAATACTGCCAAATTCGTTTTTCACTGTTGCAAGGCCTATCTTTCTCATAGGTTAACAGGGGAGCTGCCTTTAAATATCTTTTAAGTGTAGTTTCCTTTTGAGAGTAGATCGAGATTTGGAGTTTGGGGTCTCTAAACTCACAACTTGAAAACACATCATTTAGTAAAGTTGGTTTTAGATTGTCAGTTTGAAAATGCCACTTTTAGAAAGTAGGCATTTCATTTCTTAAACCATTCTGTGACTCTTCCTGCTTGTGTATTCCGTGTCTGGATCACACTGACTGTTGGGCTGTTTGTGAATCTCCTCTAGAAAGTGACACAAAGGGGGCTGTGGTGTAGCCTGCATATCCTGCCCTCACACGATGCAGTCTCCAACCCCCTAATGTGTGTCTGGGGCCAGTCCTGGGCAAGGCAGGATCTAGTGAACAGCAGAGACTTTCCTTTGAAGTTTGCCTGCCTCAAAGGTTGAAAGAGGTATAAGTAATGGAGGCAAAACCCCAGATTTTCAAATTTGCTTCTGGAACCATGAGGAACCTCTGCCAAGGAGCAGAGCTGAAGAGCTGAGGAGAAGTGCTGCCCCTGCCTGTGACTGTGCTTTGGTGGGCTATCCTGCAGTTGCTGCTTCTGCCTGTGAAAGGGGACAAAGATTGGACTTTGTGGTATATCCCTGCTTGTGAAGAATCTCCATGGGCTTGGACTGAGCTTGCTTCCTGTTTTGAAGTCTCAGGGCCATCAAAGACTTCCTCTGCCAGTACCTGGACTCACTGCTGAGACTCCAGCCTGCCAAGTGGTGATTTATCCATGCCCTTGGCCCTTGAAGGTGAAGCTGGTAGAACAACTGAAATCCACACACAGGAAGCCATGCTGGGAAAATTTAGACACACCACCTGCAACGCGGCTGTAAAAACAGCACACCACCTGCTTCATGGCTGAAATTGATGCACCACCTGCATTGCAGCTGGGAAATCGACGCATCACCTGCATCACGGCTAGAGAAACAATGTGACAACAGCTTGCGGCTGCTAAAATGACACAAACCCCACGCAGCGTGGTTTTCCATCACCATGTGGCCAGATTTCGCACGCAGCATCGCTGGGTATCAAAGTCATCATGAACCTGCACGGATCCGAGGTGCCCTATCCGGAAATTGGCACACCACTCTCTTGCAGGAGAAAAAAATTACGCATCGCCTACCTGACCGAAAAAGAAACGATGCATCGCAGACTTTTTCAACAGAAATGCTAGACCGTGCGGCTTTATTTTTGATGCAAACCAGGTACTTTGTGTAACAACAATGATTCCATTGTTTTCTATGTAGTAAGAATTGTTTTACTTTAAAAATTATTAACTTGACTTGAGTAAGTTAGATTTTTGTTGTTTTGCTCTTGTTTGATTTAGTTAAATATTGCCTATTTTTCCAAGCTGGTGTGGTGTGCATTTTGTAGTGTTTTCACTGGATTACTGTGTGTGTTGGTACAAATACTTTACACATTGCCTTTGAGATAAGCGTGATTGCTTGTGCCAAGCTACCAAGGAGGTGAGCAGGGGTTGTCTTAGGAGTGTAACTCCCTTACCCTGACTAGAGTGACAGTCCCTGCTTGGACAGACTGCAAACTAACTGCCAGCCACAGACCCCATTTCTAACAGTGTGCAGTGCTGGAACGAATATTACCCGTATCCGTGAACATTTACAGTATACACCAGCCATGTGTACTAGTCTCAGAATGCACTACATCAACGCCCTGAGGCTTGCGAAGTAATGAACCAAGTCAGACTTGCTTACCAATGCTCACACTTTTTCATTTGTTTAAACACTTGGTTTGAATTATCAGAAAAAAGAAACATGATTCCAAAGAATAAACAGTCCAAGTGTTGCTTCACACTTGAGCTTGTGTTTGTACATCTATCAATTAGGGTATCACATGAAGTATGGAAAATTTCAAGCTGCAATCCAATGCATTTTGGGTATCAACCCTTCATCAGGGGTAACTGTGAAAAAATA
Organism: Pleurodeles waltl; assembly: GCF_031143425.1. Taxonomy (NCBI): domain Eukaryota; kingdom Metazoa; phylum Chordata; class Amphibia; order Caudata; family Salamandridae; genus Pleurodeles; species Pleurodeles waltl. The sequence goes on from NC_090436.1 coordinate 734,296,673, forward strand.
TGATAAGCTGAAGTCAGGTGCAAACCAGTCCTCAGTTACAGTAAAAAACAAATAACAGAGACAAACAACCTAATCCAAAATGAGCCTAAAAAGCATGTGAAAATCGAATTGTGTGTGCTGCATAAGCATGCTCAGATTATTATGTCCTTCCCATTCTACGCAAACAACCAAAACATGTTTCTCCTACCCTCAGAGTGCTGTGTTGTCCATGTTTAAATAACACATGAAAAAAAACCAAGAAAATGCATGCAAAAAAAAATCAACCGTCCAAAATATGCACCTCGAGTGCCCGTAGTACACTCTGTAACTTATTAACATACCAGACTGCGGGAAACGCATTCAATAATAAAAGGACCTGTGTGGAGGACAGCACATAGCCGTCCTTTATACACAACTGGTTAAATGCTCCTAGAGGGCCTGCAGCACCAATTGTGCCACCCACTGAAGTAGCATTTTTAAACATGTCTCCGGCCTGTCACTGCAGCCTGTGTGTGCAGATAAACTGCCATTTTTGAGCTGGCAAAAAAACCTTTTGACAGGCCTAAACCTTCCTTTTTAATACATATAAGTCATCCGTAAAGCAGGCACTAAAGGCTCATACAGCCACGGCCGTACTGTATTTAAAACATAGGGCATGTGTGCTTAAGTTTTACATGTCCTGATAGTCAAAAATGTCTAAAGTAGTTTTTCACTGTTGTAAGGCCTATCCCTCCAATTGACTAACACTGGGCTACCTTATTACATCAAATAAGTGCTAATTCTGGATTAGAGTACCTTACAATGAACAACGGTTCCCTTGTGGGAAGATCAAAGTCTATGTTTCCTAGGCAAAAGTAGATGCAATCTGGTTCATGATTTTCAAAACCAGTTGTTTAATGGTTGTTCATATATCAATATAAACAAATATATACATACCTCAACAGTATCACAAGTAGGTGCTCCAAATAAATGCACAGAATTCATGATTAGTGAAAAGTGGTGAAGAATAGTGCACAATAGTGTATAAAAAAAACCTAGAAATATTGACTTAAAACACCTAAACCTGGCTCTGACCATAGACTTGAAATAGCCCTACAGGTTCCAATGTTAGCAGTAAGCATCCATTAAAGTCAGCATTTATATGTCAAGGTTTCAGCCCTATGGAAACACATTTTGAGGAGACTTCACCAGGACTATTTGGTAGCCAACTCTCACCACGGCTCGGGGGGGCGTGGCCTGACCGCCGGGCAAGATGGCCGTCACCTTGTGAGGCTCTGCCCGGCCCGTGGCCGTTTATCCGTTTTATTGACACACCTGACGGTTCGGACGGGTACCGGCTGGACGCGCATTAATAGTAAGCGCCCCTGGGCCGTTTTCTGCGGCTCAGAACGGCGCGAAGACCAGAGCAGCAGCTGAGCGGAGACGCGGGCGGGCCCACACCGGGTGCGCCCGCGTGTGCGGAACGCAAGAGGAGCGGGCGGACAGAGGTGGAGCCTGCACCGGCCGCTGAGGGACTGGGCCGGGCGTTGTGCTAGAGAAGCACGAAGCGGACGGGGGGATCCATTGCCCCCGGCCGCTCACGGAGGTGTTTCTCCGCAAGCGGGGTGACGCCTGGGGGCCACTCGGCGACGGGGTCGCGTCGCGGCCCTACGGCCCCACGGAGTGCTTTACATGGTGGCGCTGGGGCGAGGAGCCACTGACGGTCCTCGTGGTTCTCCTGCTGCCTAGAGGTATTATACGGACGTGGCTGGAGAGGCGAGCTCTTGCGTGGGGCTTTGGAACCTGTGGCTGCTGACAGTTTGGGCACAGTGAGGAAGTACTCCGGGACCTGGGCGAGCCTCTTGGGCCGTTATTTCGAGGACACAAAGGTACGACCTGATGGAGGGCGGTGAAAACTGAGATTGCAGCCTCCTGCGGAGAAAATCGGGAGGCGAGGATCCGGCTGGGCAGCGTAGGCCGATCGGGCCTGTGAGGGCAGGCTGGCGTTCAGGGGTCCCGCTAGTCGATAACCCCTGTGGCTGTTACGGGGGCCCCCGGTGAGTGTCACGCTACAGAAGGAGTTTCTTTTGGAACCGGGAATTCCCTTGGTCTGGCTCCACATACCTGAGTCTGGTTGGAGGTGCTGACGCAGTGTGGAACGATGGGTAAGGCTGATCAGCGCCAGGCTAAACTTACCTTTGAAGGTGGGAAAAAAAAGAGCGCTGTTGCTGGCTCCCAGTCCTGCGAGGAGCCGAGCGAAGAGGACAGTTCTGTGGCATCGGTGAAGTCCATGTTCTTAGACCTTAAGACCAGCTTGGCTGGCATCGATGCTAAGCTGGACCATGTTACCGAACAGCTTGATCGAATTAGGGCACGTGTTGATGATCATGACTCCAGATTTGCTGCTTTGGAGACACGTACATCTGAAATAGAGGATGCACGCCAGGGCGACAGAGATCAGATCGCTCGAATGGATCGAATACTTGAGGTCATACGCAACAAGAACGAAGACTTGGAATCAAGATCTCGACGCAATAACATACGAATCGTGGGGCTGCCGGAGGCGACCGACATGGGGCGAATGGAAGACTTTATAGAGCAGATGTTATCTGATTTGTTTGCTGGCGAGCTCTCTCGGTTGCTGGTGGTACAGAGAGCTCACAGATCCTTGGGACCCCGTCCTCCTCCTGGGACTCCTCCACGCCCAATTATTGCACGTCTACTGAATTACCGTGACCGTGACACGGTACTCCGATTGGCACGAGAGAGACGCCCGTTACTCTATAAGAACTCCGAAATAAATTTTTTCCCAGACAAAAGCTTGGTGTGCAGTCCCAGAGGCGAGCCTTTTTGCCGGTTAAGCGTCTGTTGTCACAAGCGGGAGTAAACTTTGCTCTGCTATACCCTGCTAAGTTAAGGGTGCGTCATGAGGGTAAGATGATCTACTTCACAGACCTGAAACAGGCGACCAAATTTGCCCGGCAGCTACATAGGAGACGGGAGGCTGTGGAGCGCCGGGGACGTGACGACGACGATGCTGCCTTAAGTGACAATGACTAATATGCTCTGGTTGACTGAGTACTCATTGCTGGAACTGCTTGAGCGCGCTGGCTGCTTTTTGCCTGGCTCCCTGTCAGCTCAGGACTAATGGTTGGCCCACGGGCCCCTCTCTTTCGGTGTTAACTGAGTAGAGAGGTATCTGGCTGGTCATAGCCCCTAGGATGAGTCCTGTCAATTTTTGTTCTTGTTCTTGGGGTGGGTGTTGGGGCCAAGATGGATGGGATTCTGGGTGGGTCCATTTGGGGGACCTGTGTGGGTGGGGGGTGGTTGATCTCTTGAATGGTTGCGGGGTGTTGTTTCACTTTCTCTGTATGGATGTTTTATTAGCTCCTTTGTTAAATACAAGGCAGGTGGTGGCTGGTCTTCGAATTCGCTTCTGGCTGATTGTCGATGGGACCGAGGGGTGAGGAAGTGTCTGTGATCAAATGTTTGACTTGGAACGTGCGAGGGCTTAATGATGGCAGGAAGGCTCGCCTTGTGGCTGCCTATGTTAAGAGACATGCAATTGATGTGTGTATGCTACAAGAGACGCACTTGGTGAAGTCCACAATATGCAGACTTAAATCTGGGTGGGTGGGTGAGATACATAGCTCCACATACTCGAGCTATTCTTGTGGAGTTGCTATCCTAATTCGTAAGGGGCTGCAGTGGCGCACGAAGGAGGTACTGGTGGACCCAAATGGCAGATACGTAATGATGAGTGGTGTGCTTCTAGACAAAGCGTGCCGCCTGGTGGCTGTATACGGGCCGAATGTTGATGATCCAGATTTCTTTTTGGAGCTGTGGCGCTTAATAGAGTCGCTGGGTCCTGGCGCGGTGATATGGGGGGGCGATTTTAATGTCGTCCTAGACGCCAGGTTGGATAGAGAGAGCCTAGCCAGGATGCAGCATGTTGCAGCTGCTAAAGCGCTTGAGATGGTGATGCGCGATGGTGCGTTGGTTGACCTGTGGAGGCGACGACATGGGGAGGCGAGAGAGGGTACATGCTTAAACTACGTGCATGGTAGCTGGTCCCGTATTGACCGCTGGCTGGGCTCCGGGGATACTTTGGTTTGGACTAGAGCAATTGACCACCTCCCCCGCACGCTGTCAGATCACTCACCGGTATGTTTGGAATTGGAGATACCGACTGAACTTGGTAGATCGGCTATGAGGCGTCTGCCTAGGGGGGCGCTCCGGGATTCGGCCTTCCGCGAGGAGTTGCGAGAGGCGATCAGATTGTACTTTGTAGAGAATCAGGGAACGGTGAGGTCCCCAGGAACTATTTGGGAGGCATTCAAAGTCGTTATCAGAGGGGTATGTCTCTCGAAACAACATGGCATAGTAAAGACGTTGAGGCGTGAGATGGCTGAAATTGAGGCTCGGATCGCTGAGTTGGAAAGACGATTGGAATCCCACTGGTCCAACGAAACTCTCGCTGAGATTCGTCGAGAAATATCGCAGTATGAGGAGGCCTCTCTCAGAGAAATTTGTTTCCTCGGGAGGGAGGCTCGAGCTCGCCAATATGGGGAAGGTGAAAGGGCGGGTCGCACGTTGGCAGCACTACTTCGCAAGCCTTGGGCCGGTGACTATGTCTCCGAGATTGTGGATAGTGAGGGGAGGAGTGTGTCAGGATCAGGTGGAGTCATGCAGGTATTCACTGAATTCTATACAAGACTTTACAAGGCTCCGGCGGACGCTAGCGGGACTGATGCACTAGGGCCCTTTGAGGACATCGCGTTAATATGGTTTGATGAAGTGCACCGGAAATATCTGGATGAGCCATTCTCAGTGGAGGAGGTGGCTGCGGCTATCCGTAGCATGCCCGGGGAGAAATCTCCTGGGGTGGACGGCTTAACCCTTACGTTTTATAAAGAATATGTGGATATTTTAGCTCCCCGACTATTGGAGGTATATGCAGAAGCCTTAGAGACTGGGTCCCTTCCGACCTCGCTCTGGGAGGCTCTGATTGTGACGATCCTGAAGCCGGGCAAGGATCCGACTCAATGCGACTCATACCGACCGCTGTCTATGATAAACATTGATAATAAAATTCTTGCAAAAATGATTGCAGCAAGATTGCAGCCCCTCCTCCCTAGCTTGGTACTTCCGGACCAGTCGGGTTTTGTCCCGGGAAGGTCTACGGGCCATAATTTACGCACTTTCTTTGCGGTGACGAGTACACTGGTAGAGGATGATAATGTAGCAGCTGTTTTTCTGGACGCTGCTAAAGCGTTTGATTCCTTGGCATGGGACTATATGTTTGCCTTGCTGGGACGGGTGGGACTTAGCGCGCGCTTCCTTCGTTGGATTAAATTGTTGTATACGTTGCCCACGGGCTAGATTGCGCCTTAATGGGAATGTGTCTTCCCCTTTCCCTGTAGCGCGCGGCACGCGTCAGGGATGCCCGTTGTCCCCTCTCCTTTTTGCTGCGGCAATAGAGCCTCTGGCGGCTCGGCTCCGCCAGAAATATAACGATATGGGCCTACAGTTTCGGCAGCGGCCAATTTTGATATCTCTATATGCTGACGATATTGCATTATATGTACGGAACCCTGACCAAAATCTGGACACACTGTTAGATGAGATTGTGCGTTTTGGTACCTTCTCTGGAATCACTATTAATTGGTCTAAGTCCGTGGTGTTGCCTTTGACCCCCAGAGTGCCGCGTTATGAGTCACGATACCCCCTGGTGTGGGCAGAGGGCCCTGTGCGCTATTTAGGTATACAGCTGAGCTGTGACGTGAAGGAGTTGTGGCGTGCTAACTATGGCGCTGCTCTGGCGTGGTTGGAGGGGAAGGTAGAGATCTGGCGTACCCTCCCGCTGTCACTGATCGGCAGGATTGCTGTTGCAAAGATGGTGGTTCTGCCGAAGTTTTTGTACTTGTTTGTGAATCTTCCGCTCCCGCTTTCGAGAGATTACCTGAGACGCCTACGCTCTGCTCTGATCTGTCTGGTATGGGCGGGCCGCGCGTGCATTTCCTGGGAGAGGCTGACGTTGCCGTTTGAGCTGGGTGGGCTTGCTGCGCCGGACATGGAACTGTACTATCTATGCGCTCAGGCACATTTTGCGTATTACTGGTTAAATCCTATCCGTTATCTGCCACACCTGGCGCCTGAGAGTGACTCTGTGTGGCCAGACGACCTGGCGAGGGCATTTGGTGGGCGTATTCCATCCCGGGTGCTGGGGATCGACCCGGTTTCCTGCACCCTGCGGGCATGGGGGCTTACTGCTGCGGCGGTCTGGGGCTGCGATTCCATTCGCCCCCTCCTTGCCGGTCATGGCGATAGCTGATGGACAATTGCACCGCGACGATGGAGTACGGGGGTTTCTTCGAGATGCTGGCCTGACTGAGATGAGAGATTGGATGGTGGATGGTCGCTTACTTAGCGTGTCCGAGATACTGACTGACCGCGAATGTACGGTGCTTCAGCGTATGTATGTGATACGTGTCCGCTCTTTCCTGCGGAGCCGTCTGTGGAACTCAGCTGAGGCCCCAGTGGAGTCCCGTGCACTGGAGGTCCTTTGCTGTGCGCAATCTTCCAGCGGGCTGGTCACCAGACTCTATAACTGCATGCAGGAGCGGGGAAGTAACTTTCGGGAGCCGTCTAGATTAGCGTGGGAGGCAGATTTGAGTGAGCCCATTTCGGAAGCTTTGTGGCGTGGCTGCTGTGCTCATATGAGAGCGCTGACGCCCAATTATAGACTCAGATTGTTGCATTTTAAGTTTTTGCACAGAATATATTATACTCCAGTGTGGCTCCATTCTCGGGGGCTACGTGAAGATGCGTGCTGCATGCGCTGCCGGGCCCCAGAAGCTGTTTTTTTACATTTGGCATGGGAGTGTGCAGATATTAATGCTTTCTGGGTGGCTGTGTTTGATGCAATCTCTGAAATGGTCGATACAGAAATTCCTGCCACTCCTAGAACCGCGTTGCTTGGGTGCGTGGAGGATATCCGGGCAACAAATAGACGCTTGGTGGGACTGCTGTTGTTGTTGGCCAAGCGTAGAGTGGCCATATGTTGGGGCGGAAAGAGAGTACCACGTCGTTCAGAATGGTTGCGAGATGCTGCCTTTTGTCATGATCAGCTCGTGGTCTTCTGGAATTTGATGCCTGAAGGGTCCAGACCCAGGAATATCTGGGCCCCGTTAGATAATTACCTGGCGGCTCAGGACGAGTGAACGAAATACTCAAAGAAGCCCGGTCTGAACTATTGCCCCCCCCCCCTTGGTACGCTGGCATTTATGCCTGAAAGGTGAATGTTTGCTGTTGACTGCCAGTTCCAACCGCCTGCCTTTCCTTCCCCTTTTTTTTTTTTTTCTTTTTCTTCTGTGTGTTTGTTGATATCCCTCCACTGGCTGCATATTGTTATTATTGCACCATGGTTAATATAATGGCCCCGTGATAATCTGATATGGATGCAGCATCCAATGGTGGAAAGGAACTTAGAAGAACAAATGGTCTGCAATGATTATTGTGTAATTATTTGATCTCCCTATGCTAAACGTATGTAGAGATTAACTGTGGACAGCTGTTATATGTTGAATTGTGCTGCTTGGGGGGGATAGCTGTTGCATTGTTGTAAGTTGATAAAATTGATAAATAAATAAATAAAAAAATAAAAAAAACTCTCACCACGGCTCATGAGCATAAGGAATAATCTCTTGGCACCTGCAATCCACCAACTTTGTGGATCCGCTCTGGATTATCAATAATTGTTTCACATATTTCGAGGCACATGCTGCGGCCATTAGACACTGAATCAATACAAGCTGACTGTAAGTTGGGGTAACATGTATGGTTATAATGTATTCCTGTGGAAGACAAGGAGAAAATTGTGCAGTATGGGCTCCTTTTGATGGCGAACGTGCCCTTTCGACCCAAAACTCTCCCACCAGTGAGACCTGCTCTTTACATTATAGCGACTGCCATTGGAGACCGACAAAGTGAGAACCACACTTCACACTACAGCAACGATAGCCCACAGTGATTGCCACCATGAAGCTTTGAAGCTACGCCCGACCAGCTCTTCTTGCTACAGTGACAACAGCCTGCGATGTCCGGCATGCTATTCTCGCTAGACCACTGATCAACTGCAATGCTCTACCTGCTCCTGGGGGCATCCTCCACCGTAAGCACAACTCTTTGCTCCAGAATCAGAAGATAACTCTTAAGTGGGACTAACCAGATCTATGGATCCGACCCATGATTAATCGCAGTTGGACTGAACTTGTGACTTTTCCCTGGTCTAGTGGGGCCAAATGATCGTGAGTGGCACTTTGTGCTTTTAAGCGCTACTTTCAATAAAAGCTTTAAAACCTGCATTTCTCCATTTCTGCTGATTGAGTTTTTGTTGTTCTAGTACCATTTTATTTATTAAAATCTACTACTTTTTAAGTGATTTTTGATTTTGTCTGCACCCTGTTTTCACTTTATTACTGTCTATGTGCTTCATAAATATTTTACTTTTACACATTGCCTCTAAATTAATCCTGACTGCTTTGTGCCAAGCTACCAGAGGATTAAGCACACATTTAATTAGTGATGTCCTGTGGTTCACCCTGACAAGGGTTGTGGTTTTTGTCCGTGTGGGGCTTCCACCCCCCTCCAGAGATAAAATGACGCCAGTTGATGGGAATATGCTATTGATTATTAAAACAATATAAATCAGTTTTAAAATAAATAAAGCTATTTCATTCAGGTACAATTGTGACAGGCTGAGTGCTGCTACCTATTGTCATATATTTATTTAATGCATTTTGAAAGTCATCTTGCTGCCTCTGTGGCAAAAATATAAACTGCCAGAATATAGTGTCGGTAAGTATAAATGGATAAATACAGGTTTACTATATCTAACTTCAAATATGTACCTTGACAATATATATCTTCAAGGAATGTTGATGTGAAATATTTGAGAGCAGTAAGTGATTGTGATTTCATCAGCGATCGTAAACATGGAAAGACATACCAGTGATGCATTGATTGCTGTCAACGCCAAATACATGCACTTTGCATCATCCGTAGCTGAGCACAAGTATCTTTGTGAACAATGCTGTATGCACGTTGGATAATAACCACCACTACTTATGCAGGGGTTATCTGGAAGGGATACACATAGTTTTCGAAATACCAGTCCTCTGTGGTCATCCCTTATTGTGTTAACAAATATCCATCACTGTTGCTGCCCATTATAGGTTCTTGGCTAGTCTGTGACGAAGGAAGAAAATGTAGCCCCCCACCTAGGTAGCTGACATTTCAATATTCTAAAATGGTCTGTCTATGATTTCCAGTGATTGTACACTGGACACACATTCCAGCACTCCACACAGCTACATCAATACAAGCCTGCATGGGTCTTGTGATGGGGCTTCCAAAATGTGGAGATGGGCACTGCCTTTTTGTTTAAGTTACAATTATGGAACTTTTTTTATAGTTTTGTGAAATGGGACACTAACATAGCCGTAAAGAACAGAAACGCATAAGTCTGTGTTCTGTGTGAACCTGTGTATTTAATTACATGAAGAACAGTGGTTCGAAAGGAACGCATGAGAACTGACAGTCAAACATTGTGAAATCACTGAAAGCAATGAATGCAAAAAAGCATAATACAGGTTCTAATCTTAAGGTATGGTTTACTTACAACATCATCCAGATTCAGTGGATGTACTGTGACACAGTAAATGTAAAGTGACCCCAGTGAGAAACCCCATCTAAGAATTAGCAAACAACAGCACGTGAATAAACAAACCAGTTTCGGTATGGATATCCTTGCTGTGAGGCCTGTTCTTGAAAGAGGCAATTTACCTAACAATGACAACCAGTGTTTTGCAAATAAAACTTAATATTTAGCATGTCTCACTTTTATAAACCGAGGCATGTCTCACTTTTATAAACTGAGTCACGCAGAGTAGTGCGTTTTGCCATTGTGCTTGCCAATCACGTAATGAGTGATACAGCTATTGGAACATGGTAATAAGTGATTAAATTAATGAGCTAGAGTATATCAATGGTACAGTGACTGAAGGCAACCTCAAAATGCACGGTTTAAGTAGAGAGCAATAGAATAGGCTGCTTACAGTTCATGAAGTAGCAAACACATCATGGGTGAATATACACATTTTTTGGATGGCAGAAAAGAAGATAAATCATTGTTCAATAGGGGTAGCTATTAAAAACCAAATATAGAGAAGGCGACCCCTATTCATACATTTATGTACACTCGCGGTTCTGTCCTGAATTGTTCTATGCGTCCCTGAGCATCAATCTTCCATTATTTAAAGGCAAGTTTTTTATGTTTTACTATGAAGGACTGATTTTCTGGATTCAGTAACACTACACATATTTACGTGGGCTAATTTCTGAGGAATAAACATTTCAAAATAAGCTCCCAGAATCATATATGAAGACATGTGGAGAGGAACTGAGCCACTTTGACTCTGGACAATATATAAGAAAGAAGGACTGACTCATATCTACTTGCAATTGCGGCAAATGGGCTACACTACAGGTGAAATCTGGTTGTGCAGTGATATGTTGCCTACGCCAGGGATTTCCACATAGCTGAAATCTTGCAAAATCCATACATTTTGCATTATGCTATTTTATGAGATTTTATGGGGGTGCATTTCACATGATTTTACCCACAGAATCCTGCTTCAAGCAAAACTAATCTTGAGGGAACCATAAAACTGTGGCTGAGAGACAATTTCTCATCAAAAAGTGTTTTTTCTGTATCATGAGTGACAATTGCATACAATAGATTGTGCACACTTTGTACTCACTTTGACTTACTCCACCCCAGACCCACCCACTTTTCACCTATGAGGAACCACGTCATTACCTGACATGTTCATTCTTGTGAAGGTTGTGCTGGACTGAGCTGCTATAAAAGAAGGAATAAAACCACTCAGCAACAGATGTACAGTGGACTATCTTTAAAAGGATCACCCATAGAATTTTTCTGCCAACCTTACTTTCCATACAAAAAATTGGACTTGAAAACTGCAGCACTTCAGGTGTGTTCTACTATAATTTCAAAGACAATATGTCGACCCACACCTATATCGACTCTTCAATATCGACTTTCAATATATGCCCTCGGAAAGTAGATGGGAATTCAAGAACACTAAATATAAACTTCCTTATATATGCTTACATCAATGTTATGTTTGTAGCACATATTGTGGAGTTGATTTACATGTTAGTCGATTTTCCTAATCTTAATATTGTGGCATATACCCATGCCCAAAGTTTGAATGATGGAATGAACTGGGATCATAGGTAGAAATATGTAGTCTAGCAAGAGATTTCTAAAGAGTGAAAAATGACCTTATGTTGGCATTCACCTTAAGCTAATACTATGAGGTTTGGCCTCCGTGATCCTTTTATGTGTTTCAACTGAATTTGTTCACAGACTTGAGACACAATTGTAGCACAGTGATTTGTATCCCTTCATGACATATGAACGAAGACAACCCAATAATGGCCCTTACTAATTTGCCTATCATAGCAAAAGTCAACATACACAATCATGGGTCTTTAATCCAATTTTCAACCTAAAATAAGATAGACATACTGATAAGACATTCACTTGATGGTGGTTATTGAATATATGCCCATGTACACAAATTGACAAGAAATTCACTAAGTTAGTCTAGATCGAGTAAAGGTACAGCTGGTCTGCACCATCTCTATCCATCACATAAGGTTAATGTGATAACGGCATGCAGGAAACTGGGCTTTTAATTGAGGGGGCTGTGGACCCTTCTCAAGCAACAACCACAGTCCCTGTGGGAATCAACCACAAAAAGTCAATAAATTAACCCGGCTTAACCCTCTGGTAGCTTAGCACGAAAGCAGTCAAGCTTAACTTAGAGGCAATGCGCAAGGTATTTATGGAGCACACAAGCATTAATAAAGTGAAAACACAATACAAATCCCAAAACAACTCAGAAATACAGAGTAAACTGAAATAACTAATTTGACACCAAAACCATAAAAATCTAATCAGTAGAAACAGAGGTATGCATTTCTTATCCTTTTGTAAAATCTAGCACCTGAAAGATGGATTTGGCCCAGACTTGGCTCACCTTTGGACATAGAAGACATTTTCAAGGAAAATGTCTTAGAAGGTAAATTTCAGTAGGGTAAGGTAGCCAGCATTGCCTGAGGAGGAGGTGTCATGGTCAGGGAGCCACTGGACAGAATCACAGTGAAGATTTCTCCATTCAGACTTTGTTGAAAATCTCCAGTGGAACAAAGCTGTGGAATGTAACAGAATAGGATTTGTTGCTGTGGAGAAGAATGTAACTGGAGGTAATGAAAAAACAGGCCGATTTGATGATGCTCCTTGGCTAGATCAGAAATAAAGTAGATCATGGTCTTCTGTTGGTTTTTGAATGAAAATGCTTTCATTCCTGAGATTTCCTTATTGGCTGTTTGGGCACCTTTAGCACCACATCCAAAGGTCCAGGACATGGTGGTCACCACTGGTAGGGCAGGACTCACTTCAGGCAGAGTCTAGGTGCAGGGTTAAGGTTGTTGGAGATTTTTGTGTCCCCTTATCTCAGATCTGGAGGTCAGCCACCTAGCCCTTCGAGTTACTCTGGTAATTGTGGGTTAAGGGTGGTCCTCTGGTGGGAGCAGGGTAGTTCTCAGAGGTCCAAAGCAGGCCTCAAGCAGCAGGGCTGTCCTCTGAAGTAAAAAGCAGGCCTTCTGAGTGTCCTCCGCAGGTAAAGGAGTAATAAGTGGCTCAGGAGGTCCAATATTTATACCTGGTGCCACCCTTTGAGGGGGGAAAACATCTAGTCCACTCCCACATCTGTTTCTAGAAATTTCCTTCCTTCCCTATCCAGGCTCCAAGTGGTTTAGGGTGACAATAGGTTGGTGTCAAGTTCCTTTGTGAGTGTGCTGAGGCAGCATTTGAAATGTAAATGGTGCAAGGAACAGCTCTGCCCCTCCAATCTTGGTAGGATGGTCCTCTCCCAGCTATACATAGAATGTATTGTTCACTGTCTGGGCCCAATATGCATTCCTGATGGTAGAAGAATTATTAGCAGGTCTCAATATGTTTAGGGCAGGAAAAGGCCAACTTGACAAAAGTGGCATTTTCAAAATTGTAATCTAATACCATTAAAAAGGATTTTAAATTACATATCATCTGAGTCCACTCATGATAATTCTACCTGATTCCAATCAAAAGTTAGCATATATTGAATGTTATAAGGTAACTCCATGTTATCCAATGGTAAAGGTAGGCTTTACAGTAGTGAAAAACAAATTTAGGAGTTTTAAGCTACCAGGAAGTTTTAGGTCTGGCAAGAGGTTTATTTTGCCAGGTTCAATTAGCGATAGAACACTGCACTACAGACTACAATGGCAGACCTGAGACATGTTTTAAAAAACTTCACTGACTGGGTGCACTATGAGTGCTGCTGTCCAGTAGTAGCATTTCATTGACAAACCCTCTGTACCTGTGGTATCATACACAGGGGAATTACAAGTAAAATAAATGTGACAATCAGGTATAAGAAAATTATAAAGTGCTAGGGGCAAGACACAAATTAGCAGTGGTCCAGTGTACAGAGTCCTAAAAGACAAAACAAAACTGGTTCAGAAAACAGGAGGGGTGAAGGCAAAAGGTTTGAGGATGACCCTGCAGGAAGGACATGTCCAAAATTACTCCCCTCTAGCCACAAGCTAGGGTGCACTAATCAATGCATTGGTGGGCTTCCCTGCTTTGGCAATAGAACTGCACAATGGGGCTCTTATGCAGAGGAACTTGTCAGTTTGATGCCCTTCTGACATCAGTCAGATCCCTCTGTCAACACTCTTCTGCGCCACTGTGCCAACCCACAGGGAACCTTTCTCCTCACCTGTGGACCCCATCTGTGAAGCTCCTAACCTTAGCTTGCACATAGAGGCAACCCAATAACAGGCAGTACCAGCATGTCCCCAAAGTGATATGGCCCACTCTCCCCTTTGGTCTGATATCTATCCCCAACCTAAGGAAAACTCTGTCCATATGGAAAGAAAAAGACGCTGACAGTTGTCAATGTCAAGAGCCAGGCCCCAGGCAATCCACTGCCAAGTGGAAGCTCCACCAAGTGAGGGCCTTATGCAGGACTCACCTCCAGGCTTCAGGCTGGCAAGGACTTCCCTAACTGCTCCTGTGGGTCTTCTGAACGCTGAGATTTCCTAGAGTGGGGGAGGGAAACTGTTCTGGGTGATAGGCACCTTCCTTATATTCTCCCTCCCACCAGTCCAGAGGTGGTAGCCTGAGACTGGTTCTCCAGCTCAGAGTCTGTACTCTGAGGCTGAACATGGGACATGGGTGATTCATTTCACCATCTGCCCCTCTATCTGGAAGTCCAGAAACCAGAGCTTTCAGGGTATCCTGGGTGCCTGCTGCCTTCCGTTCTTCTAACTCTGGTGGTAACTCATTTCCCAGAATGCAGTCAATGGGCCTCTGGAGTGAACTATGGCCTTCCTCCGGGGTATTTCCCCACCCCATTCTAGGGGTATGAGAGCCACTGGGTGGACAAAGTCCTGCAGATGGACCTGGATTACCCTACACACGTCTCCAGTGTACTGATCTGGGGAAACCTACTTTTCCACCACCATGGTCCGGCTAGTATTGGTATCCCTCAGAGCAGCAACAAGCATCCCATTGACTGTGATCTGATGGAAGTGATGAGACTCGCCCTCAGAGATCATAAGCCTATCCTCTGAGTCTATCTCCCAACTAAGGGAGATCAGGGCATGTTCTGCCCTTTACTCCAGGGGACTCCTTAGTCCTAAGGCCATATTGGCTTCCCCTGTAGAATTTCCGCCAGTGGATGGTTTCTTGGGACAGACAGACTCCCCCTGCTTGTTTCCTAACTGGGAACACTCAAAGTAACAGGGCTGGAAATGGGCACCTTCGGCCACCGCCCACCAGAACCTCCTCTCTGCTTCTCAGAAGGAGCATGGAATACTTTCCCCCACTTTATTCTGGGACCTGTTTTTGTCTTCCTGGACCTCCACGTTATTCTGCTGTGGGAAACCTGACCTACCAATCCTGAGGTCACTCTCCTGTAACTTCTCAAAGACCCTGGTTCTGAGCCAGTGGACCATCTCCTTAGCAAGGTCCCTCAGGTCAGTACACCTAACATCCAAAGTGTTGGCACAATTTTATAAAACAACTGCTTAACATGTGCTCTCTTGCAAATTGTAAAGACCCTTATAACTACTTACATCACTGCCTTTCACTCAAGAATCCAATGCCTTGCAAAAGTAATTGATAAAATCCACACAGGACTGTTGGGGCAACTTCCTGCTGTCCATACATTTCTGCCTGCACTTATCAGGGACAAGCCCATACTTCTTGCAAGGGTCGAATTGGCAGTTTAAAACTGCACACACAGACATTGCAGTGGCAGGTCTGAGACATGATTACAGGGCTACTTATGTGGGTGGCACAACCAATGCTTCAGGCCCACTAGTAGCATTTGATTTACAGGCCCTGGGCACCTCTAGTGCACTTTACTAGGGACTTACTAGTAAATCAAA
Source organism: Pleurodeles waltl (assembly GCF_031143425.1). Taxonomy (NCBI): domain Eukaryota; kingdom Metazoa; phylum Chordata; class Amphibia; order Caudata; family Salamandridae; genus Pleurodeles; species Pleurodeles waltl. The sequence continues at coordinate 734,312,222 of NC_090436.1, forward strand.
TATGCCAATCATGGATAAACCAATCACCAATACAATTTATACAGAGAGCATATGCACTTTAGCACTGGTTAGCAATGGTAAATTGTGCAGATTCCTAAAGCCTACAAAAACAGGTCAAAATAGGAGGAAGGAGGCAAAAAGACTGAGGAAGACCCTTCAAAAAGGGCCAGGTGTAACATGTGGCATATTAGCTACCTTAGATATAGCAGCTGAACGTAGCTAGAGGTTATTTAAGTCTCTTGTCTGTAACCTGTGGTTCACATAGCAATGTTTTTTTTTTCTCATACAGATGCCCCCTGTGCCTCAGAGGGCCAAGTGCCTGGGTTCAAATGGCAACTGAAAAAACACAATGTAGGAAAGCGGGAACTTTTCCTGCAAACACTCACATACTTCAAGGTTGCATCTACCTGTGAAAGAAGGCACACAATCAATTTATTTGTATAAAAGACACATTATAAGACACATGGGGCCTCTCACAGCATGAAATGAACAGTAAAAACATGGAGGGTTAGAGGTTTTATTTGATGATTGGTGGAAAGATCTGTAGCAGCCTTAGCATGACTGTAGAGAGGAACAGATAAACAGGGATTTAGCCAACAGCTACCATCTTTATTTATTGTCAAGAAGAAACCCCCAGGATAGCTTTTGCCAGAAAGCCAATTCACCCAAAATAGTATCTAGATCAAACTGTTAAAAAATTGGGTGGCAAAAGTCTAAATAATATCAATTTGACTTCTCAGAAGCCATCACTAATCACCATGTGGTTTGCCTTTGAATTTGTCTATGTAACTCCCTAAGGGGGCACTGCCTACTACAGATAAAAATAAGAAGCATTTACAACATACTTTGCTAAATGCTCCCTGCTAGCCTACCTGATTATTGAAGAGAGTGGCTTTAGATTTGGACTCAAATCTTTGAACCTAGAACTCTATTGAAGATTCAGTGGTAATAGACTGCTGGTGACCCCAAAGGAAATAGGGGTGAAGGTCTAGGCTAGATGTCTGCTATTGCATCTAACTCTTCTTCTACAGCTTGAAAGTACAGACAGTTCCGGAGTAAGAGGAAGCTATGAATTTCTGGACGTGATCAACCTGGACAATTCAACTAGCCTGTCTTTTTGGTTGCCCATGACAAATTATCCCTGTGTCTGCAAAGCAAAAAATACCATGCATATTTAGGGAGCTAGAGCTCCTTCTGAGTTATCCAACTCACTTTAAATGGAAAAGTTGGTCTGGACCTGAACTTGTGTTGTGGAAAGCCTTTCTACAACTTGAACGTTGGCCTGGGGTCCAAGAAGAGTTTCGGACATATTTCTATATTGCTGGAAAACGAAGAAAGAAATTACAGGCTAAGGGAATAATTTAGACATTGTTGGTAGTAGAGCATTCAACAAACAACAGTAACAGCCCTATCTTCCAGCTTTGAGACTCTTCTTCCCTGTTTTGTTGGTGATGGAGCATTCAACAAACAAAAGCATCAGCCATATCTACCAGCCTTGAGACTCCTCTGCTCTGTTTATAGCAGAGCCTGGAAACTTTGAACTACAGCCCTGTCTGCCATTTGGTCACCAGGTTCTGGGCGGGCAAAAATAGGACAGGGTTGCTGCTCGCCATTTAAAAGTGATAAGTGTGCATCCACCACACGGGCATTGTAATCACAGAGATCACTGCCAGGAAGTTTTATTTTTGTGGTTTTCCCCATTTTAAGTTTTTGACTGCGATTTGCAAGGGTCAAAAGCATAAAAGTAGTATTTGATCTCAGTGGAGCCCAAGAAGCAATGGTTTCCAGCTGAGCCTCAGTGGAGATTTTGAACCTCTTTTGAAAATGTTCAAGTAGGAAGTTAAAATAATTGAGATAAACTACCAAACCTCCCACTGCACACTCTATTGTGGTTACATGCTTGCCCTTCACAACACTTGACCGAACAGAACAGACAACTTTAATCCAATCATGCTCCATCAACAGTCAGCCTTAGTGGTGCCTCTGTACTATTCTAAAACCTCTTAAACTAACTCTGATTTCTGACTTTTCATTGTTTTCCTTGTACCAGTATTTGTTTTCATAATTCTTTCCGACCCCTACATCCCATTCTCGTAATTTCCATGGCATTTTACTCTTACGTTGTTTTTTTTTGTTTTACAATACATTGGTTTCCAATAAATTAATGATTGTACGGTTGCTGCTTGTACCAAGGTAACAGGAGTGAGCCAAGGTACCAGAAGTGAGCTACGTATCACGCGCAGAAACCAATCTACCTATTAGGAAGTAGATTGTTTTAATTTTTGAAGGAGCGTAACCAAAGCTCACATCAAAACAGCATCTTCTGCCTTCATAGTTTGCCGCTTCTGTTTCCTAAAAATATGCGAAAAACAGTGTTCTCGTGAAATAAAATACATGTTTATTGAACTGTCCAAGTTAAAACTAGCTCCAGTGTGAAGTCCAGTTTCTGCTAATTTATGACCTCAAATCATGAAGCAAAATCAATATTTTTAAGTCAAACTTTTCTTTGTTTTTGAAAATCCATTAATAAAATAAAACGCGGTAGAGTGCAATAACGAACATGATCAAACGCTTGAACCTAGTCTCAATGCTGGGAATTACTTAAAGCAGACATATGAATAAAATAAGCTCATAACAGGGGTTTTTGAATATTGCTTAACCTTAGTTCACAACTACATGGCGGAATAGTGCATAGGGGGCAAAGGCTGCGCATGTGATTCAGATACCTGTTGATCCATGGCATGACACGCTTTATAAAAACTTAAAGGGCCATGAGATGTGCAGAACTTTTTTAATCACTGATTAATTTTCCACTTCTGTTTTTCATCACTTTGTTGACACACAAAGGATTATGTCTTTAAATGAATAAAGTATGACCATCATGGAACTGTAAATGCACTGCTGAGATAAGAAAGATGGCTTTCTTATACTTTCAGAAAGGAATATAAACAGGAAGCAGCAGCGAGAAGGTGATCTCTCTCTCGGGAGCCCCACCTTTGTGTTTAAATGCAGATGCACTTACTGTGTATGGCTGAGTGAACACGTCTAAAGTGTGAGTGGTTGCTCAAAGGCCTGACATCAGAAATGATCTGCAAAGGAACCTGAAACAGAAGAAACGGGTAATCGTCATCACAGGTGCAACATAATTTTTAAAATAAGCAGGAAATTGTTGCTTTTTGTAACTAATGTATTACACATTTCTTTTAGAGGTCTGCGTGTAGCTCCACAAATGTGTAATGCTGGTTTCAGAATAAATAATGCAGGACATGCATCATGGGCTATGTTTACCAAAGTGTCCGTAAGTGCTATCTATCTATCTATCTATCTATCTATCTATCTATCTATCTATCTATCTATCTATCTATCTATCTATTTATTTTAAACCTATTTTATTGGTTTTCAGTACAACACAAACAATGCAATCCTCCCACTGGTGGTCCCCACCACCGGGGTTTCCAGTCGCAGACCAGGGTGCTCCACGCACGTGCCCTTTCCACCGGACCCTGGCCCCTCCGTACTTCTCGGTGTCTTATTGTTTCCTCTGCTTTGGCCCATTTCAGGACCTCTCTCCTCCAAGTACTTACTCGGGGGCCAAGTGTCACTTTCCATGTCATTGCAATTTCTTGTTTAGCTAAAACCAGGACCAGATCTTGGAACTGGTTAGTGTGTTTATGTTTGGTCTGCCGGTGATAGCCCCCCCAGCAGACAATGTCTGGGATCGTTAGGTATCTTCTGCTCAATAGTGTCTGTAAGTCGTTGCATGATCAAGCGCCAATACTTGCGTATTGTTGGACAGTACCAAAACATGTGAATGAATTCGGCACCTTCCTCCCCACATCTTGGACATCTAGCCTCTGTTGCCCGAAGTGTCTCCTGATCCTGCCTGGAGTCAGATGTGCTCTGTGCAAAACATATGTTGATCAATTTGAATCAGGCGTTCAGAGAGGCTCGCAGAGTCCAAGTTAAGATTTCCTCCCAGTCGGTGTCTGTAATGGGAGATCCCAAATCTACTTCCCACTTCTGTTTAAGAGCTGTCAACAGCTGGCATATCATTGCCCTGAGTTTTCTATAAAGGCAGGTCACGGCCCTACGCGTCCCCGTGGCACTCACCAAGTATTGATTCACTATCTATCTATCTATCTATCTATCTATCTATCTATCTATCTATCTATCTATCTATCTATCTATCTATCTATCTATCTATCTATCTGTCTATCAGGCTTAAGACCATTAACACTCTGTCAAATCAACCACTTGGCTTTTAAGGAAGTCTTTGAAAGATGTATTTTAGGTTAATTCCACAGCCGCAGCCAAGCCTCATTTCCCATTTACTTTCTGTTGCCCCAATCTATTTTCCTTCCTTCTCCTGCTCTTCACAGTCCACACCCACATCCAAAACAGTAAGGCAGAAGCAGACCGTTTTCACCTGCTCAGAGCAAGTGGTAAATGTATGTGTTAAACACCACATAATTGAGAATTCCTTGTGGTTTCACAATGGGTAAATACAGCTCTGCATGGCGCCTCTCTATTCAATGGGAGGTAGTTTGTAACTGTACAGAACTGGTGTAGATTAACAATAAATTCACATGCAAATTTAAAACCTTCCATTATCGTGCAACTTGGAATCTGGGCCTTTATGTGGTGTTGCACTTTACCAATAAAGCAATCACTCAATCAGTCAATCTAGGATTCAGTGCCACTGACATAGAATTTTCCTCCCAAATGGCCCTCATAGCTTTTAAAAAGTATCAGAATACACTACCTTCAGCCCAATGTCTGCCTTACTGAAAACAGAGGGCCTTCTTTATACCCATGCCATTGTTGACCCACTGCGACCGGTATGCCATACTTATGAAAGCTCACTGGGTCCGATATGATTTTTGTGAAAATTGCTTCTGTCAACTTATTAGCTGGTCTAGCATGTACTTATGGTTGCCAAATCTTTCTTTGTTTTTCAAAAACGAGTCCCCAAAGTCTTCATTTGTTTTTTTAAAGAAACTCAATGTCCTTAGCACATTTGGAGCTTTTCACAGTGAATGAAAGTAATACTCTAAGTATAAATGAGACACCAAAGTGGAAAGGTGGGTAGATGGGGGATCTGCTAATTTTTCTATATGCCCTGTTACTCCCACTTCTAAACAAAGCCCTTAGGGATGATGTTGTCCCAAACACTGTATGCTCAAAGTGCTGGTTAGGAAAGATTTAATTACATCCCTCTACTCTCACTTCTTGAATACAAACTGTGTCATACAACAGATGTCACCTTGCATTCAGATACACTGTGTGTATCATGAGCTAACTCAGTAAGTTTCTAATCAGCCTATAGTCAGTTGCACAAGGACCCCAGAGCTTTAATGTTACAACTGGTAAGGGTAACCAGAAATGAGTAAGCCAGTGTCACAAAACCCATCATCTTTCATGGCCATTAGAAAAACCCATTCCAGCAGTCAGTAGTAAACAGACTCCAGACAGAGACACCCAACAGTGCCTATGTCACATCTGAAGCTGCACTGACGTGCATAAGATATGACATACATATTACCTTTAGTTAAGCTAGCTGAACAAAATGAGAATCTAGGTAATCAGAAACAAAATTCAGAATCTTTCCTAATTCTTCAGGAATTGTCAGTAATGAGGAGGTAAATGGCACAAGCTGCATATTTATGGTGTTGCTTTTAAATACCATGGCAAAATCAATTTTTTAGAATAATATACGTAGATTGAGCTAAGTAAATGGTCGACCAGATCTTCAAAGTGTGATTTTTCTATTACAGCAACTCTTGTAAATGTATCTTACAACTCATTCAACCATTCACTTCCTCCAATTAGGATGCAGCACTTTTTGATGTTGTGTGAAGGAGGTCTCAGTTACTAGCACTGAGTGAATGGTTTTGTCTCCACGCAAGGTCAGATTTACTAAATAACATTTACAAAATGTGGCACCATTATTTTAAGTAAACTTAAATGTTCTGTTATTTCTTAGCCCTTAATCCTTTCAAATATGACAGGGTTAGCGAAGCCCAGTTTGTTAAAATTTGTACCTTCTGGAGACAGTATTCACAAATAGGTAAATCTTTTATTAAGGACAGTACTGATAATCCCTCACTATAGTCATAAAAAATGTTTTAAAACAGTACTTGTGATTATTCTTCATCATCATAACATCTTTAGAGCACAACTAACCAACGTGCATCTGAGTGCTGCATAAATATTTAGTAGATGCAAAATCAGAACAGGGAAGAATCCTCTAATTTCTCAAAGATGTCTCCTGTTGTATGAGTGGAGTAAGTTAGTGAATCCTCTGCATGACTTCTGCACACTGAGAGAACAATATATACTTTTTTTTCCAGTTTACTGGAACGCTCTAAAAGAACTGTATTATTCCAACTAGATTTAAGGTAATTAAGTTCATATTTAAAAAAAAAGGTTTCTTGGGCAACAGCAAAGCCTTACGATTTATCTTAAGATAAGATCCATAATGGTGGACTTGAAGGCTCCACAGTTTTTAGTTTTTTTCCTAAACTCAAATAACAAGGTGTTATAGTAATCCCTCTTAAAGACTATATTGACTCCGACAATAGTGACCCTATGGTTTTATAACATATTCTCTGCAAGGATTTATTATATTAGCTCCACAAGGACACCACTACAGTTGCATGACTATCCACTGAGCGACTGGAATTATTCCTTGAGTTGTATACTCATTGTGACTTTGAACCGGTCTAGCACGACCAGAAAATCGCAGCTGGTGCTTTGTTCTTTTTGGCATTAAATTGACCTAAAAACATTAAAAACTCATTACTCTGGTTCTACTGATTGGATTGTTGTCATATTGGTGTTATTTTATTTATTAATGTTTACTATATTCCACTAAATAGGTCTGAGATTATTCTTGTGTTGTGTTTTTGCTTTATTACTGTTTAAGTGCTGCATAAATACTTTACACATTGCCTCTAAGTTACACCTGACTGCTTGTGTGCCTTGTCTCATTTCAGTATGCATCTTACTGTTCATGATATATTGGGATGTTTTGTTCCATCATAGCAGCTGGCCTACTGCCTACCACCAACCTAGAGTTTCAGGGTTCCACAAAATTTTGTTTCCTCTGGGACTCACTATCATCAATTCATCTGAAGTACCTGGTGAGTTGAAGTGGAATTTCCTTCTACACTGAAGACTTCTTTGTTTATTGCTCATATGTGTTAATCATCTTTGTGATATCTGTTATACATTCTTGGTGCCCTGACCCTGAAACTACCTTCTACAACATCTCTCCTAGGATTTCACCTCCCAGCCCACCCTTTACTAACCAGGGAAGTCAATCTGAACATGGACTCCAAGGAAGCCCAGTGGTCCATTTACAGCAGCCAGGACAGATAGGCTGGATGTGCACAGAGTCATAGATTTGCAAAAGAGGATCCCAGTGGGTTGTGTAGAGCCTGTGTAAACTATAAGTTAAGGAAGAGTAGTGCAACATTGTGCATAGATAGTGATGTTATGTACAACTCTGCTTGTACAGAAACTCATCCCATGAGATGCTGTCTAATCAACATTATAAACCTAATGATTTTAAGCCTAAATTAAAGGTATCCATTTAAATGTCATGTTGCAATATAATAGAAAATCCACAGTATAAGCAGCCACAACAGGGCAGTGAGAGAGAAGGGAGACAAGGTTAGACATATACAAAAATGACAGAAAGCTAGGGTTCTGGTATACAACACTATAGACTTTAGGCATAAGCCCATTTCTTCGTTGCAGACTCTAATCTCTCATTTCTTGATTTGCGATTCAGAAAAGTATCAGGGTAGTCATCAGTGATCTGCAATATGGGGTCAGCATCTTTGTAAGCAGATTTGGCATGGGAGGTATCTAGGCTTGATAAGCCAACCGATTCTAAGAATGTTTCTAAGTCCACTGTCTCATGAAGTTCTGTGATTTTCCCTCATCTGCAGTCATCAGAATGGCTGGTTCGAAGAGGCCATATGTAATGCCTAATACTTATGGAGCATTTTCTTCCATCTTATGTGTTTCCTGTAAGAATGCAGCCCATATGAAGACCCAGTGGTTGTTGTAAAGCAGGTTAAGGTAATAACTTATTGGGTTTGGTGATGTGGCAAAAAACATGTGAACATGGACTGGCTGTATGCAATTATCCATTAATTGAAAGCAGATCCTGTAGGCCATTGGAGTGCCAACAGGGGAAGAAAGGAGAGTGGTGTGACCTCGGGGTCGAACGCTGACAAAAATGAGGACGTCACCTGCCTCTCCAAAATTAATTGTTTTGGTCTGCTTGTGTCTTCCAAATCAGTGGTTCTTAACATTTTGACTCCTGTGGACCCCACGTAATCATTACTGGAACCCTAAGACCGCCAATGGATCACTGTTCGAAAACAGGGACCCCCCCTGAGTCATTATTGGAAGCAGTAGACCCCAACCTAAGCATTTTCAATTATTTGAACCACAGCAATATACAAACAATATAGAAACAAGCATTTATCAAACAAATACACACAATATTTAATAATGTATTTAATTCACAAACCACTAGCAAAACAAATCAAAATTTTAATGGTAAGGTTGGAGCTTTTCTAAATTCAAATGAGGCCATTAGTTGTCCATACTGCATTTCTGTTTGATGCACTTGCACTGCTTCCCCTGAGTCAATATGAGGATACTAACTTAAGTGTTAGCCTCTAATTTCAAATTCTTTCACAGAACATTTTTAAATGTTCAGAATAACATTTTGCATTTTTATTTATATATCCTATATTAATCTATTAATACTATTTAATTTTGTAAGCAGGCACGGACCCCCTGAGTAGCTTCCCGGACCCCCAGGGGTTCCCTGACCACAGGTTGGGTACCACTGTTCTAAATCAATAGTTTTCTGACAGAAGAGCCATAGTTCTAGATAACATGTCTAGATGGTCTTCTATTGCTGATACTATCTTGACAGTAGAATCCAGTCTTGTTAGAACATGGCAAGGACTTCACTTGAGATGCCTGAGACACCATGTCTTCGAGAACAGAACATATCATGGTCTTGATGCAGGTGAGGTCCCTTAACAGTGCCTCTAATGTGATCTCGGGAACCCCACCAGTGGTACCATATGGTTGGCATGGCATGGCATGGCTTTATTGCTGGCAATTGCATCTCTGATCACAAGATGAAGGTCAGTTTTGGTTTGGACATTTGAATATCAAAACACTATTGTGCACAATGACAGATCTTTCAGTAGAATGTGAGCAGTCTACATATTTCCACATGCATGAGCAGCCCTTACTAAGATAGACTGGTGGCACTTCTACAAGTAAGTAAACATTTTTGAAAGCAGGTAACAGTACTCCAAAGCAGAAAGGTATGTCTTAACTGTAGTATACAGAGGAACATAAGACAGGCATTCCCCAGACTGTGGGTTAATATGTGCAGTCATGGTTTGCAGCAGTGAAGATGGCTGCTCCCCAAACAATGAGCCAACAGAACCAGTTTCTGCAGATGGTATAAGCGTTCACTGCCAATATAGAGATCAAGAGCTTCAACAGTATACCATATTATGTGATGTCACAGTGCATTCAATCCTGCATAGTTTGTCTTATGCATCATCAAAGACCCCCTGCATTAGATCTCATGTGGACAGCGATCCAGCACAGTCAAGACAGACACAGACCACAATAGGTTCCTGTATAGTTGGGGGGGAGAGGAGGGAATCTGCAGGTCACATAGTGAAGTCTGCTAACCCACCACCTCTTCAACAGTTACTGCTCCACTGAGGCTTTCCCAAGAGCCTTCTCTCCTCACAATGGATGACTGGGTTCATTGTCAGCGAACATTGTCTCTCGGGCCAACAGGTCTCTGCAGGGTAGCTCCTAGCATGGCCTCGATGCATCTCCTATCACATTCATCAGGCCTTATCTCAGTAGCAAGTACATCACTCACTGCTCCTAAGAATCCTCACAATCTGCCTCACGATGGGCCAAGAGGACTGCAATCTCCCAAAAAGGTCTCTGGAAGCTAGAGACATTATTAAAGATAATTCTGGGAAATTTGATAATAGTTGGCTTTTGATCTTTGGATCACCACAATTTGGCCTTCAGCACCGACCCATCAAGGCTCCCTTCACTTTCCATGTGCAATCTCCTGCTGGTAAATATAGTTTTCACACAAAAGCCACCAATTGTCGTATCAGCACTTACTATGGTGCATGGGGGACTACAGCCGCTTGGATGGCTCATGTTGAGGTAAAGTGTTGCTTCCAGGACAGTGCAATTCAAACTGGGCTGAAGAGGAGGGGAAGAGCCTCAGGGGGAGTTGGCCATTTTAGTTACAACAAAACCCACCTCCACCTCAAATATGAATTTATATGCACCATATAAATACATCCTGATTTGAAAACAAGGATCAAAAGAAGTTATGCAACACCCACTTCATCCTTGAAGATGCTACATTTGTTACAGATTAAAGAGTGTAAACCTGAAAATATGTTCCATAACCCACAGACTATTCAGTCCACTGGTCCTGAATTATGGGGGATATTTAAAATGTACCACCTTATGCCATCAACCATATCCTTTGCCAAACTAAAAACGTAAAGTCTAAAATGTTTTATTTATCCAGGGCGTTATTGCTTGGAAACTACTCCCCCTCCATCCAGAAAGAGGTATTGGATCATAAGCCTGAAATTAAAGAAATGTAATAAGATGGAAACACTTTTGAAGCATTATGTACATCATCTGTATTAACTGTTTAGTAAAATCCTGCATCCGAAACAAACACTTAAAAAGGTGAGACTTCCGTTAGGGTCCGAATTGTGTGAACGCAAACATTATCCTAATGTTGAGGGGGAGCTTAATCCATAAATTAGAACAATAGAGAAGGTGGCCACGGTAGGAAAATGTGGCTAGCGTGCTAGACATTTCAAGGTTTATATTTCTTAAAGCAGATGCTTACACAGAAAGTTGTCCTTTAAATTCTCTTACAAAAATCTTGGGTCTAGCTGATTCAAACTTTTCTTAATGGGTCAAAGATATTAAATGTTATCCTTCATCAGCTGGTATCCATTGCAGTAATATTATAGCTGCGGACACATGGTACATTTATCAAAGGCTCGTCAACGGGTACACCTGAGCAACAACAATGCATGTTTTTTGATTTTCCAAGGCAAAAAACTATTTGCCTAATCCAGAAGGGAGGCAACAACAGAACGCACAATTTGAGGGAAGGGTCAATCACCCTCTAAAATTGGGAAAAGAGAAATATAATGTTTACTTTTTGACTAAGCCCTAAATGATTGAGTACTATGCTATGGGAAGAGTGCAAAGAGCTTTACTACCCATGACAAGGTGCTGAAGCAATTATCATAAATTGCAGTTACCAAAAAAATGCACTCCTATTGTTTGACATCAGGAACAAGGCACCGTCATAAATAGAATTCAACCGTAGAAAATTGTATGTTTGGTAAAAGAATGATAGAATGGCAGTAATATATTCTGGGATGTCTGGCTAATGTGATCTCCCGAACATGATAGCCACTGTCTTGTCATCATTAAATTGAAGAGACATCCAGTTTTTGATTTCCACTATACAGCTGATGAGTTTCTTCTAGTTTTCCATTGAATCCAAGTATGAGCTTTGCAACATCAGAGCACCAGAAGAAGTTGTGATTATTCTGCCAATGTTAAGATGTTTTGAATATACATTACAAATGGAAGGAAGTGAAAGAAAGTGATATCAATTGGTCAGTCCTGGCACATTCTTGTTGTTCAAGGAAAGATTCAAGCCAGTTTTTGCTAATCTCAATGGTCCTGGCAATAGACTTCATGTTGTGGCGAAAAATCAAGTGACCCACCTCCACAAAAACCAAATGGGCAGTGCCAGACCTTCGTCATCTACTATCTACAAGAGACTGTCAGATTATCAGTTGTGTCATCTGGAGAGTTCCATTTCATTAAAAGGCCACAGACCAGACTGATTGGGATCCATGATACCATATCAGTGAAGGTTCGCAAGACCAGACAGTTTAATTTCAAGTGCAATTGCAGTTTTTCCCTTACACAGAGGCAATTAGCCAAGTTCTTTTTAAAGACATCTACATTGGAACTAATATATTGCGAAGGTCATTTGCTTATAGTTTCCCTCAAAATGGCGTCTCTGACTATAGCAATAGAACTATGTATTTATGAGCTGCCAGCATTCTAAATGTTCTTCCCTGCTATTCATGGATTTTGTTTTAATGTCAGGTTTCTTGTTTGCAGCTAGAATTGTATGTTAGACTGTGTCACTGCTAGAATAATTGTCCCCTACCTGGTCATTGTGGTCCTAGCAGGGAAATATCCAGGAAGCACAGGTCAGCACAACCTGCGCAAACCCATGTCAAGATACATGCAGGAGGCCTAATCCTGAAAGCTGTTCAGGCTCATAGAAGGGGTGCCTGCTGGTCTGGGCCATATTGGGCAACTCTGGGCCTGTCCGGACTATTTATAAATATTTAAAGCTACTCTTACATCAAGGGCTGTACACCTAATAAGAAGGCTCAGTAAGAGTCCACTAGCCAAGTTGGCACTTGATGCCAAGAAAGTATTCAACAAGGTCCGTTGGGGATTCTTAGTGAAGGTGTGACCAAGTTCAGTTTACGGGAGAACAGGATTTAGATGACTATGGCGCCCTACTTAACTCCTACAGTCAGTATTGAAGTAAGGATGGATTTATGAGCCTCCATACTAAGGTTATACATTTCTTTATTGACTGCATGTGTGTGTATTTTACATACATATACATATATATATATATTTGTAGATATATTCACTGGATAAAAACAAAGCTTACAGGACCATTATAATTAGGCTCACATTTTAAGTGTACAAAACCATGGAAATTCACCAAATATAGTTAGAGTCATCTCAAGTAACTATAACTCATGCCCTTAGGTAACTATAACTTGTGCCCTCACCATGCACAGCTTTTTTGTCAATAATTTTACATCAGATTTTACATTGATATTATCAATTATGTTATCAAAGATGTCATGAGTGCCATAATTTGTGTGGTATTTAGCAGTGCATGGCGAGGGCATATCACCAAATTCAATTCTACATAACATGTAAGCATAATATGGCACATTAAATAGTTAGATATGCATATTGGGGGTGGAAAATCATAGTTCTCTGCATGTGTAATATTACACACAGAGGTTTTGTTACTTAGCAGTATCTGTAGATTTAGGACCCTAAGGACCATATATATCATATCATAGACCGTAAATGTTGTCACTCTGGCCTCATGTACTCAGCCCTCATGTGTGAAGAAACCTAAATGTGAAACTAGAACAGAAGTATATTCTTAAAACCTGATGTATGACACACTGACCTGACCTAGAAACAAGCACTTCCTGTGGGCAGCATCAAAGTTTGCAGCTACACAAATACGTTTTCGTCTCAGCAATATTGATTCCCTTTTGAAATCCAATATCATACCTTGTTTTTGTTCATTTTAAAATATATTCTATGTCTGTTCTTAGTGACTTAGGGCCAGATGTATCAAAGGGTTTTACCCATTCTGTGCCTATGGAAAAATGTGTTCATACATATGGCTCTTAATTAATAAATAGTTTTCTACACACATTGCTCTAGAAACATGAATTTGGTATTTAATACTTACTAGTACGTTATAATCCTCCTATATATTTTCTCTAGTTGGCTGAACACTTAGGGATGGTCTGTAAAATTGACCCGTTACTTGTGCTTTCTTCAGGTAATAGCACCATAGGTATCGATAACTTGAGGGGAAAGACTATTTCCTGACTACATTTTCATGGAGTTTCATCTAATTTCGACAGCAAAAACATTTGGACATACAATTTCGGCGTTAGTTTAATCTCAATGTAGCCTATAACTCCCTTTACCAGCGCCATTAGATTACCTTGACACTGGTAATAAGGCCCATTGAAGGGTATTTCTAATACATCATAGCAATTTATAAATATGTTAGAGAAATAAACAAAGTGGCAACATGATTCCTAGGCTTATCTGATAGAAAGGATACTGACATAACAGCCAGCTTTTTCATAGTTCATCTCAAAGATAGGAATAGTTGTGCAGTCATTTCCAATCCCAAATGCTAGTGCCCAGTAAAAAGCCACAGGTTCTTAAAGAGTTTGGGGCCTATTCACTAAGATACTTTGGTCATAAGCATATGTTTACAACAGACTGTACCCTACTTGCCAGAAAGTCACAGCCATTCCTAACTGGCATACGCACTTTTGTGTTGAGATTTCAACAACGAACGGAGAGCTTTACGCACCCAGGAATTCCACTGCACGGGTGGAGACGTGGCCCTTCAGAATCGTGGTGAGCCTTGGAAGTTTGTGAAAGATCATATTCACAACCACCTAGATTTGTCAGCATTCACAACTTCTATCCCGTTTTGGATTTATTTATTTCAGCCAAGAGCTGAAGCAAATACATTTCCAGGTTGAGAATAATAATCCTCGGTTTTGGTATAGGTACAGAGGATGGGCTTTCCCAATGGGTAAAGAAAGAAAAAAGTCTGAATTTTTACAGAAAATCCTATCCCCCCACCCCCGTGTGAAGGTCTTCACAGTACCAATGGGATCCTGCTGGAAACGTCACATGACCGTCCCAGAAGTACACCTGTGTCTGTGAATTTCAGAAAGTAGGACAAGTATGTGCAGGTACAGGAAAAGATGGAGATTTCCTCCCATACTTTTCCTACTTTCTTTGTGAATCGGGGCCTGAATGTTTCAGCTCAGTCAATCATGAAATATCATTAATCAAGCAAAATCATGTTTATGGAAGCGCTGTCTGGCAGTTTACTCCAACTGTGTTTCAAAAGGACACTAATATTAATTATCTATTTGTTTCAAGACAATATTATCCTCGTCTATACACAAATGCCATACTTTGCAGCATTTAAGTGTGTATTTCATGATGACATACTTAAATTATGGTTCGAGAAAGGCACTATTTAAAAGCTTGACATAAAGGAACATAAACAAAATACAACATTCCACTTTAATTATGCATTGAAAATGCTAATAGTTTTTGCTATTCATGAAACGTTTTTCTCAAACTTCAGCATGACAAAGTGAACAGATGCTACACGTGCATCAGAAGTAAAAACGTTTTTAACACATAACACACAGAATACAGTGCATCAAAAGTACCTGTACTGTGAGCTGCGAGCATGAATTCATGCATGTACACAAACACACACACACACACTGAAATAATTGTATTATAATATGAGAAGGATGTGAGTCCCTTATAAGTAACAGGTCCGCACTTGTCTTAATACTAAGCGCCAAGTACTTTGTTGTAGCACTTGACTCTCTCAGAATAGCGAAGCAGAGCATTTCAAGACTTACTCTGGGAGGTGGTGTGGGCTGGTAATCTCATTTCGCTTCCACCCAACAACACTCAATGGATTATTTTCTAGTCAGTGTTTTTGTTTAAAAAAAAAACACATTCCTCTATTATATCCACTACGAAAGACTATGCATTAAATTCCAAAAATATATATTTAGGTAGGTGGGAATACCTTTGGTGACACCCTCGTCATCACATTATAGTGTTAAAACTAGATTTGTGGTTTGCAAGCCTGTGGCCAAGCGCTGCAGCATCTTTTTCTTTTGTTCTTGTCTTCTTAGCTGGGTTGCCCCAATCCAACCTGGGACAACCACAGACAGTGCTGTCAGTTTTGTGCTGCAAGAAGAGACCCATGGGTCACACGACTTGTACGGCTACCTGCACACAGTTCCTATGCTACGCTGGAGCTTCCATCTGCTTTGTTCTGCTCCCGCCATGATTGTTTTTTTGCTTCCATTCATGGGTGGGAGTAGTATAGTACCCTGCCTGCACAGAGCACGGTCAGAGTGGAAACTGTCCATCTCAAATCCCCCAAACCCCCATGACGTGGGCCTCAATGGCCATCAAGGCCTCATTACTTTGCTGTCCCGGAGAATGGGGTCCCCAGGACAGTTTTCTGTTACAATGGGCCCTGGAAGATGAGGTCCGCAGAGCCAAAGTTGGCTCTGGTGAATGGCCCCTCTCACAACCTCTCCCCAGTGTAATATATTAACAACAATTCACTGACCACAAGCCTTAGCCCATCACAGGGGTATGAAGTGGAGATCGGGCAGGGCAAATCTTCAAAGAAGCATAACTCTGGCTTCATTGGGCTGATTTCCTTCTTTCTGGCCTAACTTTGCTCCAGGTGGCCAGTGCTAGTCACTAGGAGTTTTCAACGTCTTCTGGCTTTTAAATGACTGCATTATGCACAGAGCTGATATTGCTTGCTTCCTGTATCAGCCTTCTCCTCTGCCAGGCTCTTTTTGCTCCTCTCCTGTGAGTGGGTTCATCTTTTGCGCCCCTTCTGTGACCAGAGAGCAGAATACAATCCTGCCCCTAACCCCAGGCCCCAGAGCTTTGTGACTGCAGTATTGCAAGGTAGTTATCAGATGCAGATTTCCTCCATGCCCCTTTGCTCTCCCAGGACTAGGTTAAACAGTGATAATTGCTCCTTTCATATGGGGAGGCCTTTGTTTCCATGGCTGCGGAGCAGCCTAATGAGCCAGGCCAGTTGGGGGGCGGGGGCAAAGGCACTGAATCTGATTATGAGCCGAGCCAGAGAAATATGGTAAGTCTGGAAGTTCCATAAAATGTGGATGAACTGTGTTGTGAACTGAAAATTCAAACTCAACAGGTATGTTTTACCCCAGTTTGATACCTTGCTGGACCCTGGAAGCATAAGTGGAGTGAAACAGAACTTTAGGTCAGATTTTGACTAAATGTATAATAGTGACAACATCACAAATTTTCCAGTAAGCACTACTAACCTATCTATCAGTGCCCACTAATATTACAAGACCTACCTCAGGTTAGCACCAATTCTTTCAGAGTCCCTTCTGCACCAGGCTACCTTTGTGCCTTTGCTAGGATGTGCATGTTTAACCATCTCCAGGCCCCTTAACCCAGCTGCACAGCAGAGGCCTTATGTTAAAAGGTGGATACTGGTAGTTAACACACTTAGTCCAATTACCAACAATTTACAGTGAGTGGGACTCAGGTAGTGAGACTCACTTCAGCAAGCAGTCCAAAACAGAGTAGATTAAAGCAAAATCCTGGTGGACACCGTGAAAGAATTGTTAGGGTGCATAGGGAGAAATACAGCCAGAAAAAAGAGGATCTCTTATGGTTGTAAAGTGTATACCACACTGGTAATGCTCCACCCTGAGTGTTGCACCCAGTTCTAAAGGCACCATCGGGATTGTTGTGTTAATTTGTAGAGACCTCGCCTCAGTTGTTCTTTAGTTACAAACTTATATGTGGAGTATTGCATCAATTTCCGAAGGCCTCAGCTGGTGCATTGTGTGAAGTTTGGAAGGCCACATTTGGAGTGTTGTGCCCAGTTTAGAAACCTTATCTGGAGTAACATATCCTGTTCTGGATGCCAACTGGCACATTTTACCAGCTCTAGTGGGACACTTCTGCCGCATTGTGTCCAGTTTTTGAGACTTCATATGGATTGTTATACACAGTTCTAGGGGCCTCATCTTAGTTTTTTCCCTGTTATGACCCTTTATATGAAGTACAGTATCGGTTTTGGAGGCTTTAGATGAATCATGGTCTCAAAGTTTCAGGAGAACTCAGAAAACTTAACTTGGTAACGTGTTGTGCTTCAGATGGCAAAAGGCGCATTTCACCAGTTTTGGGGTAGAGGGGGGCACCTCTGCCATATGGGGTCCGGTTCTCAATAACTCAGTCGTGTGGGATAGTGAATGTTTATTGCTGGATCAGTTTGTGTGCCTGTGTTGATTGATAAGTTGGTAAATGAATGGATGTAAGTGGATCAGTGAGTGAGTGTATGAATGGAGTGAGTGTGATGTAGTGAGTGAATGAGTGGATGAATGGTAAGCTGATGGCTAAGTTAGACAATGAGTGAGTAAATAAGTGATTGAATGTGAATGGGTGAGTGAGTACATCATTGATGAGTGAGTAGATGGGAGGTTGGGTTAATGGATAGGTGAGTGAGTGGATGGGTGAGTGAGTAGTTGAGTGATTATGGGTGAATGAGCATGTGAAAGCATGGACGAGTGAGAGAATGAGCGGATATGTGAGTTGGTGACTAAGTGGGCAGGTGAGTGGGTTAATGAATGGGTGGATGAGTGGATAAGTGAATGAGGGAATGGGTAGGCGTTTGGACAAAATATCAAGTTGTGCATATCAGGAGACACAAATATTGGACAAAAATATTGTGCCACAAAAACACTGAGATGCAAAAATATTGTTTTCAAGGATATTCTTTTCTTAGGTAAGTAATATAGTTTTTAAGAATATTTTTGATGTTAATGTCATTTTTAATATTATAGTTGTAATAAATATCGTTTTGAATTAATTTCATGTGCAATTATCTCATATGTTCATTGTATGTGTTTACTAATGTTTATAAAACTGTTAATAAGCTTATAAAGTACAGTTTGTAATTTTAAGTGAGTCAGAATTGTTAATGTAATTGTTAATAGTAATTAATAGTGTCATAACTGGTTGCTGGGTTTGTAGAGGATAGGTTGGGAAGTTTATTAGGCAAAAGCAAATCATTAGTCAATTAATAATTTTTAATGAATGATGTGATTGGTATTAATTATGGAAATTATGTTATAATGATTCATTTTAGTTGTATTTCAGGTGCTGGTTGCTAGGCTTGAAGGTGTATAGAGTGGGAAGGTAAGTAATACTTAATTAGTAACTATGTATTATTTTAATAATTATTATTTAATTGATGATCAATTATGTCAATTGTGTAATAATTACATATTTGTTATGTTTTAGGTGTGGGCTGCCTGATTTGTAGGGCTATAGGGTGGGAAGTTAATTAAGTAATAATGAATTAACAATTATTAATTCCTAATCAAATATTTAATTGATTTTCAATTACATGTAAGTTGTGCCATTCTTATTTATTTGAGTTACATTTTAGCTTCAGGATGTTGTGGTTGTAGGGGTCTAGGGTGGAAAGTTAAGTAATAACTAGCATTTATTAATTGTTAATTAATTATTTAATGTATTTTAAATATGTAAGTTACTTTTTAGTTATCGTTCAGATTTTTAGATGCAGACTGTTAGGGTTGTAGGGATGGGAATTTAATTAATTAATAATAGAAAAACAATTATTTGATTGAGAATTGTTTTAATAGGAATTTAAAAAATATGCAAATTGATCAATGGTAGTTTTTAAATATACAGTAGGTAGTTATAGTTAGGACCATGTTTGCAAAGGAAAAGCATTTTTTGGACTTGCCTATATCTTTGGCATCGTTGCTGTGTTTCTTGTTGTGCATGGAAAGTTTCAGTGTGACCCGGCAAAGCGGGGGCCAAGAAAAAGGGGGTAAAAAAATGTTTTGTTTCCCATGTTAATTTCCATGGGATTCTTTAAACACGACTACAGGCTGAACCACTGGTCGGAATTACACCAAATTTGGCAGAAAGCTAACTGTCGGTAAAGGAGATTACGCTTTTGCTTATTTAGAGTAAATCCATTCAGCAGTTTTTGTTAAATTTACGGAAATTCAAATTTGTATATCTCTGGCTACAAAATATCTGCGAACAAAGCGAGCTCGTGCAGGGAAATGCACAGCTCTGAATTGCTGCCAACACTTCAAACCAGGAAGTGTTGACAGCCATCTTGGGACTTGGCTTGAGCCGAGACCCAGAAAAAAAGTAAAAATAAGTGAAAAGGTGTCAGGATAGTGACACCTTGACCCCTTAGCATTGGTGGGTGGTCCCAAACAGAGGCCCCACCAGAGCAAAAAACATTTTTTTTAAATTATATTTTTACAAAAAAAAAACAAACAAAAAAAAACAAGTGCAGGCTCCTGCAGTTGTTTTTTATAGGCCCGAGCGCGCCAGGTCCTGGGGGCATTATTAATGTAGTGTGTGTGGGGGGGCACAGCTCCAGAGACTACCACCTCCCCGGAGCTTTCATTTTTTTATATTCAGGAGGGCCATGGCCCCCCCCTACCCTGGAGACCGCCACCACCCCAGTGCTTTTATTTTAAAATATGTGGGGAGGATCGCGGCCCCCGCTGCCCTGGGGACTTCCACCTCCTGGGGCTTTGCTTTAAATATATCTGGGGGGCCCTGGGCCCCTCGTTCCCTAGAGGCCTCCACCCCAGAGGGTAAAGTTTGAATGAAGTGAAGCGGTCCACACTGGACCCCCAGTACCCTGGAGACCACCACCACCCCGGGGCTTCTAGCTAAACATATGCAGGGGAGCCCACAGTACACCCGTACCCTGGGGACCACCAGCCCCTGGGGCATTAATTAAAGTATATGCGCGGGGCTCGCAGCTCCTCCATGCACCGGGGACCACCACCCCGGGGTTCTAATTAAATACTTGTGGGAGGCCACCACACCCCGGGGACCACCACTCCCTGGGGCAAAGTTTAAAAAAAAGAAAGGGTGTCCGTTAGGGACCCCCATGCACCGGGGACCACCACCCCCCCAGGGCTATGACCTAGTTGGAGGGGCCACGCGGCCCCCCTCTTGTAGCCACTGATGGCCCTGGGGAGCACCATCCACCAGGGCCAGCTCCTGCAATGTCCCAGGGTGCCAACCCCCAGGACATAGTCCTTTGCTGCAGCTACAGCCACACCACAGCAAACACTCTGCTGTTTGACAGCTGGAACTTTACAGCAGGTCCTGCTGTCAAACATCAGAGCTTTCATCTCTGTAGCCAGCACGCGTACAGGGGACAGAGATGTAATGCTTCGGCAAGTAGGGAGCTGCTGTCAAAGCAACTCCATGCTTTCTGAAGAATTGGCAATGCAGGGGAAGCCTTGCCAGGTTGCCCGTAAGGGCTTTTTATTGGTAACAAAATATGAAAAATAAATAAATATGTAGGGACCGCGGCCTGAGGGATCCCTCACAGGGGTGTGCGAGTCCAACTGAACTCATTAACATTTTTTTTTAATTAAATTGGATAGAAATATTTCATTCTATGTATATCAGACCTCAAAGCATAAAAAACTATCTCTCTCCCTCTCGCTTGCTTTCTCTCTCTCTGTCTCTCTTTCAAACAATTCTCCCATTCACGCACCCACTCAGAGACTTACGCCCCCACTCAGACCTACTCAGACACTCACGCACCCACTTACAGACCCACTCAAACCCTCATGCACTTACTCAGAGCCCCACTCAGACCCTCAGGCACCCACTCAGATCCACTCAGATAGTTACACACCCACTCACCCACCTACTCAGACTGTCACACACCCACTCATAGACCCACTGACACCCTCATGCACCCACTCACAGACCCCCGCATACACTGACACACCCACTAAAACACTGATGTACGCACTTTCACGCCCAAAAAGACAATCTGATAGCTACTCTCACCCTCATATATGCCCCCTCACACCTATTCTCACACCCAAAGAGGCCGCAGACAACTCCCGCCATGAAAGGCTTAAGGGCAATGTGCAGTATGGATTTGGGTGGTTAGAAAGGTTGGCTGCAGGGTCTGGTTACAGGACAGCTCTCACGGGCAACCTCCAGTGCACATGAGTGAAGTGTAAGGTTGGGTGCTTATAGGGGATTGGCCACAGGGCCATAGTAATACTGTACGTTAAAAAAACATAGAAATTCACTTTGAAAATACAAATGTTACAGGGACGTTACAGTTAGGTTCTAAAGTTACTCGTACAAAATCATAGAAATACAGCAGTTATAATTAGAGTTCTTTCAAGTAACTAAAACTCATGCCCTAAGGTAACTATAACTCGCGCCTGTGCCATGCACAGTTGTCTCATCAATCATTTTATTGCAAATTTTGCAGTGAGAATATGAAAGATGCCAAAGAATATGTCATCAATTATATAACATGTGGACTATTAAGCTGTGCATGGTGAAAGAGTGTGTTATTCTTACTTTAGGGCACGAGTTTTATTCACTGGATTGAACTCTAACTGTAACTGATGAATTTCTATGGTTTTGTACGAGTAAATTCAGACCTTACTATAACGCCCCGGTAAACTTTGTTTTTTTTTCTGTGAATATATATAGAAATATATGTGTATATCTATATATATATATATATATATATATATATATAGAAATATATGTATATATATATATATATAAAAACACAAAGGTTGCAGGGACGTTATAGTTAGGTTGGACAAGTGCATGGACAGTGCAGGGGGCCCCCAAGGGGGCCTGGAGCACGCCTTCCGCCAGCTCTCCCACCAGGGAGAGGCTAGTGGCAGAAGGGATCATTATCCGAGGGGCAGCAATGCTTGCAGCGCAGCCCTTTCGGAAAATGATTCCCTCCACCGTCAGGCTACCTGTCGGTGGCAGCCTGGCGGTGCGGCCCTCACTGTGTCCATAATATGGCCATTCAGGCCAGTCTTTGCCCCCGCCGCTGGCATGGCGGTCTGAAACGCCGGGGTTCATAATGGAATAATGCTTAGAAACCTAAATAAATTGTAGATTCCATGGTGTACCCATGGTCCACTATTCATACTCCAAAGCGTCATGTACATGACATGTAATTCAATGGAGTCTGCATGGCAGAAATATGCAAAATCAATTTCTGTTATCCTTTGAAAACATGTCTTTAACTCCTGCAGAAATCCCCATATCTTCATGAAATTGTTGGGAGTACCCATTCCTTACCCACTCTAGAAAGGTGCTTACTTACTCCTTCTCTTTGGAGATGTAACTTTATGGCTTGTGAAAGGCCCGGCAGCTCTTTCTCAATGAACAAAATATATTAGTTAGGGTGTGTTCACTTTGGCTGAAAACAACACCCATAAATGTCACCGATTCTGCCCTTAGTCTGAAATGTACTCCAAAAATAAAACCACAAAACTGGTCATTGTGCGGAGGCTGAAGTGTTCAATGAGCCTGATTCTGTGCCTCAGACATAGGGAATTTGAGTAATAAGGTAACTGTCCTTTGCATGGAAAACATACAGGCTCACACTTAAACGTTGCGGTATTACCGTAACACTATTTTGGTGGTGAGCATGCACTTTAAAAGTGGTTTAACAAACCATAACAAAGGGAAACATCAGACCATTACTTATGCCATTGAAGAGGGTTGCCAAACCTCTTGGTTGCTGCTCAGCTGTCGACCATAAGCAAATGCAAAACAACAGGGTCAAATAAATGTTTGAAAGACTCCATTATAGGGATCCAAATGTTGCGTAGTGTAACTAATGCTTCTGAACGGTTCTGAAAAATCTGCAAAGGTTTCGGGTTCAAATTTTCCATATTTGTTCATTTTAACTATAAACCAAAGCACAAATCCATCCACAAGTGTGATTTACATTAACTTCGAGTTATTTGGTGGTAATATATAGTGATTTAAGGTTCGATATTACTAAGATGTCAGCAGGGAGCTCACTGGGACTTAGCAAGCTTTTCACCAGAAAAATTTTGCTGAATTTCCAATTTTCACCCATCACAAAATGTGCGGTTTTCCAGTTTGCTTCACCCGTGCAAACTTTATTGGAGATTTTCAATATTATTTTCCTCACATTGCGAGATCATTTTCACTCATTAAACACAGCCTAGATTACTTTTCTCTTTTGCGGATTTGTTTCTAATGCACTATGGCAACAGTAAGCACAATTTTCCTCTGCAAGTTTACCATTTTGCGACATAATATTTATTAGTCAAAACTTTCATGCAAATTTGGGAAAGCTTAGAAGTTCAGACTTTGTAAACTTGATACGTTTTCAACTTAACTTAGCTAAAGGTTGAAAAAACATAACGGAACGTCACACATCCCTTATATTAACTGGAGAAAGAAGAGCATTTGTTTTATAAATGAAACCACTGGAACACATCCGGTGTTATAACATTGTGAATACTAATTTTAAATAGAGTATTCAAATAAAAAGGGAAGCTTCACATTTTCTAGTAGCAATGTGTACAGAAGAGGAAAATTGTAGCCAGCGAGCTGTCAAATATTAACTGTGGTAGTTCAATTGGGGCCAATTTTAACTAGACACTCATTGAAAGTACTTTGTAGTGTAGTTTCTCAGTGTTCCTGTGAAATGATGATCCTTCTCCAGTCTTTGGACATCCACAGTATAATTACAGTTATAGGGAAGACAGATTCAACACCTTTTTTGGTGAAAAGGGGTTGCAATTTATGTAATAGCAATGCTGGTCCTTTACCTCATGGGGGTCAGGATGTATCTATCTTTCTATCTATCTATCAATCTATCAATCTATCTATCTATCAATCAATGACAAATACATAGGTTAAAACTTAGTTGTAGTTAGGAAAAGTATATTTATTCTTTCTATACAGACCAAACCTAAAATACATAAACATTTGAAATTCTACAGTCATAGTTATACCTTTAAATTCATAATGTATGCAAGACCTCCAAATTACTATAACTTGCACACCGCCATACACAGTGTTGTTCACTTGCTAAACACACTAGAGTAATTATATAATGCCAATATGGAAAAAAAAGCATAGGTCTGCAAAGGTTTGTGGAGATTTGTCAAACAGATACAAAGTTATTAGCAAGCAAAAATCAGATGAATGCCTGAGGTCTGGGAATCCTAACTATATATTACTGCTGCCAGTGCATTCTAATTCTAAAAATATACACACATATATATATATATATATATATATATATATATATATATATATATATATATATATACATATGTATATAATAATTATTCACTGTATGAAAGGTTAAAGTGACATTTTAAACTAAAGAAAAACACTGGAATTCAAGAATTATAGTTTACTAAGCTAACAAGAATTAGTGCTCCCTCCATGCATACTCGTCATCAATGATGTGAATTGATATGGTATCAGCGATGTCATCAATGATGTCATTGAAAATGTCATGGGTGATACAATCTGTGAGGTCATAAACAGACCTGAACTGATTTACACCAAATCACAAAAATGACACTCACAGGATAAACATCTAGCTTTCTTTCAAGTTTGATGTAATTCTGTAACACCAATTTTCTGTATCATTGTCTATTTATCTTTATCGTAATTGCATTTTGGGACCCTCCTTTTTCTCATCTCCTTGATGACAGAGACCAGTCGCACTCCAATTGCTCCAGGAGTGATGCTCCAAAGTACTGCATCATGCGTTCACGTCACAGCTGCGCTGGTGGAAGCGCTTTCAGTCCTCCTTGTTGTAACGGACAGCCATTGCACAGAAAAGATAGCAATAGCAAGACGCCACCTGTTATAGCCAAAGTTATCGGAAATACCCCCAAAATACTGGAAAATATTGAGTGAATAGTTGAAGGTATTAAGCCAAATATAGAGGAGAAGGTGTGAATGAAACCAAAACCAACAGCCTTAAAGACATTTGCGATTCCAGTAGTACTGGACGCATTAAATATCCATCCCATGAGCTCACCAAAGCGCCTCGAAAAGTTAGTACTTAAAAGGGACTGTATCTCTGCGGATGACCTCACAACCTGAAGCACATAGTTCTTGCATGCAGATGTAAGCGCCACATGTTTTTGAAACAATAGAGCCTTGAGTCTGCTCAACTTGTCAAAATTCACATTTGAAGTAGCGATATGGGACCAAATGTCGGCTACTTCCCTCTGTCCTGTAGGAGGAAAAAGTACATTCCCACAGCATGTAACAATTCTGGAGACTGAAACGACATAAACTATTCCGGCTCGCATCCCACAACAGCTCTCACTACTTAGGAGCACATAGCTGCCATTCGAGAGCACCTGGAATGCAGGTCCAATCAAGGGGACTGGAACTCCCTTCAGATAACAAGCCAAGTTCGCTGCTGAAGCGTTACATGCCCTATGCAAGGACAGAAGTCGTACATTCACTACCGCTAAGAAAGACCTCTTTCATGCCACTGAGACATTTGTACAAGAAGGGTAGCTCGCACACCTTGTGTATGTAACTTACTCCTAGCCTTTCATATCTGCCCACTGGAATGTGTTTTAAGCAGGATGTGAACTGAAGTGTTCACTGAAATAGGCAGATTGATGACCTTGTGTATTAACCACTCAGCAGATGGTGTTTCAGCCACAGTAAAAGGCAACTTTTATAATTTCTCAATGTTTAACATGACATAAGTCGCTTCTTTTTTTGCCATTAGTTGCTGTTTCGCATTAAATTAAATGTGGAAAATATGTTCCTTGCGCTGACGTGTTGCCAGGGAACGCAACCTGCTTTCAGTGTTTGATGTGTCCAAACTAGCTGCATAATGGATCTTAGTTGACTCTGTCTATGATGTAAGGAGGACATGTCGCTTTGTACTATGTCTATTGCAGATAGGTTAATATAATCCTCACTTTCAAATACAGTAAAATACTGCAACTCAGTCATCATAGAGTCAACTGTTTTCATATCCCAATCATCAGAAACAACTTCGGGTATTATTACGCTGTTCATAGAAAGATTAAACACATATGGTATTTGAATGACCTCTGTCAGGCCATATTTATCAAATGTGACTTTATCCCAAACAATCCCATCAGGAATTGGTATAGCAGAAATGTTCACGTAAGACAATTCCCTGCCGACCTTGTGAGAAGAAAAATGGGGTTTTAGGACCCCATCCATCAGTTCAACTGTTGATAGTTCAGGAAGGTAATGACCATGTATTAATAGAAAGAAAGTAAGAACAAAGCCAAGCCAAAGGAGGAAAGCTAAGACAGTCAAGGAAAGCCACAGATAGTTCCATGGAAAAAAAAGTAATTTGTTTTAAGCCAGTTCATCAGCTTACGTGTTTTTGGCAGTTCAGATGCAGAAGAGGAGGATGAGTCCGAAAGGGTGTCATTGATGTCGCAAAGTATCCAGAAGCAGTTTGTGCAAAAACTGGAACCGTATTTGAAGGAGGAGGACTGGTAGAAGTCTCCTGCAGCGGCTCACTGTAAATGATGCCATACGTTTGTGTAGAAGTCAAATCAAATCGATCAGCAATTTCTGTACTGGCTGTTGCAATGGATGGTAGTGGAACTAATGCAAGATCGTTCTCCACCCTCGCCAAACTCGGAGAGGTGTCAGCCTTGCTGCTCAAAACCTGTAGAGGGACATCTTGACCAGTAGTAAGAGAGATTCGGGTACTACTGGTTGTTCCTCTTGGTCTGCTGTGCAGGATTGGCCACATGGTGTAAATTGACATTGTCGATGGAGACAAGCTGTTTTCTTTAGAACCAGGCAGCAGTGGTAGAATAACAGTTCTGGTACAGTGTATTCCCAGGACTGGTACCGGTCCAAAATAGGAACCAAACTCCTTTTTCACAGCAACTTTTTCACGTATGAGATCCCCAACCTTTGGAATCCAGCCGGTAGATGTTATTGGTACATCCTTAATTCCTACGGAGGCAGCACTGGCGAAAGCGTTGTCACCACGGAACTGTTGTAATTCCTGCAAGACAGTGACATGTTCATTTATGTCAAAAGGTTTTTATGCCGCCTCCACGCCAGGATCATCACGATCTGGAACATACATTTGAGTTCCAAACAGGCACTCGTATGAAGTACGACCCCCTAGGGACATTCTAGGCAGATTAATAAGTGCTCTATGTGCTCCATACAGGTGATTTAGCCAACTACAGCCCGTACCTAATACTGTGGCTGTTAAGGATTGCTTAAAATCTCGGTTTCATCACTCCATGACACTATTTTCCTTGGGATGAAATGAAAACAAGTAATGGAGTTGGACTCCTAACGAAGCCACAATGTCCCTGAATGCCCTTGAGGTGAAAGCAGGGCCCTGGTCCAAGTGGAAAACTGCAACTGCATATGTGCCGATAAAGACTTGCAAATCTTTAATAACAGTCTGAGCGTCAGCCGAGCGTTGTGGCCACACCCACCGAAATCTGGAGTAGGAGTCGACAGCGACTAAGATGTATTTGTATGCACTATCAGGAGTCAGGGGACCACAATGGTCCAAGTACACACATTGTAGTGATTTGTTAGAAATTAGGAGGGGTGTCTGCGGTGGATGTTTGACAGTGGATGCCTTAAGTTGTTTGCAGATATTACAGCAAAGGACATACTGCTTGGTCTGTTTGTATAGACATGACAACCAATAATGAGCTTGCAACAAAGATATTCTAGCCACCACACCAGGATGGGCAGAGGCAACTCCATCATGCACTGCTTTTATCAACTCTGGTCTTAGGTCTTTATTGGGAATTACTCAAACTCCCACACCTGGTATTTTTACTTCTGCATATTGGAAGCCTCCTATCTGGTACGAATATTTAATGGGATCTCCTTTAGGTAAAGGTGTGCCGTCAGCCGAGGCTTGCACGGCAGCCAGTATTTCATCATCCGGTTTTGTTCTAGAATGAGTTACTGCAGCAACAGAAGCTGTAGCTACTGCTGATTTGGCTGCTTCATCAGCCAGTGTATTTCCAGCAACGCATATTCCAACGCGCTGGTGTCCAAGTGTATGTACAACATGGACATTTGGTAGTGTTTCCTTCAGATCTGCTATTTTTCCCCACCAAAGACTGTGTTTGATGGTGTTACCTTTAGAATCTCTGAACCCATTCTGGCACCAGTAATGCAGATATTTATTGAAGGACTGGACGCAATAGTACGAATGGCAGACAATCACTGTGAACTGTTCAGGATCCGTATGTTCCAGTGCCATCACCAGAGCCTTGCGCTCTGCTAGTTGTACAGTGCAATCCTCTAGGGTTTGCCTAAAGGTATGTTGTGGATAGAATTTACTACCCTCCATATAGCCGCTTACGACTGCGCAAGCAGCGGAGTATTGATGCTTAGTGCCTATTGCGGGTTGTGCTGAGCCATCGGTGTACATGACTCTTTGATATTGATCAGGGTATTATTGTTCATACTGCAAAAATGTGTTTTCCCTGGGCTAGTGGTCTTTCTTTAATGTCAGCCATCCTAACAGCAGTGAGAATTTTCTCAGTGGGAGCAAAACGCTATTCTGCTGTTGAATTCAAATGTGATTTGTATGCAATCAGGACTCTCTTACCCTCATTGAATGTTACATATGTGAAACCAATGGCACCAGCAATTACTCTGATGACCAGATGTTTTGCAAGCATGTTCTTCTTGTTTAGGTGCTCTGAGAATGTGTGTGTGTTCTAGTGTCCAGAATTTACTGGAAACGTCAGGACGTATTAAGTCAGAGAAGAGTTTTATGCGTGATGCATAATCTGGAATGTATGTTCTGCCAAACTGTAGAAAACTCAATAGTGATTGGAGTTTTTTAATGGTATTTGGAGGTTGTAACTGTGCAAATTTTTTTAAGACTTGTGGTGCTGGGGCTCTTTCCTTCATTTGATAATTCGTATCCCAGAGTCAGGCACTAAGGAAGGCTATTTTTGTTTTTTTTATTTTTTGAAGTTGAATTTATAGCCGAATTCGGCAAGTCCCACAATAATGTAGGCTACCCGTCTTGGATGTTGCAGTAACTCATCACCTGTGAGGTAGATATCATCTACATAGGACAGCACTTCAGGGTCAATGTCGTGCAATACTGAAGTTACACAAGCCGCGAACAGTCCTGGACTGTTCTAATACCCCTGTGGTAAACAACAGAATTTGTTCTGAGAGCCTAGTGCGCTGACACTTGTTAAGTCTCTACTCTCAGGTGCTATATTTTGGCAGAAGAAGCCACTGGAAATATCAATGTTGTTTTGTATTTTGCAATGAGAGTTTTGTATAGCATATGTGCATGTATGACTGTTTAAGTGTCTGTAGTCTAAGACTATTCTGTATGAATGGTCCGGTTTAGCTACAGGGAATAAAGGATTATTCATTGGTGAGACACAGGGTTCGATTACACCCAAGTACTTTAGTTGTGTGAGGATTTCCCTCACAGGTGCTTTAGCATCATGTTTTATTGGGTACTGGGGTTGAGTTTGGGGTTGTTTTTTAATTGGAATTACATGATGGGGGAATCTTTATCCCATCCTACGTGGCTGTGATAAAACGCGGGTGCCTACGCCTATGCCCAAGCAATGGCATAGAATTCTGTGAGCTCATCGGGAACAGAAGGTGAGAAAGAAGGTTTGATAACCTCTTACCCATATGGGTAAGCACAGGCAAATTCAGGGGGCCAATCCTTCTTGGCTAGTAAAATATCATAAATGTTAACAATGTGGTGCCAAAAAATTGCATCAATTGTGCTTTCAATGTCTCCTTCTAACTGTATTGTTACTTTGTATACCCTGTCAGGCATGGAGACGCATGTCCACGGTTTCAAATTGTAAGAAGTCAACAGTTGCTTTCACCTCCAGATACTCTTGAAAATTCCGGCAAACTATTGTGACCTCTGCTGCGCTGTCTAGCAGAGCTAGCGCCCACATCTAGTTCTTCAATAGAGCCCTCTTCTTAAGTGGCATGACAAATCGCAACTGCTGCCACTTTTTTCTTTTTAAATTGGGGTTGGTGCTGGGAAGTTTCTCTTCTTTTTGAACAGAAACCTCAGTTGAGGGCGTTGTGATTCCTGCCTCGGTTTCACGTACTCAGTTCTTCGCTCTGACCGCCCACCTCTCTCACTGCGTTTTTTCCGGTGAGTCCTGAAAGGAATGAGATTGGCGTGTATCAGTGTATTGCTATCTGTCAGGCGTTTTTATATTATCTCTATTACTGAGATCATATCTATTCTGAGGGGTCTCCATTTGCGGAGTTCCTCCCCTTTCTTTTTTAGGTATTTGTTTTTTTTTTATCCCAGCCTTTTTTAGAACCCTCAGGTGCTTGTTTAGTAGAATCTTTATTAGATTTACCCTGAAACTGTGGTTTCGTGGGTCTGGCCCCCAGACTATCTCGACCAATACTAGAGTAGGTCTCCGTGACAATCTTTGGTAGCTCACGTTCTTGATCCTGAGGAGGAAGTCCCGGAGCCGCATGCGCACTGCTAGTGCAACTGCTTCCCCTTTACGATTACTTAATATAATTGAAGATACTTTGGCAAAATTGCCCATAAGCTGCATCCCCAAGTCCAGGACCGGGCAACCCCGTATTCATCTTGAATTTGTTTTAACACTTCCGGTAGATTGGTAAGTGTCAGTGTACCGTGTGTGGTAGTATAGAGCGCACCAAATACCATGCCCCAAGTACTGTGGGAACCATAACAAATGGCAAGCACATAGTTAATATTCTATGCTTATCCGGAGGTCCTGTATGGCGAAATACTGCTTTCAGTGCATTTATTTTTTGAGCTAACCAAAATGGATCTCTTCCCGTTTGGCGGGTACTTTACCCATGATCAAATGTACAGTCACAGGATTAATAGCTGGCTTTACTGCATGTGGTTACACCAGGCCAGCACGTGCTGGGTTTGTATTTAAAACTGTACTAATAGTCTGTATACTTCCGTAAGCTCAGTATATAAGCGGCGAACCTCAGCTACCATCAAGGTTGCTGCATCAGGGTGCAGTGTATGTGGCCAATAAAGGCCAGGTAGGACCATCATTACTTAGAGGACCTAACCTAACATGTAGGACTGAATGTGGTAGGGTGCCATCAAGCCAATTATTATGGTCTTTATAACATAGAGGTATTTCTAGATATGCATATGCTCTATATTGTGCAGGCATATTTGCAGGTGTGTAATGGTGAAATGTATTTGTGTTCCCATCAGTTGCTGGAAATGTGACCCAAGAATAGAACATTTCTGTTCTATAAGCTGGATGAGGATAAACAACAAATGTAACTGGACCCCATGTGCTGTTAGGCCATATCTCACTAAATGTGCAGTAAGGAGTGGTCGCATATTGACTGCACTTGCTACCCGTTGCGGGTTTGCCATCCTGAATGGTAAATTTAGTTTTGAAATGAGCACACCAAATGGGGATTCCCTTTTAGAGTTCAAGCTTGAACAACCTACAGCGTTAGTTAGGTACTCCCTACTTAGCTGAGGTGGAAAAATCTTCAATAACACAAACGTCTCCGTAAATAATACTGAGGTGTCTTTCATGTAGTGAGACAGAGATACTCAGGAATACCCGTAAATTAGTGCCTGACCAAACGTTGGCAGCACCATGTCGCATAGGTTCTCAGTATCCTAAGAAGACTACTGGATTTGGACGGCAGAATCACCTGTATTGCGGGCGGCTGAGTCTGATCCCGCACCACGTGACACCTGTCGGCCCAATCCGGGTTTTGTTCCGGCTAACTAGCAGTGCCTCATCTCCACCCAAGAGCAGGGATGACTGGGGCAACCAGGTGCATGACATAAATTACTCCTCAGGGAAATCGTGGTCACTCGGATCCCATCTGTTTCTATCAGTTACATTAGTCTCACATATGCAAGGACAATCAGAGACAGAGTATAGTTCAATAAGGCTTTTATTGAAGTAACTGCATCTTAGATAATATGGCATGTATTGCAATAACTAGGACTATGAAGTACAATAGAATAAAAATTGTGACAAGGAGAGTAAAACACAAGAATAACGCTACCATATAGTCACTAGAGTTTTTAAGGATAATTCATACCTAAGCTATGTTAGAGCACAGCGTGTTAAGCTCTAATTCTGCCCTTTAGGTTCCCCTGGGAAGACATCATCCCTCATACCTGAGCAAGAGGCGTCTAGTCTACATAAGCAGCTACAGCAAAGCAATCAGCATACAGTGGTGATTATCTGGCTGGAATCTCCCTCTAGCGTACATGGGTCAAAGTAGTGTTTTTAAAATAAAACAGTTGATGTTCCAAGAAAGGATCCCCACGTAAGAGTGTGTATGTTTCTGTGAACATTGGAGACAAAGCGTACCACTGTTGCCGGCAACCTATCTTACTGCAGCCTCGAGAAAAGCACAGAGTGAAAGAAATGTCTTGTTTAAGAATGCAGTGCTGACCTAGGCGAAGAACAGCTAGATAGAGAAAATAAAACAAGATCATAAATGTGGCTATTGTTAAAATAATATAACAAAGCTAAAATAAACATATCTAGGTTAAAGAGCACAGCGGCAGGCCTGGTTTGCTAAAATTACATGTATAAAACTATAGCTAAATGGCTACACAACAAGATCACCCCAAAGCTTTCCAGGAAGGTGCTGCACACAAGGAATAATACACGATAAAACAGCATTGTAACACAACACTATATTAAAACAAGGGCTATGATTATGCACACCAGGGGCCTCCTTACGAGGCTGGCAGTCTTGAGACCTCCAGCCTCGTGGTGGTGGTCAGGACCGCCACTGCTGTGGCAGTCTTACTGCCACATTAAGACCCTGGCGGTTAGACTGCCAGGGTACCCCCAGCACCGCCGGGATGCATGATCCCGACGAGCTGGCGGTGGCGTAGATCGCAACCAGCCGGGCGGCGTAGCATGCAGTGCGGCCCTGCTGACTATGACCTCGTTCTCTGCCAGCCTTTTCATGGCAGTTTTACCGCCATAAAATAGCTGGTGGAGAACAGGTCAAGAGGGCCACAGGGAAGCCCCTTCACTGCCAGTGCACTTGGCATGATGATTACCGACATCAAGAAAAAAATGGAAACAAAAGTACAATACTATTACAATGCAATAAGAGAAACAGTACAGTTAGGCAATTTTTCAAAAATCTAATGATTAGTAGTAGATCGCTCCTGAGACACAGCAAAATGGAGGATCATGATGCTCACACAAAGTTTGTTACAAGCATGTACAGTTTACTGTTCAGTTCCCGACTGAAACAATGCATAAACAAAGCAATTTCAATTGCAAACAGTACGGTAGAAATCAGGGTGAGTGTTGTGGAGTTGTACTATCTGAGCCCACAGGGGCAGGCCTATGTCCTAGGTTTAGGATGACTGACCAACCACTCAGCACTTGGATCTAACACTAGCTGGGATCTTAGAGTGTTTGGGTTAGCTGCTTGGCGCTGGGGGATGCCAGCCACATCATCAATCTGTCCCACAGAAATGAAGGTAACGCTACAAATCCAAATGTTTTCTCCTAGGCAAGAAAGGCCTTTACAGATTCTGGCAAGCTAGCACACAGATTGGGTGGTTAGTCACCCTAATATATATAAGGTTCAATGTAGAAAGCAAAAGCAACAAAAAGTGTTGCAGAGAGTGAATCTGCTCAGTAGGCGTAGCCACCACTCAGCCTATATGTATTTTAGCAGTAGTTTTCTTTTGGGCATCTTGTTCCATTCTCTACAAACACCAAAAGTAGCAGTGTTCATGTAGGTAAAGACAAACCATTCAACAAGCTGGAGGCAATATCCAGCTTGAATGTCCCGATTCAAGCAGTTTGTGTAAGGGAGTGTGCATCAGTGGTAGTTGTACTGAGTCCTCTGTAATCGACAGACAAGTAGAGGTCAGTTGATCCCTGATTTAGAAAAATTGCCAATAGTCTTGACTGAGGACTTGTGAGAGTTCAATTACCCTTATGTCCAGCACCTTGGTAAGTTATGACGTGATGCATTTCAGCATCTTGTTTGACAACCAGCAGGTATTTCTTTTTATTGGCATAGCCAACAGGTTGTAGTTTAAAGTTGTTACACAGCAACACGAGCTGCTGTGTAACACAGTTTCAAGTATGACGCAGCCAGCATTGACTCCGCCATGGTACTTTGTGTTCATTTACGTTAAGATATGTTGTACAGCAGGTCGTGCTCCTGTGCAACATGTTTAAAGAAGGGAGCCATGATAAAATGTACCTGGAAGTGGAAGACGGAGGAGTGGTGGGTGAAAACAAGAGGGAGGGTAGGTTAAAATACATGTTTGGTGGACAGGAGGGCCAGATGGGGAATAGTGGGTGGTGTACAGTGGGAGTGGAAAATAGGGTGGACAGGGATGCAATACGAGAGTGATGGGGCAGGGAGCTTTGGGCAAACAGAGGAGTGGAAGTAGAAAGATGGGAAAAGCATACACAGCAGGCTTCGGCAGAAGAACTACAGACATATGCAATCATAGAGAGTGCATTTGTTAAAGTAAAAAAAAAAAGTACCTTGGGCATGGACGAAGACTCCAAGCCCAGGAGGAGGAAACCAGGGCCCGCAGGAGTGCAGACCAATTGAGAGCAAGTAAAGGAGACCCACATGGAAGCCAGCCAATGTGAGTAAAGAGCTGCTGGCCAACAGGATGCAAGGAAATGATCGGTCAAAAAGGAGTCAGCCAATCGTAAGAAAAGTGACACGAGAGCCAGCCAATAGTAAGTAGAAGTACGTAATGGGTGTGCTCTGAGCCCTTTTTATGAGTTATTTTTTTAATACAATAGAGTTTGCCACAGCGCAAGTGCTGTGCAGGCGAAATCTAAAAAAGTGATGGTGCTAGGGCCCTAGACAAAGTATCAATGAAAATAGCTCTGAAAAATACCTGACATTGACTGACACCAAATCCTCCTGAGAAATACCCTGACATTGACTGAAACCAAATCCTCCTGTTGCTGGGATGTCAAGTGAGCTGCAAATTGAGGCCCAGAGATAAACGTTTTGCATTGCCCTTGTTCCACTCAAGGCGAACCAGGGTGACGCAAAACCTAGAATGAAATTTATTATGGCACGCAGGGGCATCCTGCTTCTCCTTGCCTGGCTTGGAAAATATGGTGTAACGCAAGCCTGAACTTCCTTCAACAAACATGGTGCAATACATTTTCAAAAATGTTCTAATTAAAGACAGAAGACAGAAAAAAATCACATATTTTCAACTGTTAACAAAAACAGGAACTAAGGGCAACATGTACGAAGGTTTTTAGTGGTCTCAAACATTTCAATTCACAGGATTGAGCCTATTGTGACTGCTAAAAACCATTTTGGTATGTACAAAGCCTATTTTGTGATTCGTAATCTAATACATAATTGCAAAATAGGTATGCAATTCAGCATTCAGAAGGGGCATGTTACGGGCATCCCTTCCCAATAGCGACTCACAGGGGATGTATGAATATTTTGTGACAGGAAAGCAGTTGCGAAATATTTGAACTTCACCACCAAGTTCAATTTGGTGGTAACCATTTGCAAATGGGAAGGGATCCCCAAAGGTGTTCACCTGCATACTGATGGGTCTTCCTGGGCTGGAAGTGTGAAGGGGAGCTCACACTTACACTTCAACAGGGAAGTGCTTGACTCCAAACAAAAGGCTGATTACCCCCTACTGATAGTATCGAGCCTGGGCTAGGTTGAAAGGCGGACCTGTGCACTTTGGAGAGGTCCTTTGAAGTCACTCCTGATGTCAAAGGAACTTTTGTCTAGATGTACAGGGGCTCTGACCCCTGAAATTAGTACCCTTCTGGGCCTGAGAGAAACTGTTGGAGTAAAGGCTACTGCGCTGACTGGATTGCCACTTTTCTCTGCTTGGCTTTTCTCAAGAACTGCTGCCTTGCTTTGCTGCACTAACCTGAAGCCTGCTGACCTCTGTCCTGCCAAAAATAAATGAGGTCTACACACAGAGTGACTCCAAGGACTTGCTGGCTTGCCACCTGTTCTTCCCGAGATCTCAGGGACATCAAAAATCTTGTCACCTACTTCTAGATTTCCTCCTGCATCTGGGGAACTACAGCGCTGCTCGATTGCTGCAGGTTCAGCGGGCTGTGTTTCCCCAGTAAAACCTCACTGATTTTGTCTCACTACTGAAGCTGACCAACTGATCGTAATACCAGTGCCTCAGCAGGAGCACCATTTCGGAGACCACTCTTCCTACAAGGTACACTGTGTTAAGAGCGTCCGGATCCGAGTGGCTCTCACCACTGTACTGCACCCCTTGTCACTGCGTGCTTGTGATGGACTTGATGTGCGCTGGATCTGAGCCGTACTCACCACTGTGCTGCACTCCTTGAAGCTGCATGCCTGGGACTGCCTTGGTGTGCGATCAGACCCGAGCAGTCTTAGGGACTGTGCCACACTCCTTCCCCTGCTAGATGTCCATATGATCCTTGTATGGCCGCCCGGCCCAAGAGACCTAGTTGTTTTGTTGCTGTGCTCAACACAGCAGTTCTGGTACCCCTCCAAAGGGACTCATTACAAGCCAAACGTTCTACACAGGAGAGCACAACTGAATCCCCAGTAGACCCATTAATAGAAGCGCACCAGCTCCTGAAATCACAGTAATACATGAACCTTGAAAGACTCATATATTTCTTAAAGCATTGCTTGATATATTTTAATGTGAATAACTCGTAATCTACTGACTGGATTTTTGTTGTTCTGGTGTTAACTTGCTCAGACAAACATTCTCCATTTATCTAAATTGGTGTGGAGTACTTTTGTGATGTTTCTCTGTGTTATTGTGAGTATATGTTGCAAAATTGCTTCACATAATGCCTCTTAAGTTATGCCTAGGGTAAGCGGCGGTTAATTTAAAGTGTGTATGTACTTACCACGACTAGGACTGTGATCACCACTTGGACAGGGTGCATACTTCTACGAACTAGAGACCCAGTTTTGAACACTGGCCAAAATAAAAATGGATTGTTTATTCAGGGCTAGGTAACTGATTTACACTTTAATAACAATGCTGCAATTGACAATTGTCCTTAATTTTATTTAAAAATTAGCACATGTGTATGGTGCGACAGACCAGATACAATAATCATTCCAAAATCATCAACAATTTACAGAGCAACTCCGTCAATTGATTTGTAAGGCCTATATTTAAAAGTGATCAAAAAGCAACATGAAAAACATACTCTCCCTTGGCTTTAGATTTATTTACATGAGAAAATACTTTCATTAGCATTACATCCCCTTTTGTGAACTTAAAAAATGACCGAACATACTTAAAAAGATTTTCTGTGTGTGTGTCAGCTTACATAGGGAACTAGCTTTAATTTGGGCTCACATTATCCATGCACACATTAACAATTGATCATGCACTAATGCACTTGTATTTCCAGCAATTAAAGGGCACAAATGGCCACTGACAGTAAGGCTGTCAGTGGTTCAGTGTTGTAATAGTCATCCATAGTTCTAGGCAGTAACAATTACCAAAGGCCACCTTGCAACACATAATGTAATGGCTCCATGCTCCAGGCTGTAATGAATATCAATGTCAATGTCAATATAAATATCCATCATTGGACATTGCCACTAATGAGTAGTAATGGTCTCCGTTAATAATGAGCACGAATATTGGTCTTCTGCAGTAATGAACAGCAATGCACCCAATAAATAATGACCATCAATGGCTCAGGCAGTAATGAATGTTAATGGCACCAGGCAGTAATGATCATACAAGCTTTACCCAGACGTAATGCATCAAATGGACATTGATATTACCAAGAACTCACACAGCAGTCATACGTGTCATGCATGTATACAAATTGAAACCACTAAAAGAGCTGCACACAACTTGTATGTGTCCAGTACACTGAGACTAAAATACTTAGATATTTGGTTCTCATTGTTATGACCAACTGAATTAAATTTGCTGTGAAAATATTAACTAATGAATACGGAAGTTGTTGCATGTGCAGCTTTAAGAACAAAAATCAACTTCATCTTCGATGTTTTTGCAACAAGCTATCGCCAGTTATTTCTATCTTTGCTATCTATTTCTCATGCATGCATACACGCACAACTGATGAGGCCCTTATGTTTTGTTCACTGACATTTTTTTTTATGTAAACAGTGCCTCCATAATAAATGATTTGTCGATTACATTTCAAAACTCAGGACTAGGGCACTGAAATCTTTAGTATCTTAAATGTGAATTATGCTAATACTTAGTATGATTTTGGATTGTTATAAACATTGTGGGCCCGAGATCCGCCCGACTGCGGACATAAAGATACTACTAGTAAATGCCCTTTGAGAATTCCTAAGTCATAAACTTACATGTTCGGTCTAAGTTGAAATCTAACATCTACGTTTACCTTTGTCAATCAGGCCCTGCATTTATTATAGGTTTATTACAAAACCACATTTTGGAGAAGCGGAGTATCCCACAATAGGCCGGGGATAGGTAGGGACAAGATCAGCATACATCATAATATGAACTAAAATTATCATGTGTCTGCTGTTCAGGTCAACTTGCACATGCCAACACCTTCTGGTAAGATTGTCTAGTTTTGCAACACTGACATGAACAGACACACTTGGAAGAAGCATAAACCCTGCATGCTTCACCAATAAGAGAACATTCACGAGCAGGAAAACACAGATATCAAATGAGGGGACTGAAGTAAGAGAAGGCAGGGCATGCCATGGCATGCAGACACTCAGGGGCATATTTCTACTTGTTTTGCACCGAATTTGCATCATTTCTTTAGGCAAACTTGGTGTAAAACTAACTCCATATTTAGACTTTGGTGCTAGACCCATCTAGTGCCAAAGTTGTGGAGGTAAAGTCATTTTTTGGGCATGGAAAACCACCTTGTGTCAATGAAATGCAAGGTACGCATTCCCGTGCAAAACATGACTCTATGGCCTTAGCGCAATATTTATCCCCCTGTGCTAAAATCAGGCACGGTGGGGAGGAGGAGTCAAATACCATTTTTTAATGCCTGGGTCAGGGCAGGCGCTAGGGGACCAGTGGGCCTATTTCCAAGGTGGAACACCATGGAATAAGCCCATAGGTGCCCTCCCCAGGGTCACCCCTACCCACACCAGAGGGACAGTGGAGGATGAGGGACCCCATCCCAGGTAATTTCATGTAGGTAAAGGTAAGTATTTTTTTTAAGTGCTATTGGGGGCCCTGAAATGGGTCCCCTACATGGCACTGGGTGCAATGGGCATGCCCTGGGGACCCTCATCCCCTGTGCTGGCCACTGGGGTGGTGGACATGACTCCTATCTTTTCTAAGACAGGAGTCATGTGGTCAGAAAATGTCGCTAGGCTGGTTACGGTCATGTTTTTTTTTACTCTAACCAGCCTAACGCCATTTTTTGGTGCAAAACCCCTTTATCCCAAACCGCCACCCCCACCCGGCTAACGTCATTTTTGTTTATGCTAGCCAACCCTTTGTGCCGGCTTCCACCATTCCATAAATATGGTGCTCGGCTGGCGCTCAAGAATGGTGCAAGCCGGTGCATAACTTTTTGATGCAAAACTGCATTAGTGCAGTTTTGAACCAAAACGTACAAATATGAACCTGAGTGTTAGAATCTGGGTTTAGGGTTGGCCAAGTTATGCACCTCGTCCAAGAAGGAACCACAATCCTAGTCAGAGTAAGTCACATACACACTGTAAATTAATCTGTGCTCACCTTCTAGTCGCTTGGCACAGAGCAGGCAGGCTTAATTTAAGAGGAAGTAACACTTGGGACTGTAACACAGTGAAAACGCAACAACAATATTCCACACCAGTTTAGAGAAATAGCTTATATTTTTATTAATAAAACAAGGGCAAAACAACAAAAAGCCAAAACGTAGAAATTACAATATGAATTTTTAAAGAATTAACTTGTAGTTGTAGTGCTTAGAAGCATAAATCGCCAACCGGGGATATCTGTTTGCACTAGATTAGCAATGGAGCACGGTTGAGATGCTGGGACCAGTTTTAGCCCATTGAAATGTCGAGAACACGATGCACAATGAACTTTTCCTATCAGAGTTCTTCACAGGTCCAGCAGCATAATGAGTTGGTAGGGTCAGCAGTCCATTACTTATACCCAGTTGTGCCTTTAAAGTGGGGGTGATCCAAAAGAAGGCTCTTTGAAGTGCAGAGAGGTAATTTTTTCTTGCCCTGGCTCCAGACTCACTACAGGGGGGTATGCCACCCTTTGTGTTGAAGCAGCACACTTCCTATTCAGGTATAAGTGTCAGCTCCTCCCTCCCATCCAGCCCAGGATGGTTCATCAGGATGTTGATGGCCCATTAGTCACACCTAAGAGTCCTTTTTATGTGGCTGTCTAGAGGGAATACACAATCCCAGCTGCCATTCCAGCCCATGTATTGAAGACAGGCGGCAGACACACAGGGCTTAAGAGCAGGAAAAGTCCAACTTTCTAAAAGTGGCATTTTAAAAATTGTAAGAATAAATCTGACTTTACCATTAAAGAGGATTTATTATTACAATTCCATAAGTACTAAACATGATACCGACTCCTTCTCAATTAGGAATTACAGGTTATTAAATGTAACAAGAAATCCCCAATGTTAAACTATAAGAGGGGTAAGCCTCACAGTAGTGAAAAGTGAGTTTGGGAGTTGTTTACTACCAGGACATATAAAACTTTAAAGTGTATGTCCTGCCTTTTAATTACATAGCACCTGCTCTATGACCTACCCAGTGCCTATAGTAGGGGTGACATATATGTCATACAAGGGGAGGTTAAGGCTTGGCAATAGGGTTTACAAGCCAAATAGACATGGCAGTGTAAACTGCACATACACTCTGCAATTCCAGGCCTGAAACATGTTTAAGGGCTACTTGAGTGGGTGGCATAAGCCCTGCCGCAGTCCCACTGGCAGCATTTATTTTACAGGCCATGGGCACATGTACAC
Organism: Pleurodeles waltl; assembly: GCF_031143425.1. Lineage (NCBI taxonomy): Eukaryota > Metazoa > Chordata > Amphibia > Caudata > Salamandridae > Pleurodeles > Pleurodeles waltl. Next base: position 734,353,576 of record NC_090436.1, read on the forward strand.
TTTACTAGGGACCTATATGTAAATTAAATATTCCAATTGTGGATGTACCAATCAAACCATGTTTAGGGCAGAGAGCATGTGCACTTTAGCACTAGTCAGCAGTGGTAAAGTGCTCAGAGTCCTAAGGCCAACAAAAAGAAATCATCAAAAATGAGAGGCAAGGAGGCAAAAAACTGTGGAAAAACCCTCCTAAGGCTGACAGGTCTAACGTGTGCCCCTGTCCCCCAGCTGAAAGTGGTGAGAACTACCCAACCTCCTGGGAGTTCTCATCACTAAAGTGGAATAACCTAGAGAGACCATTAGCACTGGCGTGGTTTGACCCAGGTCTGTGTTCCACCGCAAAGTCAACTCCCTATTGGGGGATGAACCACCTCAACAATTCTGGATTGTTATCCTTTGTTTTCATTAGCCACCTGAGCAGCCTGTGGTCTTTCGGAATGTGGAAGTGAATCCCAAACAGATATGGTCTCAACGTCTTAAGTTCCCAGACCACAGCAAATGCTTCCCACTCAATAGCACTCCACCTCTGTTCCCTGGGAAATATCCTCCTAAAAATGAAAGCTACAGGTTGATCTAGGCCCTCATCATCAAGCTGTGAAACTACTGTCCCTATGCCAGGCTCTGAGGCATCAGTTTGAGCAATGAATTCCCTGGAAACGTCAGGGGTGCTGAGCAAAGGGGCTTTGCACATGGACTGCATTAGGGAGTCAAATACTTTTTGGTACGCCTCTGTGCAAATCACATTTATAGGCTCTATCACGGGGGCAAAAAATTATTCCATATCCCTTGTCAAAGCTCCTGTAGTACCTTGTGAGGCCTAAGAAGGTTCTCACCACAGTTTGGGTTTTGGGGGCTCCCAGGCCATGATAGCCTCCTTCTTGCCTGGAGGTGCTTCACTTTACCAGTGCCCACCATGTGTCCCACGTATACCACAGACACCTGCCCTATCTGGCTCTTACTGGCCTTGATAGTCAGGCCTGTTTGTTGCAGGATCTGAAGCACTTGCTGCAGGTGAAACAGGTGGTCCTTCCAGCTGCTACGGAAGACAGCTAAGTCATCCAAGTAAGCAGCGTGAAGGCCTCCATACCCGCCGAGAATTAGTTCACCAACCACTGGAATGTGACTTGGGCTTACTTGAGTCCAAAGGTTATAAAGTGGTAGTGGCCCTCTGCAGTGGAGAAGGTTGGCATCTCCTTGGCACCTTCAGTTAGCCCAATATGCCAGCATCCTGAAGATGAAAAATACGGAGGAACTGAGCAGCCCCTACAACTCGGTGGAATGTATTGGGTAAAATCTGCTCTGGGGCCAACATCTGACTCCTTACCATAGTCATGCTGGCTTCTGGTGCTCTCAGAGCCTCAACACCCTGCCCATTGATGGTGACCCACAGACTGAACTTTGCCTTATTGGAAGGTACATGGGTCTTTGCGACTATCTCCATGTCACCCAAAGACACTAGGGTGACCTCACTGACTCCCCCCACTAACTGGAAGAAACTCCTCCCCAAGACCTACACTCACCACTCATGGTGTCTTACCTCCAGTGGGAGGCTGAGCCCCTTGCAGCACTGGGGATCCCCCTTGTAGTGCCCATACTCAAAACACTCATAGCACTTAAGGTTTTTGTTCTGACTCTTGTCAAGAAAGCCCTTTTTCTGGTGGCCAGATTGTGAATGGGATCCTTTCCCCTGTGAACTTGACTGTTTTGCGGGCCTTTACAGAACTTCTTCTTTTTATCTTCCCCCTCCTTCTTCTGGTAGAAACCCTCACCCCCCTTTAGGCGACCCCACACAGATACCTTCCTAGACACATTAGTACTGACCAAGATGTCTGCCCACTCAGCAAGCCTCCTGGGGTCAGTAAGCTTGCTATGAACTAGGGGCTGACGGAGCTCTGGAAAACAAGTATCTAGCATGTGCTCTTTTAAAATTAGGTTGTAAGCTCAGTATAATCATCAACCTTGCTGCCCCTCAGCCATCCCTTCAGTGCCTTGCTGGCATAGTCAAGGAATTCCACCCATGTTTGTGATGAGACTTTATGGCTGCTGCTGAATCTCTGAAGCTTCTATTGCAGTGTAGTATGTTTGTTCCTCTACTTTCAGTGGTAAGTGTGCATCCCTCCCCACTATTGGCATGTACCACCACAAGTTACCCCAACAGGACTCCTCAGTAACCTTGAGCACCCTTATAGTCACCTTACAGGCTGCAAAACATTTATAAGTGTAAACCCCCACCACATAACTGGACACTGTAGGTAGGCTGCCACCATTCCTGCTGACTCCATTTGCATGGCTTCCGTGCCCATCTGCCTGAGGCTCAGTGATGGGCCATTCGCATTTCCTCCATGGTCAGCCTCTTTTTTTTCTAAAATTGCTCCTTCTCCATTTTGAACTTGGAAAGCTCTAGTTTCAATTTCCTCTCCTCCCTCCTGTCCTCTAACTCCACTGGGGACAGGTTCCTTGATGACACACTGCTCCCTGCATGTGAGTGGACCTACAGTCCTGGAATGATGTTTCACTCCTTCTCAATAGGTTGCCTGTCAGGACCCTCTGGCAGGTCTTGTTCCAACTCTTCATTTTCTGTGTGGGTCTGATGGGGCTATGCCCATGCTCTTAAACGCTTCTGGAGTGCTGTTGCTTTCTTAGAGCTCCCTTTAGCAAGCAATCTCGTCCCCTGGCAGAATCCCTTGAGCAGGGCCACTGTTTAGCTCTCTAGGTTAGCCATCCCAAACTCCATCTTGGCATGTGAGATCATAGACACAACAGGAAAAAATAAGATTAGGGAAAATTTAGAAAACCAAAGGTGTCAATCAAGGAGAACTGATTCAAACTGGTCTAGATATGGAGTATTAGTGTACACCAAGTCACTATATGGCACTGCACACACCCACGTCCCATCCTCACCGATGATCACCAATGTTAGGAACTGGTTTTCAGGTTGGCAGAGTTATGCATCCTGTCCAAGCACAATCCTAGTCAGGTTAAGTCGGATACATACTATATATTGCCCTGTGATCACCCTCTGGTAGCCTGGCACAGAGTAGGTAGGTTTAACTTAAAAGGCAATGTGTAAAGTATTTGGGCAATACTAGAGACTAACACAGTGAGAACACCACAAAAAGACTCCACACCAGTTTAGAAACTTTGCTTATATTTTTATGAATAAATATATCAACACAACGAAAACCCAAAAAATAAAAGTCTAGATATGAATTTTTAAATAGTAGACTGGGTTGCAGTGCTTAGAAGCACAAAGCACCAAATGGGACTATTTGGTCACGCTGCAGTGTGTCAAATCTGAAAAATCAGGCCGACTGCAATGGAGCCTTGGTCGGATACAGGAACCAGACTTGGCCCGTTGAAACTGTACCTTGGTTCGGATCAACATCGAGAACAAGATGCAAGGAGCAAAGGAGGCGATGCATTGGCGTTGATCCGGAAGATGTAGACAATGCATCGGATCTAAGTCGTGAAAATTCAGAGATGTGTTGGGAATGGAGGCGATGCATCTTGCAGTCGGCATTGTGCTGCTACCAATCCTCGCAGCAGCAGCAATGTGATAGCCTCAACAGCGAAGAGGTGTCCTCGACCACACAGCAGTGGCAATGCGCTGGCATTGATGGAGAAGTGCCAGTTCTGATCTGCCCAATGGCATTGATGTGCAGGTTCTGGCAGTTGCAGCACTTTATATCCACTTACAAGGGCCCAGGACTGGATTGGCACCATTTGCTGGGGCAACACTTGCAGCAAACAAAGTGCATGTGATGTTGTAGGATAGAGAGAAGTCTTTGACGTTCCTGAGACTTCAGAAGAATAGGGGATAAGCCAACAAGCCTTTGGAGTCACTCTGGGATCAAGTGAGAAAGGCCCAGCCCTTACTTAGCAGGGCAGAGGGCAGCAGGGCAGTGCAGCAGAAATGCAGTTCTTCCAGAGCAGCTTTCTAGAGTGGCAGTCCTTGTAGCAGCACAGCAGTCCTTCTTCTTTGCAGAGTTCTTCACAGGTCCAGCAGCATACTGAGTGAGTAGGGTCAGATGTTCAGTACTTACACCCAGTTGCTCCTTTGAAGTGGGGGTGACTTCAAAGAAGAGTCTTTGAAGTACCCAGAGTTCTCTTCCTCCTGCCCTTGCTCCAGACTCACTACAGGGGGTGTGCATCCCTTTGTGTTGAAGCAGGACACAGCCTGTTCAGGTGTAAGGGTCAGCTCCTCCCTCCCATTCTGTCCAGGATGGCCCATCAGTTGCACTTAAGAGTCCCCCCAGCCCAAACATTTACTGGAGACGGTCTTTAGGCAAACAGGGCTTAAGAGCATGAAAATGTCAACTTTCTAAAAGTGGCATTTTCAGAATTGTGAGAATAAATCTGACTTTACCATTAAAAAGGATTTATTATGAGAATTCCATAGGTACTAAACATGACATATCTACTCCTCAATAAGCAATTGTAAATGTTAACCTATGAGAAGGGTAGGCTTCACAGTAGTGAAAAACAAATTTGGGAGCTTTGCACTATCAGGACATATAATATATATACTGCCTTTTAATTACATAGCACCTTTCAGTATGGGCTAACTTGGGCCTACACTAGAGGTGACATCGATAATAAAAGGGGAGTGTAAGGCTTGGTAAGAATGTTTAAATGCCAAGTCGACATGGCAGTGTAACATTCATTCTCCACAATGGCAGGCCTGAGACAAGTTTAAGGGCTACTTGAGTAAGTGGCACAAGCTGTGCAGCAGTCCCTCTGGTGGTATTTAATTCACAGGCCCTGGGCACATGTAGTGCACTTTACTAGGGACTTGTATGTAAATTAAATATGCCAACCATGAATGTACCAATCACACCATGTTTAGGGAAGAGAGCACATGCACTTTAACACTGGTCCTCAGTGGTAAAGTGCTCAGAGTCCTAAGGCCACCAAAATAATTCAGCGAAAATTTAAAGCAAAGCAGGCAGAACTTCTGGGGGAAGACCACCCTAGGGCTGACAGGTCTAACACTCAGACACCATGGTATGCAGGGCTGTTGATGATAACTTCCAACGTGCAAACAGAGGCCATTGAATGAGGTGAACAGCAACATTGGGAACTTATCACCATGAGCTGAACCTCAGCAGCATCCTGGTATCTCATCACTACGCCTTCCAAGTAGCTCAGAAGACAGCAAAACTCCACAAAGAAGGTGATGCGAATATAAGTCAGTTCTGAAGATCACCATAAATTATTCTTCACTCTTTCCTTTTAGAGGGCCCTCTTTGGGGTGGGGATGAAGGTATCTCTAACTTTACAACAATGCTTACATGTAGGGCTGGCATATGGGAGGCCTTTCAGTAACTATGTTTTTGCAATTACGTGATTGTACCTGTTGGACTTTTTTTGCTTATGCAGGGTCATCCCGAATCTTTTTGCCTCCTGCCTCCTATTTTTTCTGACCTATCGCTGTTGGTTTTTGAACTCTGAGCACTTTACTACTGCTAACCAGTGCTAAAGTGCATATGCTCTCTCTGTAAATTGTATTGTTGATTGGTTTATCCATGATTGGCATATTTGGTTTACTAGTAAGTCCCTGGTAAAGTGCACTAGAGGTGCCAGGGCCTGTAAATCAAATGCTACTAGTGGGCCTGCAGCACTGGTTGTGCCACCCACATAAGTAGCTCTGTAATCATGTCTCAGACCTGCCACTGCAGTGTCTGTGTGTGCAGTATTAACTGTACATTCGACTCGGCAAGTGTACCCACTTGCCAGGCCTAAACCTTCCCTTTTCTTACATTTAAGACACCCCTAAGGTAGGCCCTAGGTAGCCCCAAGGGAAGGGTGCAGTGTATGGTTAAGGTAGGACATATAGGGGGTTATTCTAACTTTGGAGGAGGTGTTAATCCGTCCCAAAAGTGACGGAAAAGTGACGGATTTACCACCAGCCGTATTACGAGTCCATTATATCCTATGGAACTCGTAATACGGCTGGTGGTATATCCGTCACTTTACCGTCACTTTTGGGACGGATTAACACTCCTCCAAAGTTAGAATAACCCCCATAGTAATGTGTTTTATATGTCCTGACAGTGAAATATTGCTAAATTCGTTTTTCACTGTTGCAAGGCCTGCCCCTCTCATAGGTTAACATGGGGGCTACCTTTAAATCAGATTAAAGTGTAGATTCCCTTTGGGATCAGATGGACATGTGGAGTTTGGGATCTCAGCTCACAATTTAAAAATAAATCTTTTAGTAAAGTTGATTTTAAGATTGTGCGTTTGAAAATGCCACTTTTAGAAAGTGAGCATTTTCTTGCTTATACCATTTCTGTGACTCTGCCTGTTTGTGGATTCCCTGTCTGGGTCAGTTTGACAGTTGGGCTGGTTGCACCTCACACTAGACAGTGACACAAAGGGAGCTGGGGTGTAGTCTGCATTTCCTGATGAGCCATCTGTGCTAGGAGGGAGGGGAGGAGTGGTCACTTACACCTGAAAGGGCTGTGCCTGTCCTCACACAATGCAGTCTCCGACTCCCTGGTGAGTGTCTGGGGCCTGACCTGGGCAAGGCAGGATTTCACATTCACAAGAGACTTTACTTTGAAGTAGGCCTACTTCAAAGGAGAAATTGGGAATAAGAAGGGCACCCAAAACCACAGACTTTAGAAACACTTCTGGAACCAAGAGGAACCTCTGCCTGGAGAAGAGCTGAATAGCTGAGGAAGAAGTGCTGCCCTGCCTGTGACTGTGCTTTGTGGAGCTTTCCTGCAGTGCTGTTTCTGCCAGAGTAAGAGGGCAAAGACTGGACTTTGTGTGCCTTCCATCTTGTGAAGAAATCTCCAAGGGCTTGATTTAGAGCTTGCCTCCTGTTGTTTGAAGTCTCAGGGACAGCAAAGACCTCTCTCTGCCAGCACCTGGAGTCTCTGGAGAGACTCCTGTTCTGACAAGTGGTGCCCTATCCAGTCCCTGGGCCCTTGAAAGGAAAGCTGGTGGAAATCCAAGGAAATCGACTTCGGACCGACGCCGCTGCTGAATCCGGTGACGCCGCCTGCACCCGACGCCGTGACCTTCGCTGGAACGCAACGCTCTTCGCAGGCCCGACGCCGCTGCAGCCCCGCTGAAGTCCGCGCCTCTGTGGAAGTCGCCGCACCACGTCGTGACCGACGCCGCTCGAAGTGCGCGGATTCAACGTTTCGCACAGACGCTGCGATCCCCGACTTCGCGCATCGGCTTGTTTTCACTCTTCACCAAAGGTACTGTACTTGGGGGTCTACGTGACTCCGTGTCCGGCGCCGCTGGTGTCGGCTTGTTGGGAACGACTCCGTCACGATGCCGTGTTAACACCTCATCGAAGCTTTTTTGTTTCTAAGCGCTATTTTTGAGTTTAAACTTTAGAAATTCATAACTTGACTTGTGTATGTTGGATTTTTGTCGTTTTGGTCTTGTTTTGTTTAGATAAATACTTCCTATTGTTCTAAACTGGTGTTGTGTCATTTTGTAGTGTTTTCATTAAGTTACTCTGGGGGTCATTCTGACCCCCGCGGGCGGCGGTCGCCGCCCGCGTGGAGGGAGCCGCCATATGGCCGCTCCGCAGTCGAAAGACCGCGGAGGCCATTCTGGCTTTCCCGCTGGGCTGGCGGGCGACCGCCAGAAGGCCGCCCGCCAGCCCAGCGGGAAACCCTTCCCCACGAGGAAGCCGGCTCCGAATGGAGCCGGCGGAGTGGGTATGTGCGACGGGTGCAGTGGCACCCGTCGCGTATTTCAGTGTCTGCATAGCAGACACTGAAATAGAAAGTGGGGCCCTCTTACGGGGGCCCCTGCAGTGCCCATGACATTGGCATAGGCACTGCAGGGGCCCCCAGGGGCCCCGCGGCACCCCCTACCGCCATCCTGTTCCTGGCGGGAGACCCGCCAGGAACAGGATGGCGGTAGGGGGTGTCAGAATCCCAATGGCGGCGGAGCGCGCTCCGCCGCCATGGAGGATTCACAAGGGCAGCAGAAAACCGGCGGGAGACCGCCGGTTTTCCTTGTCTGACCGCGGCCAAACCGCCGCGGTCAGAATGCCCTGCGGGGCACCGCCAGCCTGTTGGCGGTGCTCCCGCATCCCCGGCCCCGGCGGTAAGGAACCGCCGGGGTCAGAATCAGGGCCTCTGTGTGTTGGTACAAATACTTTACACCTAGCACTCTAAAGTTAAGCCTACTGCTCTGCCAATCTACAAAGGGGGTAAGCAGGGGCTAGCTGAGGGTGATTCTCATTTACCCTGACTAGAGTGAGGGTCCTTGCTTGAACAGGGGGTAACCTGACTGTCAACCAAAGACCCCATTTCTAACATTGGTGATCAGCGGTAGGGATTTGGACTTGTATTTGTACTTGACATACAGTGATTAAGTGTACACTACTATTTTGAGTGCAGACCACTACGTGACCACATACTTCTTGTTTGGTGATCTTTTGCTTTTTCTCTTAAGGACTCCTTTTTGTTCTACTTCCATGATTTTGCTGATCCCTTGACTGATTCTTTTTACTTCAGTGGGAACTTATTTTCTGCCTTTGGAACTTTGCACTTGTGACCATCATGTCTCAATCTGGAGATGCAACAGCTGGAGCTCTCTTTGAAATAGAGAAACTGAAGGAGTACTCAGTTGCTCAATTGAAACAGTTCCTTAAAGATCTTGACTGTCCCGCTGAGAGCTTCACCAGGGAGTGGGAGCTGCAAAAGGCACAGAGGGCCTGGGTGACAGTCAAGAAGGCTGGAGGGCACACAGAGGAGGAGAATGTGGGTGGGGAAGTGCAGAGGATACACAGTGGTGTAGTGGAGGTACCTGTTACGCCTGGGGGGAGGGTCCCCAGCAGGGGTAGCAGGGTGCCACCCAAGTGTCTGACTCCTGAAGAGTTACAGGACAGACAGGCAGAGAGGGCTCGCCGGTTGAAGTTCAAGGAGTTGAGGATGCAAAGGGAGAAGGAGTTGGAAGAAAGGAGGAGGGACTTAGAGATCAAAAAGAGGATTTGGGCTTATGAGCTCAAAATGAAGGAGCTGGAAGTCATAAGGGCTGAGTCCAGCTGGAATGGTGGCAGCAACAATTTTATATCCAGTGCTGCTGAAGAAGTGCACATGCCCAGAGATCTGGTGCCCTACTTGAAGGAGGGAGTTAACACACGCCAGGAGGTTCAGGGGTATGAGGTAGCTCCAGTGATGCACAGGGTCCCTGAGATGGATTGGGGAATTGGCATGGGGAGTCATGTTCCTACTGGTGGGAGGGACACTCTACTGACTCTAGGTGAGAGTGACAGGGAGAGGGGTTCCCCCCAGGTAGAAGTCCTGGTTATGGAGTGTGAAGACATCCCAGAAGAGTGTGGATTGAGTGTCAGGGACAGTCAGGTACTGTCTCACCAGTCTCAGGAGGGTGATGTGGGGTGCTTTTTCAAAGCAGAGTCACTGGATGGTTGGGTGAAGGGTACTTTGGTTAATTTGTGTGAGGGGCTGAGTGATGTAATTGCTGGAAAGCATATGTTTAGTCCTTATTTTCCAGAGCTACGCCAACACCAGGTGGAGTGTGAGTTCTCTGACCCCAGGGAGCTTACAATGGAGGCAGACTTCTGGGTGAGTACCAGAGAGTCTGAAGAGGCATTTGGGGGTGCTCCTGAGAGGAGTGGTCCAGGTAGTTCCCAACCAGGTGAGGTAGGGAAGGATTGTAGTGTCCCAGGTAGGTACCAGTGTAGTGGGATGGGTGAGGGACCCCATGTCCAGTCTCAGAGGAGAGGGAATGGTTTGAGGCCCAAGGTGCCCGAGATCCAGTCCCAGATCTTGGAGGGTTCCATGAGGGAACACCAGGAGGGGAGCCTAGCCTGTACCATAGGGCCATCTGTTGAGGGAGAACCCACAGTGTCAGGAGAACTTGGGGGGGCGGCTGTAGCCAGAGCCCCACCAGTTCAGGTGTCTGGCAGCACCACTCCTAGCGAGGGGGTGCAGAAGTCCAGACAGAGGGTTGAGAGGGGGGTTGTGGACCCCAGTGGAGAACCTGGAGGGTCAGGGGTCAGCTCTGAGAGCAGAGCCCCCCATGAATGACCTTGGTGAGACCATTTCTGGGTTGGGGGAATCCAGACTCTGTCAGATGGGCAGAGGTCAGGAGACCTGCGCCAGCCAGAATCTTGTGTGGCCCTTGGGGACGGTGTGTCCCTTAAGGGGGGGTAAGTGCGCCCCCTAGAAGTCCTGGTGTGCCAGGCAATGGTTCAACTGCAGGGTGGTGACTCTGGGTTGAATGATCAGGTTCAGGGGGTAAACTCTACCCTGATGGGGGGTAGGTGTGCTCCCAAGGACGTCCTGGTGCGCCAGGCAGTGGTTCAACTGCAGGGTGGTGACTCTGGGTTGGATGACCAGGTTCAGAGGGTAAACTCTGACCTGGTGGGGGGTAGGTATGCCCCCCAGGAAGTCCTGGGTTGCCAGGCGGTGGTCCAGTCTGTGGGTACAGACCCTGGATTGGAAGGCCAGGTTCAGGGTGTCCCCCCATGTATTCCCCCCTGACCTGGAGGAAGGGGCTACTGCTAACAGTGCCCATCCCATGTTGTCTTCTGAGGGGTCACTCCTAGTTGGGGGGTGCAGGACCCCAGAAGGGAGGGCAGGGGGAGGGAAGCCTCACCCTTGGCCCTGGTCCAACCTGAAGGTACAGACCCCAGGTTGGCGGACCAGTTGCAGGTTAACAGCCCTGCACTGGTGGAAGAATTGTGCAGGACTGCTTCTACAAGCACCCTGACAGTTTTTGACTCTGGGGGTGCCGCTTCTGCAGGGAGGGTACAGAGCCCCAGAGTTGAGGACCAGGGTCAGGTTGTCATTCCTGACCTGGTGGAAGAGACAGTGGTCAAAGGGTGCCAGGCACCTGGAGCTACCGCCCCCCACTCTCCGCAGTCACAGTGGTTGGAGAGGCCTGAGGTCGGGCTCTCATCCCTGACAGTTGTCCGGGGCCACCGTGGCTTGCTGTCCTGGTGGACGGAGTTGCCCCGGGGGGGGGGGACGAGAGTCACACCCTGGGGGTGGAGTGGGCAACACCACTGTGTTGGCCCTGGTGGTACTATCTGCCCATTGGGATACATCTGTGAGCAAAGTAAAGTTAGGTGCTGCACAGATGGTGTCTGCAGATGTGGAGAAGGGTTCCCCATGGGTTAGCTTAGTGGGCCCTGAGAGTATGGACAGAGGGATCCAACTGGAGTCAGGAAGGCGTAGAACTGGAACATACCCCTGCTGTTGTGGACCTGGGTCCTTGTTCTATCACCCCAATCAGGGAAGTACATCAAGGTATTGATTGTTCTCCCCTGGCTTTAGGCTGGTAGGGGGTCGTGTTGGACTTTTTTGCTTATGCAGGGTCATCCCGAATCTTTTTGCCTCCTGCCTCCTATTTTTTCTGACCTGTTGCTGTTGGTTTTTGAACTCTGAGCACTTTACTACTGCTAACCAGTGCTAAAGTGCATATGCTCTCTCTGTAAATTGTGTTGTTGATTGGTTTATCCATGATTGGCATATTTGGTTTACTAGTAAGTCCCTAGTAAAGTGCACTAGAGGTGCCAGGGCCTGTAAATCAAATGCTACTAGTGGGCCTGCAGCACTGGTTGTGCCACCCACATAAGTAGCTCTGTAATCATGTCTCAGACCTGCCACTGCAGTGTCTGTGTGTGCAGTTTTAACTGTAAATTCGACTTGGCAAGTGTACCCACTTGCCAGGCCTAAACCTTCCCTTTTCTTACATTTAAGACACCCCTAAGGTAGGCTCTAGGTAGCCCCAAGGGCAGGGTGCAGTGTATGGTTAAGGTAGGACATATAGTAATGTCTTTTATATGTCCTGACAGTGAAATATTGCTAAATTCGTTTTTCACTGTTGCAAGGCCTGTCCCTCTCATAGGTTAACATGGGGGCTACCTTTCAATCAGATTAAAGTGTAGATTCCCTTTGGGATCAGATGGACATGTGGAGTTTGGGGTCTCTGAGCTCACAATTTAAAAATACATCTTTTAGTAAAGTTGATTTTAAGATTGTGCGTTTGAAAATGCCACTTTTAGAAAGTGAGCATTTTCTTGCTTATACCATTTCTGTGACTCTGCCTGTTTGTGGATTCCCTGTCTGGGTCAGTTTGACAGTTGGGCTGGTTGCACCTCACACTAGACAGTGACACAAAGGGAGCTGGGGTGTAGTCTGCATTTCCTGATGAGCCATCTGTTCTAGGAGGGAGGGGAGGAGTGGTCACTTACACCTGAAAGGGCTGTGCCTGTCCTCACACAATGCAGTCTCCGACCCCCTGGTGAGTGTCTGGGGCCTGACCTGGGCAAGGCAGGATTTCACATTCACAAGAGACTTTACTTTGAAGTAGGCCTACTTCAAAGGAGAAATTGGGTATAAGAAGGGCACCCAAAACCACAGACTTTAGAAACACTTCTGGAACCAAGAGGAACCTCTGCCTGGAGAAGAGCTGAATAGCTGAGGAAGAAGTGCTGCCCTGCCTGTGACTGTGCTTTGTGGAGCTTTCCTGCAGTGCTGCTTCTGCCAGAGTAAGAGGGCAAAGACTGGACTTTGTGTGCCTTCCATCTTGTGAAGAAATCTCCAAGGGCTTGATTTAGAGCTTACTTCCTGTTGTTTGAAGTCTCAGGGACAGCAAAGACTTCTCTCTGCCAGCACCTGGAGTCTCTGGGGGAGACTCCTGCTCTGACATGTGATGCCCTATCCAGTCCCTGGGCCCTTGAAAGGAAAGCTGGTGGAAATCCAAGGAAATCGACTTCGGACCGACGCCGCTGCTGAATCCGGTGACGCCGCCTGCACCCGACGCCGTGACCTTCGCTGGAACGCGACGCTCTTCGCAGGCCCGACGCCGCTGCAGCCCCGCTGAAGTCTGCGACTCCGTGGAAGTCGCCGCACCACGTCATGACCGACGCTGCTCAAAGTGCGCGGATTCAACGTTTCGCACAGACGCCGCGATCCTCGACTTCGCGCATCGGCTTGTTTTCACTCTTCACCAAAGGTACTGTACTTGGGGGTCTACGTGACTCCGTGTCCGGCGCCGCTGGTGTCGGCTTGTTGGGAACGACGCCGTGTTAACACCTCATCGAAGCATTTTTGTTTCTAAGCGCTATTTTTTAGTTTAATCTTTAAAAATTCATAACTTGACTTGTGTATGTTGGATTTTTGTCGTTTTGGTCTTGTTTTGTTTAGATAAACACTTCCTATTTTTCTAAACTGGTGTTGTGTCATTTTGTAGTGTTTTCATTAAGTTACTGTGTGTGTTGGTACAAATACTTTACACCTAGCTCTCTGAAGTTAAGCCTACTGCTCTGCCAAGCTACCAAGGGGGTAAGCAGGGGTTAGCTGAGGGTGATTCTCTTTTACCCTGACTAGAGTGAGGGTCCCTGCTTGAACAGGGGGTAACCTGACTGTCAACCAAAGATCCCATTTCTAACAGTACCTCATTGCACATTAAATCTACTAGGGACAATCTAGGAGAAGAAAAAAAATTCCTAACATTCTGACTGACCATTAGAACCAAACAATTGCTGATTAATGTGAACTGATCCATATCTGCCTGACATTTGCCATCATGCAAGTTGTGTGACTTTTAGCACCCTCTCTCTGTAGATTATATACTTTTGCCACATATGGCACAAACACTATTAATTCAAAACTTATTATATGGTATCAAGGTGTACCCAGTGCCCGTAAATTAAATGTAACAAGTGGAGTGCAACACCTATTGTGCCATCCACGACAGTCACAGTGGAGATGACTGCAGGCCTGCCACTCGTAACCTGGCTATGCAGGTTTTAACTGCAAATTCGACCTATCAAAATAACCCCTTCTGACAGCCTAAAATATTCCTAAATATTTATGGGTTACCCCAAGTAGGCCTTATTGCCTATAAAGGCAGTGCACATGACATTTAAAAGTAGGACATGACAAATGTTATTGCTAAACATGTCCCCATAGTGACAATTACCTCAAAGCTATTTTCACTATAGCAAGTTTGGCTGTTACAAAGGAAAAGACTGGGATGCAATTTTAAATACTAAACGCCACATTAGTGTCATTTTTATGACACTTATATAGGTCAATGAGGCCAAGTTTGCCGCACCAGATTTACAAAGTGGCGCAATGTATGCATTGCGCCACTTTGTAATCCTTTGCACAACATTATGCCTGTGCCAGGCATAATGTATGCAAAGAAGAGCGTTCACCCGTTAGGGGGACCGCATAAATGGGTCAGTGGAATCTGTGAGATTCCACTGACCCATTTTCAGCGGCTATTTCTAAAGCCTGCACAGAAGGGGGCACACCATTATTTATAAAGGGGCCCTATGTACCTTGCAGGATTAGCGCCAAACGTTTTGCTTAGCAAAGCACATTGAGGCCAATTGTAAACAATGGTATGCCTCCTTTTGACACCTGCTCTGAGCAGGCATTAAAACTGCTGAAAAAAATGATGCAAAGAAATCTCAGATTTCTTTGTGCCATTTTGCAGCCCCCCCTAATGGGGGAATGCCCCCTTTGCATACATTATGCCTGGCACATCACCTCACCGGGGCTATTTTATTTGAAGGGGGGCCACCCCCTGCTATGTCCCAGGTGATGTACAGCAAACACTCCGCTTGCAGTGAAGGAAAGCTGTCAAACAAACTGTCTCCCTGTCCACGCATGAGAGAGGAAACTATTACTCTGGGATTTTTGTTCCATCCATATATGTATGTTTTGCACAGCTGGTTTATTTGCGGAAATAGATTTATTAGAAATAAAAATCCAGGTAAATGTGGGTATCATCAGTATACTGATGAAAAGTAAAAAGATATACCAAGACGTTATCAAGTAGTTTAATGCAAAGGGTAGAAGAAATGTGTATCATGTTGAAGTTCTAAGGAATATGGCATAGCAAAGGAATGGGATCAGAGAGAGCTGCACCTGTATTGGTCAACTATCTGCATTCCAAGGGGTATGAGCCAAAGCATTACAAAATGGGTCCACTTAACCCCATCCTGTTTTGAAAGTATCGAGTGGAGTATCATACCCCTCAGTGTCAAATGCTGCAGCAAAACACACTAAGAAATGATGAGTGGATTTTTATTCTTAATGAATTTATCTCTCAACAAGGGTTTTAAAAACATTGTTAACAAATCTCCCTTACAATGGAGACGGTGAAAACTTGCTTAACCATTTTCACCCCAACAACTGGAGCTTTTTAGCTATTTTTTGTACTAAAAATCATTTGTTTTCAGTGAGAATGGATAGGCGGCATACCTGTTGTGACTTACGAAGATCTGCAGTGACTGGGGCTGATGGGTGTGTGACAGTGGACCCAATACCTCCCTGGATGGTTGTAATAATACCCCAATGGCAGAGAAACAATGTTGATTTTGAATGAAGACCTCGCTAGGGTTGAACCCAATAGCTTCCCAACACTAGACAGATGTCTGATGTTAACTACATTACAGTCTCCAGGGATGTCTTTTGGTGAGGAGCCAATCCATCCAACTCTCTGTACCATTAAAATCTTATTTTTCTCTGCAGGGGTAAAATTTTGATGCATAGCCAGCCAGTGAATGACCATATTACGGGCTTGTTCCCAAGATTCAATTTGACCAGACTTTAAAGGTGGCACTCTCGCCAGTGTTAACACATACGGGCAGGCCTCCGGAAGCAGGTTTAGGGTCACAGTGATAGGGTTGTAATCCTGCCTGGATGGTTGTAATAATACCCCAATGGCAGAGAAACAATGTTGATTTTGGATGAAGACCTCGCTAGGGTCCACTTTCCCTTACCACCCCCCTACCGCCAAAATGTGTGGCCGTATTTAAAATGCGGCACACCATGGCGCATGGTAGGGGCCATAACATCATTTTTCATTATGTTATTGATGTACTCTGCAGGAGTACATAGGGGCCCATTCTAAAGAATGGAAGCTCCCTTTTAACGCCTGCCCTGAGTAGGCATTAAAAGTGCCGTAAAAAATGGAGCAAGGAAATCTCATAGATTTTGTTGCGCCTTTTTTGGGCACCCCTAACAGGGGAACGTTCCCCCTGCATACATTATGCCTGGCGCAGGCATAATGTAGCGCAAAGGGTTACAGAGTGGCGCAACTATGTAAATACGGCGCGGGGATTTCGGCCTCATTGGGCCACATTAACGTCATAAATAATTACGTTAATGTGCGCAAGGTAGCACTAGGGGAGTATAAATATGCCCCCAGGAACGTGGAGAAGGCTCTGTTTTTCAGGAAGGTGGCCCAGCCTAGCCTTGGCCAGGCACAGACAGGCTCGAACTTGGATGGTCTTTGCCCAGGAGCATTGCTAAACTTGTTTTATGGATGACATAAAATCACTTTACAGTAGTATCAACTGTACAGAAGAATCTCATCTATTTTTGTAATATGGCATGTTTTAAAATGTTGATCCTTAATGTTTTCACTGTGCATAAAATCATCAGCATACACATTTAAAATAAGCAAAAAAAGAAACAACCCCATGAAAATGACAGCCATAAAACTCATAGATGCAGAACCACAAGAAACTGAAAGCATCACCTCCAAAATAAAGGAGCATGACATCGGCCGGAAGAAAATATTTACAAATATGCATGAGCCGGAAGAAGATATTAAATCAAGAAAAGGGTAGAGAAAGTTCAATACAGGAACACTAGATGAGGGTGAAAATGTGGCAATGACCTTCCAAAACCCATTGCGCTGCCCAGTAAATAATGGAAAATGTAGAAAAAAATAATAATTTAGCATTTTCTCTTACTTTTGTAGTATATGGACACCTAGCGAGTCCATGGAAACCTAGCGAGTCCTCTGAACCAAATTGCTGTTTTTGATTCATTCACACATTGTCAGTTGATATATTGTTATATTTATTACACACTTCATATACCACTTATGCTGTTTCTAAGCCCTGTAAATCCAATGTTATCACGAAGCTACTTAAATGTATTCAATTTACTGATGTGACAATGACGGAATTACAGCGAAGTGACCTTTGCTGAGATTCAAACTTGCCACATGTTTTAGTGACAAAGGTTCAACTAAGTGAGCCATGCAACACTTTAAAAATCATGGATTATTATATTTATGTTTCCAATTATTTATGTTTTCAATTATATCAGCTTTTCTGCAATTTATGATCACCTTGACTTCCAAAGTTCATTTCCATGCAAACACCACTTACTACTGATTTTCTGGATTCTCCTCACCAGCAAAAAATTGCTATAGGTTTGAAGCTAGAAATGCTCAGCTAATCGCTCAGTGTCTTGCTTTAATAATCAGTGGAAACATAAAAATAGCATTTCTTAAAGAAAACTAGTTACGCCTCCTCACATGCAAAGGCCCACTCCACATCATGTGGAAACAACTACAAATATGCAATACAGTTTTAAATGAAAAATAATTTCTGCTTTATTTTTATATATACTTATACTTTCTTTGCACTAAATTAGCGTACATTTTTTTTTTGCTAATACAGCGCAAAGTTAACTCCATATTTATATTCCGATGCTAAACCCGTCTAGCGTCAAAATATTGGAGTTAAAGTCATTTTTGAGAAGCGTAAAACCACCTTGCGTCAATGTGATGCAAGGTAGGCATCACTGTTCAACAAATGACTCAAAGCCCCTGGCGCCTTATTTATCCTCCCTTGCAAAAAAGGTGCACAAGGGAAGGTGGGCCTAAATAATGCCACTAAGCCTGCTTAGCGCTATTGTTTAACGTCAGGGCAGGTGTTAGAGGACTTGTGGACTTCTTTCCATGGTCAAACACCATGGAAAGAGCCCACAGGTGCCCACCCCAACCCCCAGGAACACCCCAACCCACACCAGAGGAAGGGGGTACCCCATCCCAGGTAAGTAGGGAAAGCTTGTCCCCTGTGCTGGCCATTGGGGTGGTGGGCATTACTCCTGTCTTTTATAAGACAGGAGTCATGTGGTATGGATGGTTGTGTGTCAGCAAATGACGCTAGGCTTGTTAAATGCATTTGTTTTTCCTCTAACTAGCCTAGCGTCATTTTTGGGTGCAAAACCCCCTTCCCCCACACCGCCACCTCCACCCGGCTAACCTAATTTTCACAGACGATAGCCCAACCTTTGGGCCGGCTTGTGGGATTCCATAAATTTGGTGCCTGGCTGGTGCTCTAGAATGACGCAAACCGGGGCTATACTTTTTGACGCAAAACTGCGTTTGTGCAGTTTTGCTTCAAAAAGTATAAATATGGGCCTAAATGTTTCAGACTCATTTGAAAGACCTTTCAATCATGGCATTTCAAAACATTTATGCTTCGTTATTGGGATCTACACTTAAACAACTGTATTTCCTCTTGTGAAAGAATCAGACATCCATATCACATACCTTACAGTTAATTAGACCTAAATGGCGTATTTAGAAAAAGAGAAGTTACTCACGTTAATATGACTACAGGTTATAAGAGAGAACGCAACAAAAATACCAAACTACCACCAACCTTGACAAAGAAAAAAAGAAGTAAAACAAGCATTTGTAATGTGATAGGTCTTGCATTAGCGAGAGTTAGAGCTGTTGTTTGTGGTTGTAAATGATAATGACAACCTTGCATTTGGGACCTTATAAATATTTTGCCATGCAGCACATTAAACCTTGATCAGAAATAAACTATGGGGCATATTCATACTCTGTGCTGAATTAGCGTCATTGTATTTGACGCTAATTCAGAGCAAACTTAACTCCATATTTATATTTTGATGCTAGACCCTTCTAACGTCAATATATATGAGTTAACATCATTTTTTGGATGTGTGAAACCACCTTGCGTCAATGAGATGCAAGGTAGGCATTTCTCGTCCAAAAAATGACTCTAAGCCCCTAGCGCCATATTTATCCACCTTTGCAGAAATGACGCACAGGTGGGAGGCAGACCAAAAAATGACATTAACCTTAATTTGCGTCAAACTTTAACGCCTGGCTCAGACCAGGCGTTAAAATCAGGCCAACACACCACTACTTAAGTAAACCACACAGAAGCAACATAGGCAACCCACAGGACAAGATGGAAGTGTTACAGCTCCAGCTTGGGACAGGACGCAGAGGACAACCACAACAGCAACCGCCACCACTACTGCAGGAACCACAACCACCACTACAGCACCCACAAAGGTATCGCAGAAGGCAGGAGTGGATATTCTGGAACAGGACAACCCTCCCTGGCCTCACGGAACAAGACCTCATTAGGACTTACCATCTCAACCGGCAAGCCATGCTACGCCTGCTGCACCACACTGAGCCACAGATCACAGCCAGACTGCAGGCACCACATACCACCTGTCACAAAGCTGCTAGCTGTCCTGCATATGCTGGCAAGTGGCTCATTCCAGACAATGGGTGCACTGGTTGCTGGTGTGTCACAGCCGTCTTTCTCGGTTTTCCTGCCGAAGGTATTGTCGCGTGGGCTCTCATTATCCTAAATGAGACTACTGGATTTCTAGGTAGCAGGATCGTTCTCGGTGTGGGGGACTGAGTCTGACCCACTTGGAAGGACCTCTGTCACCCTAAATCCGGTTTTGCTCCGGCTAACTAGCAGTGCCTCATTTCTCCCACGGGGAAGAAATTATTAGGCAGCCGAGCGCATGACCTCTTTGGAACTTCTCAGGGAAGTCGTGGTCACTCAGATCCAAACCAACTCTCTCATTTACAATATGATCTCATATACAAATGACAAAGACAGTATAAGTTTTATATAATGTTTTAATAAAACGACTGTATTTTAGATAATAAGGCATGAGCCGCAATAACCATAACAATGCAACACAGTAGGATTGAAATAGTCACCAGGAGAGTAAAACATAAGAACAAAGCTATCATAGTGCCTAACAGTTTCTACTCTCCCTCTGCTTGTTCTATTTAGAGCACAGCATGTTAAGCTTCTAGCTGCCTTTCCGAATCACTGGGGAGACATTAGCCCTCATACCTGAGCAAAGGCCTGTGATCTGGTTCAGCATCTGCAACGAGGCAGTCAGCGTCTAGTTGTGGTTCCCTGGTCGGAATCTCCCTCTTGCGTGTATTGGGACAAGGAAGTGATTTTATAACTAACATGTCATTGTGATCACAAAATGTCCCTACGCAGGAATGCCAAATCTAAACTCCTACCACGTC
This sequence comes from Pleurodeles waltl, assembly GCF_031143425.1. NCBI lineage: Eukaryota > Metazoa > Chordata > Amphibia > Caudata > Salamandridae > Pleurodeles > Pleurodeles waltl. The sequence continues at coordinate 734,373,670 of NC_090436.1, forward strand.
TATCGGCAATGTACCAGACTGTATCCTTGACTGAAGCACAGAGTGAATATGTTATGGAGAACTCCAGTGCTGAAGTAGGCAAAACAGTGTGATATAAATAAAAAAACAACACCGTAGAACTGGCTATTTGAAAAATAACAGTACGAAGCCTAATAAAAAGCATTTAGAGCAAAGTGCACAGGGGCTCTAAGCTGCCAGCAAATGAATAAAACACATCCAGGGCAAAGTGCGCAAAGGCCTAAAGCCTGAAGCTAATGCGCAAAGGATACGTAAAACTAACCACACTACACCCTCCCCTTGTCGGGAGCAAGTGGTTCCAATAATATAAAAATATGCCCCAAATATAAACAATACATAAAACTATATATTTTGACAAGGTCAGAAGACAACAAAGTCATAAATTTAGGAAACATGTGACGATAAAGCCAAATTAAATATAGTGTCAACAGACAGAAGCAATAGAACGTAGGAGCTCCTCCACTTCGATGTATGTTAATATCGGAAGATCCACGCCACAAAGTACCATGGAGCAGGTGTGTTCCAAAGCCCCAAAACCATCCAGGGCGGCACACCGTGCAGGGCCTAGGAAAGAGACAACACCATCTTCCTCCAGGAAGGGAATCTCATAAACCGCCTCACGAAGCAAACGCAACCGTAGTACACAAGTCTGGGAATGAGCCCTAATCGGGAACATCAACAAATCAGTTTTGACCACTGGAGGGCGCTGCAGTGAGAGACAGAAAGCCAGTGCATGTTCAAACAAGCACCAAAGGCACCGAAACACAGGTTGCACACAATCCAAAACTGATCGGAATGACAGAGACCAGTCACACTCCAAATGTCCCAGGAGTGTTGCTCCAAAATGCTGCATCATGCGTTCACGACACAGCTGCGCTGACGGGAGCAGCAATACAGGATCTCGTCGTGGCGGGACAGCCATTGCGAAAAAATAGCAACAATAGCAAAACTCCAGCCAACAAAGCCAAAGAAATCGGGAAACCCCCAAAAATGCTTCCGAAAATAGAGTGTATAGCCGAAGGTATCAAACCGAATATGGAAGAGAAGGTGTGAGCAAAACCAACGGCTTTGAAAAAATGTGCAATACCAGCAGTGCTGGATGCATTAAATATACAAGTTCACCGAAGTGACTCGGAAAGTTAGTATTCAAAAGGGACTGTATCTCCGCCGATGACCTTGCCACCTGAAGTGCGTAGGTCTCGCTAGCAGATGTAAGGGCCACATGCTTTTGAAACAATAAAGCTTTTAGCCGACTCAACTTGTCGAAATTAACCTTGGAAGTAGCAATATGAGGCCAGATGTCCGCTACCTCCCTAATTTGAGTGGGGGGAAACAACACATTCCCGCAGCACGTAACGGCCTTGTTGACAACGACAACGTAAACTATTCCGGCACGCATGCCACAGCAGCGTTCGCTGTTAAGAACAATGTAACTGCCGTTAGAAAGCACCTGGAAAGTGTTTTTATTAACCGGGACTGGAACTCCCTTCAGATAACAAGCTAAGTTAGCAATCGAAGCGTTACACGCTCCGTGCAAGGACAGCTGTTTACAAACCATGGAATGGCTGACAGAAGCTTCGCATTCGCTACCGCTAAGAAAAACCTCCCTCAAACCATTAATACATCTGTATTGAAAGGGAAGCTCCCACACCTCGTGGATGTAACTGTCTCCCAATAGTTCATATCTACCCACCGGAATGTGCTTCAAACAAGAAGTAAATTGCAGAGTGGAGATAGGCAGATTAATAACCCCATGAATCAACCATTCAGCTCACGGAATCTCAGCTACCGTGAAAGGCAGTTTCTCCAATTTCTCAATATTCAACATGACATACGTCGCTTCCTTTTCAGCCATCAGCTGTTGTTGACGAGTCAAATTAAAGGAGATAAAGATCTCTCTGGCACGAATGTGCTGCCATGGAACGCGACCCGCCTTCAAGGTCTGAAGAGTCCAACCCAGCTGCATGATGGACCGCGTCTGACTCTGCCCATGATATAAAGAAGACATGTCCGATTTAATAATGTCAATAGCAGAGGAAACAATGCTGTCAATCGTGTAAACACGGTCAGAAAGGGTATGCATGCCATTATCAACAACAGACAGTCTGTAGCAGATTTTCCTGATCAATCTGCCTCAACCGGGCTGCAGCCTCCTGTTGTGAAAGCTTCCAAATCTCATTATAAACTTTGTATAAAAATCTTTTCTTCTGTGGTACCTTGGGACCTGACAAAAAATCTTGTAAATCAGTATCATTAGACAGTAACGTGAGATGTGACTTAACTGCATCCAGCGTGGATGACTTCAACCATTGCTGACAAAGCTTCCCCACGCTGTATGTAGTTATAATATCAGTATGTTCTGGTGAAATGTAATGAGGGTCTGCCCTACTAGTCCTGAACCCCCCTGAAGAGGTGACAAAACGTTGATGACACTCATTAGTGTCTACAGGCCATAATAACCACCCGCCCGGATGTAACGATGAAGTGTTAAGCGTACCATTCTGGACCCAATGTGTAAATTCACTAAAAGTAGCATTCAGATAGTGCTGCCAGTTGTTTAATTTGGAAGGGACAGGTATACTAGGCAAATTCAACTCTCTAATCGTCGCCAAGCCCAAACAGCTAGTCTGTTGTACTGTGTCATTGAGGAAAATCATCTGCACAGGGATAATACATGCTCTAAATAATGTATCCCTGCCTTGCATCTGCCAATTTTTCGTACCCCAAACACTTTTCAAGTCAACAGTCTTAAACCAGTATTCATACCCCTCGACCGAAAGTTTAGATACAAACAAATTTGAATACAGTAATTTAGTATTGGTCAATAAAATTTGCTTATTAGAATACGGTGCAACTTTAAAAAAGTAAGACTTAGCATTCCGCGGATCATGCCCAGAAAAATATGCAAATTTATCATAATACATTTTCGAACTCCCTTGTGGAGGAGTCGAGCAATGTTCCCATTGCACATAATTAAATATGGACTTAGGGCTACTAGCTTTATGAATAAAGTGGTATCCATAATAGTTGTAGCAAAACATGTCACCATGATTATCTCTAAATTGGTAAGCATCTTCATCGTCATAGACAGTATAATATTGCAAATCTGTTTGCATAGAATCTACTGTCTTCACATCCCAATCATCAGAAACAATGCCTGTTATAACAATATCATTCATTGATAACTTGAGGACATACGGAATTTGAATCAATTCAGTGGGACCATATATATCAAACATTACTTTATCCCACACAATCCCATCCGGAATCGGTATTGCAGAAATGTTCACATTGGACAAGTCTCTTCGAACCATATGAGACGAAAAATGTGGTTTTAACACAGTCTCCACGTGCTCAATGTCAGATCGATCAGGAAGAAAATGACCATGTATTACCAGAACAAAAGTAACCACAAATCCCAACCACAAAAAAAAAGCCATTGCAGCCATTAAAATCCACAAATAGTTCCAAGGAAAAACAAAATACGTGCGTTTAAGCCAACACAGCAGCTTACGTGGACCTCGGACCGAAGACATTGAGGACGAGGAGTTGGACACTGCATCATTAGTGTCGTTGAAGCAGCCAGAGGCAGTTCTTGCAAAAGGTGCAACTGTGAACAAAGAAGCAGATGGAGGCTCTCGCCTTGGCACACTATAAACAACATGTTCAGAAACCTCAATAGAACGTACAGCAACTTGATCAAAAGATTCCAAATTAATCGTCGACTGTGGAACAAACGCAAGATCATCATCCACCCTCCGCAAGCTCGGAGAGGAAACAGCGTCGGTGTAAATCACCTGCAGCGGGACTTCTTCCCCAGTAGTGAGAGGGATTCCGGAACTACTGGGTGTCCCTCTTGGTCTGCTGTGCAGAATCGGCCACATGTTGTAACTTGACATTATCAATAGAAACAAAGCGATTTCCTTTGGCCCCTTGCAGCGGCGGTAAAATCACAGTTCTCGTGCAGCTAACCCCTAACACAGGGACAGGTGCTCGATAAGAAGGACCAAATTCTTTCTTTACTGCGACCTTTTCACGCACTAGATCCCCAATCCTGGGTATCCAACCAGTAGGAGTTACTGGCTCATCCTTAATTCCTGAGGAGGCAGCACTTGCAGAAGAGTTATCTTCACGGAATTGTTGTAAATCCTGTAAAACAGTGACACGATCATTTATGTCAAAGGGCGTATCCGCCGCCTCCACACCAGGACCATCTAGATCAGGAACATACATTTGTGTTCCAAACAGGCACTCATATGAAGTACGACCCCCCAGTGACCTTCTAGGCAAGTTATTAAGTGCTCTCTGTCCTCCATACAGGTGGGCTAGCCAACCACGACCCGTACCTATAACTCTGGCCATTAAGGATTGCTTTAAATCACGATTTAAACGCTCCACAACAGAATTTCCCTCGGGGTGAAATGGAGACGAGAATTGGAGTTGGACCCCCAACGAAGCCATGGTGTCCCTGAATGCCTTAGAGGCAAAAGCAGGGCCCTGGTCCAAATGAAAAGCCGCAACTGCAAATGTATCGATAAAGATGCGCAAATCTTTAATAACAGTCCGAGCGTCAGCCGAGCGTTGTGGCCATACCCACATAAATCTGGAGCACGAATCTACAGCAACCAATATATATTTGTATGCACTATCTGGTGTCAGCGGACCACAATGATCCAAGTACACACACTGTAAAGGTTTATTTGAAATCAGAAGGGGCGTCTGCTGCGGGCATCTAGCCGACGAAGCTTTAATTTGTTGACAAACGTCACAACAAAGGACATACTGCTTTGTCTCTTTATAGAGACCAGGCCACCAGTAACGAGCCTGTAACAGTGAAATCGTGGCAGCCACACCAGCATGTGCAGATGCCATCCCCTCATGTGTTGCAGAAATTAATCGAGGTCTCTCAATCTTATTGGGTAGTTTACGTACACCAATGCCTGGAATATTAACAACAGCATTTAGCGCACTACTCAAGCAGTAACCATATTTAGAAGGAAATCCTTTAGGAAACGGCGTGCCATCAGCCGTAGCTTTTATGGCAGCCGAAATCTCTGTGTCTGGTTTGGAACTCGAACGAGTCACTGCGGCCACAGTAGCGACAGCCACTGCCGACTTTGCGGCTTCATCAGCCAAAGTATTCCCAGCAACGTGTATTCCAACACGCTGGTGTCCAAGTGTATGCACAACATGGACTTTAGGAAGCGTTTCTTTCAGATCCGCAACCTTACCCCACAACAATTTATGTTTAATGGTGTTGCCTTTAGAATCTCCGAACCCAATCAACTTCCAATAGTGCAGATATTCATTGAAAGACTGAACACAGTAGTAGGAGTCACAGACCAGCAAGGTCAAAGTCGCCGGATCCGCGTGTTCCAATGCCAACAATAGAGGTTTGAGCTCAGCCAGCTGTGCAGTGCAATCTCCCAAGGTTTTAGTATAAGTATGTCGGGGGCAGAACCCTTCCCCCTCCATATTGCAGCTCACTACCGCACATGCAGCAGAATACTGCTGTTTAGTCCCAACCGCTGGTTGCGCAGAGCCATCGGTATACATGACCACCTGATATTGGTCAATAGGCAATGTGCCAGCAGGGACTGGGTACTCCATTTCATATTGAAGAAATTCTTGAGTCTGCAGTTTAGGGTCAAATATGTAATCTACATCAGTGGCTGTCAAAGACGTAGCCCATTGTATCCATCGCGGGTGTAAAGCTTTCGAATTGGGAACACTCGCTTTTGTAACAGCCTCTAAGGCCGGAATCGGGGAAACGACAATGATGCGTTGGCCCTGGGCAAGCGGTCTTTCTTTAATCACAGCCATCTGTACTGCAGTGAGTATTTTCTCAGTCTGTGCAAATCATTGTTCTGCAGCAGAATACAAGTGGGACTTGTATGCAATCGGGACTGTCTCACCCTCATTAAAGGTGACATATGTAAACCCAACAGCCCCAGGTATCACCCTGATGACTAAATGTGTCTTATTGTCCCGTGTGTGTAAGTGTTTAACTGCTAAGAGATCAGTCTGCAACTCTAGCAGTATGTGTGTATGATCAATCGTCCAAAATCTACTCGAAAAATTCGGGCGAATCAGTTCGTATAAAGGTTTTATATGCGTAGTATAATCAGGAATGTAAGTTCTGCCAAAATTCAGAAACCCCAACAATGACTGGAGCTTCCGAACCATATTAGGAGGCTGCAATAAAGCACATTTCTCCAAAAAATGTGGCGCTAAGCTCTTGCCCTCACTCGACAGCTCATATCCCAGGAAAATGACGCTGAGGAAGGCAATCTTTGATTTCTTAAAATTAAACTTATAGCCAATATCAGCAAACCCCACAACAATGCGCGATACGCACCTTAGATGTTGCAGAATCTCATCGTCTGTCAAATATATGTCATCAACATATGATAACGCTTCAGGGTCCAACTCGTGCAGCATTTCAGTCACACGAGCCGAAAACAGTCCTGGGCTATTCTTATACCCCTGAGGCAAACAACAAAAAAAATTCTGAGAGCCAAACGACTGAAACTGGTATAGTCCCGACTCTCGAGCGCTATATTTTGGCAGAAAAATCCATTCGAGATATCTAACGTTGTTTTGTATTTCTTACGCACTATATTGTTCATAAGCGCTGAGCTATGTGAATTCTGTATTGCATATGTGCGTGTATGACTATTCAAATGTCTATAATCCACCACTATCCTATATCAATGGTCCGGTTTAGCAACCGTAAATAAGGGATTATTCATCGGCGAGACACAGGGCTCAATTACACCCTGGTACTCCAATTGTGTAAGAATTTTCCTAACCGATGCCCTTGCCTCAAATTTGATAGGATACTGCGGCTGCGGCTGAGGTTCGCCCTTTATTGGAATTACATGATAAGGTGATTGTCTATCCCACCCCACGTTATTTCTATATAGGGCGGGAGCCTGTGCTAGAGCCCACGTTTTACTATAGGACTCTGCTAGTTCTCTCGGAACAAGTGGTGAGAAGGAAGGTGCAATAATCTCCTCCCCAACAGGACAGTCGCGAACAAAGTCAGGTGGCCAATCCTGTTCGGCCAGCAAAACATCATATGATTTTACCACATGGTCCCAAAAGATGGCGTGTACAATGCGGTCAATGTCCCCTTCTAATCGCAGAGTCACTTGATATACTCTATCAGGATCAGAGACTCGCATATCCGCCGTTTCGACTTGTATGAAGTCATCAGTTGCTTTCACCTCCAGATGCTCTAGAAGACTCCGGCGAACTATTGTGACCTCTGCCGCGCTGTCTAACAGTGCTAACACCCATGTCTTGTTCGTCAAGAGAACTCTCTTCTTGAGCGGCATGTCGAACTGAGACTGCTGCCACTTTCTTCTTTTTAAATTGCTGTTTTTGTTGCAGCGGTTTCTCTTCTTGTTTAACAGAAACCTCCGCCGAGCGTTGTGAATCCTGTCTTGGTTTCACGTACTCCGTCCTCCGCTCTGACCACCCACCTCTCTCACTTCTCTTCTCTGAGGAGTCCTGAAAGGAACGAGATTGGCGTGTATCAGTATACTGATATCTATCAGGCGTCTTCAAATTATCCCTATTCCTGAGATTATACCTATTCTGTGGGGTCTCCGGTTGCGGAGACTGTCCCCCATCTTTCTTAGGTGTTTGCTGTTTCTTTTCCCAGCGCTTTTTAGTACCCTCAGGTTGCTGCTGTTTAGCATTATCTTTATTATTTTTACCCTGTAATTGGGGTTTTTGTGGTCTAGCCCCTAGGCTATCGCGACCAATACTGGAATATGTTTCTGCTATTATTCTCGGAAGTTCCCGCTCCTGATTAATCTGCGGAACGTCCCGAAGACGCATTCGCACTGCTAGTGCTACTGCCTCTCCCTTGAGATTACTCAAAATAATAGAAGAAACCGCGGCAAAATTGCCCATTAACTGCATGCTCAAATCTAAGGCAGGGGCAGCCCCATATTCATCTTGAATTTGGTTAAGCACTTCCGGTAAATTAGCTAATGTCGGTGTACTGTGTGCCATAGTGTAGAGCGCGGCAAACACCGTGCCCCAGGTATTACAAAGGTCCACCGGAGGAACCATCCCATACGGAAAACACATCGTCAATATTCTATGCTTATCCTGAGGTCCCGTATGGGGAAATACTGCTTCCAGCGTATTCATTTTTTGCGCCAGCCAAAATGGAGTCTCCTCACGTTTAGCCAGTACCTTACCCATAACTGAGTGTACAGTGGCCGGATTGCTACCCGGAACCACTGCTTGTGGGTGCGCCGGAGCAGCACGCGCTGCATTAGTATTTAATGCTTGCATTACAAACTGAACCAGTCTTCTGTATGTAGTTGCTAAGTCTATATATAAACGACGCACGTCAGCCACTGCCAAATTTGCAACTGCAGGATATGGTGTGTAAGTAGCCAATAAGGGCCAGGTCGGACCATCATTACTCAGTGGACCTAACCTCACTTGTGCTAGTGTGTGTGGGAGGGCGCCATCAAGCCAATTATGGTGTTCTTGATAAGATAAAGGTATCTCTAAGTCTGAGTAAGCCCTGTACTGTCCAGGGACATTCGCAACAGTGTATTCGTGAAAAGTATTTGTACCCCCATCAACTGCTGGAAATACGACCCAAGAATAAAAAAGTTCTGTTCTATAGGCTGCATGGGCGTCCACCACAAAAGTGACCGGACCCCCCTGGACCGTCAGTCCATGTGCTATCAGATGTCCTGTGAGCGGGTGACGCATATTGATTGGTATATTCACTACATTAGGATTCGGCATTCGTTAAAAAAAAAAAATAGCTATAGGTCAGAGAAGGCACACCAATATTGGGGTTTTTCCTTTCAAAGTTCAAGCTTGAACAACCAACCACTAAGCAATAGGCCGTACCTATCCCGTGGTGGTGGAAACCCTCAGCCCCACGGACGTCTCCGCGTACGGAACCGAGGAGTCAAAATATATATGAGAGAGTCAGTCGGACCTAAATATTAGAGCCAGACCAAACGTTGGCAGCGCCATGTCGCGTGGGCGCTCATTATCCTAAATGAGACTACTGGATTTCTAGGTAGCAGGATCGTTCACGGTGTGGGGGACTGAGTCTGACCCACTTGGAAGGACCTCTGTCACCCTAAATCTGGTTTTGCTCCGGCTAACTAGCAGTGCCTCATTTCTCCCACGGGGAAGAAATGATTAGGCAGCCGAGCGCATGACCTCTTTGGAACTTCTCAGGGAAGTCGTGGTCACTCAGATCCAAACCAACTCTCTCATTTACAATATGATCTCATATACAAATGACAAAGACAGTATAAGTTTTATATAATGTTTTAATAAAACAACTGTATTTTAGATAATAAGGCGTGAGCCGCAATAACCAGAACAATACAACACAGTAGGATTGAAATAGTCACCAGGAGAGTAAAACATAAGAACAAAGCTATCATAGTGCCTAACAGTTTCTACTCTCCCTCTGCTTGTTCTATTTAGAGCACAGCATGTTAAGCTTCTAGCTTGCCTTTCCGAATCACTGGGGAGACATTAGCCCTCATACCTGAGCAAAGGCCTGTGATCTGGTTCAGCATCTGCAACGAGGCAGTCAGCGTCTAGTTGTGGTTCCCTGGTCGGAATCTCCCTCTTGCGTGTATTGGGACAAGGAAGTGATTTTATAACTAACATGTCATCGTGATCACAAAATGTCCCTACGCAGGAATGCCAAATCTAAACTCCTACCACGTCTATCGGCAATGTACCAGACTGTATCCTTGACTGAAGCACAGAGTGAATATGTTATGGAGAACTCCAGTGCTGAAGTAGGCAAAACAGTGTGATATGAATAAAAAAACAACACCGTAGAACTGGCTATTTGAAAAATAACAGTACGAAGCCTAATAAAAAGCATTTAGAGCAAAGTGCACAGAGGCTCTAAGCTGCCAGCAAATGAATAAAACACATCCAGGGCAAAGTGCACAAAGGCCTAAAGCCTGAAGCTAATGCGCAAAGGATACGTAAAACTAACCACACTACAGTATTAGATGCAATCATCTCCTTGACACCCCACCACAATTGCCTTCCCAACGCTCAGCAAATGCAGCAGGAGATAAAACAAGGCCTTTATCCATTTGCTGGCTTTTTCCGCATGTGCTGGGTGCAATGGACTGTACCCTTGTCCGACTTGTCCAAACTGCAGCAACAGAATATCTATATAGGAACCGGAAACATACGCATTCCATAAATGCGCAGGCCATAGTGGACCACCGTGGAGTATTTATGAACAATTTAGCCAAGTATCCTGGTAGTGTCCATGACGCATACATATTCAGGCACAGCAGGATCAAAAAACACTTCTAGGATGGCCAATATGGCAATGACCTACTTGTGGGTAAGTAAACAAAACTAGCAATATACACACAACACACCAATCCTGTAGGACACACAAGACATACTCCAGAAACACATGGCCAGGGTAACAACGATGTGCAGGAAATAAAACATATGCACCATGCTGTAGTACAGCACAATCAGTGGCTAGCACAAACACATACACCCACATGTACGTAACACATCCACAACTTGACAGGCACACCACGTGAAGGACAGGTGGAGCTACGCGCCCTTTGCTAACAGAAGATGTCCACAAACCATTACAAGTGCCCAAAGGTTGACTACTAAACACACTTTACACCAGACATAGAGTAGCACAGCAATGTCAATGGCTTACATCATGGTCATGTCAAGAAAGTCACACATAGACACAGCCCCCTTATATGCTGTGCAAGTCTCTGCCAGAACATACATGAAATGCCAGACAACTGGTGCCAATACCAACTACATCTCATCAACCCATACCTGACTTACCTGTAGTGTGCATATACATCTGCCTGATGCATTGCGTTACACCCATAGGAATACCAAATTAACAGCCATTACATACCATGTGCCAGATTTGTGAGAAGTGGCACCACACCTACTGTAGTTCCACCTCACATGCACCACTTACTGACCCACAACACCATCATGTCTGTACCGTAAACAATAAATGGCCCACCATGAGGCAGAGTCACTGTTAGACAGTGGAGATCATGGATGCTATAGTGGGACCCTGTAGGAGTATTTAGGACATCACTGACCGCACATGCACTGTGCTAAGGGACACATTTGTAAAGTAGCTGTGCCCCATCCCATAGCCTGCACTGTGCATGTGTTGACAGTATAAATGCTGATTCATGTATTGGAAGATAGGAGAAACCCTGGTAGTAATGTTGATCATCCTGAAACAATGGAATACACACATCAGCTGCCACTCAAGATCACTAAGGGACATATGTAAGAGCCTTAGTGCCATCATCATGCCTGCTACTGTATGTACAAGTTGGCGGATGACCACTCTTTTGTTACTTGATGCTACATTGTAAATAGGGCCCCCTCCCATGCAACACATTGCGTGGAAGGGTGGTGCAATGTGTCTTGCTGTAGGTGTGTCACCGCAAGACACATAGCATGATGACACTGACTCAGATGTAGGTGTCACCTAAAACCCGAAGCAGTGCCAACATCAAACACCACCCTAGGGGTGGCATTTGCAGGTTGCAATAAGGCAATAGACTGTGATTTTACCTCATATGAATGTGCCACCTATGCGTGCTGCATACTGCTGCACACACAGAAAGAGCAAATTGCCCATGAAAATAGTAAATGTGTAGGAAGGTGTCCCTTCCTGCGCATATTTATCCACCTCCACAGGGCAGCCTCCAAGCACCCAGGTGCAAGGTTGGCAGTGTTGGTGCACTGCTCCAGATTTGGCACCAGCGCAGGGGACAACAAAGGGTTGCCTTGTAACATATTACACATGGTGCATTCCTGCACAGTGAAAATCATGCAGCAGGCGTTGCCAATTTTGGATCTGTGTTGTGCACTGTTATTTACTCTTTAAAATGGGCCCAAGTGTTGCACTTCATCTGTACCGCCTCATGTCGAAATGACTGGGATGTCCAGGCTTTGTAGGGCTACCATGTTGTCACTACATCTGACCCCATTGTGTTGCAAGGATGTGTCACGTCCCCTCTAGTAATAGCACACTGCTACAAAGATGCACTAGACAACACATGGTACATACATACTGAGCATCAGTTAGGAATCTAAATTATATGTCCCAGGTCCTTGAGCCAATACCCAAGATTGTCATGTCCAACAACACAGTGATAGTAAAACTTAGCACAAGACCAGGAACTCACACCATACTAAAAACTCTGAGTCACAACTAACTCCAACTAACAACTGCCATGCTACATACTAAACCTTTTGCAAGCTTTAACAACAACTTCCATCGTTTACCTTTGCAGCGGATCAAGATTACGGCATATAGCCGTGGGTGATGACTCCATTTGCAAACCCTAACAGAGCAGCAGAGCGTGCCTACAATGGGGGACCCGATCAGACACGCAATGTGGTGGAAAGGACGTTTGGCATCCTCAAATCCAGATTCAGGTGCCTGGACCTGACAGGAGACAGCCTCCTTTATGCCCCACCCATTGTGTGTAAAATAATCCTCACATGTGCCATCCTGCACAACATATGTGTGCAAATGAACGTGCCATTGTACGACCAGGTTTCTGCCCTGCCTGAGGAGGAGGATGGTGCTGACGATATGGAGGGGAAACAGCACAACACAGCTGCTGGGGTACGCTGGAGACAACATATTGTTGACAACTTTTATACATAAGAACCACAGAAATCACCATGGAAAACTTGTATATAAACAGTTCACATGTTTCCACCAATCCTGCTTTGGTCTATTCAATCTCTACTACATATGCCATAGGAACGTGACTCTAACCTCAGGGAGCATGTAACAAACACTAAACTGGCAAGTATAGTAGCGACATCATATGTGATGTTTACATCATACTGCCTCCATCACACGCATCTCTTACAGCCTTATCACTGGTATGTGACAACTGAAGGACACAATACATGAACCACTACATATTTTGTACATTCACATTGCCAACTTGCTAATCAATAGCCTATCACATCCAACTACATCATGTCCTAATAGGATGTATGCAAGGGGCCCACACATGAGGTAGGGGATGTCAAAAAAATTAATTTAAGTAATGTTGGAACTGAACACTGTCACAACTCAGTGTGATAGTTGCAATGGCTGCATGGAACATGTGTGATGAGGGGGGATTTCATTGGTAACTACAGTTATCTTGATTTTCCCAGTGATAGTAACCAATGGAAGAAGTCGAGCCTGCGCAGTCTATCTATGGTAAAATGTCCTGCCACTGCCATGGGACACAACCTTGACACAGGGTAAACATGGCCTCACTCATTGCACAGACACGTCTGTGGAATGCACATTGGTATGGATGAGAATTTACACAGCTAGGGCTGCAGGTCCACAATACAAAAAAACAACTATTGGTAAATGCAATGAGTTAAATAAAAAATGTGTGATCAAAGCATATTCTGGGTGGAATGTAGGCAGAGTGTGTTATGTACCAAAGGTGTACACATGTCAGGCAAATATGCTGTTTTCACACATGTCTCCAGAAAATCTATATCTAAATACGGAGACAGATGTGTGGTTGTATTTCCTAGGTCACAACAGTTCACCCATCATCAACAATGCCTGACCTGTGTATGTAGCTTTAAATAGTATGCTCTGTATGACAAGATCACACATCACATACCAAAATACAATACACAATCACAATACAGAACAATTGCATGGTACTAAATGTTAAAATGGGTCCCATACATGTTATGGGCTCTAAAAGCACAATCTGGAGTGGGTGCACTACTATGTGTTGCAATGTCCAATACAATCAGAGATCCAACAACACATTGAGTCAGAGTACACCTAGCCATGTAGGTAGGTTGTTCCAAGAGATTAATGAAGACCTGAGATGATTTCTAACCATTACACCATACAGTCATGGTTAGAGTCAGCTAGGTTGTGGGATGCTGGAAGTATTGCATGACCATGTTCCATGGAGGGAATGGATGGACAGCTCAGAGATACCCACTGATAGTTCCATATAGTACATGCCATGTCACCTGGAGACTACACAAGTGCTGTGCCATGTCATGATATGTGTGCATGGCACTCATTACATCTCACAAATACCTCCAATGGTACGGGAACTAACAAGTTGCCAGGAGGAGGAAGAGGCAAGATCCCAACATCACCCAAGTCATATGTTAGATTCTGTCCCCACATCACCACACAGTGTAGTTGTAGAAGATGCGTACAAAGCTGTAGCGGCCACATATCTGTGATTGATGGAGGACATAATACATAACTTCACAGTAATGCTAGAAAATAATAGGGAAATGAACAGAGATACTCCAAAACAGACAGTGCAACACATCAATGATTGCAGGTCTATCCTTCACATATGTATTTTGAGGCTGGCCAGGTACATACATGACCCAGACATCTTTGGCACTACCATAACATGACAATTGACCTACCCCTGGCACCATGACATGAGCATCTTACGTACCACACCATCTGTATCATGCCATTAGTTGATCGTTGAGACAACTACACTCATACAACCCCCACACATGCTGCAAATGGAAACAGATGATGAGTCCCATGAATGTGAGATGTCCTACATGTGCAAGCATCCGAGCACTGTACCTGAGAGGGGTAGGCTTGACATCCTGGTCTGTATGAACACATCTGTGCATGTGTAGAACCACTGGGGAGTCAGCATAGGCTGCTGAGTTCAAATCATTAATGGCATTAATCCCAGCTTTGTTAAGCCACAGGCCACTGCCCTGACTACATCAACATAGGACATAGTCAGGTGCCTGTTGTAGCTGCACAGGGGCAAGAACAAATCGGAGCACCAGGGACTTGCAATCTCCCAAATAAACATGTGTTTCTGCAACAGTGATACCCTGTGGTACAGCAGAGTATGTGACAGTAATGACAAACATGAACGAGACAAATCTGAAAGTCCATTCGGAGGCTGGCACGCATATACAACATCTCACTGCACGCTTTCAACCATAATGGCCCTGGCATTGTAACGTATCAGGATTCAGGACAGTAAACAACCTAGCAGTACTATGATGGCATAGGTAGCGAAACACCTGTGGCATCCATATATGGTCACCACATGTGTACCCACATACATATTGAATAGGTGCAAGTGATGTGACTGCATATGCAATAGTCAAATTCCAAGATCTGCTGATGCTGTAAGATTGTAATGTGACCTTGAACATCCCCTTCCGACACCAATCTCATAATGTGTTACCAAAATGCACTTACACTTGTTTCTACACACACAGGGCGTATTACATATATTACAAACACTGGTGTACATGACATTACCAGCAACTGAGATGCATGGGTAATCACATGACACACGTGTACCTGAGCAACAAGACGGAACATACAACTACAAACCACAGAGTCAACACACAATGCCACGTAACTCATCAGTGGAAATGTGACGTTAAAGCAGGTCAAGTACACTGCATACTCTGAGTCCAAGTTGTAATGACTGACACATGACAGAGCATTTGTTGGAGTCATTTCATCAGTCATGGGTATGTCTAAAAACTTTTGTCACAGAGTTTACTATGTGGTACACCCACACATTCAGATACCGACACATATCTACACATAGGGCACACATGTGCCAAACATATGTGGACACACTGTTAGTACACATGCATATATATATGCACAACGTGCAAATGATAGCATGCTGTTGACTCCGTAACACAGTTATTGGTAGAACCAACCAATCACACCCTTACCACATTGCTGCATGGACTCCCATATGTGGCCACACCCCATATGCCACATTGCAGCACAGCCCATGTTATATGTATGGTGAATCAGGGTGCACTCAAGGACAATGCAAAACAACACGCAAACAAGAAATGAGGCAACAAATATGACACAAAGTTGTCAAAAACTTCTGCAAACGTTAAGAAAATGACGCATGGGCCCTTAGGGTAAATTCTACGTTCTCACTCTTCTTAATGCAGCCCTCTGTAAAATCGTCGCATAACCGCCATGCGTCAATGTAAGTGACGCACATGTGTTATACATCTAAAAAACTATGCCTATCCCTAATGCGTCAAATAAACACATGCATAACTGAAAAACGTGGCGCACACGCCCAGGAAGTGATGTAATAGGAAATCCTTTCTACAAGCATGGTACAGTGGTTGTAGTTTCACTTTTTCTTTATAGTCTGTGCCTTTGTGACTGTTTTGGTTGCGTATTGGAGCTGGTTTTCAATTGCTGAGTGTGATTGCACGTTTGTGGTGTCCCTTGTGCTGTGTCCTATGTAATTTTGTGTGCATTCTGTCCTAGAAGTTGTGGTTTTGTGTAGTTCTCGTCCAGGTTTGTAATTGTACTGTAGGGTGGCTGTCCGGGGTTGTTAATTAGTTGGGATAGTTGGGTTAAGTTAGTGGGGTTAAGTTTAATTTTATTTTGCATCATAATTTATTGGGGTGAACTCCATACATCTGTTGACATGTCTGACAAGGGGAAGATGAGCAGAATGTCTGCAGATCAGCTTGGAGGATTCATTTGGCTAGTTGCACACTACCTGCAAATGATGCTGCAAATGGGTGGCCGGGTGTTCCTCGGCTACCGGACCAAAGCAAGGTGGCTGCAGTAAGGCAAGGTGCTCCACCGCCTAAGCCGTGCCGGAATGACCACCAACTGAAGCATCGCTGGGCAGATCTGGTGGCCAGGGAGCAGGATCTGCTAGATCACCAGGGGATTGAGATCGGCAGAACTGTTGAAAACTGTTGGAAAGTCTCCCATTGGCATACTATTGACTGTTTACTGCTTTTTAATGACAGGAGCAGAACAGTTAGAGTGCTGTATGCAATGCTTGTGAACAGGTTGTATGCAACCGGTATGAAGAGCATCTGCGCCAGTTCAGGCCTGGAGTTCACATGTCCAACAATGATACCAATGCAGGATAGATGTCTGATGAGTCCTGCACAACCATCAAGGAGGCACAAATTTCAAAGCCCATAGCATCACCTGTGCACCGGCGTTGTGTCATGTATGAAACGCTAAGGCACTGCCACCCTACTATTTTTCCCAGGAATGTGTCAACAAAGTGGCGCAATGCATGCACAGTGCAACTTTGTCAACATTTCATGCACATGAGCTCTGCCCCATCCATTATGTTTGCAAAGGGGGTTTACCCGCCTTAAGAGAGGCAATGAATATGGCACATTTGATTCTGTGAGACAACTTTGCCACATCAGTCATGAAATAATCAACGCATGATCATTGCAGACATACACAGCGCCTCTGGGTGCCTTGCAGGACTAGCTTAACTACTTGAGTTGTAAGTCTTGCAAAGTACCAGGGTAGTGACATGTATTTACTACACAACTCCCCCGTACATCATGTTGCACCGTTTTGTATAGACGGCCCACACATGGTGTTATCAGGTGTGTGCTAAAGGGCACACTTCATGTGGGGCAGCACTAGGGCCGGATTCATGAGAAGTTAGCACTGCCCTTGCATCATTGTGTGACGCATTAGCAGCACAAAATTAATATCAAACGGTGCTCACTTTTCACTACTCAAGTCCAAGGTGCTGCCCCACTGTTGTCCTATTGGCCCCATTGTGTCATTAGGCAAGGCTAGCTATGTAAGGGAGATTGAACATGATTGGGAAGAGAATACTGACAGTTCCATGTTCCAGTTCATGTTCTGTCACAGACAGCATCTACCGCCCCATACTACACACATGTGTAGAGTCTTTTCCACTGGCCTACAACTCCTCATTGACAGTATGAGGCTGCACTGCATCAGCTCCATCTCTGCCTCCTCACTCATTAACCTGCAACACCAGATGCATCCTCTGACCACAGAGCAAGTGTGTCTGTGTTGAGCGCTATTTCTATGCCCATATACTTCTCCCTCACTGGATTGACAATAGTGTACAATGGCAACAATGGAAGGCCACCCACTATTTGCAATGCATACATGTCACAATGCAGTCAATGTGCAGGTAGGTAAACCAACTGCACAGGTCCACAGCCATAGCAAATCCTTAAGTGTGTCTGCCTTGTGATGGCACACACATTTAACTCTGTTCATTGCAGGGTGTGTAATGCAAATCCCCAACGCCTTGCAATACCCACACAATCCTAGGGAAGTAGCGTGTCTGTGAGCAAGATAACGACATAGTTGTTTCCTACATCTGTTGCAGGCAGAAACGCCATTGGTGTGACAATGGTCCTGCCACTGCTACAACCACAGCATATCCCTCAGATAGAAAATACATGATCAAACAGTCCCAGTTGGCAATGGAGGCGTTGTGCCTACAGACAGCTGCATGACAATGCCACATATAAATGTTGTAGGGTGTAGCACCACAGGAGTCTCTGGCCCAGTGCTTGTGTTCAGATTTGTGGCTCTACGTTGATCGTAGTGGTGTGTCTCTTGCACTGATTTCCACTAGGATGACTAGCTCACTCCTCTTAACTAGTTCACACTGAAATTTGTTGTCTGATCTCAGTGACTAGGATTTGACACTAAGCATAGTTTACCATTCATGTCTTACAGGTGGACCATCCCCCTACACTGAAGTGGCGTGGTTTGAAGACCCTGGTGTATCCAGTACGTGTGAGAATATGTGTCCTGTGAAGTAATCCAGGGTTTGGTGTGAGTGAGTCATGTGTGTTGAATACAATGCCAGATATGATAAGCTGCCCAATGATGAGATATCATAGTAGGCTGGATGGTGATATCATGGCCATTTTAAAGAGCCCCAAGCACCACCAGAGGGTCACGTCTTGTGATGCTCGTGGTGCACAATGGCCAGCATTGTGTATACAAGGTGGTGACAAGCCACATGTAGAGCCATAGGTAACTAAGAATGACTGAGTGCAACACTGTGAGAAAATTGGCAGTGGTGCCGTCATTTGTACAACACAGGGATGCGCCATAGTTAATCGTATACAGTGCGCCCATGTGTTGTCTTTTGTGGTGTTGCTAAATTTGCAGCCAAGCCCCAGTGCAGCCACCTTTGTGCCATGGTGCATGGATGGCTGCATTGAGAGGGGGAATACCCTCCTGCGCAAAATAGTAACTCCATATGTGATTTGCCCTTACTCTGCGTGTTGCAGAGTGCAGCATGCATAGAAAGAGCAACAAACAAGGGGTTATGCCAATTTTTCTCCTCATTGCATCCTGCTAACGCCACCACTGGCATGGGTTTAGCCAAATTTGCTCTGACTGACGTGTAAGTAGACTTCAATATCTGGGGCAGCGTGATAAGCTGGAATGGGTGTTGCTGTGGCACAATCACAGCAAAACCCATTGCATTTAGACGTAGTCCAAGATGAACAGATTTGCTCACACCAGAGTCAGTGCCAAATGCAGCACACACCCCCAAGGGGGGGCCTTAGCAATGTGCAATAAGGATGAATACTCTTATGTATCCTCCTATTGGGATCTTTCAATGGCTGATGCATTAGGCAGCACACATCTATTGTATATCCTCTTTCTCGGTTACTGTATTGTGTTGGAAGGTGTCCCTTCCGGCACATAATCAAACTCTCCCTCAACGCAGCCAACAATGCACCATGGGGCAAGGCTCTCTGGATTGATGTATGTAAGAAATATGTGTCCAGGCATAAATGACAACACAGGGGTGTACCATATTGATTCTTAATTGGTGCATCCCAGTATTGTCATGAAAGTGGAGGACTGGGCTGGCAATTGTTCCCCAGCATGGCGCTCTGTCTTTTGCACTCCATGTATGTTTCACTTTTGTGGAATGTCATTGGCTTGCATGCAGGTCAAGGCCCAACGTGTGCTGGCATGGAATTGTGTGTGAAAGGAATAGTCATGGCAGATCCTGTATTGATGGGTGTCTACACCTGGACACATAAATGTAGATGTGATTCACCTATGGATACCAGCTTCCTAGTTAGCAGCCCTCCTAACATATGGTCCACTCCTTGACTCCATGTATGAGTGGTCAGGCCTTGGTGGATGACCAGGACTGTTGAGATGATGGATAGCATGGCCATCCCCGTTAGGCTCAGAGGGAGAGGAATACCAAATTTTTAGGTAGATGTGATGTCCACAGTGTAGGTGACAGTTATGTTGATCAGGCTTGCATGTGTACCTATCAGCTCTGACTCCTTATGGTTACCAACAGCATCCCCCCTCCCAATTACATGTCCAGGTTTTTGGTGATGTATGGTTGGAAATAGACACAGATGAGGAGGAAATCTGGACCTGATTAATGAAAAGTTAGCGCTGCCTTTGCATTATTTTTTTACACAAAAGCAGCACAAACTTACTAAATATACATTTATATTTTGTAAGTTTGCGTCGCTTTATCGTTAAAAATATGATGCAAAGGCGGCGCTGACATTACATTTATCAGGGCCTTTGTCTTTTCTGGCATGTGAGTTGCAGTGCATGTGTAATTAGATGTAGCAGTGTAAGCTAGTAATCTGTACAGACTCCACCCAATACTGACACTGATGGTTGCTTGTCTTCATATTATAGCTGCCAACATGACAAATGAGGAGAGGTGTGAGTTCCAGAAGAGAGCAGTACAGTACTGCTACATCCTGGCAGTGGAGTCTGGGTACAGATGTATGGGTCACCACTTCCGGCCAAAGAAGGCTACAGGGGAATGGCAGGCATTCCCACATGGGGCCCCCACACTGCCTAAAAAGTCTCAGCAAGATTCAGGTGCCTCAACAGCCCACACCACCGGCTGCCATTGCAACACAGTTGCTGCAGGATCTGCAGAGGGACGTGTCCCTTCGTTCTTACACATTTGGACTGATTGGAGGCGGAAGTTAAAGGCAACAACAAGATGTTGAAATACTGCAAAAAGAAGCTAAAAAAGGCAAAAGCCAAACTGTGACTACAATGTGATTTGCCACCTTCCAGTTCAGTCCCCTCCCTTATGATGTTATTAGATATTTTATTGTGGGTTTTAGAATGTTAGTGTTAGGTTAGTGAAGATTTAAAGATTAATTAGGATAAGTGTAGTTGGGGGTGTTTTTTTTTCTTCTTATGTGTTTATTTGTGGGTGGTTGGGTGGGGGGTCATGTTGGGGTATCTATGTGTTTTATTTTAAAAAAATGAGAAAATATATATTTATATATATATATATATATATATATATATATATATATATATATATATATATTTGTTTAGGATTAGTTAGTATATGTGTAGTATGAGTATTTGTGTCCTGCATGTGTCTTGTAACTTAAGGAGGTGGGGGTCCAATGTTTAGAGTGTGGTGTTCAATGTGTAAGTTAAGTTTAGCATAGGGTAGATATCTTTAGTTGTTGGATACATATAGTTAGTATAGGTAAGTTTGAATTACGGTAGGTTTTAGATGTTTTTAGGCTACTGGAATTTATAATAAACATTTTTGCATTCTCCCATACAATTTGTGTAATATGCTTGAGTCTCAGGGTCTTCCCATGAGTGCACAGGGCAAATACGGGGTTGGCCTAGGGATTCCTTCGATTCCTTCCTGCCTTCAAATAGCTCTCGTAACATGTGTGTTACCTATTGACAACTGAGCTGTCACATTGGCAGAAACCTCACATCTAATAGTCCATGCATCTGCCATCCAGTGGACCCACCACTCATGATGACTATGTTTACTTTGTATTGGACAGGTAGGGCTGGTACTTCAGCTGTCAGTGTTGGGGTCCTGTGTAGGTATGTTGGGAACTATGTCACATCTGACAACAGCCTAAATTGGAACTCTATCCTGCAAAATTGACCGGTTGCCATCACTAATGAGGTTAGCTACATCTGTATCACACCAATGAGTTCTTCTGGTACTTCCAGCTGACGATATTGCTCTAGACTTCCTTTACAGCCACAACTGCCGTATATAGGCTCATATTTATATTTTTTGATGCAAAACAGCACAAAAGCTGTTTTGCGTCAAAAAGTATAGCGCAGGCTTGCAGCATTTCAGGGTGCCAGCCAGGCGCCATATTTATGAAATGCCACAAGCCGGTCCAAAGGGTGGGCTACCATAAAAAAAAATGATGTTAGCCGGGTGGGGGTGGCGGTATGGAAGAAGGGGGTTTTGCATTAAAAAATTGTGTTGGGCTGGTTAGAGGCCAAAACAATGCCTCTAACCAGCCTAGCATCATTTTCTGTTGCAAAACCATCCATACCACATGATTCCTTTAATTTAAAAAATAAAATACTTAACTATACTTACCTGGGATGGGATCCCCCATCCTCTGGTGTCCCTCTGGTGTGGGTGGCTTAAAGGGGGCACCTGTGGACCCATTCCATGGTGTTCAACTATGGAAATGGGTCCACAGGTCCCCTAAAGTCTGCAAAGCATTATGGGCTGAGTTACCGTGAATACATTAAACCTTTATCAGAAATAAAGGCCCATATTTATAGTTTTTGTCGCAAACCAGCGTCGGCACTGGTTTGCACCAAAACATTTGCAGCCGGCTAACGCCATTTCTACACACCAGACGGGCGCCTTATTTAAGGATTGACGTTAGCTGCGGGCTGGTCAGAGTAAAAAACAAATGACTCAAACCAGGCAGCGCAGGCATAGGGAAAAATGGGGGTTGTGCGGCAAAAAATGGGGCAAGTCAGGTTTGAGTCAAAAGTCATGGTTCAAACCAGACTTGCGCCATTTTTTGACGCACAACCCACATGGTAATGACTCCTGTCTTAGCAAAGACAGGAGTCATGCCCCCTTGCCCAATGGCCATGCCCAGGGGACTTTTGTCCCCTGGGCATGGCCATTGGGCACAGTGGCATGTAGGGGGGCCCAAGTTAGGCCCCCCCCCTATGCAACTTTAAAAAATAAAAAAATATATACTTGCCTCAGCTTACCTGTACTTACCTGGGATGGGTCACCCCATCCATGGGTGTCCTCCAGGGGTGGGCGAGGGTGGCAGGGGGTGTCCCTGGGGGCAGGAAAGGGCACCTCTGGACCATGGAAGTAGGCCCACATGTCCCTTAACACCTGCCCTCACCCAGGCGTTAAAAAACGGCGCACATCAGCCTGTGCGCCGTATTTTAAGGCCCGCCCCCTCCTGTGCGTCAAAATGATGCGGGAGTATAAATAGGGCGCACAGGCCTTAAAGTCATTTTTTGGATGGGAACGCCTACCTTGCACGTCATTTAGACGCCGAATGTGCGTCTAAATTTTTGACGCACATTCGGTGCAAACGGAGTATAAATATGCCCCAAAGTGTGTTTGTTCATTAGCAGACGGCGCAGTATCACTGGTGGTGGCTAGATTTCCCTGTTGAGCCAACTAAGTCAGTAATGCTTTAGAGCAATTGTCTTTTCAATATCAGGAGTGCGTAGCACGCATTACACATCTTCAGGTCAAGCAGGAATTTCAGAATACTAACAAGGCCCTTACAACACAACCTCCTCTCAGCTGTGAAAAA
The DNA here is from genome assembly GCF_031143425.1 of Pleurodeles waltl. Lineage (NCBI taxonomy): Eukaryota > Metazoa > Chordata > Amphibia > Caudata > Salamandridae > Pleurodeles > Pleurodeles waltl. The sequence goes on from NC_090436.1 coordinate 734,397,121, forward strand.
AAGACAAAAGCTTCAGCTACAAGAGAATTTAAATATTCACTGAATGGTGGAAGAGGCTATGATATTTGGGCCCCCTCTCACCTAGTGTGACCCACAACATTGCCTGAACAGAAAGCGCACATCCTTCAAAATGTTTTGGGGTTGGTCCCATTGCCTAGGATGACCACAGGCTGAATTATGGGCACAAATATATTGTAAAATGAATGCCTTCAAAGCAATATATGGTGAGTTTCCCCGAGTACAGTGAATATTGTAGTATCAGCTCTTCTGCTGTGCCGGGAGAGCCGCTGCATTCCTAGGTTGATTTCATGCGATATAAAGCAAAAACAAAAAAATACAAAACACAGGTACAACACAACTACTTATAATTACTGCTTATGTAAACTAAGGACCAGGTGATAAGCAAACGTAGAAAATAAACTGTGCACGTGCACACAAGTGTTCACTGACAAACACGAGAGGCAGGAAACAAAGAAAAATAGTCTGTCCAAATAACAGAAAAACATTTGAGGCCTAAGTACACTGTACGTGGCCGGTGCTCCTCGGCCAAGTACAGGAAGTGACGTATCGGTAGCCAAACCACTTAGGAGGCAGAGAGTGACACAAGAGTGACACTGCATTCATCCTATTGGAAGTGGCAGGCAGCGGCAGGCAGCGGCAGGCAGGACCAAGGGCCAGATGTAGGAAAGGATTTGCAACTCGCAAACTGCAAAAACTGCCGTTTGCGAGTTGCAAATCGCATTTTCCTATGCAGAAATGCATTCTGCGAGTCGGACCGACTCGCAAAATGCATTTCAGAATCACAAATAGGAAGGGGTGTTCCCTTCCTATTTGCGATTCCTAGTGGTATGCAATACCATTTGCGACCGCATATGCGGTCGCAAATGGTGTTGCAGTTACCATCCACTTCAAGTGGATGGTAACCCACTCGCAAATTGGAAGGGGTCCCCATGGGACCCCTTCCAGTTTGTGACTGGACCCAAAAACATTTTTTCAGGGCAGGGAGTGGTCCAAGGGACCACTCCCTGCCCTGAAAAAATACCGAAACTAAAGGTTTCATTTTTTTTTTTAAGTGCAGCTCGTTTTCCTTTAAGGTAAACGGGCTACACTTAAAAAAAAATAAACTGCTTTATTTAAAGCAGTCACGAACACGGAGGTCTGCTGACTACAGCAGGCCTCCATGTTTGCGAGTGCCCATAGTCGGTATGGGGCCGCAATTTGCGACCCACCTCATTAATATTAATGAGGTGGGTCATTGCGACCCCATACCGACTCGCAGACGGTGTCTGAGACACCGTTCTGCATGACATTTTGCGAGTTGCAAATAGCGAGTCGCTAAGACTCGCTATTTGCAACTCGCAAAATGCTTCTTTAGTACATCTGGCCCCTAATGCCTATACCCCAACAACAGGTCTTTCAGACAGTACATGCGCGCTGTCTAAGCTTGACCCTAAAAAAGTGGGTCTGGATACAAACTTCTGATAAAGTGAAAAAAAAGTTAACCAACCAGGATTAGTCTATTTTCCAAATACATTCTTGCAATTTTCAGAAAATGACTTTAAAAAAAAATGCTTCTTGATTTATATGTTCTTTGGGGTTCGATTCTAAGAAATATGCCGGATTAACTTTTGTATCTTCCTGGTACATCAGAAGGTGAGCAAAGCAGGGGATTCTATTTTACAAAGAGATGTTGAAATGGCTATATTAGAGTCAATTTGCAAATTATTTTCCTATTTCAAAAAGGATTTATAAAAAGTATAACATACAAATGCATATGATTAGAAGAAACAAAAAGGCAGTGAAATGTTCATGCTAAACTTGCACAGTATAAAATCCACCTTCCTCTTAATACGTTTGATTTAAGCATGTGCAAAATTGGAGTGTACTATGAAAGTAAAAACTGCTTGAAGAGCAAAATCACAGCATGTGCAAATGCAAAGCGCAATCTTTAAAAGATTGGCAAGGAATCAGAAATGAAAAGAGAATTACGACCCACAAGGCTCAAATTCCTTAAACAAATTTGCTAAACAGGAGGAAAATATTAGCTTATTTCCTCACTGCAACTGGCATTTTTTGGTTTAGATTTTAAAGAAATAAGTTTAAAATAATTGTTTTGGTAAAAGAACACTCCTTCCTCTGCAAGGTTTTTCCCATGGCAACTTTCTTGCTTGTTACAGACAAAATAGAAATGTTTTGTATTCTACACAAGGAACTCTAGCATCATTTAATACAATGTGAAATTTAAACATCATGCAGTTGAAAACGTTTGTGAATCAATAACAGCTGCTAATTTTGTGATCTATCACATGATCCACTTTTCCCATGTACCTGCATCTTTCAGAAATGAACCACAACAACACTCATTTTGAGTTTGGTAGACGGGAAAGCCTGACTGCAAAACTCTAGACAGGGTGGCCACCCCGTAGTAGCGACCACCCCGCCGGACCTATTAGGTGTTTCCGCCTGTCAGCCTAGCGGTAAATAGGCGGCAGCATTGTTTCCGGCTTGTAATCGAGTCAGCGGCAATGCTGTCGCCTGCAGGGTGCACAAGCACCTTCTCAATGTTCACTGTCTGTACAGCACCCCGGTGGCCCCCTGCACCTGTTCTCTGCCAGCCATTTTGTGGCAGTAATACCACCATGAAAAGGCTGGCGGAGAACGAAGCCGTAATCAGTAGGGCGACACTGCATGCAATGCCGCCCTGGCTGATTGTGATCTCCGCCACTGCCAGCCTGTCGGGATAATGGATCCTGGCGGTGCTGTCGGTACCCTGGTGGTCCAACCAGCAGTGTCTTAATGTGGAAGTCAGACCACCACAGCAGCGGTGGTCCTGACCGCCACAGCGAGGCTGGCGGTCTCAAGACTGCCAGTCTCATAATAACCCCCTTTATGTCCAACCATTGCGTTTCAATTTTTGAGTTTGTTTTTGGATTGTAAACATGTTTGTTTTGTGTTCTTTATATACCATAGAACTGCTTAGTTTAGCATGAGATTTGCACGATTGGGCAAAATTAAGGAACGTAGGGCTAAATGTACAAAGCATTTTTGCTGTCACAAAAGGCCCAACTTGCAGAATTGGCCCGTCTGCGACCATAAAAATGCTTTTTGTAATTTACAAACAATAAATTGCAATTTAGTAACTTGTGACCAAATCACAGTTGGGGTTTGGAAACAAAAGTAGAATTGCTATTTGCAAGGAGCGCATTCAGGGTGTCCCTTCCAAATAGGGAATCTGAATGGTATGTACTAATGTTTTGCGACTGAAATGCAGTCACAAAAAATTTGCACTTGAATGTTGGTGGTAATCCAGTCACAAATGGACTCCTTGGACCCATTCCCCTTTGAAAATGTTTCAAAAATTGCTACACTAAAAAAATGTAAATACAAAATTTCATTTTTGGTTTTTAAAAGCATCCCATCTTTCTATAAGGAAAACGGGTATCACTGAAAACAAATTATTGATTTATTTAAAAGCAACCACAGACACAGTGGTCTGCTGACACCAGCAGGACACCATCCCTATGATGGCAGCAAATTCTAGTGAGTTACAAACTGCAACCAACCTCATTATTATTATCAGCGAGGTAGGTCTATTTACGACCCACTAAGAATTAATAACTTTGAAATCAGGGCCAGATTTTACTTTAGAAGAACTGAAATACACAGTGGCTGGGTATCACTGTGGGCGCACACTTAAAATATCAATGCAAACATCAATTACAATGCAACTTTTATTCTTTTCTGGTTCTCCAAAGGGAAGCCACCTGACACCCCATATTGTGCCGAACTGGCTCAAAGAACAACACCTTTAATATGGTCTCCATTCTTGCAATTTCCAGTACAATGTTCTTCTCCTTTGTGTTAATTCATCCAACACGTTAAGAACCTTTAGCCACACGTTAAAAACCGTTAGCCAACATGTGATTTGTCGAGCTACTGTATCGCTCATGACTTTCTCAAGGCTCAGTGTTCACAAACATCCTGGTGGTAGTATTCAAAATAATTTTTTCAAGTATAAATTATGAGTCATTATCCCAATACCCCATCAGAGAGTGCTCTGTAGCCACGTGTATGTCAGCATCTGAGACCATATTAAAAATGGACATTTGATATAAATATATTGGACCATTTTAATTTGTGTGTCTGAGGGTATTGTTCTTTCACTTAGTACATTAGAAATAGCGATTACCAAACAGCGATTCACAAAATTGCTATTTGGTAATCAAGATTAAATACATCTAGCCCCTAATCATTTTCTTCTCCTCAGTCCCGTCTAACAAAAAGAGGTAATTATACTTATTTCATTGATATCTGCAAAAACTTTCAACCTTCATGACAACATTTTCTCTACGTCTATTATATCCCGTTATCCTCAAATTACCTAGACCTGTTTGCAACACCATCAAGAGCTGTACACAGAGAATAACTACTCATCTCCATTCAAGGCTTTACAGTGTGGAGGATTCATAACTTTCTCCTCCTTCCCAAAGGAGGTGAAAATATACACCAACAAAAACCTGATTTAAAAATATTTGGAGGGCAGTTCACAAAGGTATTAATACGTATGTGAAGTAGCACTACTTCAAGTACTCATAAATGACTTGTTGAACTGGCCTCAAAACAGCTAAAATTGGAATATTAGAGGAATATTCACTCACAATTAGTAAAAATAAAAAGGAATTCACACTTTTATTAATAGACTGTTAAATAATTTGGGGCCAAATCACAAAGGCATTTACACGTTGATGAACTTGTACTCCTGTGGAATTGCTTCACATACTCATAAAAGCCTTTGTTAATTGGAACCTTAATCATGTAATTTTTGTGCTTTAAGTAAAGTAAAGTAAATACTCAAAATACAAAAGTTGAAATGCCATAGACCATCTTTACCCAACGCAAACATAACCAGGTCCTCTCTGCTTTTGCAAAACTGAGACAACTTAAATTTTACACCATGCATACATTTTCTTGGGTTTATGCTCACAGGAGGCTGTGGTCATTTGTTCTGCGTAGTTTATCTTTCACACATATGGAAATCACTGATGTGAATAGCAGCACATTTGCAGACAACAATTTTAAATATTCCAACCTAGCCATCTTTGTATATAGTAAAGAAGAACTTTTCAGAGCATGGTATCAGAATATAATGGTCAGAATACCACACAAATTGTCTTCTAAATATGATTTACAAAAAACTCCCCATTTGGATTTAATAATAGAAAATCTACACCTAATGAGACAGTATTTTGGAAGCAATATTAAGCACTTCGCTGCCAGGCCTTTTCCCCCTCCTGTGCCATGCCTTTTTTTGCCTATTTGGGGCAGTTCGCGCTTAGGCCCGCATAACTTTTTGTCCACATAAGCTAACCAAGCCAAATTTGCGTCCTTTTTTTCCAACATCCTAGGGATTCTGGAGGTACCCAGACTTTGTGGGTTCCCCTGAAAGAGGCCAAGAAATTGGCCAAAATACAGGGAAAATTTAGTTTTTTTCAAAAAAATTGGAAAAAGTGGCTGCAGAAGAAGGCTTGTGGTTTTTCCCCTGAAAATGGCATCAACAAAGGGTTTGCGGTGCTAAACTGAGCAGCTTCCCAGCTTTCAGGAACAGGCAGACTTGAATCAGAAAACCCAATTTTTCAACACAATTTTGGCATTTTTCTGGGACATACCCCATTTTTGCAATTTTTTGTGCTTTCAGCCTCCTTCCAGTCAGTGACAGAAATGGGCATGCAACCAATGCTGGATCCCAGAAACCTAAACATTTCTGAAACCTAGACAAAATTCTGAATTCAGCAAGGGGTCATTTGTGTAGATCCTACAAGGGTTCCTACAGAAAATAACAACTGAAAAAGAAAAATATTGAAATTTAGGTGAAAAAAACATAAATGTTTCTCTACGTTTTACTCTGTAACTTTTCCCTGCAATGTCAGATTATCGAAAGCAATATACCGTTACGTCTGCTGGACTCCTCTGGTTGCGGGGATATATAGGGCTTGTAGGTTCATCAAGAACCCGAGGAACCCAGAGCCAATAAATGAGCTGCACCCTGACGTGCGTTTTCATTCTATAACGGGTATACAGCAATTCATTTGCTGAAATATAAAGAGTAAAAAATTGCTATCAAGAAAACCTTTGTATTTCCAAAAAGGGCACAAGATAAGGTGTTGAGGAGCAGTGGTTATTTGCACATCTCTGAATTCCGGGGTGACCATACTAGCATGTGAATTACAGGGCTTTTCTCAAATAGATGTCTTTTTTACACACTCTCCTATATTTGGAAGGAAAAAATGTAGAGAAAGACAAGGGGCAATAACACTTGTTTTGCTAATCTATGTTCCCCCAAGTCTCCCGATAAAAATGATACCTCACTTGTGTGGGTAGGCCTAGCGCCCGCGACAGGAAACGCCCCAAAGCGCAACGTGGACACATCCAAATTTTTGGAAGACAACAGAGGTGTTTTTTGCGAAGTGCCTACCTGTAGATTTTGGCCTCTAGCTCAGCCGGCACCTAGGGAAAACTACCAATCCTGTGCATTTCTGAAAACTAGAGACCTAGGGGAATCCAAGGAGGGGTGACTTGCGGGGCTCGGACCAGGTTCTGTTACCCAGAATCCTTTGCAAACCTCAAAATTTGGCTAAAAAAAACACATGTTCCTCACATTTCTGTGGCAGAAAGATCTGGAATCTGAGAGGAGCCACAAATTTCCTTTCACCCAGCGTTCCCCCAAGTCTCCCGATAAAAATGATACCTCACTTGTGTGGGTAGGCCTAGCGCCCGCAACAGGAAACGCCCCAAAGCGCATCGTGGACACATCCAAATTTTTGGAAGACAACAGAGGTGATTTTTGTGAAGTGCCTACCTGTAGATTTTGGCCTCTAGCTCAGCCGGCACCTAGGGAAACCTACCAAACCTGTGCATTTCTGAAAACTAGAGACCTAGGGGAATCCAAGGAGGGGTGACTTGCGGGGCTCGGACCAGGTTCTGTTACCCAGAATCCTTTGCAAACCTCAAAATTTGGCTAAAAAAACACATGTTCCTCACATTTCTGTGTCTGAAAGTTCTGGAATCTGAGAGGAGCCACAAATTTCCTTCCACCCAGCGTTGCCCCAAGTCTCCCGATAAAAATGATACCTCACTTGTGTGGGTAGGCCTAGTGCCGGCGACAGGAAACACCCCAAAGCGCAACGTGGACACATCCTAAATTTTGGAAAAAAACAGAGGTGTTTTTTGCGAAGTGCCTACCTGTAGAGTTTGGCCTCTAGCTCAGCCGGCACCTAGGGAAACCTACCAAACCTGTGCATTTCTGAAAACTAGAGACCTAGGGGAATCCAAGGAGGGGTGACTTGCGGGGCTTGGACCAGGTTCTGTTACCCAGAATCCTTTGCAAACCTCAAAATTTGGCTAAAAAAACACATGTTCCTCACATTTCGGTGACAGAAAGTTCTGGAATCTAAGAGGAGCCACAAATTTCCTTCCACCCAGCGTTCCCCCAAGTCTCCCGATAAAAATGATACCTCACTTGTGTGGGTAGGCCTAGCGCCCGCGACAGGAAATGGCCCAAAACACAACCTGGACACATCACATTTTTTCATAGAAAACAGGGCCTACCTGTGGATTTTGGCCTCTAGCTCAGCCGGCACCTGGGGAAACCTAGCAAACCAGCGCATTTATGAAAACTAGAAACCCAGGGGAATCCAAGATGGGGTGAATTGTGGGGCTCTGACCAGGTTCTGTTACCCAGAATCCTTTGCAAACCTGAAAATTTGGCTAAAAAAACATGTTTTCCTCACATTTCAGTGACAGAAAGTTCTGGAATCTGAGAGGAGCCACAAATTTCCCTCCACCTAGCGTTCCCCCAAGTCTCCCGATAAAAATGATACCTCACTGGTGTGGGTAGGCCTAGCGCCCGCGACAGGAAATGGCCCAAAACACAACGTGGACACATCACATTTTTTCATAGAAAACAGTGCCTACCTGTGGATTTTGGCCTCTAGCTCAGCCGGGCCCAGGGGGGGCAGAAATGGCCTAAAATAAATTTGTCCCCCACCCCCCAACCCCCCTGACCCCCGGGAGCGACCCTTGCCTATGGGGTCGCCCCCCCCCCCCCTTGCGTGACATTGGTGCCAAAAAAAAAATCCCCGGTGCCTAGTGGTTTCTGCCCCCCTTGGGGCAGATTGACCTACAATCGGCCAATCTGCCCCCAAGGGGGGCAGAAATGGTCTAAATACAATTTGCCCCCCAGGGGAGCGACCCTTGCCTAATGGGTCGCTCCCCATCTCTACAAAAACAAACAAACAAACAAAAAAAAACCACAAAAAAAACAATTTGCCCTGGTGCCTAGAGGTTTCTGCCCCCCCGGGGGCAGATCGGCCTAATACCAATAGGCCGATCTGCCCCCAGGGGGGGCAGAAATGGCCTAAAATAAATTTGCCCCCCCAACCCCCCCGGGGAGCGACCCTTGCCTGCAAGGTCGCTCCCCTTGCGTGACTGCGCAAAAAAAAGATCCCTGGTGCCTAGTGGTTTCTGCCCCCCTTGGGGGCAGATTGACCTACAATCGGCCAATCTGCCTCCAAGGGGGGCAGAAATGGTCTAAATACAATTTGCCCCCCAGGGGAGCGACCCTTGCCTAATGCGTCGCTCCCCATCTCTAAAAAAACAAACAAAAAAAAAAAAAAAAACACAAAAAAAAATTTGCCCTGGCGCCTAAAGGTTTCTGCCCCCCCCCGGGGGCAGATCGGCCTAATACCAATAGGCCGATCTGCCCCCAGGGGGGCAGAAATGGCCTAAAATAAATTTGCCCCCCCACCCCCCCGGGGAGCGACCCTTGCCTGCAAGGTCGCTCCCCTTGCGTGACGGCGCAAAAAAAAGATCCCTGGTGCCTAGTGGTTTCTGCCCCCATTGGGGGCAGATTGACCTACAATCGGCCAATCTGCCCCCAAAGGGGGCAGAAATGGTCTAAATACAATTTGCCCCCCAGGGGAGCGGCCCTTGCCTAATGCGTCGCTCCCCATCTCTAAAAAAACAAACAAACAAAAAAAAAACACAAAAAAACTATTTGCCCAGGCGCCTAGAGGTTTCTGCCCCCCCTGTGGGCAGATCGGCCTAATACCAATAGGCCGATCTGCCCCCAGGGGGGGCAGAAATGGCCTAAAATAAATTTGCCCCCCTCACCCCCCCCCCCGGGGAGCGACCCTTGCCTACAAGGTCGCTCCCCTTGCGTGACGGCGCAAAAAAAAGATCCCTGGTGCCTAGTGGTTTCTGCCCCCCTTGGGGGCAGATTGACCTACAATCGGCCAATCTGCCCCCAAGGGGGCCAGAAATGGTCTAAATACAATTTGCCCCTCCAGGGGAGCGACCCTTGCCTAAGGGGACGCTCCCCATCTGTAAAACACAACAACAACAAAAATCCCTGGTGCCTAGTGGTTTCTGCCCCCCGTGGGGGCAGATCGGCCTAATAAAAATAGGCTGATCTGCCCCCATGGGGGGCAGAAATGGCCTAAAATAAATTTGCCCCCCAAGGGAACGACCCTTGCCTAAGGGGTCGCTCCCCTTACGTGAAAAACAAACAAACAAAAAAAACTCCCTGGTGTCTAGTGGTTTCTGCCCCCCTTGGGGGCAGATTGGCCTCATAAAAATAAGCCAATCTGCCCCCAAAGGGGGCAGAAATGGCCTAAATATAATTTTCCCCTATGGGAGCGACCCTTGCCTAAGGGGTCGCATCCCACACCTAAAAAACAAAAGAAAACAAATAAAAAAACAAACCAAAAAAAAGTATCCCTGGTGTCTAGAGGTTTCTTCCCCCACTGGGGGCAGATCGGCCTAATAATAGGCCGATCTGCCCCCAGGGGGGGCAGAAAAGGCCTTAAAAAAAAATGACCCCCTGGGAGCGACCCTTGCCCAAGGGGTCTCTCCCTTCTGTCAATTTCATAGAAAAAAAAAAAATCCCTGGTGTCTAGTGGGGTTTCAAAAGCCGGATTGCAAGCAATCCGGCTTTTGAAACCCTCGGAGAGACTTCAAAGGGAAGGAAATACATTTCCTTCCCTTTGAAGCCCCTCCGGGCCTCCCCCACGTGATCGAAAGAGAAATGCTGAGCATGATGGGGGAGGTTGTGTGATTGTCAGCGCGCGCTCGCGCGCTGACGTCACAGGGGGGGTGGGGGGGCTCGGGGGTTGAAGGGGAAGGGATTGCCCTGTCAGCCCTGACCTAGGGGGGTGGGGGGGCGGCCCTCGGGAGGAGCGCTAGAGCTTCTCCCGAGGGCAGCATTCAGGACGTAATGGTTACGTCCATGGCGCCACACGGGCGCTGCCATGGACGTAACCATTACGTCCGTGGCGGGGAAGGGGTTAAGGGCACAATGCGCCTAATTCAAAAGTGCATTTTGCAGTAGGTATAGTAGTACTACAGTAGTACTGCTTACTACAAAATGCAGTTCACAAACCTGCTGGTGTAATTCTTCACCTCCGCCTTCCCTATCTAATCGCTGGGGAGATCCTCACACATGTTAATTTGCTACTTAGAAGTAAATGTAGGAGGGACCGGGGGAGTGGCTAGGAAACGGGGCACACTTACTACTAAATGGGGGAGATTTAGGGGGGATTAAGGAGCAGTCTAGTGACTGTTATGGAGGGGGTTGAGTAGGAAAGTGCACCCACCCAGAGATGACTGAGCCCATTCCTATTCTCAAATTGCACTCCTATAGTTACTACAGTCACAACAGACCCAGTCCACTAGTAAATGTACAGCTCAGAGCTGGATTAAGTCCAATACTGGACACTGGGACAGAGACCAAACCTATGGTAAAGTGTAGGGAACTTCTAAAATGTTAATTAAACTTGAGAAAATTTAATTTTTATGATATATATTTGTTTTAAATGTAGAACAAAATACAAAAAAGCGCTACAGCATTATTGACCTAATTTGAATGAATGTATTATATTTAACTATATTAGAATAAGTAAAATTATTTTTCTAAAGTTTGCATAAAAAACCTAGTAACAGTAAAAAAATATATGTATATTTCTATTACGTACTGCTAATTATTAAAAGTGATGTATAAAAAAGTAAAAAAAATGTAATGATATTTTAATAATTTACTTCACTTTAGTAATTCACAAAAATGAAATACTAAATATACTAAAATAGTTTACATTTATATAATAAATTAGATTTTTTACTTTTTAGATGATTTTCCACAGTCAATTAAATGTATGTAAATAGTTTTAGACAGTTCAAATAAATTATTTTAATATAACATTAAGGGCCCGATTATGACATTGGTGGTCTGAGGACTGCGCCTGCGGCAGTCCGACCGCCACATTACGAGGTTGGCGGGCAGACCCCCCCAAGTTACCGCCGTCCCTGCCGGGATCTTCGATCCTGACGGGCTGATGGTGGGTGCAGGTTGTAATCAGCTAGAGTGGCGCTGAACGCAGCACCGCCCTGCTGATTATAATCTTGTACTCTGCCAGCCTTTTCATGGCAGTACCACTGCCATGAAAAGGCTGGCTGAGAACATGAGGGTGCTGGTGCCCCCTGCGTATGGGTCAATTATGAGCCGGCGACAATGCTGCTGCCACTTTCCCGCTGGGCTGACTGGCAGAAACCTTGGTTTGCACTGGTCAGCCCAGCGGGAGAGTCTTAATGAAGCCGGCAGAGAGGTCACAAGCATGGCGGCACCCACCTCGTCGGGAATTTGGTGGATGGGTGTTCTTGTCTGCCAAATTCGTAATAGGGCCCTAATTTCTATGGAGTTCAATTTTAAGTCATTGCTTCCATTACTACACTTTTGAGTAACTTGAAACTGTTAACTGGCAAAGAGCAAAACTTTGTAAAGTTACTCAAAGGTGTAAGAGTAAACATACACTTCTGAATCATTCACAAGTGTAATTTACCTTTGTGAACAGCCCCAAATATTTATCTCAGACAATATTTAGGTATGTAGTATTGTGACATTTAAACCCTTTTGAAGAGGTGTACCTAGAGTTAAGAAGTGATTAAATACTAAAATCTATCCATAGAAGTCTGTGAGAAACTGAGTTGTTGGTTGAGTGGGGTAGAAACCCCGCAAAAGCAACAGCCACAATCCTTTTCAAGGTGAACCACAAAAAGTCACTAAATTATATTGTGATTAACTCTCTGATAACTGGGCACAAAAGCAGTCATGCTAAACTCAGAGGTAATGTGTAAAGTATTTATGCAGCACACAACAGCAACAAAGTGAAAACACACCACAAGAAAAATCCTACACCAATTTAAGAAAAATAAAGTACATTTAAAAAAATAATTGACATCGAAGTGAAGAAAATCCAATTAGCAGAATGGATTTATATGTTGTTAGAATTTAAGGTAAAAATGGTGCCTAAAATGTCAAAGAACCAACTGCAGACATGTAGTCGGTCCAGACCGGGGTAAAGTTGAAAAATATGGCCGTACAAGATAGTGTGCAGGTGAGATACAAGGAGCTGATAGGGCCTATTCAGCACCTACCTTCGGACTCGGATAAAATTTTGCTGAAAAATATCTTAGAAGGAAAAGTCCAGCAGGACAAGGCACCAGGTAGTGTCTGAGGAGGAGGCATTGTCATTGTGGAGCCTCTGGATGAAGTTGTGCTGAAGACATCTATGTCCTGAGTTGGTCTCTTTTTTTGGAAGTCCCAAATTTCCAGTGGGATAAATCCACAGGCTGCAGCTGATGAGGGGCCTAAAAGGCCAGTTTCCCCTTCTGTGAAGAACCGATGAACAGGATTTGCTGCTGTGGAGAAGAACGTAGCAGGAGATGCTGCAAAGTCGGGCTCACCAATTATGCACCTTAGGCGGATAACCTTCACTTGATTCTCAGAGCACTTTTTAGCTGAAGTTTTAGATTTTGGCTATCTGGGAACCTTTGGCACCTCTAATAAGGGTCCAGGACTGGGGAGGCACCACTTGGTGAATCAGAAGTCGCTTAGGCTGGGTTCACGTGCCGATTCTAGGGGTTGGATCCTTTTCTGTCCCTGAGGCTCTGGTGATCAAGAGGCCAGCCAATCAGCCCTTGGAATCACTCTTGTTCAAGTGATAAAACAGGGCTCAAGCAGCAGGGCAGACCTCTGAGGGCTTAAGGAATGCTTCAGGCAGCAGAACCGTCCTTCCAAGGACAGCAAAGCAATGTTCTGAAGAACACAGCAGGTCACAGCAGCAGGCAGTCCTCAGAGAGTCTGTCTGCACATCCAGAAAGTGAACTGAAGAGAGGATCTGAAGGTCCTATTTTTATACTTGGTGCCTTTTTTGAAGTAAGAGAAGTTTCCTAAGATTTCCTTTGAAGTACTTGGAATTTCCTGCCTCCCTGCCATCGCTCCAGCTGGCTGCAGGCACAATGGTCTAGTGAAGCTCTTTGTGTGAAGGCAAGGCACAGCCTACTGACTTGCAAGTGGGGCTATGCCCAGCTCCACCTCCCCCCCACCTCTCATGCTGCTAGTGATGGCCTAACCAGGAATACCTGATCTCTCTATTGTGTGGCTGTCTGGGAGGAATGTACAAAGCCCAACCGTGAACTACACCAATTCATATGACCCGGGAACAGGCTGCAAGCTTCAAATAGGGCAGAAAAAGGTAAACTTTCTAAAAGTGGCATCTTCAAAACTGTGACTTAATACCCAACCTTACCATTAAAGAGGATTTTAAATTACAAGCCTTAACTGGAAGTGAGAAAAGCAGCCCAGCTTATGTAGTCTTTCTCCCGCGGGCCTCACAAATCGTCTCCTCCCCAAATGTCTAAAAGCACATGTAGTAAGAGCTCCTGTGGCACGCATGCTCTGGCCAAGTAGGCAGAATTGGCTTTCAGTATATTTTCCACTAAATCAAACGTCAAACCTAGTGGCTTTGTCAGGACCAGTTTATATAGTTCCCACACATGGTGGGGAGCTAATATCTTAGTACTGAGCAATTTACAATGTATTTAAGTGGAAGTTATGAAATTTAATGAACGTCAGAGACCAAACCAGGGGTAAGGTGAACCTGGAAACGGAAGACACTAAAAAAGCACAGTGATGATGATAATGGAAAGATATTTATTAAGCACAGGCATGACGTAGAAGTCCATCTCTGAGCTGGCAAACACAGAAATTAAATCAACACAGAAATAGGAGAAGAAAATGGGAAAAAACTCTCAAAATGAACAACTAAATGTTAGCTGTTTCAACCATGCTGTTGACTACTTTAAAACTTTGAAGTCCTTAGTCTTCCTATGAGATTTGATTTCAGTATTTCACTGTATACTCTAGATTAAACATCTTCTTTAAACAAGTTAATTTATATTTACACATATAGAGTATAATTACCAGGGAAGAACTAGTTCCTATTCTTAGAGCGTGTAAAAAACGGAAACTACATGGGGATGCTTACAAAGGCATGATGTGTGTTGCTGGTTCCTGCAACTAACTCACTTACAACTGAGAAATAGTAGGTATTGTTTTTGGAAACCTAGTGGATCAGCATTAAAAATGGCTACAAATTAGAAAATTCAAGGCCGACATGGCAGTTCAAAATTCTATCCCATTGCTCACTGCAGAAATTTCACATTAATTGTATAACATTAGTAATTTCACTGGGATCACAGCGAAATGTATCTACATTTGATGTGATGGTAAAATTTGATATATTTTTTATTCATTATTACTAGCAGAAGAAAGCAATCCAGCTATGTTAAATTAAAGGAATCTGCAGAGCTCCGCTGTCTGTTCAGTATCATCTTCTGTGGATGATACTTTCACATATAATAATATTCTCACTGACAGTCTGCCTATTGATTGTGCCCTAATGTTACTAACAAATCCTACTATCTTACTAAATTCCTATTTTGACAAACTTTATTCCAGAAAAGAATCTTACAGCAACCATACATGACTATCTGATGTGATTTCTAGAAAGTAATCGCACTACTATTTTTTTTGTGCATTTCACTGTTTGAGACAACCTAAATGTGATGCAGCTGTGACTCCTACCTTTAACATTCCATCCCATGGCCAAATATTGCAACAGGCCAAGACCATCAAAGCACCTTTCTTTCATTTAATAAAGGAAAATAGACAAAATATAAAACATATATTTGTGATAACGTTCAAAAGGTCCCGGTAACATTCTCATTCATTTCTGAAGTGATACTTTACTTTCCATTATCTTTCCCCACCACTGAACATAACATTTTCATTTTCACATTCTTCTCCATTCTCAATGATGTTGACAACTCTGTACTTATTACATTGGATACCAACTTCCAACAGCACACACCCCTTCCTAACCTTAACCAAGCTCACCTGCTGTGGAAATTGTGAATCACCAGCATAGGCAAACTTCAGCGTTTTCAACTTTACTACATCTACCACCAGGAACCTCACATCTCTAACACCATTCGAATAATGTCCTTCTACCTTCCTTTCCCTTCAAACTTCTCATCCAATAGGTGCAATTCCCTGATTCATTGGCATCACTCCTATCCCCCTTTCTTCCAGTAACAAACTGCTTAGTCTCATTCCGCTGGTCCACAAACAATACAATATCATATAGCCTGTTTCCAGTCCCATGTGGCCACATTGCTTCTGGATGCAGCCACATACACCTGGAAATGGTCTAATTGTTCCCAGGGAATGTTTGCTCCCTGGGTACAGGCAGTAAATTACTACATGGCTACAGTTTACAAGGTACACATAAACACACATACTAGCTGATTGCTGCATTAAAGGAGGTAGGTAAAACATCTTTCCTCCCAAGAATTACCGTGTTAAGATCTGAGTTGATTTTGACATCCAAGGTAAAAAAGTGTGCATCACTGTGTAACCCTAAGCTGCCTCAAGCACCTCAACTGCTCAGCAACAGCACGCATATTTTTACGTATTAAGGTCTTATGAAAGATAGCTCTGAACAACACGTTTCCTGTCTCAATAGGCCACTCCCCCATAGAGTTCATCATCACAAAACAGATACAAACTAGTTCAAAATGAGCAAGCCTCTGATTCTGAAATGGCAAATATCTCCTGTTTTACACACGGTTCTGTACCACAAGTGCCAGTCTTTGTTTGTCTGTTCCAAGACAGGCTCCACATGCAATACTCGCCCCACACTCCACTCCATTTATTTTTGCTCCATTGCAATTGGAGTCCCTACTCAAATTAACTTTAAACCTTAGACCAGCAATAATATGGCCACTATCTTTTCCAGAGCAAAAGTGGGCAATAAATATACCATAAATGGGATCGATAGGACAGTTGGGATAAACCATAAGAAATATCTCTTCTTTAGACTGGCCAACTGGGTACCTCCACTCCTGGTCCTAATCAGTCCTGCAACAGACAGACATGTTTCTAATTACTGAACCCACGCTAACTCAGTATTGTGCATATGTCTGTAGTTGTCCTACCTACATAGTTTAAGCTACAATCTCAAAGAATTTGATAGACCACATTTGTTGGCTCTTAAATCCTATTTTAAATTCCCATACTAAAACTTTTTTAGCTTTGATTGTGACAACAAAGACATTGGAGTAACCACATTTTCAATGACCCCACTATTAGTGGCAATTTCTATTCTATAGCAATGATCATATTCTATGGTGACAACAGATACGTGTGAAGAGAAAAATCTTTGCTATAAACATCATAACTCGTTTGAACTTGGTGCTGCATTTGATGCTAATGTAGAGCTCTGAGTGGTGTGGCTCAATCTGCTCAAGTTAGCACACATTTTTGCAGATGAAGAATTGTGATTTCTGTGAAACAACTCAGATCATGCAGCTGATGTGAACATTTCACTCAGTATTGGTGTGTCGTTATCAATAAACGTATTTAGAAAAACAACCCAGAAAAGGGAAAACCGCGACAGAAAAAAAGTTTTTAGTTAGAAAAACCCTCACCCACCAGGGTTACCTCGTGGTGGCATGCTTCATCATTGGGTTTAAACACTGAAAATTTTCCCTGCAGAGCACAGACACTGATGGGTAGTATTTAATTTAATTTAATTGGTATATATCATATTAAACTAGTAACATCATCCAGAGGGGGGTATTTTTAACTTACCAAAACCCCACCTCTCCTATCCTTTTCCAGCATCCACATCGCTGATACCAAAAGTGCTCCCACGTATTCCGTCGGTCGCAGCATGCCTCATTCTGCAGCAGAACGGGAAGGAACCCAATGATGAAGCATGCCACCAAGGGGTAACCCTGGTGGGTGAGGGTTTTTCTAACAAAAAAACTTTTTTTCTGTGGAAGTTTCCCCCTTCTGAGTTGGGTCTCTAAATATGTTTACTGACGCTTCAAGGAGGATAGACCCTCCCCTTTGACCCTCCTTCTCCCCCTTTGTTTAGCAGTGTTGTTATCAAGTCATTCTTCCTCAAGTAATAATATAATTTTACTACTGGTCTGTATCCATAACCGATGGAATACTAATTAGTGTTGACTAGCAGACTGTGGCTGTACCATTGTCTAATTGTTAATTTCTTTGATATTACAGAACACTGGTAGCCCAATGTTTCAATTATTAAGCAATGAGTTGTAAGAACATAACTAAATATGTTTTAGGAGATTTATATATTAATTTATAAGTACTGAGTCAGATAATGTATGACATCATGTATGTTTTAAAGGAGTGAATCAGATATCTCAGACAATTTTTGGTGAATTTCGAAGGCATATTATAAATGTGTGTCTCTAAAAATAAATATTTTGTATTCTATCAAATTTGTCTAGTAAATCACCTCAGAAAGAGACACTGATAGGTACTGTGATCACTGTCCAGCGCTGTCTCATGCTGCCACCAAGCAGGAGGCCCACTGATTTAGTGGGGATTGGTCCAAGTGTTTCAACTTCAGTTTTTCCTTTTGATCACCCGCCTCCCATCTTTTTACTACAACCCTTATGTGTTGACCTACAAAAGCACATTGACACGGAAGAGGAAGTATGACTTCTCTGCATACTGATCAAGGGACTTTCCTTTGCAAAACAGACAATGATTCACATAATGTTCTCAGAACAAGCAGTAACCTCCTCTTACTAGTATGTGCATTGACAGTAACATTTCAATGATATCCCTGTAAGGTAGTTGTATATTTTTAAACTAAGTGAAATGGTTTATATTATTTTTTACAAACATTGGGGGCACTGGGATGCAGTGTCTGAATTGCCTCCTGTCTTTGCCTTGGATAAAACTTATCCTTAACATGGGAATAATTTATTTGTTTTAATACTGTACTTGTTGAAAGCAAATATGCTCAGGGGATAATGTACATTTTTATGGAAAAAAGTGCTACATGGACAGAAGTTGATATAGCTATACGAAATGTAATAATGTTTTCCAAACCCATTACTTAAAATTGGAATTAGTGCTAAGACTCTTGGGCACTATAACAAGCTGGTCACAAAACAAATTATTTCACTTCTAATACCATGGATATTTTAATCGCACACTTTCTACATCTTGCATGGCCTTGTGCTTCTATAGTACTAATGAAAATGACCATCAGTTGTCCCAGCTGCGCCTCTTTTAATGTTTTTATTCTAAACTAATTTCAGAGCGATGTATTTTTTCTATCAATAGGCAAAGCAAGGACAAAATGTCCATAGAACAAGAAAACCAGGAACAACATAGGCAACTGCTTTGGCTTCAGTGTAACAATTAAAGCAACCAAACATGCATTAATTCTGTTTCTCTTTTCAAACTGCATCTTTCTATGTCTCCTATGTTTCTGCTCTCTTTTTTAATTCCCCAGTCCTGGGATGCGTCTTAGCATCACTACCACCTCAAGAGTGGAGAATAAAAACTGCAACACAGTGAAATTCCACAGTCTGCACAATCATTTGCAGGAGATAAACGATTCCTACAGGACATTGTGTATTTTTATGTACAAATGCCAAAAATGCAAAGGCTGTTATTTCAAAAAATAATATTAGTGCAATGCAGGTCTACAATTTATTATATTAACATCTTCCAATATTAGATAACATATTAGTATGCCAGTGAAAAGCTGTTCCAGGAGCAGATCCCTGATGCTGACTTGTGCCATGCAATGTGACAGGTAAAGTAGAAACTCACTGCATTAAGAACATGACTGCATTAGTGAGTTCCTACACCTCAGAACAGAGCAATCTCACTCACCACTCTCAACAGTCTCTTAGCTGCTAGCTTATGATGGGTTGAAAATTCCCAAAAGGGTGGTGCAGTCCCGCTTTTCTGGGGCAGATGTGTAACACTGCTTTTGGGGATTCAAATTACTTTTCACCCAGACGAGTTATAAGCTCCTCCTTCCCATTGCTCCAGAGGGTGCAATTAATGCACAATCACCCCTCCCATCCCCGTTGCATAGTGTACATGTACACAGGAAGACTACCCCCAGTGCATAGTGTGTAATTGTAGTATATTCCTAAAGGATTTAGAATATCGCTCATGTGTATGGCGAACACCACACGCACGTGAAAGAAATGCCCCTCAAGGAATAGTTGGGCATCTTTATGAATTCTTGCAGTGCATTCTAATGTGTATACATTTTTTTTTAAAGTGCCTTAATTCTGCGGGAATTGTGTAATTTTGTTAAATGCAATTACTAAATAAGTCATAGACGTCTGTGACTGGAATATTTAAGACATTGCCTCCAAGTAACCAGAAGGTAACACAGTATTTGCTGTAACATCCGCTACGCAACTGTGATACTTCTCATGAACTTCACATCTAATACGGACTACTCATGTGTGTCGGGTCTACAAACGGAACAAAAAACCTGAGAGCAGTCTACTCTCCCTTAGAAATTCCTATCCACATTATACACTGATAATGACTGGCTTTTTTACTTTTTCCAGAATGCTGTTTATTTTAAATTAGTTGAAATTGTATTTTTTTTTTTATTCAGGAAGAAAGCGTAGTGGCTTAACTTTCAAATAACCCGGCTCTAACTCTTTTGAAAACTCAAGGCCTATTTAATGAATTAAGTATCTCGTACTAAAGCAACATATTACCGGGCACAGAACAATAAATAGAGGCGCATATTCCACTTAAAGAAAAAAAACGTAAGAAGTAGACAAACGTTGCTTTCTAGCAGGGGCTAGAACTCGACTTTGCTCTGTAAATCTCTCGATTTAATCTCAGCTATTGAGATCAAACAAATACACGCTGACAACATGCCAAAATTACAGAAATTCACGACGTAATAAAATGTTCTTACTCCAGATGTCAGCACTATTTAGCATTATAAAGAGTGGACAAGAACACGCCAGCAATAGTGCGTAAAGACAATTAGCAGTGGGTGCACTACAGTTAACTAGATACAAATTAAAAAAATATTAACAAAATATTTATTTATGACATACCTGCCCTCTTAGAATTAATTTTCGGCTTCTGATAATCCAGAGAGGGGTGAAGAGGGAGTCGCAGCAGTCAAAGTGTCTCGCTCAGTGCCACACCCACCCAGACACCTCAAATCCAGCAGAAAAAAGAAGACACACTGAAAAAGTCAGCAAAAGAAGTCAAAATCCCCAGAAGACACTTACATTTATCGAACAGCAGTTTAGGAAGAAGCAGGCCGCCATGAACCGTACTACGATCTGTCAAAAAAGGGGAACGAGTCGTTCGCTTCCTCAGTTTCGTTATAGTCGTGGTTGTATTTTTTCAACGGCTCGCACTATCAGGACACACTGCTTCCTTTTTACTCAGCATTGGCACTTTTTTTATCTACGCTTTTGCATATTGAGATGTTTTAACAGCACCCAGTGTGCGATCGGGGTGTTGGGAAATAATGCAAAGATGTGTGCTTTCAGTAGGATTACTGGAATAATTCTTTTGAAATACTGTAGAATATTTTCGTGTCTGTATTTTGTTTCAAGCAACCCCGCCAGCTACACGTTGCTCTTCGCTGATGACGGCCAAATAGCCAGAAACACGTGTCCGAAGATACGGCACTTGCCGCACCAACTTATGGTTAAAAACATTCAAAACTCTATTCAAATTCGTGCTACTGACTGCATTTACCATGATGCCTTGGGGTCACAAATACTGGAATGGAAGACAGGGTGCTCCCCATTTTGACTGTTGTAATTAAGGCTCCCGTGAGCCTCTGAGCTGACGAGCTCGGGTGAAGCACCTGTGCGCCTTCTTGAGTGGTACTTAAACCTGTGAATACTTTCAAGGCGGCATTTCAAGCAACCCCGCCAGCTACACGTTGCTCTTCGCTGATGACGGCCAAATAGCCAGAAACACATGTCTGAAGGTACGGCACTTGCCGCACCAACTTATGGTGAAAAACTTTCAAAACTCTATTCAAATTCGTGCTAATGACTGCATTTACCATGATGCCTTGGGGTCACAAATGCTGGAATGGAAGACAGGGTGCTCCCCATTTTGACTGTTGTAATTAAGGCTCCCGTGAGCCTCTGAGCTGACGAGCTCGGGTGAAGCACCTGTGCGCCTTCTTGAGTGGTACTTAAACCTGTGAATACTTTCAAGGTGGCGTTTCAAGCAACCCCGCCAGCTACACGTTGCTCTTTGCTGATGACGGCCAAATAGCCAGAAACACGTGTCCGAAGATACGGCACTTGCCGCACCAATTTATGGTGAAAAACTTTCAAAACTCTATTCAAATTCGTGCTAATGACTGCATTTACCATGATGCCTTGGGGTCACAAATGCTGGAATGGAAGACAGGGTGCTCCCCATTTTGACTGTTGTAATTAAGGCTCCCGTGAGTCTCTGAGCTGACGAGCTCGGGTGAAGCACCTGTGCGCCTTCTTGAGTGGTACTTAAACCTGTGAATACTTTAAGGCGGCATTTCAAGTAACCCCGCCAGCTACACGTTGCTCTTCTCTGATGACGGCCAAATAGCCAGAAACACGTGTCCGAAGATACGGCACTTGCCGCACCAACTTATGGTGAAAAACTTTCAAAACTCTATTCAAATTCGTGCTAATGACTGCATTTACCATGATGCCTTGGGGTCACAAATGCTGGAATGGAAGACAGGGTGCTCCCCATTTTGACTGCTGTATTTTGTTTGCCTGTAAATTGTGTCCGCTCTTGGTTATGCGTGAGAAACAGGAGATGTGTTTTTGGGTGTTTGGGGTGGTGATGACTTAAACCTTAGTAACGTTTTCCATCAATTGTATGAACGCCAAATGTGCCTTATTTTTTCCAACATACTGGTGGTTCTAAATGTAGGGAAGGTTTATAGTTCCACTGGAGGAAACAGAGAAAATAGCCAAAATATTCCTACATTTTGTTTCCATATTGCGAAAATGGATTACATTGATGTGCAAGAAAGTATATATTTTTTGGGGCACAATGGCATCTATCAAAGGCTTCCTGGGCTAGGCTCACCATCTTTCCAGGTTTTCAGGAACAAGCAGGGTAGTATGAAAAACGTTTTATTTTACTACAGTGTTTTCATTTTTCTAGGAGGCAGTCCATTTTTGCTGTATTTTTGTGGTTTCTACCTACTTACAGTTTAGGGTGGAAACACATGTGGAACCAATAATTGAACCAAGAAAGCAATACATGTCTGAAAAGTAGACCAAATTCTGAATTCAGTAAGGGATCATTTGTGTTGATCCCTCAAGGTTTTCTTGAAGAAAAAACTGTTGAAAAAAATACTCAAATTGAGTAAGAACAAAAGCCATTTTTGAAATTTTCATCTTTGATTTTTTTGACACAATGGCTGATTTACAAATGCAACGTAGCACGTCCAACAGACTCTTCTAGTCATGGGTTTATATAGGGTTTGTATATTCTCCAAAAACACAGTCAGTAACTGACTTGCACCTTAGAATGATTGTTGGACTTTTGCTTATGCAGGGTCATCCCAAATCTTTTTTCCTCCTGCCTCCTATTTTTTTCTGACCTGTCGCTGTTGGCTTTTGAACTCTGAGCACTTTCCCACTGCTAACCAGTGCTAAAGTGCATATGCTCTCCGTGTAAATTGTATGTAATTGGTTTATCCATGATTGGCCTATTTGATTTACTAGTAAGTCCCTAGTATGGTGCACTAGAGGTGCCAGGGCCTGTAAATCAAATGTTACTAGTGGGCCTGCAGCACTGGTTGTGCCACCCACACAAGTAACACTGTAATCATGTCTCAGACCTGCCACTGCAGTGTCTGTAAGTGTATTTTTACACTGTAAATTCGACTTGGCAAGTGTACCCACTTGCCAGGCCTAAACCTTCCTTTTTCTTACATGTAAGGCACCCCTAAGGTAGGCCCTAGGTAGCCCCAAGGGCAGGGTGCAGTGTATGGATAAGGTAGGACATATAGTAATGTGGTTTATATGTCCTGACCGTGAAATACTGCCAATTTCGTTTTTCACTGTTGCAAGGCCTGTCTCTCTCATAGGATAATATGGGGGCTACCTTTAAATATGCTTAAAGTGTAGAATCCCCTAGAGAGTAGATGGACATGTGGAGTTTGGGGTCCCTGAACTCACAATTAAAAAATACATCTTTTAGTAAAGTTGATTTTAAGATTGTGCGTTTGAAAATGCCACTTTTAGAAAGTGAGCATTTTCTTGCTTAAACCATTCTGTGACTCTGCCTTGTTTGTGGATTCCCTGTCTGGGTCAGTTTGACAGTTGGGTTGTTTTTCACCTCGCACCAGACAGTGACACAAAGGGGGCTGGGGTGTAACCTGCATTTCCTGATTAGCCATCTCTGCTAGGAGGGAGGGGTGGAGTGGTCACTCTCATCTGAAAGGACTGTGCCTGCCTCTGAAAATGCCAGCTCCAACCCCCTGGTGTGTGTCTGAGGCCTTGCCTGGGCAAGGCAGGATTTCACAAGTAGGTGTGAGTCCCCTTTGAAGAAAGGCGACTTCAAAGACTAAAATGGGTATAAGAAGGGCACCCAAATCTACAGACTTTAGAAACACTTCTGGAACCAAGAGGAACCTCTGCCTGGAGAAGAGCTGTTAGCTGAGGAAGAAGTGCTGCCCTGCCTGTGACTGTGCTTTGTGGAGCTTTCCTGCAGTGCTGCTTCTGCCAGAGTAAGAGGGCAAAGACTGGACTTTGTGTGCCTTCCATCTTGTGAAGAAACTCCAAGGGCTTGAGTTAGAGCTTGCCTCCTGTTGTTTGAAGTCTCAGGGACAGCAAAGACTTCTGTCTGCCAGCACCTGGAGTCTCTGGAGAGACTCCTGCCCCGACAAGTGGTGCCCTATCCAGTTCCTGGGCCCTTGAAAGGAAAGCTGGTGGAAATTCAAAGAAATCGACTTCGGACGACTCCGGACCGACGCCGCTGCTGAATCCGGTAACGCCGCCTGCACCCGACGCCGTGACCTTTGCTGGAACGCGACACTCTTCGCAGGCCCGACGCCGCTGCAGCCCCACTGAAGTCCGCGACTCGGTGGAAGTCGCCGCACCATGTCGTGACCGACGCCGCTCGAAGTGCACGGATTCAACGTTTCGCACAGACGCCGCGATCCCCGACTTCGCGCATTGGCTGGTTTTCACTCTTCACCAAAGGTACTGTAGTTGGGGGTCTACACGACTCCGTGTCCGGCGCCGCTGGTGTCAGCTTGTTGGGAACGACTCCGTCACGACACTGTGTTAACATCTCATCGAAGCATTTTTGTGTCTAAGCGCTATTTTTTAGTTTAATCTCTAAAAATTCATAACTTGACTTGTGTATGTCGGATTTTTGTCGTTTTGGTCTTGTTTTGTTTAGATAAATATTTCCTATTTTTCTAAACTGGTGTTGTGTCATTTTGTAGTGTTTTCATTAAGGTACTGTGTGTGTTGGTACAAATACTTTACACCTAGCACTCTGAAGTTAAGCCTACTGCTCTGCCAAGCTACCAAGGGGGTATGCAGGGGTAAGCTGAGGGTGATTCTCTTTTACCCTGACTAGAGTGAGGGTCCTTGCTTGAACAGGGGGTAACCTGACTGTCAACCAAAGACCCCATTTCTAACAATGATTTTTTATTGTGTACAGATTAAACAACAATTTATACTGTAAAATATAAGGAATTAAAGATGGGTAATGTCATAAATCTGGATGTTGTTTGGGAAGGATGAAAGCCTACTCAAGCAACAGCCACAATCCTTGTCAGGGTGAACCACAAAGTCACTAACTAAACCTGTGCTTAACCCTCTGCTAGTGTGGCACAAATGCAGCCAGGATTAACTTAGATATAATGTCTAAAGTATTAATGTGGCACGTAAACAGTAATAAAGTAAAGACATAACACAAGAAAAATCCCCCACTAATTTAGAAAAATGAAGTACAATTTAATAAATTAGTTGACATTAAAATGCTAAAAATCCAATCAGTACAACTGGAGATATGCAATTTCAAAGATTGTAGGCAAGTATAGGGCCTAAAAGCATGAAGCACCACTTGTGGGCATCTGCTGGTTATGCTAGACCGGGAGAAAGTCACAAGTTCAGGCCAACAGCAATGGAGCATGGGCTTGATACAGTGAGTAGGTTAGTCCAGCTGAAAAAGTTATCTTCTCAAAGTCTGGTATGAAGAGTGCAGTTCGTGGTGGAGGAGGTCGCAGCAGAGTATTGCAGATAGCTGTCCCTGTAGCACAAAGAGTAGGCCAGGCATCACAGATGGATATTGCTGTATTGCAAAGATCCAGTCAGACGTCATGGATGGAAGTTGCTGGAGCTTTGCGTTGTGCGTCACAGAGGGCTGTCAATGCTGTAGCTCAAACTGCATTTTGCATTGCCTGTGGTCACTGGCAGTCTCTGTAGCACAAAGAGTTGGATTCACAGGAGCTTTGTGTTCGCAGTGATTGCGGAGGCAGATTTTGGCACAAACAGGTCTGTTTGCAAAGAGCCCAAAACCTCAGGAGTTCTCTTTTATCTTCAGTGGAGTGTAATCTGATGCCAACCAAGGGCCCAGGACCTAGGGAGGTGCCTCTTAGGCATCAGGGACTCACTCTTGCAGTGGCCAGTAAGGCTTAGACAGGTGCAGTTGCAGGTCCAGGCAGGTCCAGATGCAGCAGGACAGCTGGGGAGTTGTGGGAAGGCCTCTGGATCTTGTTATGTTCCTGTCGGTCTGAACAGGAGGCCAGTCAGCTGACCCTTGGACTAACTTCAAGTAGCAGTGGATGAAGGAGGCAGGCCCGTCTTCCTTCTCAGAGAGCAGGGCAGGCCCCAGACAGCAGGGCAGTCCTCCTTCTGTACCATCCACATGTCCAGGAGTGTACTAAAGAGCTCGTCTGAGGTTCCAATTTTAATACCTGGTGACAGCTTTAAAGTGAGAGAAACTTTTTGGCTTCCCACTGTAAGAAATGGCGCAGTCGGCAGAGGAGGGTGAACCCCTTCTCAAGTAGCAACCACAATTCTTATCAAGGTGAAGTCCCAAGCAACCCTTA
The DNA here is from genome assembly GCF_031143425.1 of Pleurodeles waltl. NCBI lineage: Eukaryota > Metazoa > Chordata > Amphibia > Caudata > Salamandridae > Pleurodeles > Pleurodeles waltl. Next base: position 734,423,430 of record NC_090436.1, read on the forward strand.
TTAACCTGTGCTTAACCCTCTGGTAGCTTGTCACAGAAAAGTCAGGCTTAACCTAGAGGCAATGTGTAAAGTATTTGTGCAACACTTTAAACAGTAATACAGTGTAAACACCACACAAGAAAAATCCCACACATATAGAAACATAAAGTAATATTTAATAAATAAAACAAGACAAAAATGACAAATATACAATCATTAGAACCAGAGTTATGATATTTTAAAGATTTCAGTGTAAAATAGCACCAAACAGCACAAAGGCCAACCTTGGTTGTACGAGACTGAGAAAAAGTCACGGGTCAGATACAGGCACAAGGTTATTCCTGCTGAAAAGTTACCTTCTCAGTCCAGTGCAGAGTCCAGTTTGAGGTGGAGGGGCCACGAGTAGCAGGGAAGCATTGCAGATGGTCGTCACTATAGTATGAAGTGCAGGCTGGGAGTCACCGACAGTCATTGCTGTAGTGTGAAAATCCTGTTGTCGTCATGAGCGGTCAGGCCAGAGCTGTGTGTTGGTGCTTCCCACGAGTGGTTAATGCTGTAGAGAAAAAGGTCAGGCTGACAGAGCTTTGCATTGCCGGGCTATGTGAATAACAGGGATTCAGCACCAATGGTTCATTTGCTGTTGCGAGAAGCCTAAAACATCAATTTAGCCTCTCTTTGAGGCCACACCAAGGGTGCAGGACCTGAAAGGCACCACCTGAGGGTCAGGGGCTTGATTCAGCTGGATCTGGATGCTGGTGCAGATGGTTGGTACCCTGTTATGTCCCTGTGGCTCAGAAAAGGAGGCCAGCGGACTCACCTTTGGAGTCACTCTGGGAGTACTGGGTTCAGCTAATGCACAACCAGGTTGTCTTACCTTTAGTCAGTTTCACTTTCTAGTCAGGAATTACAGCTAAAAAGTGTATTAAGGAATTCCCAATGCTAGCCTACGAGAGGAGTAGGTCTCACAGCAGTGAAGTGGAAAACTAATTAGGCTGGTTGTCACTACCGGGCGTGTAAGACTTAAAAGTACATGTCCTAACTTTTACTTATACAGCACCCTGCCCTTAGGATTACTGAGGGCCTGACTTAGAGATGACTTATACGCAATAAAAGGGGAATTTAAGGCTTGACAAGTAGAATTAAATGCAAAGTCAAAGTGGCAGTGAACTGCATGAAAGACTACTTGTGTGGGTGGCACAATCAGTGCTACAGATCCTCTCGTAGTATTTAGGCTACAGGCCCTAGGTATATGGTATACCACTTACAGGGGTCTTACAAATGACCTAAATATACCAACTGTGTATATACCAACGTTACCATGTTTTGGAGAGAAGCACATTCACTTTAGCAGCAGTGGTAAAATGCCCTAACACACCTACACACACTCACTGACTCTGGTTCCCGGTGCAGCTGCACCTGCTGTACCAGTTGTAGCTACACCCTTTGCTTACTTTCACTCCCTCTCACAACTTCCAATCACTCATTCTAACACATTCATACCTCTTCACTCACTCCATTGTACTCACTTTCACTTATTCATACACACTCAAACTCTGATTTCCACTCACTTTCACTCTCATGGACACACTCAAACACATTCATACACACACTTTCAATCAATCCCTTTCATTCTCAATCACCCACAAACACACCTACAAACGCATACACATGTGTGTAGAGAAATAACATTTTTTCTTACCTTTCTTATTTAACCTGCAACGCAGAGGCTATAGGGCAGCAGGCACACATGCATAGAGAAATAACATTATTTTGCTTACTTTTCTTACTTAGCCTTTACCTTGGAGGCTCCATAGCAGGAATTTGGTGCTGGGCAAGCAAGTCATGATTCCCAATGAGAAGCCAGGCAGAGCAGCAACGGCATGTTTGAAAAAGGGAAGAGCCACCTAAATCCCAATCCTAGCTTCTTGATAGGATTGGAAGCACATACCAATAAAAGGTAAGGATACTGCCCCTGCTGCTCTCTGTGGTTTTTCATTGGCTTCAGGGATGCACTGATGTGCACCTTAAAAGCCAAATTTTAGCAGATAATCTGTGCTGCCTGAGGCATGTCCAGAATGTCTTCTAAATAAAATAGATTGTGCCTATGTGAGGGGATCTTAGTTGATCTATGCCTCTAAGGTATGGGCAATCCAGCCATCCAGCTGCAAAGTGTTTTGTTTTGAAACAACTGTGTAGCTGGATCCTGCCTCAGCCCCTTCCTTGGCGTGGATCCTGGAGGCCAGGCACAGAGGGCTGACCTATGCACTGGCAGTGCTCATGAGAACACTGAATATTACTAAATTGAAAAATGCAAAGGAGCCTTACAGGAGGCAGGTGGGCTGCACCCTGATGCCTCTGATTAGCAGCCCCTGTTGTTTAAATATATCCACATCAAACGTTTATATAATAATTTGATGAGACAAAAAGACAAGTTGAAAACTAACGTACAAATGAAAAAACACATTTCTGGATGGAATGGTTATAAACACCATTGTTAAATGGCAAATAAACAATTTTCTATTCATACCATTTTTAACAATTTGCTAATGGTCTCTAGTTTTCAACTCATAACAAGTTAAAGAATACACCCTACAGAGAAATGTTTAGAATGAAAAGAATAATTTCAGAGGAACCGGATTAGACAACGAACATTAAAATAATTAAATCTAAGTTTAAAGAGAGATTTGTGTAGACAAGAAACATAGGGAACATGAAAAAACTAAATTGAAATACACAAAGAGATGTTTACTTATGTACAAATATAAGAATACTACCAGCAGGTTGTTAACAAATATTAAGTAGTAGAATCTTATTAACAAACAATAAGATAAAGGAAGTCAGTAAACAGAAATGTTGAAAAATACAGGATGTGGAACTTGAAATACATTCAATATCGATCTCCAATGATTGTGATTCAAAAACGGAAAACCCATTGTGCAGACCTGATTTAAGCATATAATGAAAGGACAAATTATTCAACATGAAAACCCGAAAGATACCCATGTCTGAACTGTGCTCATTGCATATATTTATTGAAAGATGCCGTTTTAGATCACCCATACAAGGAAATATTAAATTAAAGGAGTACACATCTCTTGAGACTAAACAGTCTAACTATGAGATCAAATGTCACTGCTGACTATTGGGTGGCATTTGCTATATACGTTTTGAAAACAGATGTAAGGAACACCGGTTGAACACTAGAGTATTGAATTCTAAATTCCCCAATAACTATACATTTTGTATACAAAGCTCATCATTTATTGAAAATTCATGTTTAGATACTAGACGTGATTCCCACAAATAGAGGGGGTGGTGATACATAGTTTTGACTTTTCAAAAGAAAAATATTCAGGATTGAATAACATGACACATACGACCTTGAATCCAATAAGTTATGTCAGGATTGGTTATGTTTTTTTTAATAATTATATTAGAAGTCATTATCTACTTGCATAATAGCTGCAGTGAAAAGCTGACCATAAGGGGATCACTAAACTGGTAAAGTGTGGTACAATAATATCAAGGACAGAATATGGAGGGACATACTATATAAAGGCAAGTGCAGACAGAGTTACTATTCCTAAATCCACATCTATGTACCTTGAACATATATGTACCATAAAGGTTCCTATATGACGGTTTTTGTATGGAAAATCTAGACTTACTTTTCTTCAATATGTTGTCCTCTATGTTGTGTCCCATCAGTATTGTGGGGGTCAATATATAAGGTGCACACCCAACAAGAGCCTGATACCATAACAGTAAAACAACCCTCTGAGTTAATTTTTTTTTTTTCACTTTCAGTTTGGCAGCAGGTGTTGCAGTTACTTGTGTGGGGTAAACAGTACTGTGGAAGCAGATGACAACACACTGGCATATGTATTAATGTCTTGAAAACTAACAACTAGAGGGCACACGAATTGCATTACCCTTTTGAGTTATGTTTTCCTGCTACATTACTAATCTAGGATGATAAATCTCTCTGATTATGTATTGTCTCTACCCGCATTCAACAACCCAAGAACCACTGGGCTCAGCTGGCTTGAGATGCAAGGTAAATGGGGGACCGTGATCTCTGACATTCTGAAAATCTGCCCTTTCATGCTTTTACCCACCATCTCTTCATTTCTGCACCCACAGGAGCACGGAAGCCAGAACTAAATACAGTTTAGCCAAGCAATACATATCACAAAAACAAATATTGTCTTAACACCAAAACAGCAGCAAGGGACATTGCTAAGCCCAAAAGAACGATCACTATCCTGCGGTGATACTGTATGCAAAGAGAGTGAACAAGTCAGCTGTGCTTCTTCAGAGGCTATCATCTTCCAGAGAAATTAGGAAAAGTCTGCTTCATAGAAGCAAGGTATCTACGTTTTTACATCCATAAAGAAGGATCTGAAACCTTTACAAAAATAACTGTCTTCATGGACAGAATGAGATTAAAAACACAGCAAATTGGCAATTCAGCTGGCTTACCAAAACCATGGCATCTGTTTTCCATGGAGACCACTGATCAATACATCTTCCACACAGCCATCTAAATCATGGACCTCCTTCCATATTTGCATTCCAAATGCAGTGATAATTCTAAAACTTAATAGTGTAGAAGATATTGTATTAAGATATGATCATGTTTGGGAATACATCACAGCTGAGAATGTAATTGCAGCGTAAAGTACTTGTACTCAGAACTCCTTCCTCACACACAGCCATTTGATAAAAGCCCTCTCTGCACATCCCTTAAAACTCTCTACCAAAATCAGGCAGGCCACCTCTGTTTATCATGTCACCTGGGTAACTCCAGCGAAGGTCAGAGACAGGAGTATCACTTTTTGAAGCTGAGTTTAGGCCAGGGCAGGCTGTGGGCCAGAACCCCTAATCCACTGCCACCACAGTGACCATATAAAAGTTAAGATGACAACATGCACCTAGCACAACCACTTTCACTATCCATCCTTACAACCACACCCAGGTCAAGACCATACATATGCACACTGCAATCCCACAATACATAGACCGAATCTCATACATATCCAACTAATCACCGCACACCCTCAGACTATGAAATACACATTGATGCTCATTAACACAGCTTCATGCTCCAGATATCACTAACCTCATCACCTATTTCAACTCTGACATACTCTTCAGCACAGAAACATGTCTCAGCCCTACATCCTTGTCATGCTAGATGTTCTTGTTCTCACATTTGACAAATTCTCAGACATCTGCCCACTTCATCCTTTTGGCATGCCCACACCACCGTCCTGGGTGATTTCAAACTCTCAGACAACATAAACACAAAAAAGTGGGCATGCTTCTCTCTGAAACCACGTAAAAGGGTACACAAGGGTACTAAAATCACCAGCTATCTAATGTAAACCTCCCATGCAAATGGACTGGGTCGATCCCCCCACCAAACCGTCTCCCTGCTCAGCATCCAAACAAGACCTTGATTCCGCTCAAAAAAAGGGACAAACCTTCAGATCCTTCAAAGTTTTCTGAATTGGCAACCAAAAGCTCAAACTCACCTCCTGCCCTGCTTTCTCCATGTCTAACTTCAACACTCTCCAAAACAAATACAACATTTTTCTGGAAAAACTTGCAAATACCAATGCTCCAACTAAACCATAGTGGGAGCAGAATCCTTCCCCACTCTGGTACTCCAAAGACCTGCTGACAACCAATGCTTCATCCACAGACAGAAAATAAACTGGAAGACAAACAGAAACCCAAATGAACTTATGCTTTGAAGTTCCTACGAGAGACAATTGAACAGATCAGCCAAAGCCATGTACTGCATCACTACCATCAATGCAGCTGCTAACAGAAGAATAACGCTCTTCAAGCAATGAATCAGCCTCCTGTCTGACCCTCATGTCTCACACTCAACGGACAAGTGCAATTTTATCAACCTCTTTCTTTTTCAGTCATGAAATACAGAAGACCTAACACCACGCCAGCACCAAGCCTGCTTTTCCTCTTACGCCCAGCCCTTCCCATAGTATCTTCATCCTTAAAAGCCCTTCCATTTACACATTTTGCAGACTTAATCAACTCCCTCAAAGCTACCTTGTATGAAGATGATATCTTACCATTGTCCTTCATCAAAGCCCTCTCTAGAGAAACTATATCAATCCTGTTAGACTTTTCATCCATGGCGTGGTCTCCCTTAACTTTTTGCCTCTGTTTCCCAGGTTGTTGATGTGTGCTGGACTCTGTTTTTGCTGTTTTTGTTACCCTGGGCACTTAACCACTGCTAACCAGTGCTGAAGTGCAAGAGCTCCTATAGAAAATGTGCATGTAATTGGTTCATCCATGCTTGGCATATTTTATTTACTAGTAAGTCCCTAATACATTGCACTAGAGGTGCCCAGGGCCTGAAAATCAAATGCTTGTCGTGGGCCTGCAACACTGCTTGTGCCAACAACATTAGTAGCTCTGTAAACATGGCTCAGACCTGCCACTGCAGTGTCTGTTTGTCTAGTTTTTAAACTGTAAATTCTACTTGGCAAGTGTACCCACTTTCCAGGCCTAAACCTTCCCTTTTCTTATGTATAAGACACCCCTAATATAGGCCCTAGGTAGCCCCAAGGGCAGGGTGCAGTGTACGGTTTAGGTAGTACATATATAATGTGTTTTATATGTTCTGACAGTGAAATATTGCTACATTCGTTTTTCACTGTTGCAAGGCCTGTCCCTCCCATAGGTTAACATGGGGGCTACCATTAAATCTGCTTAAAGTGTAGATTCCCTTTGGGAGCGGATGGACATGTGGAGTTTGGGGTCTCTTAACTCACAATGTAAAAATACTTTTAGTAAAGTTGATTTTAAGATTGTGTGTTTGAAAATGCCACTTTTAGAAAGTGAGTATATTCTTGCTTGTACCATTTCTGTGACTCTGCCTGTTTGTGGATTCCCTGACTGGGTCAGTTTGACAGTTGGGCTGGTTGCACCTCTCACTCGACAGTGGCACAATGGGAGCTGGGGTGTAGTCTGCATTTGCTGATGGGTCATCTGTGCTAGGAGGGAGGGGAAGAGTGGTCATTCACACCTGGAAGGGCTGTGCCTACCCTCACACAATGAAGCCTTCAACTCCCTGGTGTGTGTCTGGGGCCTGGCCTAGGCAAGGCAGGATTTCACAAACAAGAGAGACTTTCCTTTGAAGTAAGCCTACTTCAAAGGGCAAAATGGGCATAAGAAGGGCACCCAAAACCACAGACTTTAGAACACTTCTGGAAACCAAGAGGAACCTCTGCCTGGAGAAGAGCTGAAGAGCTGAGGAAGAAGAGCTGCCCTGCCTGTTACAGTGCTTTGTGGAGCTATCCTGCAGTTGCTACTTCTGCCTGTGCTAGAGGACAAAGACTGGACTTTGTGTGCCTCCCTTCTTGTGAAGAACTCTCCAAGGGCTTGATTTAGAGCTTGTCTCCTGTTATTGAAGTCTCAGGGACAGCAAAGACTTCTCTCTGCCAGCACCTGGAGCCTCTGCTGAGACTCCTACTCTACCAAGTGGTGCCCATCCAGGTTCTGGGGCCCTGAAAGGAGAAGCTGGCAGGACAAGAGTGAAATCCACGCACCGACCGCTGTGCGGGGAAAAGATCAACGCAACTCCAATTCGGGGCTGAAAAACCGTCGTGCCGCCGGCTTCGAGGCTGCAAATCGACACTCGCCTGCAGCGTGACTGAAAGATCGATGCACAAGGCTGGAGAAACGACGCAGAGCATCGTTGACGGAGGCTGGTGAGATTGCAACCCACGCTGCCTGGTTTTTGGATCATCGTGCAGCAGGATTTCCGATGCAAACATTGCTGGGTGTGTAAAAACTACGCAAGGCCTGACCACACCTAAGAGTGCAGTTTGAATCGACACATCGCTCTCCTGCGGAGAGACGAAATGATGCACGCCGACTCGACTGAAGGAGAAACGACGTTCGGTCTCGCTCGTGAGTGCTGTTGATGCATGGCAAGCCCTTGTTGACGCACACTCGCCCATTCTGGATTATTTTTGACACACCCAGGTACATTTCCAGGCTAACAGCGTTAGCGTTGTGTTTAAAATTACATGAAGACTCTTTTTGTTTTTTAATTGATAACTTGACTTGTGTATTGTGGATTTTTGTCGTTTTGGTCTTGTTTTGTTTCGATAAATATTCTCTATTTTTCTAAACCTGTATTGTGTCATTTTGTAGTGTTTTCATTGAGTTACACTGTGTGTTGGTACAAATACTTTACACCTTGCACTGTGAAGTTAAGCCTGCCTGCTCCTGCCAAGCTACCAAGGGGGCGAGCCGGGGTTAGCTGAGGGTGATTCTCTTTTACCCTGACTAGAGTGAGGGTCCTTGCTTGGCCAGGGGATAACCTGAATGCCAACCAAAGACCCCAATCTTCACCAGTATTGATTCCTCCATCTTTCAAAATATCTTTCCAGAAGCTCTCCAGACAGGCTAGATACTAGCCAACCTATGTTTCTTCTCCAGGATCATCAAAAAAGCAGACCCTCCCCTACTCCAAGATCATATCAGTACCAATCTTCTCATGCACAACAACCAATTTTTTCTTGCAAATCTTAGGCAACAACCTCTTGACCACACATAAAGATGACTCTTGCTTCTTGATATTGCTTCTCTGTCATCTTTGACCAACTCAACCTCGTCCACACACTGAGCTTGTACAAGGGAGCCATTGGCAATGTCCATTACTGGCTGTCCTTCTTATCTAACTGACAAAGGGGCATCTTCAGGTCAAAGAATATCCCTGCCAACTGTGGAGTCCTACGGGATTCCAACTTATCACCAGTTTTGTTCACGAATAAAAGCATCAAAATTCACCAATATGTTGAGTATATACAACCCTACTTTAAATTCTCCTCCTCTCCAAACATCCTATGACTCAAACACTGCTTGCATCTTGCCATCTAGAACCTACCTGAACCCTAACCTCTATTGTGACTGAATCTCTGTTATTTGCCAAGACCAACGGAACAAGTAATATCCACCAGTACAAATCTTGCTGAAGGGATAAGCACCTAGACAGATTTAAGACCCAACTTTCAACCAATGCTAAGTCACCTGAATTCACCCTGGACAGCAGCCTCACCCTCAAGTAAAATATTGCCAAGAATGCAAAGATGCCCTGGTACCAGCTTTCTCGTCTAATGAAAATGAAACCAATGTCCCCTGAGAAAGACTTCAGAACTGCTATTCAAGCCCTTATACTCTTACATCTGGCTGACGGCAATGTCCAGCACCATGGCTCCTAGACTCCACACTGCTCCCTCCTTAAGGGAATCCCACATGCCTCTGCGGGTTATAACCAGGGTTTGAGGAATACGTTTAAAATGCCCACACCCTGATGGCACTTCAGTATCTCCCCTTACTAGCCACCACCATCTTCAAAGCCATAATTCAGAAATTAAGTCAGCAACATTGTTTTTCTGCCTGACAAGCTACCCAACTCCTATGGCTCTCAGCAATCCTGTATCCTGGACGTGATTAAACCAGCAACAAAAATGTGTGTAAAAAATAAAACCCAAAAAAGGCCATAGGCTTCTTCATCTATGCGCCTACAATCTAAAAAATATCCCGGGATCTATCAGTGTTGCCCCAACTCAGCTGTAATTTAGGGAAAGAGTTTAAGATGTATCATTTTAAAGAACAGTAGACTACAAGATAGTACCAGTACACTTCTTCTCCCAAAGCTATCTTTACAATCACTTGCATTTTTGCCTTTGGTCCCCTGTAGAGCTCCACTATCTTTTGGCTAGGTTTGTGCAATACACACTACATCCAGACATGCATTTACAATCTACATAGCTGCCACTTGAATTTCAATGGTGATTGGAGCATGGATACAAAAAAGGCATGGAAAGGTTTTCTTTGAAGAAATTAAAACTACCCATTATATTAACAAAAGTAACCATTTCTAGAAGTGATAAATGGTGAAGCTAACGGTGTAGTAAAAAGTGCAACCTACAGACAGAGATCAGAAACTTGAAATGAGTCTGGGTTATTTGACTTGAATAGCCCCATAAATGCAAGTAGGCATCAGAGCAACACAAGTCCTAATCCAAGTACTAATTAAAAGAAAATCTTCCCTCACAGATGAGGGCTCATTATATATGAGGCAATGCACACAGAGCAACAGTGATATCCCCCCCATATATACAACAATAAGCGTAACTTTAAATTCACCTCTGATGATACATGAGGAATGCACCGGAAAAGCTAACACCCAGCAAAAGCATATCAGTTCACTGGATGTAAGGTGTTTTGTCTGAAAGACCTTCTGTTTCAACATGAGGTAACAAGGTCCAGTCAGACGTGCCATCTGATTGATGTGGACATAACAGAAACAGTAAAAAAATTAAAAGGTTGCTGCCAGATCTTAACAACGCTGGGCCAATACAATTAAACAAAGTATCAAGTGTTCAGGGTCTCAAAAGACACAGCTGGATCTAGATGTAAATGAATATGCCATACTATGGTGGGATTACCTGTATGAAGTAACAAAGAATGAATAATTGACGCACAACAAAATCACCTTATTTTAGCATAATGGTGTATGTTTGGGTAACGGAACTTGAGCCTGCATATATGGGAGACACAGTGGATTTTAGTCTATGGCCTGATTATAAAAAATCTGCCTTTACATTTGTTGTACCTATTTGAATGAGTTTGCAAATTCCCTATTATAGCTGTTGGGAAAGTGCAGTAATTTCATAATGAATATGTGACTGGCTGATCGCTGCAATATTTGGCATGCCTTCAATGAAATCAGGTTAGAATGACATATGTAGCTATCTAAGGCTAACTCCATAGTATGGGAAGTATCTTATCTTCCAACTGCTGGAAATAACTCTAGGAGACTGGCTCTCCATATAGTGTCCAAAAATGATGTGCACTGTGCAGACAGTCTAAGCAGCTTCACCTTGGTTCACAGAGGTAAAAACTAGACCACCTAATGCTCTAATATTTATGGTAGCTAGGTCGAGCAGTTAGGCCATTCATGTAGAAGTGCAAAGCATTTGTTCTACTCATAGTATCAATAAAAATGGACAAACACTCAAAGGAATAACTCAAGACCAATTTACAAAAATACTTACGATTTTCAGAAGTTTTTTAAGACCAAGATCATAAAAATCAGGTACGTACTTTTTAAGCTATGATTTTTCAAGGTTTGGAAAAAGTATTGCTTTTGTGGGTAGTTACGCACCATAGGAATCAATGCGAGAAAACTTTTTTGTGTTTAGGCCGAGGGCATCAAGAGGTCATGTGGACCAGCCGGGGAAGTTCATGCGGTTCCCAGTTTTGGCGGTTTTTAGTATTTAAAAGTTACCCCTAGTGTAGTACCTAAATGCTCATAGTAGGGTGCATGGTATTTAAACATAAGTACCTGTATACTGAATGTTTTACAAGTCGTGTTTCAGTGCGGCAAGGCTGGCTCTCCAAAAGATTAACACTGGTTACCTTATTGCATGTAATAAGTGCTAAATTCAGTTTGAGAGCTGCTAGAAAAGTACTCTTCCACTCATTTTAGTTCTCATTTAAAAAATCCTCTTTAACGGCAAAGTCAGATTTTAAATGACTATTTTGAAAAAATGCCAGTGTCCAAGGTCACGTGACTGTTAATGGCTCTCCTGTGGAGTGATGTGCATTCATCCCAGACAGTAGACAAAGTGGCCTGGGTGGGGAGAGGTGAGGGTCTTCCTGACAGGATGGCTAGGGAGGGACTGTGCCCCTGTCTTGATTACACTTCAAAGGGTAGCCTCAGGGTTGCACCCAGCCATTCCTGACTTCAGATGAAGCCTATCCTGTCACTGGTAGAAGCAGCTCAAGCCTGGGCCAACCTGGGCCCACAAGCTCTTTTTTTCCTCTAGCCAGACTGGAGCCAAACCCAGGAGAAAAGGCAGGAACTGACAAGAAACAGTCTTAGAGTTGGCCCCTCAGGCTGACATTGACCATAAAAGTAGCACCCCCAGAACCTGAAAGCAAAACTCTCCTGGACCTGTGAAGACCAAAAGAAGAACTGCCCTGGTGTCTGACAAAAGAAAACTGGACCTCCTTGCCTTGAACATAAGACCCCGGAAGTGACTCTAAGGGTTATAGCTTCCAGAGACCTTTCCCGCTTTCCAGCTGACCTAAGCCAGCAGACCTGTCCCACTCTGCTGGCTTCTGTGGAAGAGAGCCCTGACCACCAAAGTGTCATCCTCAAGGTCCTGGACCGTTCACTGGAGTGAGAGTGCACCTCTCCCTGCAACACTGAAGCTTCAACCAGATCTGTCTCAGAGTGACGGCAAGGTCTGCAGAGCTACACAGCTCCAAACCAAAAGCTTCACAGGATTTGATGCAGAGTAAAGCCAAGACCCTCAGACCCGCACACCTCTCAACTGAAGGCTTCCCAAGATCTGATGGCAATGTATGCAAAGCCTCACAATGCAATTATCCTACCAAACTCAGAAGATAAAACCTCTAGAAGGACGAATGTAGTCCTGTACCTGGCCTCTGCTACATCGATGTGATCATGAACCTATGAGTTTGCCCTGGTCCAGCGAGGCCCCATACCCACAGTTGGTGCTTCTTGGTGCTATTTTTATTAAAAATTTAAAAAACTCATAAAGTTGTCATTATGGTGACATTTTATTTATATAGTTGCTGCACTGCTTTGAATGAATGACGGACAGCAGTAATGCATCCTAGCTACTAGGTGATAGCACATTTCTGCTGTCTCCTAGTGCTAGCACGGTTGCCCTTGTGCAAGGGTGCCTGTGGTATAGGCGTAATTGTTGTTCTGCAGAAAGGCAAACCTTCCTGCACAAAGCAATGCTTAGGGGCAATTACCTCTTTCTATGTGTGCAGTGGAATGCAAAATATATAGAAAGCAGAAGTAACAATGAGAAATAAAGATGTTTCTCCTCATTACACATGCATTGGTGGGGGGCAGCTTTTTAGTGCAAGCCTAGGTTCATTCACCTTAGTAAGTCTGAGATTGAGTCAAAATCCAGGGGTGGATGCATGGAAACACCCATGCTCCACCCATGGAACACCTCTCTGGTGCATAGCACTTTTCCTTGTGTTACTTTGTATTTACTAAACCACGCAGAGTGGCTTTGCATGGCTTAGTAATTGACAAAAATGAATTTGCTTCAGGTCTGCGCCATGAAAGTGACACAGCCCTGAAGCAAAACCTTAGTAAATCATTGCCCATATTTCTAAATTGCTTCGAGATTTTTCTTGTATTGTGATTTCACTTTATTTTTGTTTGAACATTCTTTAAATATTTCACACATAGCCTTTAAGTGAAGCCTGGCTGCTTTTGTGCCACGCTACTAGAGGGTTAAGAACAAGTTTATTTAGTGACTAATGGTTCATCCTGACATGGATTAGTTCAATATTTGAGTGGGAATATCACCCCTCTGAACCAATCACCCAGGGGCAAATGTGGTGCAGGGCAGGACAGAAAGTCACCTTGACGTGCTGCCAAGAGTCACAGGCAAAGGTCAGGAATGCACTGTATTTGCAAAATACAGTGCATTCCTGTCCTTTCCCCCTGCACTGGTGCACAATGGGCCGCTTAGGGTCAAAACAGGCACCCTTGACCCATGGTGCAAGTCTGCCTTTGTTGCATGCAGGATTGTTTTTGTGCAGGAAGGGGCACCTTACTGCACAAAAAACAACCCTGAGAGGCCTTTTCCTCTTTTTATGTGTGCTGCAGAATTCAACACACATGGAAAGTTGCAAAAACTAATGGAGCATTTCTACTCATTATGGGGGTGATTCTGATATTGGCGGGCGGCGTGAGCCGCCCGCCAAGCGGGAACCGCCAGAAGACCGTACCGCGGTCGAAAGACCGCGGCGGTCATTCTGGGTTTCCCACTGGGCTGGCGGGCGACCGCCAAAAGGCCGCCCGCCAGCCCAGTGGGAAACAGCCTTCCCACGAGGACGCCGGCTCAGAATTGAGCCGGCGGAGTGGGAAGGTGCGATGGGTGCAGTGGCACCCGTCGCGTATTTCAGTGTCTGCATAGCAGACACTGAAATACTTTGTGGGGCCCTCTTACGGGGGCCCCTGCAGTGCCCATGCCATTGGCATGGGCAGTGCAGGGGCCCCCAGGGGCCCCGCGGCACCCCCTACCGCCATCCTGTTCCTGGCGGGAGACCCGCCAGGAACAGGATGGCGGTAGGGGGTGTCAGAATCCCCATGGGGGTGGAGCGCGCTCCGCCGCCATGGAGGATTCTCAAGGGCAGCGGAAAGTCGGCGGTACACCGCCGACTTTCCGTTTCTGGCCGCGGCTGAACCGCCGCGGTCAGAATGCCCAGCGGTGCACCGCCAGCCTGTTGGCGGTGCTACCGCGGTCATTCGCCCTGGCGGTTTTTACCGCCAGGGTTAGAATGACCACCTATGTCTCCCCTCGGGGGCATAGGATTTTGGTGCATTCCTAGGTTTACCAGGTTTGGTAAATCTGAGAATGCGTCAAAAATCATAGGAATTGCATGGAAACACCCACGCAACGTCCATTGAACTTCTTCCCAGGTCAGGGTAATGCTGCAGTGATTCACGCTGCATTGCATTACTCCAGATTTATGAAGCCACACAAAGCGATGCAAAGTGTCCTTGCGTGGCTTCATAAATCTGACTTAGGGCTTGTGTCACTTTTGCACCACGCAACACCACATGTGTGGTGCAAAAGTGACACAGTGGAGCTCATAAATATGCCCCCCAGTGTCCTACAGCCCAGTAGCACACAACCAAGCAGACAGATAGATGGACTGACAAACAAACAGACAGACAGGAGTGGCTCCTTCGCTATGGCGAACGAGTGTCGCCCCACTGGCTGAGTCAGAAGCAGAAAAATAAAACAATAGTTTTCTATTGTTTTATTTTTCTGTTTCTGCCAAAGCAGTGCAGGGAGGGGCAGGCCTCGGCCATGGGAGGTGGGAGGAGGGGAGGGTGCACCTAAGTGTGCATGTGTGTTTGGTCGGCCTTCTGAGGCTGCTTAGGTTTCTTGGCTGGAGAAACAGCACAGACCCCAGGCTTGAGCCTGAGCAGCAGTGACTGCCGCTCAGACCAATCCTGACGATGCTTACATGCTAGGTTTAGCATGTAAGCAGTGCCAGGATTGCTGGGGAGCCTGTGCTAGTGTCGCTGCGAATGCTGGGACACCAGATCAACAAAAAGTAGGTAAATATTATTTTTTTCTCCCCTCGTGTCTGTCCCCGCCCCTCCCCTTGTGATTTGCAGCTGCTGCCGCTGTAGACAGATAAATACTATATGCTGGATTTTAAAGAATTAAGGATTGTTTCCGTTTGGCACTGTCCATGAAATGCTGATTTGCTGCCCACAAGTTCAAGAATGTTCTTTAGAGCTCATCTTGCAACCAGGACACAGTCTGATTCTGTTTGCCGAGTTTCACACAATCTGGTGTACTGTACTACCTGCGCAGACCTATATAAAGTTGCGAAGGCCAGTGTCTCAAAACATAGCATATTTATTTTCACACTTTATTAGCTTTGACACAAGGTTAACTCCTTGGCTGCTGGGCCTCCTCCCCCTGTTTGGGGTAGTTTGCGCTTAGGCCTTCATAATTTTTTGTTCACATAAAAACACTTTTGCCTCAGATTTTGGTGCTGCAAAGTGCGGGAATCTGAGATGAGCTGCAAACTTCCTTCCACCCAGCATTCCCCCAAGTCTCCCGATAAAAATGGTACCTCACTTGTGTGGGTAAGCCTAGTGCCCACGACAGGACATGCCCCAAAACAGAACGTGGACACTTCACATTTTCCCAAAGAAAACAAACCTGTTTTTTGCAAAGTGGCAAGCTGTGGATTTTGGTCTCTAGCTCAGCCTATACCTAGGGAAAACTACCAAACCAGTGCATTTTTAAAAACTAGACACCTAGAGGAACCCAGGATGGGGTAACTTGTGGCACTCACCAGGTTCAGTTACCCAGAATCCTTTGCAAACCTCAATATTTGGCAAGAAAAACACTTTTTCCTCACATTTCGGTGTACCTCACTTGTGTGGGTAGGCCTAGTGCCCGCAACAGGAATAAATCACACAATGTCAATGTTGGTCCTTACATGAGGGCAACTGTTGACCCTGGGGTGATCCATTCCTGATGCAGGCACTAGGTACAGGCACTCAAGTGGGGTAGTGTTTTTATCAGGACAGGTGGGGAAACACTGGGTGGTAGGACTTTTGGGGATCACAGCATATTCCTGCAGTTTGTGTGACAGAAATGCAAGAAACATTTGAGTTTTTAATCAACATCTCACCTTTGCAGGGTATTCTGGGTAAGAAAACTTTGGGGAATCCACACAAGTTACACCTCTGTGGACTCCCCCGGATGTCTAGTTTCCAGAAATGTCTGGGTTTGGTAGGTTTCCCTATAAGGCCGCCGAGCCCAGGACTAAAAACACAGGTGCTTGCCTTACAAAACTAGGCTGTTTTGTGATACATAATTTTGATGTCTCCACAATACAATTTGGGTGGTGGGATTTGGGGCTGAACTAAATTGGGGAGCTCCCATGAGAGCACTCTCTCTGTGCTTGCCACCGCATGCATCTGCTCTCTGGGTTGGGCTAACCCGCTATTGTCCCGCTGCACAGACTATGCTTGCGAAGGGACAGCAGGACTGTCCTCATCACCTCCCTCCTAATCAATGGAAAAGGAGTTATCGAATGGGACTCCTCCGACTGAAAAATCACTCCCAGAGTCTGCGCCATTGTCCTATCCCTCAGATGCTGTCTCAGTATCTGCTGTCTCAGTCTCTGACCCCACGTCAGAGCTGTCCTCTATAACCCGAGAGAGGACTTGAGCAGCAGTCATCCAACGAGATGCCATCTCTGCTACTGTGTAAGGAAATGCCTCCTTGGCATGGTTGCCCCCTGACTTTTTGCCTTTGCTGATGCTATGTTTACAATTGAAAGTGTGCTGAGGCCTGCTAACCAGGCCCCAGCACCAGTGTTCTTTCCCTAACCTGTACTTTTGTATCCACAATTGGCAGACCCTGGCATCCAGATAAGTCCCTTGTAACTGGTACTTCTAGTACCAAGGGCCCTGATGCCAAGGAAGGTCTCTAAGGGCTGCAGCATGTCTTATGCCACCCTGGAGACCTCTCACTCAGCACAGACACACTGCTTGCCAGCTTGTGTGTGCTAGTGAGGACAAAACGAGTAAGTCGACATGGCACTCCCCTCAGGGTGCCATGCCAGCCTCTCACTGCCTATGCAGTATAGGTAAGACACCCCTCTAGCAGGCCTTACAGCCCTAAGGCAGGGTGCACTATACCATAGGTGAGGGTACCAGTGCATGAGCATGGTACCCCTACAGTGTCTAAACGAAACCTTAGACATTGTAAGTGCAGGATAGCCATAAGAGTATATGGTCTGGGAGTCGGTCAAACACGAACTCCACAGCACCATAATGGCTACACTGAAAACTGGGAAGTTTGGTATCAAACTTCTCAGCACAACAAATGCACACTGATGCCAGTGTACATTTTATTGTAAAATACACCCCAGAGGGCACCTTAGAGGTGCCCCCTGAAACTTAACCGACTATCTGTGTAGGCTGACTAGTTTTAGCAGCCTGCCACAAACCGAGACATGTTGCTGGCCCCATGGGGAGAGTGCCTTTGTCACTCTGAGGCCAGTAACAAAGCCTGCACTGGGTGGAGATGCTAACACCTCCCCCAGGCAGGAATTGTCACACCTGGCGGTGAGCCTCAAAGGCTCACCTCCTTTGTGCCAACCCAGCAGGACACTCCAGCTAGTGGAGTTGCCCGCCCCCTCCGGCCAGGCCCCACTTTTGGCGGCAAGGCCGGAGAAAATAATGAGAAAAACAAGGAGGAGTCACTGGCCAGTCAGGACAGCCCCTAAGGTGTCCTGAGCTGAAGTGACTCTAACTTTTAGAAATCCTCCATCTTGCAGATGGAGGATTCCCCCAATAGGGTTAGGATTGTGACCCCCTCCCCTTGGGAGGAGGCACAAAGAGGGTGTACCCACCCTCAGGGCTAGTAGCCATTGGCTACTAACCCCCCAGACCTAAACACGCCCTTAAATTTAGTATTTAAGGGCTACCCTGAACCCTAGAAAATTAGATTCCTGCAACTACAAGAAGAAGGACTGCCTAGCTGAAAACCCCTGCAGAGGAAGACCAGAAGACGACAACTGCCTTGGCTCCAGAAACTCACCGGCCTGTCTCCTGCCTTCCAAAGACCCTGCTCCAGCGACGCCTTCCAAAGGGACCAGCGACCTCGACATCCTCTGAGGACTGCCCCTGCTTCGAAAAGACAAGAAACTCCCGAGGACAGCGGACCTGCTCCAAGAAAAGCTGCAACTTTGTTTCCAGCAGCTTTAAAGAACCCTGCAAGCTCCCCGCAAGAAGCGTGAGACTTGCAACACTGCACCCGGCGACCCCGACTCGGCTGGTGGCGATCCAACACCTCAGGAGGGACCCCAGGACTACTCTAAGACTGTGAGTACAAAAACCTGTCCCCCCTGAGCCCCCACAGCGCCGCCTGCAGAGGGAATCCCGAGGCTTCCCCTGACCGCGACTCTTTGAATCCTAAGTCCCGACACCTGGGAGAGACCCTGCACCCGCAGCCCCCAGGACCTGAAGGACCGGACTTTCACTGGAGGAGTGACCCCCAGGAGTCCCTCTCCCTTGATCAAGTGGAGATTTCCCCGAGGAACCCCCCCCTTGCCTGCCTGCAGCGCTGAAGAGATCCCTAGATCTCCCATTGACTTCCATTACAAACCCGACGCTTGTTTCTACACTGCACCCGGCCGCCCCCGCGCTGCTGAGGGTGAAATTTCTGTGTGGGCTTGTGTCCCCCCCGGTGCCCTACAAAACCCCCCTGGTCTGCCCTCCGAAGACGCGGGTACTTACCTGCAAGCAGACCGGAACCGGGGCACCCCCTTCTCTCCATTCTAGCCTATGTGTTTTGGGCACCACTTTGAACTCTGCACCTGACCGGCCCTGAGCTGCTGGTGTGGTGACTTTGGGGTTGCTCTGAACCCCCAACGGTGGGCTACCTTGGACCAAGAACTAAGCCCTGTAAGTGTCTTACTTACCTGGTTAACCTAACAAATACTTACCTCCCCTAGGAACTGTGAAAATTGCACTGTGTCCACTTTTAAAACAGCTATTTGTGAATAACTTGAAAAGTATACATGCAATTTTGATGATTTGAAGTTCCTAAAGTACTTACCTGCAATACCTTTCGAATGAGATATTACATGTAGAATTTGAACCTGTGGTTCTTAAAATAAACTAAGAAAAGATATTTTTCTATATAAAAACCTATTGGCTGGATTTGTCTCTGAGTGTGTGTACCTCATTTATTGTCTATGTGTATGTACAACAAATGCTTAACACTACTCCTTGGATAAGCCTACTGCTCGACCACACTACCACAAAATAGAGCATTAGTATTATCTATTTTTACCACTATTTTACCTCTAAGGGGAACCCTTGGACTCTGTGCATGCTATTCCTTACTTTGAAATAGCACATACAGAGCCAACTTCCTACATTGGTGGCAGCGGTGGGATACAAGACTTTGCATTTGCTGGACTACTCAGCCAATACCTGATCACACGACAAATTCCAAAATTGTCATTAGAAATTCATTTTTGCAATTTGAAATTTTTCTAAATTCTTAAAAGTCCTGCTAGGGCCTTGTATGTTAAGTCCCTGTTTAGCATTGTCTTTTAGAGTTTAAAAGTTTGTTAAAAGTTTGAAATTAGATTCTAGAAACAGTTTTAGATTCTTTAAAAAGTCTTCCAACTCTTAGCAAAATAATGTCTGATACAGAGATGAATGTGGTGGAACTCGACACCACACCTTACCTCCATCTTAAGATGAGGGAGCTAAGGTCTCTCTGTAATATCAAAAAAATAACCATTGGCTCCAGACCTACCAAAATTCAGCTCCAGGAGCTGTTGGCAGAGTTTGAAAAAGCCAACCCCTCTGATGATGACCTCACAGAGGAAGAAATTAGTGACTTGGAGGCCAATGTCCCTCCTCCAGTCCTAAATAGGGAGAACAGGACCCCTCAAGTCCTGTCTCCAACTGTGTTAGTCAGAAATAGTGAGTCCCTCACAGGAGGGTCCCACATTTCTGAAATCACTGAGGATGCTCTCAGTGAAGATGACCTCCTGTTAGCCAGGATGGCCAAAAGATTGGCTTTAGAGAGACAGCTCCTAGCCATAGAAAGGGAAAGACAAGAGATGGGCCTAGGACCCATCAATGGTGGCAGCAACATAAATAGGGTCAGAGATTCTCCTGACATGTTGAAAATCCCTAAAGGGATTGTAACTAAATATGAAGATGGTGATGACATCACCAAATGGTTCACAGCTTTTGAGAGGGCTTGTGTAACCAGAAAAGTGAACAGGTCTCACTGGGGTGCTCTCCTTTGGGAAATGTTCACTGGAAAGTGTAGGGATAGACTCCTCACACTCTCTGGAAAAGATGCAGAATCTTATGACCTCATGAAGGGTACCCTGATTGAGGGCTTTGGATTCTCCACTGAGGAGTACAGGATTAGGTTCAGGGGGGCTCAAAAATCCTAGAGCCAGACCTGGGTTGACTTTGTTGACTACTCAGTGAAAACACTAGATGGTTGGATTCAAGGCAGTGGTGTAAGTAATTATGATGGGCTGTACAATTTATTTGTGAAAGAACACCTGTTAAGTAATTGTTTCAATGATAAACTGCATCAGCATCTGGTAGACCTAGGACCAATTTCTCCCCAAGAATTGGGAAAGAAGGCGGACCATTGGGTCAAGACAAGGGTGTCCAAGACTTCAACAGGGGGTGACCAAAAGAAAGGGGTCACAAAGACTCCCCAGGGGAAGGGTGATGAGACAACCAAAACTAAAAATAGTAAAGAGTCTTCTACAGGCCCCCAAAAACCTGCCCAGGAGGGTGGGCCCAGAGCCTCTTCACAAAACAATGGGTACAAGGGTAAAAACTTTGATCCCAAAAAGGCCTGGTGTCATAGCTGTAAACAGCATGGACACCAAACTGGAGACAAGGCCTGTCCCAAGAAAGGTTCCACTCCAAACTCCCATCCAGGTAACACTGGTATGGCTAGTCTCCAAGTGGGATCAACAGTGTGCCCAGAGCAAATCAGGGTCCACACTGAAGCTACTCTAGTTTCTGAGGGTGGGGTGGATTTAGCCACACTAGCTGTCTGGCCGCCTAACATGCAAAAATACAGACAGCAACTCTTGATTAATGGGACTAGAATAGAGGGCCTGAGGGATACAGGTGCCAGTGTCACCATGGTGACAGAGAAACTGGTTTCCCCTGGCCAATACCTGACTGGAAAAACTTACACAGTCACCAACGCTGACAATCAGAGAAAAGTACATCCCATGGCAATGGTTACTTTAGAATGGGGAGGGGTCAATGGCCTGAAACAGGTGGTGGTCTCCTCAAATATCCCAGTGGACTGTCTGCTTGGAAATGACCTGGAGTCCTCAGCATGGGCTGAGGTAGAACTAAAAACCCATGCAGCAATGCTGGGTATCCCTGAACTGGTGTGTGTGAAAACAAGAGCACAGTGCAAGGCACAGGGTGAACAAGTAGAGCTGGAGTCTGGAAGAATGGCCCAGCCTACCAAGAGAACAGGAAAGTCAGTTGGGAAACCAACTGCAACACAGCAAAAGAAAGGGAACCTCTCTTCTCAGGAAGAAGTTCTGCCCTCTGAGGGAACTGAGCCTTTGGAGCTTGAACCTTATCAGGTTGAGCTCTTAGGCCCAGGGGGACCCTCAAGGGAGGAGCTGTGTAAGGGACAAGAAACCTGTCCCTCTCTTGAAGGCCTTAGGCAGCAAGCTGCTGAAGAGTCCAAAGGCAAGAAAAATGGAACGCATAGGGTCTATTGGGAAGATTGACTCCTGTACACTGAGGCCAGAGACCCCAAACCTGGTGCCACTAGGAGAGTGGTAGTGCCTCAGCTGTTCAGGAAGTTCATCCTAACATTGGCCCATGACATTCCCCTTGCTGGACATTTGGGACAAACCAAAACGTGGGAGAGGTTAGTCAACCACTTCTACTGGCCCAATATGTCCAACATGGTTAAGGAGTTTTGCCTCTCCTGCCCCACCTGTCAAGCCAGTGGTAAGACAGGTGGACATCCAAGGGCCCCCCTCATTCCACTTCCAGTGGTGGGGGTTCCCTTTGAAAGAGTGGGTGTGGACATAGTTGGTCCACTAGAACCTCCCACAGCCTCAGGAAATATGTATATCCTGGTAGTAGTGGATCATGCTACCAGGTATCCTGAAGCTATTCCCCTTAGGTCGACTACTGCCCCTGCAGTAGCCAAGGCCCTCATTGGTATCCTTACCAGAGTGGGTTTCCCTAAGGAGGTGGTGTCTGACAGAGGTACCAACTTCATGTCAGCATACCTAAAGCACATGTGGAATGAGTGTGGAGTGACTTATAAATTCACTACACCATACCATCCACAAACTAATGGCTTGGTTGAGAGATTCAACAAGACATTAAAAGGCATGATCATGGGGCTCCCAGAAAAGCTCAAAAGGAGATGGGATGTCCTCTTGCCATGTCTGCTTTTCGCTTACAGAGAGGTGCCACAGAAGGGAGTAGGATTCTCACCCTTTGAACTTCTGTTTGGTCATCCTGTAAGAGGACCACTTGCTCTTGTTAAAGAAGGCTGGGAGAGACCTCTCCATGAGCCTAAGCAAGACATAGTGGACTATGTACTTGGCCTTCGCTCTAGAATGGCAGAGTACATGGAAAAGGCAACCAAAAACCTTGAGGCCAGCCAACAGCTCCAGAAGTTTTGGTATGACCAAAAGGCTGCACTGGTTGAGTTCCAACCAGGGCAGAAAGTCTGGGTTCTGGAGCCTGTGGCTCCCAGGGCACTCCAGGACAAATGGAGTGGCCCTTACCCAGTACTAGAAAGGAAGAGTCAGGTCACCTACCTGGTGGACCTGGGCACAAGCAGGAGCCCCAAGAGGGTGATCCATGTGAACCGCCTTAAGCTCTTCCATGACAGGGCTGATGTCAATCTGTTGATGGTAACAGATGAGGATCAGGAGGCAGAGAGTGAACCTCTCCCTGATCTTCTGTCATCAGACCCAAAAGATGGCACAGTAGATGGAGTGATCTACTCAGACACCCTCTCTGGCCAACAGCAAGCTGATTGTAGGAGAGTCCTACAACAGTTTCCTGAACTCTTCTCCTTAACCCCTGGTCTGACACACCTGTGTACCCATGATGTGGACACAGGAGACAGCATGCCTGTCAAGAACAAAATCTTTAGACAGTCTGACCATGTTAAGGAAAGCATCAAGGTGGAAGTCCACAAGATGCTGGAATTGGGAGTAATTGAGCGCTCTGACAGCCCCTGGGCTAGCCCAGTGGTCTTAGTCCCCAAACCTCACACCAAAGATGGAAAGAAAGAGATGAGGTTTTGTGTGGACTACAGAGGGCTCAATTCTGTCACCAAGACAGATGCTCATCCAATTCCAAGAGCTGATGAGCTCATAGACAAATTAGGTGCTGCCAAATTCTTAAGTACCTTTGACTTGACAGCAGGGTACTGGCAAATAAAAATGGCACCTGGAGCAAAAGAGAAAACAGCATTCTCCACACCTGATGGGCATTATCAGTTTACTGTTATGCCCTTTGGTTTAAAGAATGCCCCTGCCACCTTCCAAAGGTTGGTGAATCAAGTCCTTGCTGGCTTGGAGTCCTTTAGCACAGCTTATCTTGATGATATTGCTGTCTTTAGCTCCACCTGGCAGGATCACCTGGTCCACCTGAAGAAGGTTTTGAAGGCTCTGCAATCTGAAGGCCTCTCTATCAAGGCATCCAAATGCCAGATAGGGCAGGGAACTGTGGTTTACTTGGGACACCTTGTAGGTGGAGGCCAAGTTCAGCCACTCCAACCCAAGATCCAGACTATTCTGGACTGGGTAGCTCCAAAAACCCAGACTCAAGTCAGGGCATTCCTTGGCTTGACTGGGTATTACAGGAGGTTTGTGAAGGGATATGGATCCATTGTGACAGCCCTCACTGAACTCACCTCCAAGAAAATGCCCAAGAAAGTGAACTGGACTGTGGAATGCCAACAGGCCTTTGACACCCTGAAACAGGCAATGTGCTCAGCACCAGTTCTCAAAGCTCCAGATTATTCTAAGCAGTTCATTGTGCAGACTGATGCCTCTGAACATGGGATAGGGGCAGTTTTGTCCCAAACAAATGATGATGGCCTTGACCAGCCTGTTGCTTTCATTAGCAGGAGGTTACTCCCCAGGGAGCAGCGTTGGAGTGCCATTGAGAGGGAGGCCTTTGCTGTGGTTTGGTCCCTGAAGAAGCTGAGACCATACCTCTTTGGGACTCACTTCCTAGTTCAAACTGACCACAGACCTCTCAAATGGCAGATGCAAATGAAAGGTGAAAATCCTAAACTGTTGAGGTGGTCCATCTCCCTACAGGGAATGGACTTTATAGTGGAACACAGACCTGGGACTGCCCATGCCAATGCAGATGGCCTTTCCAGGTTCTTCCACTTAGAAAATGAAGACTCTCTTGGGAAAGGTTAGTCTCATCCTCTTTCGTTTGGGGGGGGGTTGTGTAAGGAAATGCCTCCTTGGCATGGTTGCCCCCTGACTTTTTGCCTTTGCTGATGCTATGTTTACAATTGAAAGTGTGCTGAGGCCTGCTAACCAGGCCCCAGCACCAGTGTTCTTTCCCTAACCTGTACTTTTGTATCCACAATTGGCAGACCCTGGCATCCAGATAAGTCCCTTGTAACTGGTACTTCTAGTACCAAAGGCCCTGATGCCAAGGAAGGTCTCTAAGGGCTGCAGCATGTCTTATGCCACCCTGGAGACCTCTCACTCAGCACAGACACACTGCTTGCCAGCTTGTGTGTGCTAGTGAGGACAAAACGAGTAAGTCGACATGGCACTCCCCTCAGGGTGCCATGCCAGCCTCTCACTGCCTATGCAGTATAGGTAAGACACCCCTCTAGCAGGCCTTACAGCCCTAAGGCAGGGTGCACTATACCATAGGTGAGGGTACCAGTGCATGAGCATGGTACCCCTACAGTGTCTAAACGAAACCTTAGACATTGTAAGTGCAGGGTAGCCATAAGAGTATATGGTCTGGGAGTTGGTCAAACACGAACTCCACAGCACCATAATGGCTACACTGAAAACTGGGAAGTTTGGTATCAAACTTCTCAGCACAACAAATGCACACTGATGCCAGTGTACATTTTATTGTAAAATACACCCCAGAGGGCACCTTAGAGGTGCCCCCTGAAACTTAACCGACTATCTGTGTAGGCTGACTAGTTTTAGCAGCCTGCCACAAACCGAGACATGTTGCTGGCCCCATGGGGAGAGTGCCTTTGTCACTCTGAGGCCAGTAACAAAGCCTGCACTGGGTGGAGATGCTAACACCTCCCCCAGGCAGGAATTGTCACACCTGGCGGTGAGCCTCAAAGGCTCACCTCCTTTGTGCCAACCCAGCAGGACACTCCAGCTAGTGGAGTTGCCCGCCCCCTCTGGCCAGGCCCCACTTTTGGCGGCAAGGCCGGAGAAAATAATGAGAAAAACAAGGAGGAGTCACTGGCCAGTCAGGACAGCCCCTAAGGTGTCCTGAGCTGAAGTGACTCTAACTTTTAGAAATCCTCCATCTTGCAGATGGAGGATTCCCCCAATAGGGTTAGGATTGTGACCCCCTCCCCTTGGGAGGAGGCACAAAGAGGGTGTACCCACCCTCAGGGCTAGTAGCCATTGGCTACTAACCCCCCAGACCTAAACACGCCCTTAAATTTAGTATTTAAGGGCTACCCTGAACCCTAGAAAATTAGATTCCTGCAACTACAAGAAGAAGGACTGCCTAGCTGAAAACCCCTGCAGAGGAAGACCAGAAGACGACAACTGCCTTGGCTCCAGAAACTCACCGGCCTGTCTCCTGCCTTCCAAAGACCCTGCTCCAGCGACGCCTTCCAAAGGGACCAGCGACCTCGACATCCTCTGAGGACTGCCCCTGCTTCGAAAAGACAAGAAACTCCCGAGGACAGCGGACCTGCTCCAAGAAAAGCTGCAACTTTGTTTCCAGCAGCTTTAAAGAACCCTGCAAGCTCCCCGCAAGAAGCGTGAGACTTGCAACACTGCACCCGGCGACCCCGACTCGGCTGGTGGCGATCCAACACCTCAGGAGGGACCCCAGGACTACTCTAAGACTGTGAGTACAAAAACCTGTCCCCCCTGAGCCCCCACAGCGCCGCCTGCAGAGGGAATCCCGAGGCTTCCCCTGACCGCGACTCTTTGAATCCTAAGTCCCGACACCTGGGAGAGACCCTGCACCCGCAGCCCCCAGGACCTGAAGGACCGGACTTTCACTGGAGGAGTGACCCCCAGGAGTCCCTCTCCCTTGATCAAGTGGAGATTTCCCTGAGGAACCCCCCCCTTGCCTGCCTGCAGCGCTGAAGAGATCCCTAGATCTCCCATTGACTTCCATTACAAACCCGACGCTTGTTTCTACACTGCACCCGGCCGCCCCCGCGCTGCTGAGGGTGAAATTTCTGTGTGGGCTTGTGTCCCCCCCGGTGCCCTACAAAACCCCCCTGGTCTGCCCTCCGAAGACGCGGGTACTTACCTGCAAGCAGACCGGAACCGGGGCACCCCCTTCTCTCCATTCTAGCCTATGTGTTTTGGGCACCACTTTGAACTCTGCACCTGACCGGCCCTGAGCTGCTGGTGTGGTGACTTTGGGGTTGCTCTGAACCCCCAACGGTGGGCTACCTTGGACCAAGAACTAAGCCCTGTAAGTGTCTTACTTACCTGGTTAACCTAACAAATACTTACCTCCCCTAGGAACTGTGAAAATTGCACTGTGTCCACTTTTAAAACAGCTATTTGTGAATAACTTGAAAAGTATACATGCAATTTTGATGATTTGAAGTTCCTAAAGTACTTACCTGCAATACCTTTCGAATTAGATATTACATGTAGAATTTGAACCTGTGGTTCTTAAAATAAACTAAGAAAAGATATTTTTCTATATAAAAACCTATTGGCTGGATTTGTCTCTGAGTGTGTGTACCTCATTTATTGTCTATGTGTATGTACAACAAATGCTTAACACTACTCCTTGGATAAGCCTACTGCTCGACCACACTACCACAAAATAGAGCATTAGTATTATCTATTTTTACCACTATTTTACCTCTAAGGGGAACCCTTGGACTCTGTGCATGCTATTCCTTACTTTGAAATAGCACATACAGAGCCAACTTCCTACATACTGGCTATACTGTTGCTCTAAAACACTAGCCTATGTAGACAGTCAATAAATTGCTGGTGTGTATGATACGTGCAACAGTAGAGGTCACCTTACCTTGGCTTCTTCCCTCAATCAGCACGTTCTTTCAAGACACTCAAAAAAAGAGACACTATTACTGCACCTCTAGCGCTCAGTCATTATTGGTGCTCCCACTCCCATGACCTCCTCCTCAGATTCCCTCACTATCACCCAGCAAAAGTGCCCTTTATCTCTCCATAGCCCCCGCACATACATTTAATTTGTATTATAGAGCAGGTAATGACTGACTTTACTAATGTACTCAGCTATTTACATAAAAAGTCAGATTTTATCTTTGCAGTAGGCATATAAACCTTCTGCGCTACTTTATGGCATCAAAACTGCCACTAGACAAAAGTCTGATCATTCTGTAGGAGAAACATAATCACAAGACTTACTTGACTTTTTTATTGCTGCCTAACAGCTACAGTTGAAACGCGTCAGTTGAAGTATGTCCATTGTTTGAAGACAAGTGGTGGAGAACATATATATATATATATATATATATATATATATATATATAGATCACTTTTTATATGTGGGTCTGGTTTTCCTAGGGGTCGATCGCAGCCCCCAGGGAAACCACACACACGTTGACAAAAGTGATATATATATATAGAGTAACGCTGACCGGAGTGTTAATATATATATATATATATATATATATACACACACATACATGGATATATATATATACACACACATACATGGATATATATATATATATATATATATATATATATATATATATATATATATATATATATACACATTTTATAGTAGCTGTATGGTTTCCGTGGGGGCCATAGTGACCTTTTTTGTAATTTTGGCCTCTGAGGGGTAAACCTACCTTTAAAAAAAAATAATATGCCCCTGGGTGAGGGGCGGCCTGTTTTCCGAGGGAGGGGGCCGACCCCCCCAAGTGAAATCCCTGGTGTCTAGTGGGGGTGTCCTGGCCCTCGATCGCAGCTGTGCTGCAATCGAGTGCCATGAAACCGGTTCAGAAAGGCCTTGTTTGAAAGGGGAGACTCCCCCCTTTCAAACGAGACCTTCCCGAATGTCGGGAAGGCCGTTTGGGGCTGTTTTTTGCTCCGATGGAGAAAAAAAACAGTGACTTCAGCACGCCTCACGGCATGCTGATATCACAAAGGGGCGGGTGGGGGTTCGAGGGAGACACAGAAGGCCTTCCGTGTCTCCCGGAGTGTTTTTAAATAAAAAAAAATCCTCAGGTGCAATGCACCCGAGGATTTGCACCTGAGGATTTTTTAACACCCTCCCTGGTGTCGGCCATTGGTCGTGACCCACACCAGGGAGGTAGTGCACTAAAACGGTTAAAATGGGTAGATAAATGGGAAATGCATGAAATCAAACAATGTTCCCACTGCAACAGAAGGCTGCAAACTGTTTGCCACTATGTGTATGTTTACCTTAATGGCAAATTTGTGGTCCACCAGCTATACCTCCTTAAAACCTTGAAGCATATCATACCTGCTCCTCACTGTTCAGTCCTACTGCTGCCAGTACTCCAGTCCCGAAATCCTTGGTTCCCAGTGGAAAGCAGATTAATTCTCATAACTATTTGTATGGTTCATGAACCAACCTACCACAACACACTACAACCACAAGATGATAGTGTCAGATTAAAAATGTGTATCCTGCAGCACAAATATACTCCCAGCTTTAAATCACAATAAACCATCTTCCAATCTTTCCTGGAGCATTCAGGATCAAAAATGTGTTTTCTATTCACCTATGTCCTTCCTGCTTCACTATCACAAAGAATATAAGACCTTATTAATTCAATGTCTATTTTAAGTAGAAGTAATAACTACACCTCTCTCATTCCTATCCATTACTAAGTCCTTCTGTAGAAAAAGTGCACAAGAGACTCCTCAATGTTCACACATGCAGTTGCTTAAATTCACTTTAAGCAAGTCCTAAAACATGCTTAACTTTGTAATTTTAAGTGACAAATTTCTGACTAGCTATTAGTTTTATATTTTCCCTGATTATCTAACAATCTGCTTTTTATATTCTAGTTAAAGTTCATGTACAGTTCTGCAGTGCCATCCATGTGCCTGGTTTTCACTCTATAGAGCTACAGATAAAAGGTGACCCTAAACGTGCCTAGCAGTGTTTTGTGCAGTTTCTTGCATTTCTTTTTCTCTCTTCTGGTGTGTTTGAAATGGATTTATGTAGGAAAGTTCACACTGTGTATAAGAGGCAAACCTGGACTGTGCTGAAGTAGCTTTGCATGCTGTTTGTAGGATGTAGTATGTTTCAGCATTTTGAGTCCATGCACCACTCACATTAGGAAGGTGTTATTTTTTTCAGATTGACAGGCTTTGCCACCAGGGCAGAGTCAGCTTTGCACCCAGACCTCATCTGGATTTACAGATAATGATTAGATGCATAATGTGAAATGATGTGAGCAGAGCATTGCTAATTGATTCACAACTCCACCTTTGTTGACTGTGAAGGGCTTTTCTAGAGTTCTCGGAAAAATGAACACTGATATCACACCTTAAATTCCACCCCATACCCTAAGGACAATAAGAAGAAGTATAGTGTCCACTCCTTAAAAGTGTGGTGTGGACAAGCTAATCCTTATCTTCTTACTCGAACTCTAAAGTATGAGCCTGTTCTTAAGAAACAAATGCTTGCCATCAAGAATTCTTGGAATCATAAATTAGTAGGAATTCCCCGGTACAAGAATTATTGGTCCTATGTCAAGAACATCTCTAATGCATGATCAGATGACTGTGTGTACTCAGTGTTATACATATTTTAGACCTATCACAGGCTACATTATTTTATGATTCAAAGTGTGACAAAATAATCTAAGCAGTAGGCAACAGTATACAAGAGTCTGAGACGTGTCTTCTTCAACTGGACAAGAGTGCCACACAGCTTTCTATTAAACCATAGGGGCTATCTTTTCACAGCTGTGTTAGTAATATACACAGGGGCATATTTAACAAGGTTTTACATCACTGTTGTGCCACACAATGGGGCGCAATGCAATGGTGACGCAAAACCTACAATGACATTTATCAAACCATGTGGATTGCTTGGTAAATGTGCAGTAATGTAAGGCAGCGCAAGTCACTGCCTTGCATTACTCTCCCACAAGAGTTATTCCATAGATAAAACATGGGTGTTCCCATGCATCAGCCCATAGATTTTGGTGCAGTCCCATATTTACCATTAGTGGTAAACTTGGGAATGGGGAAAAATTCTACACCTCCCCAGCAATGTTCCCTCTAATTGTTTTCCTCTGTGTGCGGCAGTAAAAGGTCTCTGTGCACTGCAGCCTAGGCTATGTGTGCCAAGAACCTGACGATGCATGCAAGCCTGGCCACTATAAGGAGGGCTTGGGAGTTCTTCTCCCAAGAAAATGTGGGCAAAAATTCCACCATCTACAACACATTTTTCATTTTACATTCAACTGTATTAGCAGCATAGTAAATGATGACCTTACAGTGCACCAGGACAGGGCAATCTTTGTTGGGCACTTCAATGATTCCCTCACTATCATTTTCCAGGAATGCCTGCATCTTTCCGGCGATTGCTGTACCCCGTGTTTTGGTCCTGCTGTGAAGGACAAACCCCACGCTAACACACACACAAACATAAAGAACATGACAAGCACATACATGGATGCCAAGATTGAAGCTCTGGAATACCTCGAGACACTGGCACAACTATATCCCTCCTCACTCACGCCATCCCTTAGGAAATCTGCTGCGAGACCCCCTCTGAGACCAGTTACTGTTAAGTTTTCTTTTTTCTTTTTCTTTTTTTCTGGGTCACTATGGTTTATAGGTAAAGACCCTACTAGTAAAATTGTATCACATAATTACTTAAGCAAACCATGTAAACACAACACCAGACTACACGACCAACCCCAAACAAACACACGCACTGAGTGAAACCTGAATGAAGTTTACTAATTGGAACGAAGCTGAGTGATGTGTACCGTTTAACTGATGCTTAATGTCAATGTTCACACCTGCTGTTTCTAAGAGAATGTACAATTATTTGTTATGAACTGTGATGTACAGGAAAAAACATATAATTAATAAACATATTTTAAATGATTGTAACTTATGAACTGCACAGTAACAAAAGGGTCTATGTGACAAAAACAGTATCCCACAGTCACTAACACATATAATGCTGTTCTGTGATCTGCATGGAAAATGTTCTTTGCTGCAGGAACTTTAACCCTCTGCAGTACCTTATATGAGTTAAAGCTGCCACGAGACAAAACTCCAATCGCTCTCCAGCAGGCACATTAATCACCAGAATTATCTTGCAGATGCACACACGTTGACAAATGCAAAAATACATGTGCATACATGCAAACAAACCGCACGTACTTGCATAGTCAAACTACGTACTCAAGCATACAAACACGTCACATATGTACAAATGCACATTAAAGTGCACACAGACACACAAACACACAACTTATGCAAATGTATACAAGTACATGTATGCACATTGTGCAGGCCCGCTATTTTCCCTTCTTTCTGTGGTGACTGTCCCAACAAGGCCTCCATGGTCACAAATTTCACATTGGCGGTATCTAAGCATAAGTAAAACTTTTGTCGATGTTCTGAGACATTCAGCATTTTTGAAGTGTCTCTTGTGTGATATTTTTTAAGTACGGTCTTCCGAGGGGCACATTCAGAAATCTGCTTTCGGTGGGGAGGTGCTGGTAAAATTCCTGTGTGTTTCACTAGCCTAGGGTGATGAAGTTTCACCATCTATGCAGAGTTTCCAAGACAACTTCCTCTGCCAATCAGTAGTAATTATAACAGGGCTCTATAATCTAAACTTTAAGGCAGTGATGAGAGGCTGTTGCTACCCATCTCAATTGTACTCGTTTTATCAACCTTGGGCGGCTAAAAGTCTGAGTGAGTCCATTAGATTCCAATGTGCGACACTACCTTAGATGAATCAAAACTGCCACTAGACAAAATTCTGAGCTCTCTCCAGCAAGTGCATGAATCCCCAGGGGCATCTTGAAACTTTTATTGTTGCCTGAAAATTATGGGATATACAAGGAACTCTGTACCAGGTGCTTTCAGAACTGCTGCACTGCTACAAAAGTGGCTTCCAGTAACAAAGGCAGCCCCCACCCTTAGACCTTTCCAGCCTTGGCTGAGAGTATCATTAAATATAAAAACACTCTTGATCGTTTTAAATTGTATTTATCTAACAGAAAGCAGTGCTTTCTCAAAACATGCCACATGCTTTCATCATCATGAATGTAAAATTGTTACACAATCTTCTTCACAAGTCATGAAGCCTGCCTCCTATTTTTTAAATGAATGCAGCAAGTGGCATGTGCAGGAGCTGCTAGCTGCTTAACTTGTGACCCTCTTTAACCCTGCAGACTGCCGTAAAAGAGGAATACTTTCATGACACTCGTGCTCTCCTCTGTGCTCTCCTCTTCAACGGTGGTCTTCTCCTCAGCCTGAATTCGCTGCCACTGCTTCCAAGGAATACAGCAACAAGATAATGACTGTTTTTCGCAATGCTCCCATTTTATAAAGCTGTGGCGCAAAATGTCTCTCGAGTGGTCTGCAGTAAAAGTGTGTGCGCGCTTCAAACGAGACACTGCGGACTTCGGGCAGCACAGGTGCGCGTGCGCACACGCACACACCTTACAGGGAACACTGCTCCCCAGGAGAGGGGTAACGAGGAGAAAAAAGCTTATTTCTCCCTGTTTCTTCCTCTTTCTATGTATATCCTGCATTTTGCTAAAATCAGCACACATAAGAGGAAAAAGCCTCAGAGAAATGTTCTTGTGCAGAAAGGTGTCTCTTACAACACAAAACAATCCTGCCTACAACACAGACACCTTTGCATTGGGAGCAAGGGTGCCTGTGTTGGAGCTAGGCTGCAGTTGGCACCCCAGAGCAGGAAGAGAGCAAGGAAGAGAGCAAGGATCCTCCGTAAATACGGCACATTCCTGCCGTCTCTCTTTCATGCACAGCAAGGTGGCTCCGTTGCTTTGCGTGGATATATGATTTGCTTTGCTATGATGTGCAGGTTAGCTGGGTTAAAGCACTCACAAAGGCATGGTGACTCTGTGCTCACTCCACGGAGCATGCGGACAAACAGGTGTGTGGAAGATACAGGAAGCACACATAACGACATATGTGGAATCTTGCCAGAACTTCCAAACCTTCACAGAACAACGATACTACGTGAGTGTTTGCCAGATGCTATGAACTTCTTTCCCCACGCCCACCCTGTTTTCACTGGTTTCACAGATTACCTCTTAGGCTAAGAAGCAAAAATTAATAATGTGCAATTCCTTACCTATTACTGTGTGTTTCTTTCAGAAGTTCGATCTGCCTTGATGCATTTGCCAAATGTTCCACGGAATTTGGATAGCAAACAGTTAACATATGCTACAAGGAAGTAGCAGACTTGGAAACTGTAACTTGGCCAGGCACATTTTCTTTGCCTGTTTTCAGAGACGCTGGGCTGCACCACGAAGCCTGGCACCTCTGATATCTTCCTGGTTCCTTGTCGCGACGTTCTCACATATTTTGCTTTGGAAGATTGCTGTTAGCAAATTATAAACCCCATGTAATCATCATCATATTCATTTAAATGTTGACCTCGCTCCATCTCCTTTTCAAACTCTTTTTGTGAGTGGAGAATACATTTTGCCGTGCCTGCCAATTGGAAAGAAGTAAACCTTGTGAATGTGTCTCACCGAAAGTGACGTGAAAGGAGTTTCCATGAGAGACACGCCTTTATTTCGAGCAAACAGTGCAGACCATGATTGGTGAAAGAGCAACCTGAGTCAGCCATTAACATTTTTATTTTAAGATGGATTTGGTGAAGGTGGAGACATGAGCTCCAGCAGGAGTAAAAGGAAATAGACGTGGTGTGTTCGAGGAAGTTCCCAGATAAATGGCGTCCTGATATCCACATATCAGTAGCGTAACGAAACTTCAGGGGCACCCCCTACAACATACCTGTAGGTCCCCTCACCCCAGTCAGTGGTCTGCTGCCTGTGCACTGCGTACTGTGCTGAGGGGGCACCCTGGAGCTCGCCCCCACCCATCCCGCACAAAGGGGGCTGATGGGGCCACATATACCTGTTATCGTGCCTCTCATAACAAGCACATGGTTGGACGTATTTGTAATCTATTTATTGCTTTTCTTCTCGGTTGATAACAACAAAATATACAACATCATATAGCGCTCTCAAGTTTCCCAGGTCCATCACAAGTAGCTCATCCACACCAGGCTTTTTTTTTTGCATTCGAGAATGTAGTCCTGATTTTCTAATGGGATAAGCATGACTATAAGTCATAGATTGCAAAGAAAACACCCAAAATGGATGAATTGCTTAAGAAGTTAAAACCTGAGCGCTCCGAATTATAAAAAAACCCTGCAATTAATACAGTTATAAAATTGGCAATATGCTCTATCAAGATTGGGATTCTGAGTTCCTCATCACAGTTTCTAATTCTTGGTGTTAGAAATGGGGTCGTTGGTTGGCAGTCAGGTTGCCCCCTGTCAAAGCAAGGACGTCATTCTAGTCAGGGCAAAGGAGAAACACACTTGGTTAACCCCCGCTGACCCCCAGGGTAGCTTGGCATGAGTAGAAGTGCTTAACCCAGAAGCAATGCATAAAGGATTTGTACCAACACACACGGTAATATAGTGAGACGCTACAAAATGGACACCACATAGGTTTAGAAAAATAGTAAATATTTATCTAAGTAAACAAGACCAAATATGATAAAAATACACAATACACAATTAAAAATATGAATTTAGCAATTAAAAAAAAAAATAGTGCCTAGAAGCACCAATGCTGCAATTTGCTGTTAAGCGGCGTAATGACGGAGTCGTTTCCCACAATGCAACACCACTGGCACCTTTTACGGAGTCACACAGACCCCCAAGTACTGTACCTCAGCAAAAGTGTGGAAAATAGGTTGGTGCACGCAGTCAAGGAGTGAGGTGTCGCTGGATCCTAGGCGGAGTTGGTTCTGGTGCTGCAAGTCAGAGGAGTGGAGGCGTCACAAAGAGTTGTCGGGTCCTTGCTACAGGGCAGTGGAGGTGAGGCTGCTTCGGTTGCGAGGAGTCGGTCTAAGGGCACCTCCAGCACAGTCAAAGTCCGATGAAATTACGATTCTGCGGGCGACCTTACAGGGTCGCCGTCACGTCACAGGTGCTGAGACGGAGTCGGGTGTCACGAATGTCAGTGCTACGACACTCCGATCTTGTGAGTCCTTGCGACGTCAGTGGCATCAGTGACGCGGGGCCTGCGATGTCGGTGGGTTCGCCATGCTTCTGCGAGGTCCATGGCTTGTGGTGCAGGCAGAGTCACGGGCTCTGTGCAGCGAAGTCCTTACGAAGTCGCACAGCATCGTCCAATATCGTTTCACTGAAATTTGACTAGAATACATGCTCAGGGGCCCAGAAACTGGAATGGCACCCTCTGACAAGCTAGACCCAACAACATGCAGTCTCAGAAACAGGTTGGTGACGTCTTTGCTGTCCCTAAGGCTTCAAAAACAGGAGGCAAGGTCAGTCCAAGCCCTTGGAGATACCTCTCAAGCAAGAATGCACAACAAAGTCCAGTATTTGTCCCCTTTCACAAGCAGAAGCAGCAACTGCAGGATAGACCAAAATTCATTTTCCACTACTGTGAGGCCTGCTCCTTTCATAGGCTAGCATTAGTACTGCCCTCGGATACTGCTTGAGTGGTAGATTCTGATCAGAAAGGGGTAACCAGGTCATATTTAGTATGGCCAGAATGGTAATAGAAAATCCTGCTTATTGGTGAGTTTGGATTTTTTATTACTAGTTTAGAAATTCCACTTTTAGAAAGTGAGCATTTCTCTGAACTTAAAAGCCACCTGTCCCTTGCAGCCTGTATCCAATCAACGTCTAGGTTGTCCTGGTTGACAGCTCCCTTGTGCATTTCACCCAGACAACCACAAACACAGGACACTCAGGCACACCTGCACTCATCTGCATACTGATTGGGTCTTCCTGGGATGGAAGGATAGAGGGCCTGACACTTACATTTCAAAGGCTTTTGACATGCCCTCACACAATGGACTGCCAAACCCTCTACTGGGACCCTGACAGAGAGGCCTGTACTGAAAGGGGAACTTGTGCACTTCAAAACCACTCTTTGAAGACTCCCCCAGTTCAAAGGCATTTTTAAGGTATATAAACTGGGTCTCTGCTGTTGCCCTGCTGACCAGTGACTTTGCTGAGAAGTGCTCTCCAAGGGCTTGGATTGAGCTTGCATCCTGTTTTCTGAGGTCTCAGGGCAAAAAAAGACTTAGGCCCTCATTTTGACTTCAGCGGCCTGCAACGTAGACCGCTGAAGTCCCGCCAGCCACAAGACCGCCAGTGATGGAGGTCATCACAGCACTATATTATGACTGCTGGCAGCTCTCCGCCGTAAAGTGGGTGGAGAGCCGCCAGCAGCAATACTGGCAGTTGGCAGTGCAGTGGTGGTTGCTCAGCTGGCACCGCCACGTCAAAATAACATTGCCATGCCTATTACAACTTAGTAATAGGCAAGTTGGTGTTGTCTAGGCGGGGTGCTGGCGGCAGAGCAAGCGCCATGAACCCCGTTCCCTCCCGGATGAATACGCAACCACCAGGTAAGGTGATCAACCAACAGGGGAGGGAGAGAGGGAAGGGGGGTGTTGAGTGATGTGTGCATGAATGGGGGTGTGTGTTTGTGTGAATGGAGGGGGGTGGGGTGACGTGTTTGTCTTTGTGTGCATGTGTATGCAAGTGTATGTGTGTGTGTGTGAATGTCTGTGTGCGGGGGCTGGGGTGGTTGTCGTGGCCATATGTGCATGTCTGTGTGAATGAGTGTGCATGTATGTGTGCGTGTATGTATGCATGTGTGATGTGTGCCTGCGTGGATGTATGAGGGTGGGAGGGTTCTGAATGAAGATCAGTGGGGGCGGGGGGTTCTGAATGGGGATCGGGGGAGGGGGTTCAGAATAGGGATCAGGGGGGTGGGGGTTCTGCATGGGGATTAGGAAGGGGGTGTCACTGCTTGGGGTGGGGGGCTTCTGATGGGGGTGGGTCCTACATGGGGGGGTTGGGGAGTCCTGCTGTGGGCTCAGGAATGAGCATTCCTATCACCAGTGTCGTTACACCCAGGAATTCCGCCACGGAATCCCTGGCGGTAAGGATGCTCACAACACCATGGGCGGTGTCAGGTGGACCGCCGAGTCGAAGGTGGTCCACCTTCGGCCAGGCGGTCCTACTCTCCCGGCGGTACAGGTGGTGAACTGGCTGCAATACAGCCAGTTCACTTCCATTTTCATAATTTGGCGCTCCTGCACCACCATGCTGTCAGCGGTCCGACCGCCACAGCCGACGTGACAGTGCAGGACCACCAGGATCATAATGACCCCCTTAATCTCTTCAGGAAACTCCCTGTGTGCCAAAAATCCATGCACAGCCTGCAGGAAACGACAAACAGCCTGCCTTGTGTAGGAAAGTACCATCTTGCCTGGCATGTTACCCCCATTTTTCACTGTATATATGTTGTTTTAGTTGTATGTGTCACTGGGACCCTGGTAACCCAGGGCCCCAGTGCTCATAAGTGTGCCTGAATGTGTTACCTGTGTAGTGACTAACTGTCTCACTGAGGCTCTGCTAATCAGAACCTCAGTGGTTATGCTCTCTCATTTCTTTCCAAATTGTCACTAACAGGCTAGTGACCATTTTTACCAATTTACATTGGCTTACTGGAACACCCTTATAATTCCCTAGTATATGGTACTGAGGTACCCAGGGTATTGGGGTTCCAGGAGATCCCTATGGGCTGCAGCATTTCTTTTGCCACCCATAGGGAGCTCTGACAATTCTTACACAGGCCTGCCACTGCAGCCTGAGTGAAATAACGTCCACGTTATTTCACAGCCATTTTACACTGCACTTAAGTAACTTATAAGTCACCTATATGTCTAACCTTTACCTGGTAAAGGTTAGGTGCAAAGTTACTTAGTGTGAGGGCACCCTGGCACTAGCCAAGGTGCCCCCACATTGTTCAGAGCCAATTCCCTGAACTTTGTGAGTGCGGGGACACCATTACACGCGTGCACTACATATAGGTCACTACCTATATGTAGCTTCACAATGGTAACTCCGAATATGGCCATG
The DNA here is from genome assembly GCF_031143425.1 of Pleurodeles waltl. Lineage (NCBI taxonomy): Eukaryota > Metazoa > Chordata > Amphibia > Caudata > Salamandridae > Pleurodeles > Pleurodeles waltl. Next base: position 734,461,951 of record NC_090436.1, read on the forward strand.
TAACATGTCTATGATCATGGAATTGCCCCCTCTATGCCATCCTGGCATAGTTGGCACAATCCCATGATCCCAGTGGTCTGTAGCACAGACCCTGGTACTGCCAAACGGCCCTTCCTGGGGTTTCACTGCAGCTGCTGCTGCTGCCAACCCCTCAGACAGGCATCTGCCCTCCTGGGGTCCAGCCAGGCCTGGCCCAGGATGGCAGAACAAAGAACTTCCTCTGAGAGAGGGTGTGACACCCTCTCCCTTTGGAAAATGGTGTGAAGGCAGGGGAGGAGTAGCCTTCCCCAGCCTCTGGAAATGCTTTGTTGGGCACAGATGTGCCCAATTCTGCATAAGCCAGTCTACACCGGTTCAGGGACCCCTTAGCCCCTGCTCTGGCGCGAAACTGGACAAAGGAAAGGGGAGTGACCACTCCCCTGACCTGCACCTCCCCTGGGAGGTGTCCAGAGCTCCTCCAGTGTGCTCCAGACCTCTGCCATCTTGGAAACAGAGGTGCTGCTGGCACACTGGGCTGCTCTGAGGGGCCAGTGCCACCAGGTGACGTCAGAGACTCCTGCTGATAGGCTCCTTCAGGTGTTAGTAGCCTATCCTCTCTCCTAGGTAGCCAAACCCTCTTTTCTGGCTATTTAGGGTCTCTGTCTCTGGGGAAACTTTAGATAACGAATGCAAGAGCTCAGCCGAGTTCCTCTGCATCTCTCTCTTCACCTTCTGATAAGGAATCGACTGCTGACCGCGCTGGAAGCCTGCAAACCTGCAACAAAGTAGCTAAGACGACTACTGCAACTCTGTAACGCTGATCCTGCCGCCTTCTCGACTGTTTTCCTGTCTGTGCATGCTGTGGGGGTAGTCTGCCTCCTCTCTGCACCAGAAGCTCCGAAGAAATCTCCCGTGGGTCGATGGAATCTTCCGCCTGCAACCGCAGGCACCAAAAAGCTGCATTACCGGTCCCTTGGGTCTCCTCTCAGCACGACGAGCGAGGTCCCTCAAATCCAGCAACTCTGTCCAAGTGACCCCCACAGTCCAGTGACTCTTCAGTCCAAGTTTGGTGGAGGTAAGTCCTTGCCTCACCTCGCTGGGCTGCATTGCTGGGAACCGCGACTTTTGCAGCTACTCCGGCCTCCGTGCACTTCCGGTGGAAATCCTTTGTGCACAATCCAGCCTGGGTCCACGGCACTCTGACCTGCATTGCACGACCTCCTAAGTTGTTCTCCGGCGACGTGGGACTTCTTTGTGCGACTTCGGGTGAGCACCGTTTCACGCATCCTCGTAGTGCCTGTTTCTGGCACTTCTCCGGGTGCTACCTGCTGTTGAGAGGGCTCTTTGTCTTGCTCGATGTCCCTTCTCTCTCCTGGTCCAATTTGCGACCTCCTGGTCCCTCCAGGGCCACAGCAGCGTCCAAAAACGCTAACCGCACGATTTGCAGCTAGCAAGGCTTGTTGGCGTTCTTTCGGCGGGAAAACACTTCTGCACGACTCTCCACGGCAAGAGGAATCCGTCCACCAAAGGGGAAGCCTCTAGCCCTTTTTGTTCCTGCAGAAACCTCAACTTCTTCTGTCCAGTAGAAGCTTCTTTGCACCCGCAGCTGGCATTTCCTGGGCATCTGCCCATCTCCGACTTGCTTGTGACTTTTGGACTTGGTCCCCTTGTTCCACAGGTACCCTAGATTGGAAATCCACAGTTGTTGCATTGTTGGTTTGTGTCTTTCCTGCATTATTCCTCTAACACGACTTCTTTGTCCTTAGGGGAACTTTAGTGCACTTTGCACTCACTTTTCAGGGTCTTGGGGAGGGTTATTTTTCTAACTCTCACTATTTTCTAATAGTCCCAGCGACCCTCTACAAGGTCACATAGGTTTGGGGTCCATTCGTGGTTCACATTCCACTTTTGGAGTATATGGTTTGTGTTGCCCCTATCCCTATGTTTCCCCATTGCATCCTATTGTAACTATACATTGTTTGCACTGTTTTCTAAGACTATACTGCATATTTTTGCTATTGTGTATATATATCTTGTGTATATTTCCTATCCTCTCACTGAGGGTACACTCTAAGATACTTTGGCATATTGTCATAAAAATAAAGTACCTTTATTTTTAGTATAACTGTGTATTGTGTTTTCTTATGATATTGTGCATATGACACTAAGTGGTACTGTAGTAGCTTCACACGTCTCCTAGTTCAGCCTAAGCTGCTCTGCTAAGCTACCATTATCTATCAGCCTAAGCTGCTAGACACCCTATACACTAATAAGGGATAACTGGGCCTGGTGCAAGGTGCAAGTACCCCTTGGTACTCACTACAAGCCAGTCCAGCCTCCTACACCTTGTGACCGAGAAATCACCACACAGCTGAACCGGAACAACACAGCTCGACTTCCTGAGTGGAAACTCGAAGCAGCGCCTCCTTTGAAACAGAAAATTTGACGCACCGCCCTACCAGATCGACGCACAGCCGAACCAGAATGACGGAGCTGACCTCCTGAGTGGAAAATCGACACACTGCCTTCCATGCATCCGAAAAATGGATGCATCACCCTTCGGAATTGACACAATGCCTGTGACTTCTTTCAGCGTGCCCAGGATTTCCCTGCGTCGTCCCTGGGTGTCAAAAATCTCCCCACATCTCATTGAGGAACCAAGACTGTGGCCAAAAAACAACACAACCCGCTTGCAGCCTGGAAAGAAATGACGCATCGCCTGTGCCATGTCGGAAAATCGGATGCACACCATATTTTTCCACGCATCTGCTCATCTGTGGTCTCCGTGCGTGTTATTTTTTACGCAAAACAGGTACTTTGTGTAACCAAGAGATAACTATTGATTTGTAAGATTTAAGACTCTTTTTAAACTTGCAAAAGTGATATTTCAACTTGAGCTTATTGAATCTTTATCGTTTTGACCTTCTTTTAACCAGATGTATATTATCTATTTTTCTAATCTTGTGTGGTGTATTTTTGTGGTGTTTTCATTGTGTTCCTGTATGATGTATTTCACAAATACTTTACACATTGCCTTCTAAGTTAAGCCTGACTGGTCAGTGCCAAGCTACCAGACGATGGGCATAGGACAATTTGGGTTGTGTGTGACTTACCCTGACTAGGATTGAGGTCCCTACTTGGACAAGGGTGTACACCTCTGCCAACTAGAGACCCAGGGCCAGATGTAGCAAAGGGTTTTACCCATTCTGTGTCTATGGGAAAATGTGTTCGTACATATGGCCCTCAGTTTCTTACACAGCCCATGCAATTTACCGTAGATTGAAATCTTGTTAAAACTTATTGAAAACTTCACTGCATCTCTTTCATTGGCTGTGTGTGATTGATACATGTTGCTCAGGTGAGAAAAGTGTAATCTCCATTTAACCACGACTCTCTTGTGATGTCTCACTCTTGAGTCCATGCGTAAAGGCTGCCACAAATCACCTTCTACTGTTTGGGTTTTTGGTGAGGTACTGCTTGTGAGTCGGGAGGGTTGGGTTGACAGTTGCAACTTGTTGTAGGATTGGCCTAGCCACTTATAAACAAAAGTGCTGTCATCCCTAAACCAGCAGTCTTGCCTAGAGAAAGAGTCTAATTACGACAGTCTGAGCCATGTTTACAAGGCTACTTGTGGGTGGCACAATCAGTGCTGCAGGCCCACTAGTAGCATTTGATTTACAGGCCCTAGGCACCTCTTGAGCACTTTACCAGGGACTTACTAGTAAATCAAATATGCCAATCATGGAAAAACCATTATACATATGATTTCACATAGGTAGCACTTGCAGTTTAGCACTGGTCAGCGGTGGTAAAGTGTCCAGATTAACAAAAACAGCAAAAACAGAGTCCAGCACATAGCAACAACCTGGGAAGTAGAGGCAAAAAGTTAGGGGAGACCACGCCAAGGATGCCAGGTCTAACACGTGCCCCCCAGCTGAAAGTGGGAAGAACTACCCAACCTCATGGGAGTTCTCTTCACTAAGGCGGAAGAATCTAGACAGACCATCAGCATTGGTGTGTTCTGTTCCAGGGCGGTGTTCCACCGTAAAGTCCATCCCCTCTAGGGAAATGGACTACCTCAACAGTTTTGGATTCTCACCCCTCATCTGCAGTTACCATTTGAGGGGCCTGTGGTTGGTCTGAACCCGGAAGAGAGTTCCAAACAAGTAGGGTCTTAGCTTCTTCAGCACCCAGATCACAGCAAAAGCTTCATGGTCAATTGGACTCCACCTACGTTCCCTGGGAAGTACCCTCCTACTGATGGAAGTTCCAGGTTATTCTATTCTAGGCTCTCTTCATTTAGCTTTAACAACACTGCACCTACACCATGCTCTGAAGTCAGGTGCCTTCAGCATGGGTGCCTTGCAGATGGCTGCCTTCAGGGCATAAAAAAAGGTTTCTTGCAAGACTCAGTCCATATCACTTTCTTTGGTTGCTTTTTGGAAGTTAACTCTGCTAAGGGAGCAAAAATGGTGCCATACCCCTTAACAAGTCTCCTATAGTAACCTGTGAGACATAAAAAGGCTCTCACCTCAATCTGAGTCACTGTAGGCTCCCACACCAGAATAGTATCAATCTTCGGTTGTAGAGGTGGCACCTAGCCACTCCCTACCAGGTTCCCCCAGTACACTACAGAGCCCTGCCCTATTTGACACTTGCAAACCTTAATAGTGAGGCCTGCCTTCTGCAGGGCCTCCAACACTTTACAGAGGTGCTGCCAGTGTTCCTACCAAGTGGATCTGAACACAGCAAGATCATCCAGGTAGGCTGCCCTGAAATAATCCAATCCAACACCTGGTTAACCAGCCTCTGAAAGGTGGCAGGGGAATTTTTCATCTCAAATGGCATCACCCTAAACTAGTAGTGCCCATCTGGGGTAGAAAATGCAGACTTCTCCTTGCCACCCTAAGTAATAGCAATCTGCAAATATCCAAACGTTAAATCAAACATACTTAGATATTTGGCAGCCCCTCATCAATCAATGAGCTCATCAGCTCGGGGGATGGGGTGTGTGTCTGTCTTAGTGACCGCATTGAGTGTCTGGTAATCCACACACAACCTGAGTTCTGCATTGGCACCAGGAACAGCAGCTTTTAGGACCAAGACCACAGTACTGGCCCATGGGATACTGGAGAACTCAATAATCCCAAGAGCTAACTTTTGGATACCTCATCCTTTATGTTGGCCCTAACCTTGTCAGTCACTCTGTAAACTTTATGCTTCACAGGTGGACTGTCCCCAGTGTCCACATCATGTGCGCACAAGTGCGTGGCCCCTGGGATCAAGGCGAACAAGGAGGCAAACTGTCCCAACACCTGGCGACAGTCCCTCTGTTGCTCTGGGGTCAGGGAGAGGGAGAGGTTCACACCCTCCACAGACCCATCTTTCACCTTAGCAGACAGGAGGTCAGGAAGAGGCTCACTCTCTTCCTCCATCCCAACATCTGTTGCTAGGAGCATTGTCACTTCTGTCCTCTCAAAGTGAGGCTTGAGGTGGTTCACATGTAAAACCCTCAAAGGGTTCCTAGAAGTCCTCAAGTTCATCAGATAGGTGACATCACTCTTTTGCTCCACCACCTCAAAAGGCCCAATCCATGTATCTTGGAGAGTGATAGGCTCCACTGGGGCCATCACCCACACTTTTTGCCCAGGAGGAAACTCAACCAGAGTGCCATTCTGGTCGAACCACTGTTTCATATCTTCCTGACTTGCTTCCAGGTTCTTTTGAGCGACCTTCCTGAAGCATGCTTTCTGGTTTCTAAAAGCCAGATTTCCCCCATATTTCTGAATACATCCTGGGGGGTTCTTACTGGAGGCTTTGTCCAAGCCTTCCCTTACCAGTCTCAAAGGTCCCCTGACAGGCTGGCCATACAACAACTCAAAAGGGTTTAATCCAAGACCCTTTTGTGGCACCTGCCTGTAGGCGAACAGAAGGCATGGCAAAAGGATGTCCCACTTACGCCTCGAGGGCTCCGACAGGCCCATGATCATGCCCTTCAATGTGCGGTTGAATTTCTCAACCAGACTATTTACTTGGGGATGATAAGGAGTTGTAAACTTGCAGGTTACTAAACACTCCTTCCATAGAGACTTCATATATGTAGATATGAAGTTGGTACCCCTATCAGATACCACCTCCTTGGGGAACCCTAGCTGGTAAAAAAAAACATCAGTGGATGTCCCGTCACAGGGGTAGTGATTGATTTTAAAGGAATGGCTTCTGGGTACCGGATGTCATGGTCCTTCAAGACCAGGATGAACCCGTTGCCCCTGGCTGCCTTGGGACCCAGAGGCTCCACAATGTCAATACTAACCCTTTCAATGGGGATGCTGACTACAGGAAAAAGTTGAAAGGGAGCCTTACATTTCTCCCTACTCTTGCCACTTACCTGAAAAGTTGGTAAGACCTACAGTGTGCATCAGAGTGCCTGCACATTTGGCGCCAGTAAAAGTGGGTGACACGCCATTCAAAGGTCCTGTCCTGCCCCAAATGTCTAGCTAAAGGCACATCTTGAGTGAGACCCAGTAGGAGGGCTCTGAAGCACAGGGGTATCACCAGCATATGGGCTGACCCAGGCTCTGCAACCTTAGGCTCACTATATAGGATGCCGTCCTCCCAGTAGATCAAGTGTGATCCAGATTAGTTGCCAGATGCCTGGTCTGCAGCCTGCCGCCACAAACCCTCTAGACCTACCTTCTTTGCTTCACAGAATGCTTTCCTAGTGTGTCTCCCTTCCTGCTGCCACTGGGCCAGCTCGGGTACCTCCCCCAGTTCAACCACCTGTTCCCCTGTAGGCTCCAGGGTGTCCCCCTTAGGCTCAGCCTCCTCTGGGACTGTGGGAATGTCTGGAGCGGGTTTCCCGCACCCCTTGTCCTTCCTCCTTCTGGCAGACACCTGGGCTACTTTTTCAGGCTCCAGGGTCTCTTGATCACCCAGATAGGCTGCCATTGACTGCTTGGACGCACACTCCCACCCAGGCAAACCCATCATCTCCAAGTGAGGCCTGTATTCCACCTCCTTCCAAGGGGAATCCTCCAAGTCATTGCCAAGGAGACAATCTACAGGCATGGTTGGACTTACAGATACTCTCAAGGCACCTGAGACTCCCCCCCATTCAAATGGAACATGTGCCACTTTGCACAGGCACTCTGAGTTGTCTTCAGCAGCTACTTTGTGAAGTACCTGGGGATCTACCTGCTTGTCAGACACCAGGTGACTTCTCACAGTAGTCACACTGGCTCCTATGTCTTTCAGAGCCTCCACCCTCTGTCCATTGATGGTCACCCACTTCCTGTACTTCTTAGTGTTTTCAGGCACAAGGGTTCTATGGACCATCTCACTGTTTCCCTAGTAAGACAAGGGTCATCTCAGCTGCCTCTCACACACCTGGAACCAACTCCTCGCCAAGCGCTACACTGGCCAAACTCTGTGACTGAGCACCAGTGGGTGCCCGTGTCCACCTAGGACATTTGGGATCCCCCCCTCACATCACCCACCTGGTCACGTGCATAACACTTGTGGGGACCCCCCTCTGAAAGTTTCCCTTTAGAAAACCATGGCTCCTTTTCAACTGGGGGCAGGGAATCCTTACCATGGGAACTAGGTTGGGGCCTTTTAGCGAACTGCCTGTTTACCATTACCCCCCCGCCACCACTTCTTCTGAGAGGGACTCTGCCAACCCTTGGCGTGGTCTCCCCCACACCTATTTTGGACCCTGGTGCTTTCGCAATGGTCCATTTGGTGCGCAAGCTTCCTCGGGTCAGTCAGCTTGCTGTCAATCAGGTGCTGGTGCAGCTCTAGAAAACAAGGACTGTATAAGTGCTCCCAAGCAAATAAGTTGAAACGCCCCTCATGTGTTACCTCACTGCCCTTCACCCAACCATCCAGTGACCTGCAGAAAGAGTCAACACACTCTAACCATGTTTGGGATTCCTTCTTCTTGTAGGACCTAAACTTGTCCTCATACTGCTTAGGGGTCATGATAGTGTAGGTGAGTCCCTGAGGATCCCGTAAGGATGTCAAGGTGTCCCTCCTTCTGCCTCGAAGTGCTTCCACAGTCCCACCCCCCAATGTGCTTCAGGGACCATGTTCATTAGGAAAGCAGATTCATACCCCTTAAACCACAAGTAGATATCATCCTCCCTCTTATAATCCTTAACTAGGTCTTTGGGCGTGTGCAACCTCCTTTCAGACTGCACTGTGGTACTGCTGCCACCATCTCTACTAGACTGGCTCTTCTGATCTAGTTCTCTCAAACTAAGCTCATGAACCAAGAGCATCTTTTTCTCCTAAATGGCCAACCTCCTCTCTTCCATCTCCCTCTTCATCTAATTCAAACAGGTGCACCCTCTCTGCCTCTCTGTCCTGCAGGTCCTCAGGAGTCAGACCCTTAGAAGACACACTGCTACGCACCCTGGAGTCCCTCCCCCTGGCAGTACAGGTACCTCTACTACACCCTCATGGCTGTCTGGCACCTCCTCACCCTCAATATCCTCCTCAGTGTGCCCTCCGGCCTCCTTGGTTGTTACCCAGGTCCTCAGTGCCTTTTGCATCTCCTCCTTCCAGGCAGAGCTCCTAATGGAACAGGCAAGATCCTTATTGAACTATTTCAGTTGGGCAACTGTTTAGCTCTCCAGCTTCTCCAACTCTAAAACAGCTCCAGCGGGTGCATCCCCAGATTAAGGTATTATGGCAAGTCAAAAACTGCAAAGTTCCAAGGCAGAACAAAAAGTTCCCAATGAGAAGTTCAAATGTCCAAGATAAGAAAAAGGCAAAAACAGAATAAAAAAGAAGTGGTATGTGGTTACATAATGGTCTGAACTGAAAATAGTAGGGTACACTTAATCACTGTATGTCAAGTACAAATACAAGTTCAATCCTCACTGCTGATCATCAATGTTAGAAATAGAGTCCTAGGTTGGCAGTCAGGTTGCCCCTGTACAAACAAGTTGCCTCACTCTAGTCAGGGCAATGGAGAAACACACTTGGTTAACCCTGCTCAACCCCTTGGTAGCTTGGCACGGGCAGAAATTCTTCACCCAGAAGCAATGCGTAAAGTATTTGTACCAACACACACAGTAATACAGTGAAGCAATACACAATGGACACCACATTGGTTTAGAAAAATAGTAAATATTTATCTATGTAAATACTAAATACAATAAAAATACACAATACACAACTAAAAATCTGATTTTAGCAATTAAAAACATAAACAAATAGTGCCTAGAAGCACCAATACTGCAATTTGATGTTAAGCGGCGTCGTGACGGAGTCGTGTCCCACAATGCGATGCCACTGGTGCCATTTACCGAGTCACACAGACCCCAACGTACAGTACCTTAGGAAAAGTGTGGAAAACAGGCTAGTGCACGGAGTCGGGAAAAGAGCATCACAGAATCCGAGGCAGCATCAGTTCCGGTGCTGCGTGACAAAGGAGCAGAGGTGTCATGAAGAGGCGTTGGGTTCTTGCTGCGGAGTGGTGGAGGTGAGGCGGCATCGGTTATGAGGAGTCGGTCCCTGGGAACCTCCGGCACAGTCGATGTCCGATGAAATCACTATGCTGCAGGGCAACTCACAGGGTTGCGGTCAAGTCACAGGCGCTGCGACAGAGTCGGGTGTCACAGACTTTAGTGCTACGACACTCCGATTTTGTGATTTCTTGGGATGTCAGTGATGTAGGGCCAGCGAAATCGGTGGTGTCATCACGCTTCTGCAAGGTCCACAGCTTCAGGTGCAGGCGACTTCATGGGTTCCGTGCAGCGGCATCCTTACGAAGTCGCATAGCACCGTCCAATGTTGTTTCAGTGGGATTTGACCAGAATTCACGCTCTGGGGCTCAGGAACTGGAATGGCACCCTCTGACAAGCTAGAGCCAACAACAGGCAGTCTCAGAAACTGGTTGGTGAAGCCTTTGCTGTCCCTGAGCCTTCAAAAACAGGAGGCAAGCTCAGTCCAAGCTCTTTGGGGATACCTCTCAAGCAGGAATGCACAACAAAGTCCAATCTTTGTCCCCTTTCACAGGCAGAAGTACCAACTGCAGGATAGCCCAACAAAGCACAGGCAGGGATAGCACTTCTCCTCAGCTCTTCTCCTGGCAGAGGTTACTCTTGAATCCTTGAATTAATCTTGAGGTGATCTAAAGTCTGGGGTTTTGGGTCCAATACTTACACCCCTTTCTGCCTTTGAAGTTGCCCAACTTCAAAGAGAAGTCTCTGTTGTTTACAGGATCCTGCCTTGTGCAGGCCAGGCCCCAGAAACACACCAGGTTGTCGGAGACTGCATTGTGTGAGGGCAGGCACAGCCCATTCAGGTGTAAGGGACCACTCCTCTCTCCACTCTAGCCCAGATTGTTCATCAGGGTCTGCAGGCTACACCCAAGCTCCCTTTGTGTCACTGTCTGAAGGAACTTTACAAACACCCCAACTGTCAGTCCGACCCAGACCTGGAATCTACAAACAGGCAGAGTCACAGAATGGTTTAAGCAAGAAAATGCCTACTTTCTAAAAGTGCCATTTTCAAACTAACAATCCAAAAAACAACTTCACTAATATATGTATCTTTAAATTGTGAGTTCGGAGACCCCAAACTCCATATTTCCATCTGCTCTCAAAGGGAAACTGCACTTTAACAAAATTTAAAGGGATCCCCTATGTGTTACGGCTTTGGGTGGGTCTGATCAGAACTCTGGTTGGGACACCCCTTGAGGTCACCGAATATCCTAAAGAGGTAGTATACTGGGGCAGAAGAGCAGCTAAAGGCATACACAGAAAGGACAGCTATGGACAGGCACAGGAAAGTAAAAGCAGAGCAACCCATGTGTGAACAAACAGGAAACAGATTATTAATGGACAAACACGCTGGGGTTGTACACAGACTAAGGCGCAGAACCTCCCACAGTGACAGGGAATTTCAATGCCTCTGTGCAGTTTACTCTTACAGATAGTCACCCTGCCAGCCCCATAGAAAGGAGGCAGCAGAAGTGATTCTGTCTCTGGACCCTAGAGCACAAACAAGGATAGTACTTACATACACAAGACACGCTCTTGTGGGTCCAGCTGGAAACACAGTGGCGATTCCTGTAAAAACAGCAATAGCTCACTGTCACTGTTAGGCATGAAAAACAACGTATAACACTAGACAAGGAAGGGGGCTGGAATTGCCTCCTGGAGACCAGGAGCCAACCCCAGTACAAAGGAGGACACTTATACACTGGTGAAGACTGATGGAACACTTACCAGACACAAATACCCAAGAAGAAACGGAAACAAAAACAGAAGGAACAAACTAAGAGGTAGAGGCAGGAACTGGGAACAGGCTCAGGCTGAAGCAAAGGCAGGACTAGAACTGTAAAACAAGGCACAAGTTTCTGGCTGGAACAAACAGAGACAGGACTGGGAAACAGAGAGCAGGATCTAGCTGGAACAGGCAAGGACAGGGCTGAAATACAGGGAGTAGGAATAAGCAGTGAACAGGACTGGGAAACAGAGAGCAGGTTCAGGCTGAAACAAGACAGTACAGAACAGAGAAATAGGGAGCAGGCTCTGAAAGAAACAAACAGGTACAAGGCTAAGAGATATGTAGCAGACTCTGGCTGGAACAATCAGGAGCAGGGCAGAGAAACAGGAAACAGGATAAAACTGGAACAGAACAGGAACAAAACTGGAACACCATCCGATGAGGGGTCTGTAGCACAAAGGAATCGAACTCCAGTGCACGACGAGGATCTTGAGGAAATGGCTGCTTATAAGCAGTTCCAAGCTGGGCTGCACAGGAGAGGTCTCAGGTGTGTGTAATTTCAGACACTTGTAAGTCCTGGAGGAGAGGATCCGGTGAAAAGGAGCAACTGGACTTCTCCCATAGAAAACAATGGGAAACAGAATCCAGGCTTTCCTGGCTACCAGGCTGTGCATTATGGGATTTGCAGTCCCAGGAAGCAAATGTAGTACTACATAAGTATACCATGGCGAAAAGAGAAACAAACAGGAATCAGCAAGGGACTCTAGATAACTGTTCAAGGTGATCCCCAGTCTTCAGACAGTCCCCGTACAGCACACCCTAGAGATGAGACGACTGAGTCGTAACACTATGTTAACCTATGAAAGAAATAGGCCTTGCAACAGTGAAAAACGAATTTGGCAGTATTTCACTCTTTGGACACATATAAACACATCACTAAAAGTCCTACCTTTAACATACACTGCACTCTGCCCATGGGGCTACCTAGGGTCCACCTTAGGGGTGCCTTACATGCAAAACAATGGAAGGTTTGGGCTTCGCAAATGGGTACACTTGGCAAGTCGAATTGGCAGTTTAAAACTGTACACACAGACACTTGAGTGGCACGTCTGAGCCATGTTTACAGAGCTACTCATATACGTGGCACAATCAGTGCTACAGGACAACTAATAGTATTTGATTTACAGGCCCTAGGCACCTCTAGTGCACTTTACTAGAGACTTACTAGTAAATCAAATATGCCAGTCATGGAAAAGCCAATTACACATATGATTTCACAAAGGGAGCACTTGCACTTTAGCAATGGTCAGCATTGGTAAAGTGCCCAGAGTAACAAAAGCAGCAAAAACAGAGTTCAGCACATAGCAACAACCTGTGGAGTAGAGGCAAAACGTTAGGGGAGACCACGCCAAGGATGACAGGTCTAACACTGGGTATCAGTAAGACATGCTTTTGACTGATCTCTGTGGCAGGAACTTGAACAAAAATATCACTCTTGAAGACAGAAAACAAGTTGGAATTAGTTACAGGAAGGATTCTGTCATTGTCACAAAACAGGCATAGTCTGTCTTTGGGTGGCATTAGAACCCATGCTTCTGTATCTTCAATAAGAGAAATTTTGCAGTCTTTAAGACAATTCCTCCATCCAGTACACACAGAATGAGATAGAATTCAAATCTGTCCACTGTTTGCCGTCTGTAGTCCTGTCAAATTTTGAATAGCAAAGTTCAGACTCGAGCTTGCCTTATATTGCAGTAGCAGCACACCAAGGTCAGTAAAGCGTCTTCTGATCTGGACTTGAGGTCTCTCTAGGACTTGAGGTTATCTCTAGACTCACAATTTCTATCGAGGTATAATTACTAATTGCCAATAACCACCTCAAGGCTCAGGCTCCAATAAGCACAGGATCGAGGAAATTTCATGTAGTCATAATTCTGCACTGTAATTGAGGTCTAGGATTTCGTAACTTAATTAGTGCAACCAACAGGTGCAATGGACTCGTGCCATAGAGCAAGCTGAAGTTTGAAAGGCCATTATTTAAGTTCTTTACACGATTAACTTTAGAAGTCACCCACCACACTAGGGTAGTTTGGAGTTAAATTGTACTTTGAGGTACTTGTTTTCATTGACTGCTTGAATGATAAGGATTTTTAAATGAAAGTTACCTCAAAGCTGTTTTACTGAAAACCACAATTTGAGTTTTTCCACACTTAAGTGTGAGGCCGTTATGAAAAACCTATTTAGCTTAGGCCTTTGGTGGGAGCTGAATGCTAGTTGGCATTGAATTGCGATCCAGCAGATCGCCATTGTAACTAAGGGTCAGTTTCGGAATGGACCCAGTCTTCTGGAGAAAATTCTTGGCTACGAAATTAATCCAGGTTGATCAGAAAGATATTAACGGGCATGGGAGTAAGAACACGCCCTTGTTTGACACCTGTCCTGCTAGGTATATGATTTTCGTCAAAGTTGGCATTTCGGCTGCCCAATTTTTGTTATGTCAGTGGCTCAGGCTGGCCGATAGGGTAACTGTCATCACTCAGGTAGCATCTTTTCTCATAGTAATTAACGCTTAATGGTGTTGAAGGCCATTAAGTAGTCCACAAATACACAATGTGGTGACACCATGCCCTGCCAGAGAGACTTGCTGGAGAGCATCAGTGACACCATTATACTGTGTTTGTGGACATCCCTTTCACAGATCCACACAGAGTCACATCAACAGTGGTCTTCCTTTTAACCCACATGTTGAGTTACTGTAGGAGAATTTTGACAAAGATTTTAGTTAACGGTGTTAAAATATGAATGCTAGCAGTTGCTGCTACCCTCCCTCAATAATGGAACTAGTGTCATGCCTTTTCAGTCCTGTTGAACTTAATATAGAATTGCACAGTATAATGATACAAGAATTATTGTCCATTATATGGAACTAGTTTTAACATATTGGAGGTCTGGCCACTTTTCCACATGACAGTAGAAGACTTACCTTTTCCATGTAATTCAAAAACATGTTCCATTGTCTGAGGACTCATTAGACCGACTAGTCTTTCTACTATATATCTGTTTTTTAAAGCTGATCATACAGATTGGCCATATATGTTATTTGCAAATATAGTTTGATATTTTTCACCAAGGTTACCTGGGGTGAGTCGGTACAGCCCTTGGACTTATGTCACCAGAATTTGTTTAACTTTTTAATACCAACATTTTGACAATAGTATTCCTTTACTTCATGCTGATACCGACTTTTAGTTTACGAGTTCCTGACTTTTCTTTTAAATAATCAGGTGTAGTTGGTCGGATGGCTAGTTATAAGTGAAATATAGGAATCTCAGCCGTGTTTTAAAGTTTTGCTTCTTGCCCACATTTATACTAAGTCACCCTACGGAAGTTCTTCTGATTTAATTTTTAGTTAGTTGTTCAGCGGGAGAGGCAGACTCATATATTTCAAAGACTGTTTCTACTCTGACACATTTTTGCCTAAAGAAGTGCTCACTGGGCTTTGTTGGTGATATTTTTTGCAATAATATTTTGTTTTTCACTACAAAGAGAGAAACGAAAACAGTCGTATATACTGAATAGGAGGTTGTACACGTGAATGGTTCCACATAATAAATGTAAAGTCCATGGTATAGTATTTATGTAAAATCCACGTATTGTCGTTTTTTAAAAATCTGGTAGAACAAGTAGCCATAGCCACCTATTTAACAACCTCTCGTCTAAATGGAATATAATAAGATTCATAAGAACATACCATCGGAAGATTAAGCCCATTAGTTGCCCTCCCCATTCCCTTAATACATCTACACCCTTTGGTCCAAACTGCACTACAATAACCTTTAGTTTGCTTCCCCATTCTAATATGCATCTGCTGGTAAATTACAAGAGCCTATATACCTCTGCCATCAATTAGTAGCAATATTAGAGTAAGCAGGCAAGTTGATGCCAGCTACCCAAACCAATACATATTGGACCTCCATCTCCACCCCTCTTAGCCATTTGGAGCCATCTATACAATCAAATCATACATTCTGTGTATTGTACATTTAAGCAGTTGCATTCGCCTCCTCCCACCAAATGAAGAACACACTACTGACCATAATGGTTGCCTTTTGGATCTGTCCATAGGCTGCACCTTTGGAAGATGATCAGAGGTTAATCATAATGCCCATATTGTCCCTGAAGGTACAAGGAGCCCTTCTATTCCACACTTGACCTCTGGTTCAATCAACCGGGATAGCTTCTTCAGTGGGGTGCAGTAGGAAATCCAATATCTGGTTATAAATGCAAATCTGGTAATTGATTATGTATAGTCTGCAATTTTTGATGTGTCCAACAGCCATTCTCTCTCGTCTGGAACAGCTGACTTCCTCCAGTGCCTTAGAATACACGTTTGCTGTTGCCTTTCCGGTCACCTCTACCTCTTCCTGTGTTTTGTGGGAACAGTACTACCATACATGTCATGGAAGAGACCTAGACACCTAGTATAGGTTAAATGGACGTTTTCAATTTAACCTATTCCAATTGCTACCCATGGTGGGGGGGATGGTTCATAATTTTGGGCAACCAGGATCCTAGAGCCTATATGTCGTAAGTGAAGGCCCTTCACCTTGGTGTGTGTGTGGAGCTTAGTTATTAAGATTCAAAGTTTATCCGTTCTCCAGACAAAGGACTTTGGCCCTCATTACAACCCTGGCAGTCAGTGACAAAGCAGAGGTAATATCGGCAACAGGCTGGAGGTAAATACCCCCAAACTTTGACCATGGCGGAAACAGCTCAGACAGACAGCCACTTTAACATACAGACCACCAGGGCAGAATCGACAGGCACCACGGCGGTAGCTGCCTAGTGTCAGGGGAAAGTCAATGTTCCGCCCACTGGATTATGACACTACAATCCGCCACCTTTTCCAGACGGTACCAACGCCATCAAAAGCCTAGCGGAAACACTGCACAGAAGGGAACCAACTTACCTGTGGAGACTCAGGGAAGAACCACGCCCCCATGGAGCCCTAGCTGCATATCTTCCCAGTGATCTTCTATGTCCTGCTCCACCACGAACATCAATGCCGGCGAAGACAACCACAGTGGGTACTGCTGCCTAGCACACAGGGGAGGGAGGGAGAAAAAAGAGAGTGACACACACACGCATCACCCCCACCCCCAACACCATACACACAAGCAGATGCAGTAACATAACATATTTACCTCTTACTCCTCAGGAATAATGCAAGGACTACAGCAATAGAGAGTGTAATAAGATAAATATAGTAGAAATACGTGCATCCAAATCCAAAACTATGTACATATTTCATAATGAAGGGACACTGCCCAGTCCTCAATGTAAGTGGGCCAAAGGGCCACATTACAAAGTCCAAGGCCCCACTTGTCTCCTGCAACAACACAGAGAAAACACTGCAGGGGCATCAGTTCGAAAATAGGCAGGCACCTCAGGGGGAGAGGGAACGGGGGAAACCTAACCCGGAAGATAGAAGAAATCCTCTGGTCCTGAAGTGGGCAACATGCCCTGTGCTTGGTCCCGGGGAGTTTAAGGCCACAGTCTCTCAAGGGGGTGACTTCCCCACATGCTCTGGAGAGGGCAGCGTGCCCTGTGCTTGGTCCTGGGGAGTGCAAGGCCACAGTCTCTCAAGTGGGTGACTTCCCCACATGCTCTGGAGGGGGTATTGGGCCCTTTGCTTGGTCCTGGGGAGTGCAGGGCCACAGTCTCTCGAGTGGGTGACTTCCCCACATGCTCTGGAGGGGGCATTGTGACCTGTGCTCTTGATCCTGGGGAGGATGGGGTGAGTGGATGGCATCTCCACTGGTTCTGGAGGGGGCATCGTGCCCTGTGCTCTTCATCCTGGGGAGGATGGGGTGAGTGGATGGCATCTCCACTGGTTCTGCAGGGGGCATCGTGCCTTGTGATCTTCATCCTGGGGAGGATGGGATAAGTGAATGGCACCTCCACTGGTTCTGGTGGGGGCATTGTGCCCTGTGATCTTGGGGAGTGCAAGATCACAATCACTCAGCTGGGTGTCATACCCACAGATTTTCAGGGGCAGGCCCCACAACAGCCCATGGATACAGGACTATACACTGTCCACCGGCGGTGATGGTTGCTCAGTAGGGGCAGTGGTGGTGCTGCTGCTGGTAGTGGTGGGGGGAGGCTCCAGCCCATCCCCTGCAGCCTTGGATGGCTGCCCACTGGTGCTTCTGCTACTGGTGGTGGTGCTGGTGGCAGTGCTGCTGGTGGAGCTGGTGGTGGGGGAGGCTCCAGCCCATTCCCTGCAGCCTCCTACGGCGGCCCAGTGGTGCTGCTGCTGGTGGCGGTGCTCCTGGTGGAGCTGGTAATGGGGGGAGGCTCCAGTCCATCCCCTGCAGCCTCGGACAACTGCCCACTGGTGCTGCTGTGGCTGCTGGTGGTGCTGGTGGCGGTGCTGCTGGAGGAGCTGGTGGTGGTGGTAGGGGGAGGCTCCAGACCATCCCCTGCAGCCTCAGATAGCTGCACCACCATGGTTGGTGGTGTGGGCAACAACTGAGTCCCAGCACCAGGCCCCTTGTCCTTTCTGCCTGCTGGTGCAGGCCCCTTGCCCTTCCTGGAAGCAGCTGGGGATTCTTCCTTCCCCTTCCTGGCAGCAGCTGGAGATTCCTCCTTCCCCTTCCTCACAGCAGCTGGGGGTGACACCTTTCCCTTCCTTTCAGCAACTGGTGGTGGCATCTTTCCCTTCCTTTCAGCAGCTGGGGGTGGCATCTTTCCCTTCTTGGCAGCACATGGGGCAGGCACCCTTTCCGTGTGGCTGCCTGGAGCGCGGGATCCTTTCCCACCAGGAGTTGCTGTGGACCCTACTGGGCCCATGGACTGGGTGGCTGAGGTGCTTGCCTTTGTTTTACACACCCTGGCTAGATGTGAAGCATAGGGGGGAAGAGGAGTAGGGAAGAGGTCAACGGTGGAGAGGAAAAGCTTCTTAGGGACATTGGGGCAGGAAGAAGGAGAAGGTTTAGGAGTGGAGGAAGAGGGGGTGTTGTAGGAGGTGTCTGTCTGCTGTGTTTGGGTGCAGGTGCATGGGCTGTGTACTTTGGGGGGACACAGACACAGTGGGAGAGGACACAGGAGATGTGGGCATAGCTGTTGGGGTTGTGTCTGCAGGTGAGGTGTGTGTTCTGCAAGGTGTGGTGGTGATGCCGGTAGTGGATGATGGTGGAGTGCATGCAGGTGTGAGTGTAGACACAACTGGGAGGGAGGTGGAGGAGGAGGAGGGGGACACAGCGGAGGCAATGGATGTTGGTATGTCTGCATCTGGATGGTGTTTGTGTGAGTGCCTGTGTGATGATGTGTGGTTCTTGTGATGCCTGTGCCACTCTTGTGTGTTGTCATGTGTGCATGCACATCTGCCTGTGTGCTTGGGATAGGTTGGGGTTGAGGGGAATGGGACTGGGTAGAAGAAGTTGGAAGGGGGAGGGTCAAAATAAGTACAATGGCTGCCATCAGAGAGGAGGCCAGATCCTGGATTGATCTCTGTTTGGCCGCCAAGCCAGTATGAATGCCCTCCTGAAATGTATTGGTCTGTTGCATTTGGGCTGCTAGCCCCTGAATGGCATTCACAAGCGTTGACTGCCCAACAGAGATGGATCGCAGAAGGTCAATAGCTTCCTCACACAGGGCAGCAGGGCTCACTGGGGCAGGGCCTGAGGTGCCTGGGGTGAAGGAGATGCCCACCGTCCAGGGTCAGCAGGCATGGGCAACTCTCTGAGAGGCTACTGGGACGGCAGTGCTGGTACGGGGGTGGCAGCTGTACCTGTAGATGGGGTGGTCACAGAGGTGTCCACCATCACCAGGGAGCTCCCATCGGAGGAGGTATTTGTGTCAGAACTGTCCCCTCCTGTCTAACCTGCGGTGCTCCCCTCACCCTCTGTCCCACTGGTGACCTCACCGTCGGTGAACTCTGCCTCCTGGGTCCTGTGGGATGCAGCTCCCTCTGTTGCAGGCGTCACTGCTCCACTGCCAGATGATGCTAATGCACATAAGGACAGGATGACAAAACAAAAAAGGGGGGGTAGATAGACAAAAGATACATTTGGTCAATTGCTGCACCAACACCACCGTCGGCGTACACAACACACACACACACACAGGGAACATCCCTACGCACTAGGCAATGCACTACCAGTAACAATGCTAGTCCCCAGGGCAATGGAAGGGACACATACTGCCAACTGCAGCATACCTGGGACCCACATAGCCCTGCCCAGTAGTGGATGCCTACTAGCTATGTGGAAGGAAATTCAGATCAGAACCCTGCCCAACATGGAACCTACACTGCAATATCACGCCTGGCCTAGGGGCACCCATAGGCACACATCCCCCACCTGGATACTTCCCCAGGCATAAGTAGTGAGGATGGGCACTGTGATCACCCCCTTGTGGCTGCTGTGATGCCCCCAAGTGCCCATCCAGCTCTGGATAGGCCACCACCAGTATGTGGGGGCCATCAGGGGGTCAGGGTTCGATGGGCACCCCTTCCCCATTGGGAGGCCATCCCCAGCTGGGCCTCCGCCGTCTTCGTGCCCAGCGTCTCAGGTCTTCCCACCGTTTCCGACAGTGGGTGCTCTGCCTGCCATAGACCCCTAGGGTCCACACATCCTTGGTGATGGCACACCACATACCCTTCTATTGATGGGCGTTGACAGTCAGAGGAAATATACTCAGGGAAAGGTATTAGTTAGACCGTCCTGCCTGTTGCACTCATGGCCCACCATACCCCTTTCCATTCCCCTTACACACAGAGACATGGCCCAACATAAATGCTGCATGCTGCCCAGGTCCCATTCACAAACCCCCCCAACACAGGCCTTCACACCCCCCACGCCATACATTCATGCCCCATGCATTGTACTCACACTGTACTCACCTGTTGGTCTGCAGGTCCATTCAGCAGTCCATACTGGGGTAGGACCCCATCCACCAGTCTCTCCAACTCCGCCGAGTTGAAGGCACCGGCCCTTTACCCAGTTACGCGAGCCATCGTAGGTTCCAGACACAGGTTACAGCAGCACATGCAGTGTAGGTCCTTTCCTGTTGAAGGTCAGGTAGCAAGTGAGTGTACAGATAGAAAATGGCAGTGACGTCCACGGCGGTGCATACCTTCACCACCAGCGTACATCACCATTGGTCACTGTACCCCATAGGGCCCAATGATAACCAATGAGGAGTTGCACGGCGGTTCCCAACCGCCTCCCGCAACGGCGCACAACGTCAGCGGAATTACCTCACTTCCACCTGTCCCTCCACACAGGACAGGCAGATGCCATTTCGGGGGGGGGGGGGAAAGGCCATAGATCCTAACTGCATCACCGTTAACAATTGTACATTCAGGACATGTGCCACTAATGAATTATTAAAATCACATCATGCATTGAACTATAGTGGTTACAATGCACAAAAAATTACCGGCTCCTCATTCTTTTGCCCCATAGATTGCAACCGGTGCGGGTGAACAGGAGCTGGAGACATCCCTCCATGTACAGACCCCTGGTGGACTTGGCAACAATGGAGGACAGGAACATAATACTCACATATAGACATGACAGGGCCACAATCAGAGCTGTGTGCCCAATTGGAGCCTGACCTGATATCTGCTATCCGTCACCCCACTGAGATCCCCCCTCTTGTGCAGGTCCTATCTGTGCTCCATTTCTTGGCAACTGGATCTTTCCAAGTGACAGCGGGCTTGGCAGCAGGAATGTCACAGCTAATTTTTTCAATTGTGTTGACCAGAGTGTTGTCTGCCCTGATTAAACCCATGTGCAGCTACATCTTTTCCCCCCAGGTGGAGGACTTGGCCACAATGAAGGCTGACTTCTATGCAATGGGACATATCCCCAACATTATTGGGGCTATTGATGGAACACATATAGCATTTGCCCCCTCCCGCCTAAATGAACAGGTCTTCAGAAATTGAAAAGGTTGTCACTCAATGAATGTGCAGATGGTGTGTTTGGCGGATCAGTACATCTCCCATGTCAATGCTAAGTATCCTGGGTCGGTGCATGATGCTTTTATCCTGAGGAATAGCAGCATCCCAAATGTGATAGCCCAACTACAGAGACACAGGGTGTGTTTAATAGGTGAGACCTGGTTCCCACCCAGTGGATGTTGGTGTATGGGTATGGTGTGGGCCATAAGGGTTAGTGTGTGGCTAACAGTTGTCCTTTGATATTTGCAGGTGACTCTGGTTACCCCAACCTCTCATGGCTACTGACCCCTGTGAGGAATGCCAGTACAAGGGCAGAGGAACATTACAATGAGGCACATGGGCTAACAAGAAGGATAATTGAACATACACTTGGCCTCCTGAAGGGGAGGCTTTGGTGCCTCCATCTAACAGGTGGACCCCCGTGCTACTCACCCAAGAAGGTCTGCCAGATCATCGTGGCATGCTGTATGTTGCACAACCTTGCCTTGAGACGCCATGTGCCTTTTCTGCAGGAGGAGGAGGCTGGAGATGGCCGTGTGGCATCAGTGGACCCCGTGGACAGTGAAGATGAGGAGGCAGAGGATGAGGATGAGGACAACAGAACTGCAGTGATACATCAATACGTCCAATGACACACAGGTAAGACCGTCTAGCTTCACATTTTTGCCAGTTTAATGTTTGACATTGTAACTGGCAGGCTGTGACTTCCTACTTATGTGGCCACTCACTGTACCCTTTGGCATCTCTATTTGCAGATATTGGTGCCCCAGTATCATTCCTGGTGTGTTCACTGCAGCCAACTACTGGTCTTTCCTATGTATACATTACTGTACAGTTGAATTGCAATGTTTAAACCTTGTTAGACGAATACATGCTTAAATCATTTGACATACTCCATACTTGTATTTTTTCAAAGGGTGTTTATTTAAGTGGTATGAAGAAAAGGGGGTAGTGCAATGGGCTGGGGTGATGATGGAGGAAAGTTCAGGGTAGTGTCCAGTCTATTGGTAGCACAGATGCATTGTCCAAGGGGGAATAGGAAGGGGAGCAATGGCAGTTCAAGGTGGACTTGGTTACAGAGTGGGACACAAGGGTGACATTCAGAAGAGTCTTATTTCCTGGCAGGGGTCTTGGCAATAATCTCTGGCTTCTGCCTGGATTGCAGGGAACGCTTTCGGGGTGGTTCTCCTTCTGTGGGGGGGTGATGATGGCCTGTTGGTCCTGTGGCACACCTCCCGTCTACTAGCGGCAGCTGAGGTGGAGGGCTGTTCAGTAGTCTGGTTAGTGGCAGGGGCCCGCTGGTGTGAACACTGCCACCCTCATAATGTTGGCCATGTCTGCCAGCATCCCTACAATGGAGACCAGGGTGGTGTTAATGAACTTCAAGTCCTCCCTGATCCCCAGGTACTGTCCCTCCTACAGTCGCATGTTCTCCTAAAACTTGTCCATGATCTGGCCCAGCGTATCTCAGGAATGTTGGTATGCACCCAGGATCACAGTGAGTGCCTCCTGGAGAGTCGTTCCCTAAGCCGGTTCTCCCCCTGCACACAGCAGTCCTCCCAGCTTCCCAGTTGTCCTGTGCCTCTGTCCCCTGACCCGTGTGCCCACTGCCACTGACCCCAGGTCGCTGATTGTCCTGGGTTTGTGGGGTGCCCTGGGGTCCCTGTAGAGGTGGACACGCTGCTGATTGACGTGTCCTGGGGACAGAGGTATAGGCCCGCTGGGTGGGTGCTGTGGTGGTGTTTCCTGAGGGGGAGGCTCTGTGGTGGTGTGTGACTGTGCCTGGGTAACCAACTGTCCAGAGGTCCCTGATGGGCCAGGTTGGTCATCCAGATCCAGGCGAGCAGGGCTGCTGTCATCACTGTGGGCCTCTTCTGTGGGGGAACTGGATGTTGCTGGCACCTCTTCTCCAGTGACATTGGCAGGGATACCTGTGGGGATGTAAATGCAGTGTTATTGTTTCTGTGTCTGACATATTGTGCATGAGTGGGTTGCCCTCTGTGGTTGTAATTGCCCTGCCAGCTTTGCCTTGTGTGAGCTATTATTTGGTGGGCTAGCTGTTTCCCTCTGGTGTGCATTCTTTAGTGATAGGTGTCTATGCAGGTTTGTGAGTGGTGTCCATACATTGGAGGTGCATGCAGGGCTTGGGACTGGGATGGGTGAGATGTGATGGGGGGGCGGGAAGTGGTGGAGTGATGAGAATGAGGGTGGGGGCATGTGATGGCATGAAGGTAGAGGTGTGATAGAAATATAGAGAGTTGACTTACCAGAGTCCAGTCCTCCTCCTACTCCTGCCAGGCCCTCAGTATGCATGTTTGCAAAGACTTGCTTCTCCCTTGTTGTTATTTGTGGGGGGGAGGTGGGGGTCCACTGCCAGTCCTCTGTACAGGTAGTTGGTGTCTTGCAGCCACGAAATGCACCTTCCCCCATAGGTCGTTCCAGCTTTTCCTGATTTCATCCCTTGTTCTGGGGTACTGTCCCACGGCGTTGACCCTGTCCATGATTCTCCGCCATAGCTCCATCTTCCTAGCAATGGATATCTGCTGCATCTGTGATCCAAATAGCTGAGGCTCTACCCAGATGATTTCCTCAACCATGACCCTCAGCTCCTACTCAGAGAATCTGGGGTGTCTTTGTTGTGCCCTGGGTGTAGTGTGAGTGGTGTGTGTGAGGGTGTGTTGGGTGATGTGCTGGGGTGTGTGTTGTGAGGTGCGTGGGTGATGTATAGGTGATAATGGTATGTTGCTCTTGATGTGTGTGTGCTCTTGCTGTTTCTCTCTGTTGGCAATGATTTGTATTCACAAAGGGTTGTGGGTACTGTGGGTGTGTGTTTTATAGTGTCCTGGGTGTGTGGGTGTGGTGTGTGTATGTGTGTCAGGTGTGTGTAGCTTGAATTGTCCAATGTGGTGCTGTTTTGTTTGAATGTGTGTATTTTGAGCAAAGCAGTATGTACCACCAATGGTTTACTGTTGTTGAATGTCCGCCGTGGTGATTTGCGGATCATAATGTGATGAGCAAAGTTCTATTGCCATAACGGTGTGGGTTTTGCTACCACCAGTTTATCACTGACCTTTGGTGTGGCGGAGTTGTGTCTGTGGCTGTATAGTGACGGATTGGAATGTGTGTGTCAGAATATGATAAGCGGACTTTCGCAGCAGTATGTTGGCAGCAGTCAGCATGGCGGTAAGTGGGATTTACCACCAATGTCATAATGAGGGCCTTTATTTCAGAGTCTATCTGGAGTAATAAAGAGCATTCCCATGGCATTATTATATCACTTTGCTATCAAGTAGCTGTCATCATTTTTATCACTTGACCCCACCACCATAGTGACAAATTTAGTCAAGACCATTTTACAAAATCCAGCTTCATCTTAGCCTAAACTCATTCACCCACACATATAAAGCTCTCTACAGTACTAGCCCTGCCTACCTGAACAGCGGTATTCACTACCACCCGCCTTCAAGCCACCTCCACTCTTGTCAGTCTCTCACTAACACACAATTCACACTCACAAAAGCAGAGCAGGGAGGCACACCTTCTTGTACCTGGTCCCTAAAACCTGGAACAACCTCCTACAACACATCAGAGGGTCCTCCTCTCTTCTTGACATTTGCAAGAAGCTGAAGTCCTCAGGGCTGACCTCACACACCTGCTACAGAGAACCTGAATATCCTCAGGAGTAATTAGCGGGCTATAAAAACCTGAAAACATAACATAAGATGTTATGCTTTGCAGTATGCATCAAGTCTCTATTTAGCAACATTCCCAGCAATGTTATTTCTTTTGGGACTCACCTCATGTAGGCCTGCTCTATACATGGATTTGTTGGTCTGTCTGAAATCAGCATTACTTCTTACTTACCCCAGATGACCCTCTAACCACAGATGACAGCGAAAGTGTCTAATGAAGTCGTTAATACTGGGATGGAAGTCCAGGGTTACAGTATTGTCATCAAAATATTGTCTTCATATAATAATTAATTTATGTGCCCAGCTTTAGACTGGATGCGCTGTTTCTATGGAGAAGCTCTAGCACCTATGATCAATAGTTCCAAGGGAAGTATGAAAGGAAAAGATGATGGGAAAACCTTGATGCGTGCCATACTGTTTCTGGATTGTATGTGACAGCTGTCCTCCAAAGATAATTTGTGCCATTGGTTCTTTGTATAGCCAATGGACTTTCTGGATAAAATCCTACACTACCCCAAATTTATGGAGCATCTTAAACAAGTAGGGCTTTCAAACCAGTTGAAGGTTTTTTCTGCCTCTAAAGAAAGGCCTACCACTTCCTCTGGGGAATGTCTTGTTTCCCATATTAAGTGCGCTAGCATTCTCCAATGATTCCTTGAGAATGGCCTAGTAAAAAGACTGCCTGTGTGGCGTGGAGCAGAGAGATCACTTTTTGGAGTCTGTTGGCCAACACCCTGGCCAATACCTTAATGTCCACGGTCAGGAGGTGTATGGGTCTGTAGCCTCCACATTCCAGTGGGTCCTCCCTTTCCTTGGGGATAACTGTTATGGTTGCCTTGTTAGAAACAGGTCCCACAGACCCTGAGTCCTTGGCCTCACTAAAGACTTGATAGAGCGCTTGCATCACTTGTGGTTTATATGTCTTATAAAAGTCTTCAGGAAAGCCACTTTCTCAAGACGATTTACAAGTCGGGAAAGCCAATATGGCTTCATTCATTTTTTTAAGGGAGATCACAAGTAATTTCCTACCCTCATCTGATAAGGTTGGGATGAATCAAATCTAGAAAGGTACTCTCAGTTGGGGAGTCTATGACATAGCTAGTAGCATATAGGGATTTATGAAAGAAAGGAAGCAAATTCCACCACAATATGAACTGGGTCCTTTAGAAGTTGTTCCTTGGTGGTTTATATTATCAGAATGGATAGCTGGGCCTCTATCTACCTCAACTGGAAAACCAACATTCAGGCCACTTTCTCCCAACCGTTGCAATGACACCATTTGAATTTTACTAGGGCTTTCTCTGCAACTGACATGTTTAGCTGATTGCATTTAAATTTAAAATTGTTTAGCTTCCAGCTTTCACCAGGTCTGAAGAGTGGGTCTTATCTTATACCTTATTGCCATCAATGCCTGTATTTCTTGCTCCAAATTTCTCCTCTTTTTATCAAAGGCCTTTCTAGCCGTCCCTCAGAAGGAAGCCTTTCCAAGTTGCCTTTCTGTTGTTTCAAAGTACTGTCCTACTTATGTGTCCACAGTGACTACTACAGCAGTATCTGCAATGCCAAGGAGATCCCAGAAAAGAGAACAGATCAGGAGGAGCAATTGTGACAGGACATGTAAAGTCTGAGGAGTTCTAGATTCCCAGTCCTATTTCTTACCTGCTCTAGCCTTATAAAGTTCAAGTGACAGAGGTGTGCATCAACATGGAACGACTACTTTTCTCCCTTTGATAGTGGCCCTACTTACCCGATACTGCTTTAGTTTAGGTGCTTTTTCTCACGGATGCCAGTAATTCCTGCTCACTTTGGATAAGAAAGTGCATATGCACTACATTTGAAAGATGAATGTATACATCAAAACAGTATATGTGCCAAAGGGGAACAAGAGGATCATTAGCATCGAGACAGTGTCTAAAAGTCAATGGCTAAGCAAAGGCAGAAACCCTCCCTTGTATAGCAGACACGGGCACTCAGAGATCATTCCTGCATAATAAAGGTTATGCAAAAGTGGGGCAACACACATAAAAAGAGAAAAGAAATAAAGAGAAATAAATGTATTTCTCCTTGTTGTGCCACCCCTGGGGTGGCTTAAGGTTTTGGCACATATCCAGGTTTACAAGCTCTTGTAAATTTGGGGCGTGTCAAAATCCTTGGGTGTCTTGTGGGAACACTCACTGCAATGCCCATGGAATGCCTTGCTTGTGCAGAGTAAGGCAACACAGTGATTTGCGCTGCCTTGCCTTCCTCCAAATCTACGATGCCATTCAAGGGCATGCAAAATGACTTTACATGGCCTCATAGATGATTTCAAGGTTTGCACCACTGTTGCATCACAAAAAGTGATGCAACAGTGGTGCAAGGAGCTCGTATATATGCCTCTTGGTGTCTCTGGTGACATCTCTTTCACCTGAGACCGAGAGTTATCTTTGTGCCTTTCTTAAGTCAGTCAGTATTTTATCCAGGTCTGCTCTGTCAGAATGTCAGTACTTATTCGGTCAATTCTGCCCGTGGCACTTTCTAGAATGTTGTGTTGTAGAGGTTTGGGTTTGAGCTGTGCTGTTTCCCAATACTTCGACGATGGCGTGGGCCAGGACATTGTTCTTTTGCCAAACTATGTTGTTCATCCGGGTTGTTCCTTGGTAAGTAAAAGCATTGTTGCTGGGTCCAGCAGGCTGAATTTGATTCCATCTCTTCACAGCTTCGGCCATAGTGCAATAAGCTGCTTTAATTTAATCACTGTTTCATGGGAGAAGTCCACTGAAATGTGTACCACTAAGCTCTCCTGTTTGAAGTGCTCTTTTTCATTGCTTGTAGAATCAATTTGGCATGTTGGTGTGCAAGAGACAAGCAATGATGGCTCTGTGCATATTCATCTACTCAGACAAGAGAGGTCATATTCAGGACACGCTTTGGAATTCCAGGGGTACCCAGAAAATATGTAACATGTAACACGCTTGTGTGAAAGGAGGTCAAGAAGGTAGTCATATCCTCCCCATCCATCCATTTTGGTACACTGTAGAGCAGGGATCTCTACCCTTTTCTGTAATAAGATTGTAAGAAAATGGGTTATTAATAGCTGGGATATTTTCCCCCATCTAGTAATAATACCTCAATTATTAATAGGCCTAATCAAGTCTCAGTAAATTTTTCCTTGCTCAACTCTTTGTAGAGTATCAAACAAGCAGTCAGGCTTAACTTAGAAGGCAGGTATGTGCAAACCAATTAATATCACCAAAACTGTAAATAAGTAAAAGACACAATACAATAAAACTCCAACACCAATTGATAAAAATAGGAAATATTTTTATCTTCAAAACAACACTAAAATGACAAAAATCCAATGTATGGAACAGAATATATAAATCTCTAAATATGACATCAAAAATGGTGCATTCTAGTACCAAAAAGCTTAAAGTGGGTTATGGCCCACATGGTGCCTGTGTGATAGTGTCCTTTTGAAGCTTTGCTGTCCTCATACTGCAGTGGATGGTTGGGTTGCACCACGGGCCCCGCAGTCAATCCCTACTTATTTGGGGCTTACCGGTGACTGAAGGGAACCAACTGTGAGCCCCATACACTGCTGCCTTCCTTCTCAACACAAGCTGACCAGCCAGTGTGTGCCTCCTGTAGCCTTAACATAGTAGCGATCTTGGGATTTTAGAGTTGGTGAATGTGCAACTCCAACAGCGGCCAGGCCACGACTTCCGGCTTCCCCCAATTGATTGATGGATCACAGATGGAGCAGAGACTCGTCGGCATGGTGATTGTGCAACAATGGCACCAGTGGGGCCGATTGGCAGTGGCAGTAGGGTGTGTGAGGCCTGGAGGCCTTGTTGAGACTGTCTCTGGAGCCGGCGTGCGCAGGACTGGGAGCGCTGAAGGCCGGCATGCAGCATTTCTACCCGAGCGCCACTGCATAGATTGACGGTCCAGAGACCAGTGCTGCATCGGCTCCATTGAAGCCGGAGGCCTCCGCATACATGCAGAGTAAGCACCCCCCCTCTCAAGGTGCTAGCGAAGACACCTCTACCAGATATATAGACCCCATCACAGGCCTCTCTACACCTGGTGCCCAGCTGGATGAGTTTTTGGGCTACATCGTTTACCCCTATCTGACCAACTGCAATGCCCCCAAGCACATGCACAAAAGTGACACTGGCCTGGTGAGGTTTTCTGGAATGCCCTGCCGGCATGCTGGCCCGTGACATCCCAGGTCAGTGAACATAGCTAAGAGGATGTTGTCTGGGGTGTCAGTGGAGGAGACTTGGGGGTGGGCAATTGTGCTACTAGGAACTTACCTCTTGGGGGCTTTGCCTGATTTGTGCCTCATTCCAAACAGTGCCTTTTTTCTGCTTTGTTGCTCTAAGGGTGTCACAACTCCATTACTGTGAGCTACGGCAGCTTATTTTGGCGAGGACACCTCACTTACTTCCATGGGGACAGTCTGCAAACTTAAGGACCCCAGAACCTGAAAGGCTGCTTAGGGGGCGCACACGTGACCACATCGATTGCCCCACACAGCAGTTGTACAGTTCTCTATTGTGCCAACACAGCGTCTTCTACCCCCAACAATGACGCACCCATCACCCATACCTTTTTGGAAAACAAAATTGGCACCCTCAGGGAAGACCTAGCTGCCTTAAAACGTGACATAGCACACAAGGTCATATACATGAGGAAGGATATTGGTGAGCTGGGCCAGAGAGTCTCTGCCCTGGAACAGTATGATGATTTGTAGGAGGAGGAGCTGGAGGCCCACAGGAGAGAATTATTAGAGCTGAGGGATAAGAATGTAGAACTCCTCTACCAGCTGGAAGACCTTGAAAACAGGTCTTTTTGATCTAACACGCGTATTAAAGGTACCCACTACAAGCAGACTCAGGGACCCTTGAGGACTACATCACCCACCTGTTTCACCATGTGGTGCCCAAACTGGCAGAGCAGGAAATAGTCTTTGATCACACTCACAGACTGGGGTGTCCAGCTATGTCCCCTGTCATGCTCCAGGGTATAGTCACCTGCTTCCAATTGCATCGTCGGAAAGAAACCATAGAGGGTGCAAAAATATGGCTATACCAAGGCCTTTCTCCAGTAATGCTTTAGGATTGCAGTCTTTTTGGCCCATAATTAACTTTTTGCGGGGACAAGGGATCCAGTACAAGTGGGGACACCCCTTCAGGCTAATCTTTTAATGAAACAACAAGACTCGCAGTATGGGCACTATGGAGGAGGCCCGCTCATTATTAGACATGGACAAACTACAATAGGATGACAATGCTCAACGTCCATTGAGGGCTGCTGCGGGGCCAGCTGTGGGCCTTCCCCGCTCTTCCCATCCGACCAAGAAGCAGTTCAATAAACTAACTGACCCTGAAAGTCGTAAGGAGAGAGCTGCCCTGTTGCATCAACTACAGCAACAGGATAAAGCATCAGAACCTGAATATGACTGAACAGACCAGTCAGGCCATAAAATGACTGAACAGACCAGTCAGGCCATGAGGAGAGCCACTTTTTGCAGACTAAGGTGCTCATTCCAAGTTTGGCAGTCATTACCGAAGATCACCGTGCAAACGGCAGCTGATATACCGCCAGTGATGGCGGACTGAAGACTGCTGCATTACGAGTGACCCACACAACACCGCCAAAAATAGACCAAAAAAACAACACAGTCGGTCCAAACGACGGTATGAAGGAGGCGGCTGCACCACCACCACTGCCACGCCTAGAAAATTGGGCGCTCAGGATAATGGTCGTAGAAATAGTCAAAGTGGAGCAGCGACTGTTTGGAGCACTGGTCCAGCAAATATCCATAGCCCAGAAGAACGACTTATGGCAGAGGATAGTCAACAGGGTGAATTCAGTGGGGAACCATCCACGCACAAGGGATGACCTTGGGGGGAAGGTACGGGCCATGGCTTCCAGGCACCAAGTGGCCGTCATGAATACTCGTGGGTCACCTCCCCCATAAATAGCACAGTGGGAGGAGATGGTCCTGGCTATACTACATCCAGAAGGGCTGACGGGAATTGCTACTGGACTGGACACTGGTAACTCTACTGTACTTACTGGCCACCATGTCCCTGTGTACAGCATGTCCCTTCACCACCTTCTCACCCCCTCAAACCACCCGAATGTGCACAAACCTTCTATTGGCCCTATACCCACCCTTGCATGCCACAGCTTCCCACTGACACCATTCCCTCACTGCCCCACCTCGTGCACATATGCCTCATACAGCAGAAAGTACCACAACTACCACAATGCAACACTCCCTACCCTTGCCTGACTGCTACACCCATATCACTTCTCTGCAATTGTACGTTAAACCATATCACTCCTCATCACCAATATGTGGTAGGAATGCACATCAGTACATGGCAATGACAGTAGCAAGACAAATGTAAACTGTACTCCAAATTAGGGCCATTGCAACCTTCCACTGATGGGAACACAATCAGTGGACTGGAAACTGTCAATGCCATTACTGCCCTGCAAACACAGTGAATGAGGGAATACAACCATTTGTGTCACCGCTACAATATGATCATCTGACACAATACCTCTCATCTCGAAGGTCTCCCAAGTACTGACACACAGCAGAGGATCCCAGTGGCAGGAAGCCCAGGCCTAGATGCAGCACCAATTGGGGAGGATTCACTTGCAAGTCTGGATTCGGACAACAAACCTGGCCCATCAGGCATGAGTGGTCAGTCCACCACCACCAGCCTCACCCTGCCACAACTCAAACCATCTCCACTGTGGCAGCCAGTGCACAGGAGAGCCCACCTTCCCATACCTGTGTCCCAAGGTCACATCAATCATCAGTGTGCCACACAGGACAGGGGCAGGAATCAACGGTGAAAACCCAAGATAATGACAGTCCTGTTTTCAGTCAGAGGGGGCACACTGCACCAGAGGCACAGGCACAGGGGGCAAGGGCCAGTGGAAGGCCAATCATGGGACAAGGGACGAGGCAGGTACAGGACACAATTGCCCAGGAGGCCGTCTCCAGGGTCCTGGGATCCTACCAGCAAACCCAGGACCCGGTGGGCCAGATACTCCCCACATTGCAGGACATACAATGGCTGCAGGAAGAATACCACCAGAAGGCCAGGCAGCAGTGGCAGGCACAAAATGCCACCATGGACTCTATCTTAGGGGAGTTCAAGGAACTCAACTGCATCCTGCGGACATTCTCCACCCAACAGCAGGACCCATCCAGTAGTCAGTCAACACCACTGCCCTCAACACCAACACCTGCCACCGGAATGGAGGCACAGCAGGAGGACCCACAGGACACCAGCACCCCTACCCCCACTGCTGAGGAACCCCCTGTAAAAGTGATCGCCCATCCAGACATCCTGCAGGACCTCAGGCTAAGACCAATCCCACCACCAGTAAGTGATCCCTCTTCTGAAATGCCACCCTTGTGTGCCACTGTTACACCCTGTTGGCTGTCCAATACCAAGGTCACATCATTCCGAGGCAAATGGACACAGGACCTATGAACTACACAGCTGGAGCACCCACTCTGATCATCACCTAGAGCACTACCCCACTACTTTTGACTGTGAAATTCTACACTAAATAAACACCTATTATCACAAGTAATGGTGCATGTCTCTTTATTGTTAGTATTGCCAAATATGTTACAGAACAACAAAAGAATACACAGGTCTACACAACAAAAATGTGCAAGTTACTGATGTAGTGGTATACTCCAGCAGGTGTGTAAGTACATCCATATTGTTTTAATATCCACTGTCAACTATGCCAACAGTCAAATCAGCAAGCAGACTGCATACAGATATGTTACCTGAAGAGGGATAAATAAATGGAATGAGGTACAATGTTGTAAGGAATGTAATCCACAGTCGTACATCAATAGCAGTTGAACTCAAACACAGGATGAGTGTCCCAGCAGCTATGTCACACCATATGTAAGGGTCTGCATTGACATTCACACACATGTGGGACAGGAAAGATTAAACATAGGTAACATCCTCCATTGCACAACTCCCTGAGTAGTCAGGAACACGTACTTGACACACAGCAGATGACAATGCGTGACATGCCTACGCAGCAGGGCAAGACTGATAAGTCCCCCTAACATATCCCCAAACAGGCAGCCTGAGTACCTTAAACCTTTAGTACAAGTAGAAGGCTGTACCGCAATGGCACCAGCATTCAACAAATAAACTTAGCAGCCCTCCATTTCCACTACCTCTCATGGTGAGTCACCTACCCTTCAAGGTCGTTAACCAATATGGAAGGCTCAAGTCCCACACATACCTTGATGCATGCAAATACTGCCTACAGATTGGCTTCAGCAATACATCTCCCATGTGCAGATGATATGTAATGCAGACATACCTGTACATCAAGGAAAGTAGTGACAAATCATGTCAGTCCTATCATCATGTGCCTCATCCTCGTCAGTCTCCCCCTCAGCATCAGAGTCACTGGCCACAAACACTTCTCCAGCATTAATGTCCCCCTCCTCCAAAAGTGGGATGTGCCTTCAGAGGGCCAGATTATAGAGCATGCAGCATGCAACAATGATCTTGCAGACTTTCCCTGGAGTGTACTGTAGGGCACCGCCAGACACATGAAGAGGATGAAATCTGTCTTTCAAGAGACCGAAAGTCCATTCAATCACACTCCTTGTCCAGCCATGTGCCTCATTGTACCTGTTCTCCCCTAATGTAGCTGGATGTCTCACAGGTGTCAGGAACCAGGGCATGTTGGGGTATCCAGAGTCACCTGTATGGAAAAGGAAACATGGCCATAGGTAACATTGCTAGGTGGAGTGCTGACTGTGTCATGAGGGGTATAAACATCTGACATGGAGAACAGTACACATACCTATGAGCCAGGCCCTTTCTCCCTGAAGCTGTGACATCATTGCAGGGATACTGCAGTTCCTCAGGATGTAGGAATCATGTACTGATCCAGGGAATTTAGCGTTCACATGTGTAATGTGTTTGTCTGCAAGACACACCACTTGTGCATTGAGTGAATATGTACTTTTCCTGTTTCTGTAGACATGTTCATTGATCCTCGGAGGTACCATGGCAATGTGAGTCCCATCAATGGCCCCAATTACATGTGGGACATTTGAGATGTTGTAGAAGGCTGCTTTTAGAGTGGGAAAATCTGGAGGTAGTGGGAACATAATGCATCTGTGTACATGCTTGAGTAGGGCATCCAGCACATTCTGCAACACCTTACAGAACTTGGGCTGCGAAAATCCTGCAGCCAGCCCCCTGGGACCTGAAAAGAGCCACTTGCCAGGGAATGCAGGACTGACAACACCTGGATTGTTGGAGGGATGGCATGGGGATTCCTCAAACCTGGCAGGAGGTCTGGCTTCAACTGGGTGACCAGTTTCTTGATGCACCAAGGGTTTAGTCGATAGGTCATGATGATGTGGCGCTCTTCCATGGTTTCAAGATTTATGAGTTGCCGGTAAATTGGGGCATTCCTCATCACTCCATTGTGGCCAAATCTGTGCGGGGACGCAAACAACAATCTGGGAATCTCTCACAATGTAGGCTATTCAGTATGAAACATGACAGTCATTATGTAATAGTCATGCCTGTCATGTTGTGGGAGTACACATTACTCCTCCCTCCGTACATAACCAGATGATGGCACATCATTCCTGTGAGAATGGAGGTATACAGGACATGTACACCTACACCTTCCCTGTGTTCCACTATACTGATCAAATATGCTGACAATTGTTGTGACAAGTGTGGAAATGTCAATAAACACGCAATACATGTGCCTATATTCACCATGTCAGACCTGAAGAATGTATTTGTGACAGCATGAAGGTAGTTACGCTGTGTAAACTCAGGACAGTAATGTCACAGACTAAAATGGCATCCGCATGTCCGGCATGCATTGGACTGCTGGAAGTGCCCTCGTTCTTCCGGCGGAAGTCGTCATGGTGGAGCGCGGTCAGAACTGCTGTGCAACTCCTCATTGGTTAACATTGATGTCAATGGGAGACTGGGAACAATGACGATCACCGCCGGTGGTGATGGTCATGACCGCTGCGGTCGTAACCGCCATTTTGTGTGAGACAGCTCACTTGACTCCTGGCATTTGGGATAGACAGACCTCCCCTTTTGTGTGCTGCTATGTCCTGTCTCTTGGAGCAATGATGGCACGCACTGCAAGGGAAAGGGCCCGAACCCTATCAACAGAGGAGCTGGAAAACTTGTGGAAGGGGTCCTACCCCTGTACGGGCAGTTGTACGGAGCTCCAGGACAACAGGTCAGTACAACGTCCTTTGTCCCACATGTTGGGTGGTGTTTGACAATGTATGTGTGTGTGTGCACATTGACATGTCATGACTGATCAGGTGTGTAGCATGCACTTGATATGTGTGGGATATTGCCAGTGTGCATGAGCAGTGTTTGTTGTGTGTCGCCAAAGCTTACTGCTCTCCCATCCCCCCTTTTCTCACTGTTTCCCAATCAGGTCATCGCCCACCAGAAGAAAGGGTTGTGGCAAGCCAGCGCTAGGGAAGTGCGGACCCTGAGGGTCCATTGCCGCCAGAGCACCCACTGCAGGAAGCAGATGGAGGACCTGCGACGCTGGGCCCGGAAGACTGCAGAGGCCCAGCTGGGGACAGCCTCCCAACGTGGGAGGGGTGCACGTTGGACCCTGACCCCCCACACTGGCAGTGGCGTACCCTGAGTTGAATGGGCGCTTAAAGGCAGCACAGCACACCACAGAAGTGTTGACTGTCAGGTCACTACTGCATGGTTGTGCTCTGTCACCCTCCTTGGACTTGGAATGATCTTAGTCAGATGTGATTCAGGGAATGTATAGTCCTGGTTGCCGCACCCATCAAGTAGGAGTGTGTGATGGGTGCTATGTTGAGCCATGTAGGATAAGAAGTGGAGGAACTGTGACACATGTTCAGCTGTAGGTATGGGTCTCTCAAGTCTGCTATCATATCAATGGCTGCATCCTCCATTTCCGTGTGTACTGTAGTAGTACAAAGTGGTCATGATGGTACTGTATATGGGTAATGACCGGTATGTTACGTGAAGGTTGCAGTTGCATCACTTCCTACATCAATGGATCCTCTGTACCACATGTACTCCTCACATTCCTGTCAGTTAGTTAGTATCCTGAGTCCCTCTCTACTTAGATTGGTATCATCCTGTAATGGATGACATGTGGTTGGGTATAGTCCTGGACTTGATTCTAGGAGTAGTCATTTTGGCATTAACGGGCATATGTTTGTCTTAATGCAGGAGTTTGGTCTGCAGGGTTAAGATGGGTTTGGACATAGCTTGCATGACTCTATTTGGGAATAATTGCTAATTGGTCTATTGTTTCGCAGACAGGGACTGTTATCTGCATTGTTTATTTGTGAAGTGGATATGTGGGTTCTAATACTTTCCTCCCTTTCTGTTTCTGCCACGCTCCTTTTCTCTCTCCTCCTCTGTCTATGTGTGCATTAGCATCATCTGGCGAGGAAGGAACGGCACCGGCGGGTAGGGATGCAGCAGCCCATGGGACCCAGGAGGCGGCCAGCAGTGAAGCCGAGGGGACCAGTGGGATGGAGGGCGAGGGGAGCACCACGGGGGAGACTGGAGCTACCACAACATCTGATTCAGATACCTCCTCTGATGGCGGCTCCCTGGCGGCTCCCTGGCAGTGGCAGACCCTTCTGGTACCACACCAACACCATCATTGTCCGGCACCCCCCTTACCAGCACCGCCCTACCTTTTTCACCCCTCCCAGTTTCCCGTGCCTGTTCACCCAGGATGGTGGGTGTCTCCTTCGCCGCAGGCACCTCCGTCTCTGCCCCAGTCAGCCCTGCTGCCCTCAATGAGGAGGCTATTGACCTCCTGAAGTCCATCTCTGTGGGGCAGACAACAACCGTGATTGCTATCCAGGGACTGCATTCCAGATGCAGCAGACAAATGCGTTCCTGGAAGGCATTCACAGTGCCTTGTCTGGCCTACAGAGATCGTTTCAGGCTCTGGCCTCCTTGTTGACAGCAGCCAGTGTCCCTTCATCTCCTGTCCCCCCTCCAGCTACCTGTTCCCAATCCACAAGCTGTTCAAACAGGCATGCACACACACAACAAACATCTGCAGACACAACAAACACTTCTCACACCACCTCCTCCCATACAGTCACATCTCCATTCATGCCTGCCAGCACCGCATCATCACACACTGGTCCTGCTGTCATTCCTGTCATCCCCTCAATCACCACAACAGCAGACTCACAGTCACACACCCCACATACCACACCCACACTCACCACGACTACCGTCTCTGCCACCTGCAGCACATCCACCTCACTTGCATATACTACAGCATTCACTCACATCACCCATTCCCTCTCCATGCATCTCTGCCCCCTCCCAAAAAATGCATACGTACCCACTCACCTACCTAACGTTCAGCCACCACACACATCCAGACACTGCACACACCAGCATCCACATACAGCACACAGACACATCAGACGAGCACTCCTTCTACTTCCACTCCCAACCCTCATTCATACGACCTCCCCCGTGTACCTAAGAGAGTTTTCCTTTCAGCCCTTGACCTTTTCCCTACTCCTTTCCCACCCCGTCTTCCCTGTAAACAGCATGTTCCCCTGCCCCTCTCAGGCCCTTCCACCTCCCATTCCTTGGGTACCCAATCTGGTGTTTCCCCTGCTCCTCCATCCAGCAAAAAATCCACCTCTCCCAGTGCCAAGGTCACCCCTCCCAAGCCCAAGCCGAAATGTGCCCCTTTCACATCCAAGCCTCCTCAACTATCCCCACACCCCCTGAGGTGTCTGCCTGTCCCATTGCCGCCCCTATGAAGTGGAGGCCTTTTTTCAATCAGGAGTCAAGTTGAGCCCATATTAATGGACAATGTGTCCTGCTGAAGTGGACATTGGACTTGCCATTGGCACATTTTGTATATAGTTTATTTATTGTTTGAATACATCTGCCCACATTGCTGTGGTTGGCAAGACAACGTGCTTGTCCTGGTTTCCTTTTACATGGTGGTGTGACATCTGTGTGCAAAGGTGTGTGCGGTCTGTGTGTGAATTGTGTCTGTGTTGTCGCATCCACTTGGTAGATGGTTTGGGCCATGGGGATGTGTGTGTCTGCTTGCTTGTGTGCTTGTTTGGGGTGTTGTGTGCCTCTGTGTGTCTAGTGCTGCAGGTGTGTATTTCCTTGATTGTTGGTTGTACATGTTGTGTCACCTGTATGATTGTTTGGATGTATGTTCACAGCTATTGATTGTGTGTCATTGCTTCATGGAGCTCATGGTGTGTGTGTGTATGTGTGGTGTTGCTCATCATGCCTGTTTATGCCAGCATTGAGGTGTTTGTGGGTGTAGTTGTCATTGTGTGGTTATGGGGTGTGTTGGTGGTGTTGTGCGTTGTGCTGTATGTTTGGCACGTATTTGCATGGCTTTGTGTGTGTATTGGGTATTTGGCATTGACGTCTGTTGTGTGGGCATGTGTGTAGATTTTACTGTGTGTGTGGGGTATGGGTGTTGTGTGTGGGAGTGTATCACTGTCATTTCCCTCCCCTCTGTGCTAGGTATACTTATGGTTGTCGTCTTTGTCGTCGTCAGTGGTCCTGAAGGTGTATGGCGAGATACAATGCTGGGAAGACTAACAGTTCATATGCCATGGCAGCCGCAGCGGTGTCTCTGTGCCTGGAGGTGGATGTTTCCTTTTATATTTTCTGTTTCCACCATGTTTTTCATGGCAGTAAGGCCCTACCGGATATCCTGGCGGAGTGGTTACTCGGAATTTGGAGGGTGGGCCGTTGGCTGCCGCCTGCCTGAAATTGTCTTCGGACGGCAGATGCTGCTTGTTTGCGGTGGCGGTGCTGGCAGTGAGTTGTCTATATTGCATTGGGTTCACCGCCTTACCTGTTATTTGGCAGTCTGCACCACCACCCTGCCGGCGGTCACAAGACCGCCATCGGCGTGGCGGTTCGGTTACCGCCAAACTTGGAATGAGCACCTAAGTAATTAACTATTAGCGACTCTGAGGGGCGCCGCAGTGCCTCCTCACTCCCTTAACAGACTTTTTAATTGTTGATGGAGTTCCTGCCTCATCTTGCTGCAGCGGGCTGATGATCCTGAATCTCACCAAAGATACGGACCCTTTGTGCTTTGACTATTCTGCTCTCAGTTTTACTGTTATGTATTTTTCTCTCCTTCCCCTTGCTCAACAGTCTTCACCTTGACAGACAGGCTATATCCATTGCTGCCCATGCTAGTACAAGGAAGGTGCCACAACAATATTTGTGCTGCCCCTTCCAGCTTAAAACAACACGAGCACCGCTCCATGGTTAAGGTATTAAGGTGGTCATTATCAACATGGTGGGACAAATTGGCCACAGCACACAGAGAGTAATGTCCAACAGTAAGGCAGAAAAAGATAATCCTGGTGTTGTTCCGTGGGTTGAGGGAAGTATAAAGTTGAAACGAGTCTCAAATCCTGTTTGCAGATGGTGTCTTTATTTATAGATGCTAAGAAAGCATTGAGTCATCGTGGAGATACAGCCAACACATGTTTCGTCACACAGGTGACTTCATCAAGGCTGAGTAAATAGTAAAGAGCTGTAATAGGTATGGCTGCGCCAGGCAGCTTCAGGTACGTACGTAAAAGGCTTGCATGAAAATGAAGATATGAGGAGGCCCTGATAAGCCTATAAAAATGACCATTAAGCAACGTAGTGGTGAGCTATCCGGTAACCGCGAGAAAGAGTTACATGGTGGGAAACACCGCCAAACGCCGTGGCAACGGTGAACAGGACCCCGTCATATAATGATGCCAAAAACAGAACCTCCAATAATTCTGCTACCTCCAGCCACCACCAGACCCCTTCATGGCAGAAAGGATGTATACCCCACCCTGCCACCACCAAGCAGACAATTCCTCTGTCCTCCAAATAATGATGCACTAATCACCACGGCTCATAGTGGATGTCGAACGACCATTGGCGGTACGGATCACCACGGCCAGCAATGGGACCCAACAGCAAGAAATGCACACATTGGCAAGTTTGAAACCCACACACCTGACACACATCCACAACACTATAAAAAAACACATACACACCCCACAATCCTTTGCAACGCCAATGGCATGACAGATATTGACAATATAACACACATACACTGAACTCAACATCACAGAAGTCACACACCCAACCACACAACAGCCCCTCACCAATAATCCTACAACACACCACCCACAACATACACCATGGCACCCTCTAAGTACCCCCACTTCACAGATAGGGAGCCAAGGACCATAGTGGATGAAATACTGAAGGTCGAGCCACAAATCTTCGGGGCACAGGTCCAGCACACACCCATCGGCAGGAAGATGGAGTTATGGCAGGCGATAGTAAACAAGGTCAACACAGTGGGAAACCATCTACGCACAAGGGACGACATCCGCAAGAGATGGAATGACCTGCACAGGAAGGTGAGGTCAATGGCATCCAGGCACAACACCCCCGACTACACTGACTGGGAGAAGGTACTGGCTATCCTGCACCCGTAGGGCCTCACTGGACTCACTGGAGGACAGGACTCAGGTAAGTCATCTACAATTACTTCATATCCACCCCACCTGTAATGCGTGTAGCACCCCACCCCTCCAACTACCACCAGGACCACCACCCCACCCAGGCCACAATGGCACTACTGCACCCACAATGCACCTCCACATGCCATGCAAAATGTAAGGACAACCCCACAATAGGTCCCTGCATGGCCAGACAGGGGAATAAACAGCACAAAATAGTGCAGAGCTGTGCATCCTTATTCAAATTAGTACATGTAACATATGTGTCCATTCCCCCCACAGGCACCACCACCCATGCCACCCTGACGGAACGGCCAAGGAGTGCCAGCACCCCACACAAAGACAGAGACCCCATTCAGGAGACTGGAAAGGAATGCATGGGCAGTGAGGATTATCCTGGGCTGTCACACAGTCCTGGACTGTCACCCTCCAGCAGCCACACCCAGGATACCACTGACACCCCTACCACCCACCCACCACCATCAGCTCAGGCCAAACAACCCCACACCAGTGTCTCCAGGCCACAGACTGGCACACTACAAGTACAGAGGCCAGAGTCACCACCAACTAACAGGTAGGATGATGATGGCCCCAGTGCAAGTGGGACTGCCAGACCTGTGCAGGGGACACAGGCACAGGGGGCTAGGCCCAGTGGGAGGGCATCAGTGCCCCGGGGGGAGGCCAAAAGATTGAACCTGCAGCCCAGGAGATGATATCTGAGGTACTGGGAGCATACCACCATACCTAAGACAGAATGGGCTAGATCCTGGCCACCCTGGAGAGAATCAAAGGCTGCAGATAGCCCAACACCAAGAGACCATGGAGCAGTGGAAAAAACTCAATGCCAACATGGTCACTATTACAGGGGTGCTGCAGCACCACTACCCAAGCCAGCCTGAGACCCCACAAACCTGGAAGCCCCTATGACTGCCCAGGACACAGACCCGCCCTCTACATCTGCAGCAGCAACTGGACTGGGGCACTGGCAGAGGACACACAAGAGACCAGCACCCTTACCCATGCTGGCCAGCAGCAGACACTTGAATGCGCCCACAGACCCAGATATGACACTGAAACACCTGCCAAGACCAAGGCCTCCATTAAGAAGTGACTTTGACCTGAACTGTCTCCCAAATGTGCCACTCTGCAATCATCCTCACCCACCAATAGCAACATAACAACTTGCAAGGGACATATGAACCAATATCCACTGCCACCAATCGCTGAGCCCATGTACCTGGTATGGATATCCACCATGAGCCTTCTCCCTATCACTGTACAGCGCACCTATGCAATTGTGACACGCAATAATACACATTTACACCAATTCGTATGTCCCCTGTCATTATGAATATTCAATTGTAAGTGTGAATGCATTAGCCTGTCAATTCAATTTTCATACCTTTATTGCAGGAATGGTACCCCACGCACTACATCGTCTGGAGTAAACCAAAATGTACACCATGTTTGTTTCCATGGCACATGCCACCTTAGTCTTCAGGTAACAGTGTCAATGACTAGAGACACCACATCCCCAAACAAATGGGTCAGACAAACATTATGGAGTGCAGGCAACATCATCAGTGAACAATACCTCATAGTCACTGGCAGTATAGGTGGATCAGCTGGTTCCTGGAGGGGACATCTTCACCCTCTTCATCCTCACCATCACTCTCATCCCCTCTCAGAGGTAGCAGGTCTGGATTTACAGCAACCTCCTCCTCTAGTATGGGGATAGCTCTTCTCACAGCCATGTTGTGCAGCATGCAGCAGGACACCACTATCCTACACACCTTTTCAGGGCCATAACACTGGGATCCCCCAGAATGATGGAGGCAACAAAATCTAGCCTTCAGGAGACCTATAGTGTGCTCAGTCACCCTCGTAGTGTGTCCTTGGGCCTCATTATAATTCCTCTCTGCATCTGTCCTGGGATTTCTCACAGGTGTCAAGAGCCATTGCAAGTTGGGGTAGCCAGAATCACCTGCAAAAGTGGGCGAAACAGGACTGTAACAAACTGCCATTACTTGCATACAGCCTGGCTGTTAGCTATGTTCTGATCCAGTGTCATACACACTCACCTATGAGCCATTCTCTGTCTCCTTGTAGTTGTTCCATCATGTGTGGCACACTGCTGTTCCTCAGGACAAAGGACTCATGAACTGATCCTGGAAACCTGGCATTTACATGTGATGTACTGGTCAACGGTACACACCAATTGTATATTTCTTGAGTGGAAGTTCTTTCTGTTCCTGTACACCTGTTCATTCACTCTTGGAGAGATGAGAGTTATGTGAATGCCATCGCGGGTACCTATCACATGGGAAATGTTAGCAAAGGCATAAAATTCAGACTTGATGGCAGGGAGTTCAGCTCTTTGGGGAAACTTGACATACGTCTGCATGTGTTGTACAAATGCATCCAGGAATTTGGACAGGATGAGGCTGAACACTGGCTGTGAGAACCCTGCACCCATGCCCACTATCACCTGAAATGAGCCCGTAGCCAAGAAATGGAGTACAGAGAGCACTTGCACTTCAGTAGGGATGGCATGCTGATTCCGATTACCCGGTCTTCAGTATCCAGTAAAGCACATAGGTCCTGGATTGTTGTACGACTGAGTCTGTAGGTGACAATGATGTGACGTTCCACGATGGTATCCAAATCAACAAGAGGTCTGTACACAGATGGGGCCCTCCCTCGCCACATGGGTCTGTGCCTATGGGGAAGAAAGAACACATATGAGGGACACACATACACATGCAAAACATGTTGTGTATGAATAACTGGTGTACAATACGTAGGTTACACACACAAGCGATGTATGATGTACAACTTTAGGGACATGTATGCAGTGATACCTCTGGTCTGATGTAAGGAACAGCCTCTCATGTGGGCAGGGGACTAAGGGCTGGGATCTGAAGGCCCTGAATGGGGCCCATGACCAGGAAATATGTATGTGGTGGTAGCAAAATGGCAGCCTCCTGCCATCCAGATACGAAGGAGTGGAAGTGACATAATTCCGCTGGCGGTAGTTGTCATGGCAGAAGGCGGTGTTCACAGCCTTGTACCCATTCATTGGTTTACATGGTTGTCAATGGGGAACCTGGGCCTATTATGATTGCTGCCGGCGGTGACGGTGCACGCCGCCGCGGAGCGTATGCCATGTCGTCACCCCAATTTCACTTGACTCCCGAATCCCCTGCATGCAAGTACTCGACAGAGTGTGCTGCTGTGCCCTGACTCTGGTTACTCCAATGGCACATGTCATAAGGGAAAGGGGCCTGGCCCTCACCACGGAGGAGCTGGAGAAGGTGGTGGACGGGGTCCTTCTCCATATGCCAAGTTATATGGGCGACCAGAGGAGCAGGTGAGTTTGCGGATGCCCGTATGCATGTGTGGTCGATTTATAACTGCACAGGCGTAGATTGTGTGGCAAGTAGTGTTACTGAGGTGGTAAAATGATCCTGTGAAGTTTCCGTCCCATTGGGAACGACATGTCATTTGTATCAGATGGGCATATCCTGACGTCTGCTTTTCTTCTCTGTGTGTCCCATACAGGTCAGCGCCTATCAGAAGAAGAGATTCTGGCAGGCCATCGCCAGGGAGGTGTGGACCCTCAGGGTCTACAACTGGTGGAGCACCCACTGCAGGAAGCGTTGGGAGGACCTGCGGCGCTGGGCCAGGAAGACCTGCAAGGCCCAGCTGGGGAAGGCCTCCCAACGAGGAAGGGGTGCCCGTCGGACCCTGACACCCTAATGTCCCACATTCTGGCAGTGGCATATCCGGATTTGGATGG
The DNA here is from genome assembly GCF_031143425.1 of Pleurodeles waltl. NCBI lineage: Eukaryota > Metazoa > Chordata > Amphibia > Caudata > Salamandridae > Pleurodeles > Pleurodeles waltl. Next base: position 734,506,224 of record NC_090436.1, read on the forward strand.
GTGCTTGAAGGCAGCACAGCAGCCACAAGGGGGTGAGTACCAACACTGTTTTATATCACTTCGATGGATGTGTCTGGGTGCTGTGGTATGTATGCTGTTCAGTGCCTGGCACACTGACATGTGTTTTTCAGCAGTCCTACCCCCCCCCCCTGGGCACGGGAATGGTGTGGGGCAGGTGTAAATAGGCACAATAGGCCCTTGGGGATTGATCTTTGTGTACTGTAGGGTTCTGTGTGGGCACATGGACTAGTGGGTGCATTGGCTGGCCATGGTCCCACATGTGTGTAGTCCACTCAGTTCATCAGATCCATGTTTCATGTGGTAAATGAGTTGTATGCTGGGGTAGTGGCCACTAGTCATGACTATTGTTGTAGGTGCTGCGTGTAGGTGTGTAGGCTGGATGGGAGTGTGTCTGCACCAAGTATGTACATCCATTCAGGTATTTACAGATTTCTCTCATGTTTTGTCTCCCCACCACTGTGCTCTTGTGTTCTTTGTGTACATCAGCATCATCTGGCGAGGGAGCAGTGGCACGGGGAGCAGTGGCACGGGTGAGTGGGGATGCAGTGGCCCACAGTTCCAATGAGGCAGAGTCAACCGACGCCAAGGGGACCAGTGGGTTGGAGGGCGAGAGGAGTACCACGGGCAGGAAACTACCACTGGCAGTAGTGACTCTGATACCTCCTGCAATGGGAGCTCCCTGGTGGTGGCAGACCCTAGTGGGCCAACCCATTCTTTGTCATCTTTCGCCACCCCCATACCATCACCACCCTCCCAGTTGCTCCCCACCCAGTTGCCCGTGCCCACTCACCCAGAAGGGTGGGCTTCTCCTTCACCTCATCCCCTGCCCCAGTCAGCCCTTCTGTCCTCACGGAGGAGGCTATTGACTTCCTGCGGACCATCTCTATAGGGCAGACATCCATCGTGAATGCCATCCAGTGGCTAGCATCCCAGATGCAGCAATCCAATGCATACCTGGAAGGCAGTCACGGTGCCATGCCTGGCCGGCAGAGATCTTTTCAGGCTCTGACCTCCGCATTGACAGCAGCCAGTGTCCCTGGTCTTTCCATCCCCCTCCCACCACCTCCACCCCTTCCAGCACCCCACTCCCTTCACCCATCCCAAGCACAAGTACAGACAGCCATGCACACACATCTACACATAAGAAGCACAGAGAGAAACACAAGCACCACACTTCCCACCACAGGCATACACACAGCCAATATACAAAGGCACACACAACAACATCCACTTCCCCCAGTGTGTCCACCTCTCCCGCCTCCCTGTCTGTCACCTCAACATGCACACCCACAAGCACTGGACCCTCAGTCACTGCTGCTTGACCCATTCTTGCAGTCACCACAACATCTGACATCCAGTCATCCACCCCAGGCACCATACCTGCACTCACCACAATTACATTGACTCATACATGCTGCACACTCACCAGACCTGAAGACACCCTGACAACATCCATTTACACTGGCAGCTTGTCTTGTCCCACTGTGTCCATCCCCCCTTCTCCCACTCAAACTCAAACATTCCCAGATACCCACTCAACACACATCCACCACACATCATCATACTGTACAGGCACCTGCATCCACCTCCAGCACTCATACACCTGTTACAAGCACTCCCTCTACCTCCACTCCCACACCTTCCTCCATATCTACCCCAACTACCCCTAAAAAACCTTTCCTGTCCAGTGTTGACCTGTTCGAACCCACTGGACCGTCCCTAAACGTGCCCATCTCCTTGCCCTGTCCACTCCTTCCTCGTCTAAGTCCACCCCAGTCTGCCCTTCTCATTCCTGTGCCCCTTCCCCAAAGAGAGAGAAGCCCTGTGCTGTCCCAGGTCCCTCTGCCACCCCCAGGTCCAAGCCCGCTCCCCCACATTCCAAGGGCAAACCCAAACCCTCTCCACCTCCCAAACATAAGCCCAAGCCCCCCATTCCAGACGTAAGTCCCCACCCCGCCGCCCCCTGCTCCTGTTCCCTGAGGTGCCTGGCTGCCCCATTGATGTCCCTTTACGGTGGAGTACTCTGTGCACATGTGGGAGTCAAGTTTGGCCCATTTGGGCACTTTAGGCTATTTCTCATGGACTGGCCAATTGCCTTATTTGGACATTCCTATATTAATTTTGTAATAAAGTTTGTGTGCCCAGTGGTGCTGTTGGCATAATATGGAGACGTGGTCCATTGTTTCATTGTGGGGGTGTGGTGTTCACATGTGTGTACTTTGGGCAGGTTTTATTTGCCTTGTGTTGGGTAAGTACTGCTTATTTTGGTGTGTGTGGCTTGTGATGGTGTGAGGAGTTGGGAGTGTGTTGCAGGGTGGGTGGGGTGTATGGTTGTGTAACTGTGCCCTTTCTTCCCTTGTTTACTAGGTTCCGGTACTTACTGTTGTTGTCTTCGTTGGCGTTCACAGTCTTGGAGGTGTATTGGAAGGAGCAGGAATGGCATTATTTGCAACTCTCTCTCCATGTCTGCTTCGGCATGTTGCATGTGCCTACGGTGAGTATTTAATTGGTTCTTTTCTGGCACGCCCCAGAACTGACAGCGGTCTTGTGCTTCATTATTTGTGGGGCGGGTGGGGCCTTTCCGTCGGCCTGTTGGAGGACTCTTCCGTCGTTGTCGGCACTCCAATGCTGGCAGTGTGTGGATGGGCCGCTGGCTGTTTCTCATGTGCGTCATTATTTGCCGGTCCGGACCACCAGACTGTTAGCAGTAGTTACCGCCACCACCGGCAGAGCGGTAATTGCCACCTTGTTCATAATGAGGGCCTGAGTATTAATGGACGGGGGTTCAATGTGCCGGCGAAGCGCATATCGCTTCTCTCATTACATAGAGACTCTAAGCATGACATCTGCTTGCTTCTGAAGCACCTCTACTCCATACAGACTTTAAATGTCTGCGGTTGCCCTGGTTTGCCCATCAGTACTTTTCCTCAGGACCTGAGAAGAGGGCGGGCAATACTGAGAGCCTCACACCTACTGGGAAAGGTACTACAAATACAGTAGAAACTGTCTGATAGGCTCATTTGTCTACAGGTAGAGGTGAGGTGCTCTATCTGTATTGTTACCTCAGTCTATGCCTTGAAAGAACATCAGGAGGCCTTTCTTCTATGTAATGTAGACTACGCCCTTACAAACCTCTCCACACCTTTATGACAAATTACAACACCTCATAAACAACTTTATTTGGGATGGGAAGAAGGCACGTGTGGCAAGGAAACAAGCATACCTGAGGCAGGCAAGGGAGGACTAGGTATACCACACCTAGAACGTTATTACTAGGTGGTGCAGCTCAGATATTTGGTGGAATGGACCAGGACAAGCACTGATAAACATTGGTGCTTCATCAAACAAACAGTCGCAGTGTTACACATATGGAATATACCGTATGTCACCCGCCAGGAGTTTATATATCTCCTGTCACCAGGGAGATGGTAGGAGTGAGGGTAATGTTCAGGAAACGTAACGCCTTTCTTCTCGCATATGGGCTCTAACCCCATTGAAAGGCAATCCAGGTTTCCCCCAGTATCAAAGGGGTCCATTTTTCTAACATGGCATGAAGCCAACTGTAAGAGGAGAGGGGATTTCTTTGATAAAAATGGGATTCTGGACTTCCCCCAACTCCTCTCCAATTATGACCTTCCCTCCACTGTATAATAGCAATATATTGCCCGCCTTCACTGGATCATGCAACCACACATCCTCCCCCATGCCAGCTAATCACTTACACCCTTCGAAAAATAGCTTCTCACATGACAATCTGACAAGCACATTCTTTCAGAGATCTATACATTCCATCTCACTCCCATAACACATTCCGAATCACTGGCACAGAAGAGATGGGAAGTGGAGTTCGAGTACACCTTCACACCTAGGGAATGGCATGACATTTTAGTCAGAGCACGTATCTTAGCCTGTAGCACAACGGGCAAAGACATGTTTCTCATAATAGTCCATTATTGGTATTACACCCCAGCTAGCGCAGCTCTGTGGAAACTGGGTGGTGACTGTACTTGCTGGAGACACTGTGGCCAAAGAAGCACCCTGACACATTTGCTATGGCGCTACCCTAAGAGTCAGCAGTTTTGGTTGAAGGTTCTGGCAGATATTGACAACATACATGGCATGGAACTGCCTAGATTTCCTAGCTATATCTTAGTAGGTCTTCCAAATGCTTTGACCTACCCCTTGAAATCATCGAAGGGCAAGCTATCACTCTGACACTGTGGGTGACCAAACAGATTCTGTTGTCCCATTGAGGCGCAGGTGCTGCCCCGACGTGACTAGATTGATTCCATAAACTATGGGAACTCCTGGGGATGGAGAAACTGACAGCAGTAGTGACCCACACACTACTAAAGTTTGACAAAATGTGGGGCTCTTGCATAAGATTCTTATTGGGTGAATTGAGGGAATTGATTTGCACAGTCTATCTCCGCATACTCCACCTCACACAGCAGAGCCACACTGATGAGTGATATGCCAGGCTCTTGGCCTCACACCCTCCTGTACATGATATAGTTCCTTTACTCTGTGCTTTCTAGGTTCTGTCGAGCCTTTACCTTTCTTCCAGTCTGTCCACTTCCCTGACCCTGATCTCTCCCCTTTCAATATTCCCAGTTATTGCCTCTCATTCCACTGTCCTCCACTGGCCTATTGATGTAAGTGGGATGTTGTATTGTTACCTGTTTCAAAACAATAAACACATTTAACCTTAAAAAGCTTAAAGCAACACTCACAGCTGTCTAGTCGTGCTAGAGCTAAGAGTGACTGTGCCTTCCTTGAGGGTTCTCCATGTACAATGAGGTCACCTAAGACTGGTATCCATAGGATATCCAGCCCCAGGGAGCTTTGGGAGAATGGTGCAACCCGGGCCCAGGGGTGATATCATTGGTCCCCTTTTCTCTGGGGGTGGGGCTTATCTGACTGTTGGTCTCCCCTGTACAACTGGGCTTCATCCACAGTGTGGCCCTGGTAAGTGATAGGGTTTTCCTTGTGGTTAACTAGCTGAGGTTCTACTTGTTTTTATAAAGATGGCTGAAAAGGCTGTAGCTGTGAGTGAGGAGCTTAATGTGACATGTGAAGTAGGCAGGGAGGATTTAATAAAGTCTGGATTCTTTCCACAGCCTTGGGTGAGCGAGGCTTGCCCAAAAAAGGTCTGCGGCCAGTGGTGTTCTGACAGCAGTCCTCACATGTTTGTCATCACAACAAAAAATGAAGATAAAATCTGAAGCATGACAGGAACTAGCTGGTGTGGCACAAAGCTCAAAGCCTCTGCAAGGAGAGGGGGCTGAAGGCTTACCTGCTGCAGGTGAAGCTAAAGGTTCCTTGAAAGAAGTTAGGGGCCGTGCTCGCTCCCACATAACAAAAGGGAAGCAACTGGCCAGTGAAATGTGGGTCTCAGGGGATTTCATTAAAGAGAGTGTGCTGTCCTCCACTGAGACTGCCACGCCCTTGAGTTGTGCAGTGACTGGAAAAATAAGACAGAGGGCAGCAGATTGCTTCTACATGATGATAAAATTGAGCAATCACATGACACACTTCTCTGAGGGAAAAAGACATATAAAAAAGAACTTGGCTACTAAATTAGACAGTGCTGAATATAGTGGCTTGTGTTTCAAGACTCATTTACCCTTGCAGGGTGATAGTAACAGAGAGGGGGAGTTAGCTTACATTGAAGTGCAGAATGCTGAAGAGGCAGTGAGAGAGGAGTATTTCCAACCAGCAATTAAGTCACCATTAGCAAGAGACAAAGGGTTGAAAGCACAGGGAGTGGACTGGGAGAGAAAAGGTGAGAGTTTGGGAGAGCACTACAAAAAACAAGAAGGGATGTCGGAAGATGGGTGTAGGTGGTTGGAAAGTCAGAGCAAGTCAGAAGGATTTTGCAGATTGGTCAGGGCCCAGGACCACAGACCCCTCAGGTTGGGGGACCTGCAGGGCGTAGAGGGAGAATGCTACATGACGACAACAGATGCAGCGAAGTTGAACCGGCCAGGTTTGAAGCAACCTGGGATGTCCGGCCTGAAGAGAGGGAGAGGTTTGGCACAACTACCCCTAAAGCAAGGGAAAATAAGACATTGTCTTCACTAGTTCAATATTACACTAAAATTAATTTGAAGTCTTTTGATTGTGGTGTGTTGTGGAATGCCCGGTTATGAGTGGTCTGGTTGCAGAAGAAGATGGAGCGTGAATTGGATTATAATAATGAAGATGAAGGATTGGAGGAAGGGGAAATACCAAAATGGAAAGAATGCAATGAGCTAAAGAGGCTCAAGGGAAAAAGAAAGGGGAGACAACTAACATCTTTTGTGAGACTACTGTGTTGTAAATGGTGGTGTCAGCTGGGCAAAGGAGAGAGAAGAGGTGGTTGGGGGTGCGCTCAAGAGAGGGGCGAGCATTGGCGATCATCCCCAGATGTGACAAACAAACTGAGAGCAGGTGAGGAACAGTGGTGGAGTAGTTGAGAATGGGGTAGAAATAAGGATGCATTTACAAAAGTGGAAAGCAATGTTGGGACAAATTTGGTAGAAAAGGGAGTAGCTACTAATTCAATGTCAGAGGAGGCAGCAGTGTCACTCACAAAGGATAAAGATGATTGTAAGGGAGATAATGAATTTCAAATAAATCAAAGAAATCAGAGTAATCAAAGAAAACAAAAGACAAGGAAGAAATGTCAGGCGAAGATTAGTCAGAATGTAAGGCAGAAGATTTGAAGAGTTTACCTTACATCAGTGTGCATATGCCTCTGGGGGCGCACTTGAATAATTAAACAAAGGAAAAAATTTGGAAAAGGGAATTTGTAGATGTGTATAAACTATTACACAGGGAAATACTGTCAGAAGAGGAGCCTAAAGAGGAGGCTTAGGAGATAGCTAAGAGACCCCTGGTTCCTACAACAGTCACCACATATACATCAGCATTTCTGATATATGCAAGCGCCTATTGTGAGATATTTACAGAGAGATCAGTGTCAATATTTATATGGACACCGTAAGGAAGACACCCATGGATTTTGGGAGGGTTTGCCTGGTTGTATTACAATGAAGCGTTCAGGGCTAGGATAGTTCTGAAAACAGACAAACCATGCAGAGAAGTGGACAACTAGCTATGGGTGCAGTGGATGTTCTCACAACAGCCACCTCAGACAATGCATACAGCAAGTGAGATAGCTTGGAAAACCCACCTCTTGGGGTGGGGAATGTGGGGAAGAGGTCAGGGGTCTATCCCAGGAACATGCTGGAGTTTCAACATAGTATATTATCAGAGGAACCTGTGCAAAAATAAGCATGAATGTGCAAAATGCGGAGGTGAGCATGCAGTTGTGTAGTGTTTTGAAGCACAGACACATTTCAGTAGCAGTGAGGCATGGTAGAGAGAGGGGGATCTTTCCAGTCTGAGAATAAGGGCTTTTACACCAGATAGGCTTGGATTTTTGAACTATTGGCTCAATTTTGATCTCAACAGGGAGGTGTTAAATGGAGGTTTAGAGAAGGTTTATGGCTATGTTATCGGGGCCCAGAAAAAGGAGGTTTGCAGAGAAAATGAAATCAGCAAAAAAAATCCACAAATAGTGAAGCATAAGTTGGCAAAAGAGGTAGCAGAAGGGAGGATGCCAGGTCCATTTACAGTTTGGCATTTGTCAGATCTGATGAACTCTTCCCTTGGGGTGGTAATTAGAAAAATCAACACAATCCATGATATTAAACCTCACTCAATAACCACACTGGTTTATTAAGAAGAATTATAAAATGTATTTCCCTAAATTAACAATGCTAAGGTTACAAAAAAAACTCTCAAACACAAATGGTAAGCGTATATGATCAATAATGGCTGGTTAGAATGTCTTGTATATCTCAATTTGATTAAGACAACTAAACAAATTATCTCCAAAAGAATCACACTTATTAATAATACCAAAACCGGTAATAATGGCAAAGTACATACTAGTTAAGCATTCAAATAATCTCAAGATATATCATGAGCATTTCAAATTAGTTCCCTCACTAACCACAAATTAGCATCAACATGTTGGGCTTCATGTGAAAAGAATTTAGTAACACAAATTTAGAAAAACTCTTTAACTCAGGTAATGATAAAAAAATATTATGAATATGCAGCAATTGAATCATAAATTGCAGCTGGTACCTGAAAAGCAAAAGAGACACATTTGACATTACAATGACATACATTACCAATAATAGAAAATGAAACAGGAAGTAGTTTGCTTCAGCCAGGGGACACCATCAGTTATGTCATCAGAAGATTTTGGCCTAACAACAGCTAAACCCACACAGCCCAAATAAAACTCGAACCATCGACTCTTGTAATTGAATCTGACTCTGGAGAATTCTACCCAAGATTTTATACTAAATCCTAATAAGCTTATGATTGGTCAATCTATGGGGTAGTTACACTTCAGCCAATCAACAACTAAATTGATAACTTAAAATATATCAATTCTACACTAACTAGAACATTTCCTTCAATAGTAGCATTTCCTCTTCCGTCTCATCTGTAGCTCCATTGTTCAATCGCCTCTCAAGCGCCTCATCTGAGGAAGAAAATTTACTGTTTCACTTTACTTCCATCCTCGAGGAAAGACCAAGTATTAGTAACATTCTCAAACAATAGGATATTCAACCAATTTATGCAATGCTCGGTTTAAAACATGACCTTGTAAGACATAATGCAGCAACCCACTAGGAGTTGCTGTGGATACATCTTTGAATTATGAAAAATAACCACAACATTTAGTTAGAGTTTTGCTCAGTTAAGAACAGAAAACGAACATTGGTAACCATTTTCAAAAGTCACCCGTTTTACACGTTAATTCATTACACATTTTAGTCACGCAAAATCATTAATAAACATATTCGAAAATTCACACTCTCACAATGTGGAAGTGGCCTTAGTGACAAGGGTGGGCCCTGGTACTGAGCAATCAGTACTGTGACATTGTCAGCCTTTAGACTCCTCCCAGTTCATCTGGTTGATTTTTCCTTGTTGGGTATCCAGTTTGATGGCAAGTTGTATGTTGACAACGTTTTGGCAGTGCAATTTCTTGTAAGTTATTTGAAACATTCAGTACTTTTTTTGCAGTGGTGCTTTACGTTTAAGACTGATCAGAAGTTGGTTATGCATTACTTGAATGATTTCTTGTTTGAGGGTGCAGTAGGCATGAATGAGTGCCAAAAGTGCTATACAGTTTTCACGACATGCCAGAAGAGGTAGGGATGCCATTGGCTCCTGAGAAGAGTGAAGGTCCCAGTACATGCTTGGTCTTCTTGGGCATTGAATTGGACAAGGTTAAAATGGAGGTGAGGCTACCTGAGCAGAAGGTCAAAGAGATTGTTGCTTTACTGGAAGAAGGGATTTTAGCACATAAACTCCAGTTACAGCAGATTAAGGGCCAGATGTAGCAAGCCTTTTGCATGTCGCAAACTGCGAAAAACGCAGTTTGCGGAATGCAAAAGGCCGAACGCGATGCTCATCCTCAAATTGCGAGTCGGTACCGACTCGCAATTTGAGGATGCAACTCGCAAATAGGAAGGGGTGTTCCCTTCCTATTTGTGACCGCATCGCCATGCTGAGTTGCTTTGTGACCACGAATGCGGTCGCAAACCAACTTGCAATTACCACCAGTGTCACACTGGTGGTAACACATTCGCAAAAGGGAAGGGGTCCCTATGGGACCCCTTCCCCTTTGTGAATGCCAAAAAATATATTTTTTCAGAGCAGGCAGTGGTCCTATGGACCACTGCCTACTCTGAAAAAAACGAAACCAAATGGTTTCGGAAGTTTTTTCTTTTTGCAGCTCGTTTTCCTTTAAGGAAAACGGTCTGCAAAAAGAAAAAAAAAACTGCTTTATTGAAAAAGCAGTCACAGACATGGAGGTCTGCTGACTACAGCAGGCCACCATCCCTGTGAGTTCAGGGACTTGCTATGGGGTCGCAAACTGCGACCCACCTCATTTATATTAATGAGGTGGGTCTTTGCGACCCCATAGCGAGTTGCAGAAGGTGTCTGAGACACCTTTCTGCATCCCATTTTGCGAGTTGCAATTTGCGAGTCGGTCAGACTCGCAATTTGCAAGTCGCAAAATTTTCCTTTCCTACATCTGGCCCTAAGCATCTTAATTTTGCATGCCATGTAGTAAGAGCTGCAAAAAGGACAGATGATGGATGGAATGCTGAACAATGTCTAACAAACATTCCCAATCTCAGCCTAAATCCATAATTTATTTGCTCGCCACGCCATTCCAGTTTGGAACCAGCCATATGCAAATCAGTCTCGCCTGTACTCCCCATGGGAACTGTCCAGCCTAAACTGCCAGGCCAGGTCCTTCCTGGATCGGAAACAAGCATCCTGGGACCTGTTTCAGGGTATCACCCTTCATCAGCCAGGCGAGCTTGAATCTGGTGATATAGTGAGCATGGGAACCCATGTCAGAGCGTACCCTTCCCACTTGGGGTGACAATTGCAAAGAGAATAGATGATGGACGGAATTTTGATCAAGAATTTATAAATAAGGGTGTCTGGGAATAGCTGCGCACTCTCATGTTAGGTGTGACAGTAATGTAATAGTTTTAAGCAAGCATCATAAGTGTCCGGTGCTCAAGAAAAAAGGATGAGCCACCCTCAGTTGGGGAAGGGCCATACAGTTATTCAACAGCTTTGAGCACACTATAAGTAAATCCATGTTGTATTCACAGGTTTACAATTGCAACATTATTTTCTTTTTAGTTGAATCACAAATGCCAACACGTGTTTCATCAGGCCTGCTTGATTTGCAGCTGACTTCTTCACGGCTATAACAAATTCAGAAAAGTGTACATCGTTTCAGGGAGCAGTTTGCATATCCAATGGTAAGTGCCGTCACCCAAGGCAAGAACAAGCCACTCGAGCACCGAAGATAATGGGGGTTACAATAAGTATTGCCAAGGAAAGAAATATCCATGCATTTCCTGGTTAAGGTTAAAAAGAATAACCACGCAATTGATAATTAATCTTCCCTACACCCAACGTGTGTTAGTATCTCATCAATTTCTGCATGGTTGATGTGCCTCATTACCTAGCAGTCCTGTTTTTTTATTTGTATCATGTGTCCTTGTTATCTATGTTGTAGGCATTTTAAAATACAGATTTATACTTTCTTACTGCTATTGTAAAAGTCATACACCTAGCTTAGCAAACCAGCACCATAATCATATCTTTCCTTTTTATCTTAGCGTCGTAAATGGAAAATTATTTGTCCTTTAAATCAGGTATTATGGATCCTGTGCAAATCCGTAAGATGAAATACAACCAGTAGTCCCTATAATATTTAAATTTTTATCAACTGCATGTTCAGTCTCCAGTAATGTATCTATTGGGACCAAGGCAATCTATGATATGTATTGTATCAAAAATTCAATACTTGAGTAGCCAACTTCATGGTCCTCTAGAATACTATCACCCATCAATAGCTCTGATTTTTGTTACAATGTAATCAGCAGCACACTATGAGCAAAAAATGATGGAATACTATATTATGCCAATATCAAGTCACCTGTAAACCCATTTGTGAATACAAAAAAGTGATTGGCACATCAACCCAAACTCAATCACATCCTCATTCACACATTATCTGCATCGCTCCTAACAGTTCTATTCCCAAAAGAAACTAAGTGTATTGGCTACGTGTCACAACATATCACCTCAAATCAGTAAAATACCTGGGAGAGTGCTTCTGAGTCCGCATGGCGTCTAGCCAGGAAATAGCAGCGTGGAACTCATGCGCCATCCTTAAATCTCCTCATACACGTGCTAAGAAACCAGGTAGTACCTCGCCTCAGTCTCAATTAGTGAGAAACAAACACCCATGTCTCTGCCACACAGATATAGGGCAATAAAAGTAACTGAATCAGCTGCCATCATGTAATATTTCCAAAAATAAGAAGCTCTCAACTCAAATACTAGTTGGTTTAAAACCATCAGTACTCTTTATATATAATAGGTAACCTTTAGTAAAGTCCAATATACAAGTAACAAGGAATGGATAAGAGTTGCAATATCTAATTTAGAAATCCAATATGACCCCTGAGTACAGCATAAACCTTGTCCAATGAAAAATGGTTAGGTCATTTTATATAAGACATCTCATTATGCTTGTGCTGCTGAGTACGGAGAGGATAACTTTGTACTAGTGTGCCCGTACTCAAGTCAAGTGTTACAAAGTGTGTCATAGCAAGATGTAAGTGGTAATGTGAGTATAGGAAACAAAGTTCAGAATATATATGGGGCGTGTTAGTTTCTATCATTGTGCCCCTCATACTACTGTATGGTACAGGGCTTATCATATTAGAACGATGGTCATGAAGAGAGCGTTTGTAGTTTCAGGTCTCATGCAGGGGAGACAAGGTTGAAAGCTGTGCATTGTCAAAGCTGCAAAAAGAACAGATGATGTGTGGAATGCTGAACAATGTCAAAAATTCACCCCCCCGGTCACAGATCTGGGCCTATATACATTCTTTTTTGCTCGCCACACCATTCCAGTTTGGACCCAGCCATCTGCAAACCAGTCTTGACTCTTCTCTGCAGAGGAATAATCTGAACTGCCAGGCCAGGTCCTCCCTGGACCGGAAAAAAGCATCCTGGGACCGGTTTCAGAGTATCAACCCTCAAGAGAGAGGCTAGCTTGAATCCAGTGGCATAGTGAGCATGGGACCCACGTCTGGACATACCCTTCCCACTTGGGGCGATAAATGAAAAAGAACAGGTGATGGATGCAATGCTGAACAATGACATTCCCCCCGTCACAGATCTTTGCCTAAATCCATTTTCTGCTGGCAATGCCATTTCAGTTTGGACCCATCCATATGCAAATCAGTCCTGAACCTGTTTCCCATGGGAACAGTCCAGCCCAAACAGCCGCCAGGCCAGGTCTTCCCTGTATCGGAAACAGGCACCCTAGGACCAGTTTTGGGGTATCACCCCTCATCAACCAATCTAGCTTGAATCTAGTGGCACAGTAAGCCTGTGACCGATGTCTGGGCATAACCGGCGCACCTAGGGCTACAAATTCAAAAAGAACAGATGATGGATTGAATGATGAACAATGTCAAACATTCACCCCCAGTCAGAGAGCTGGACCTAAATTAATTGGTTTTTGCGCATGATGCCATCCTAGTTTGAACCCAGCCATATGCAAATCAGCCTTGCCCTGCCCCCATGGAAACAGTCCAGTCCAAGCTGGCAGGCCAGACCCTCACTGAAATGGAAACAAGCATTGTTTGACCAGTTGCAGGGTATCACTCCTCATCAGCCAGGCTAGCTTGAGTCCAGTGGCACGGTGAGCCTGGGGCCTACGTCTGGAAATACACGACGCACTTAGGGAGACAAATGCAAAAAGAACAGATGATGGACAAAATGCTGAACAATTTCAAACATTCACCCCCAGTCAGAGATCTGGACCTAAATCCATTTATTTTACCCACCATGCCAACCCAGTTTGGACCCAGCCATTTGCAAGTCAGCCTTGACTCTGCCCCATGTGAATAGTCCAGCCCGAGCTGACAGGCCAGATCCTCCCTGGACTAGAAACAAGCACCCAGGGACCAGTTTGGGGTATCCAGCCATTTGCAAGTCAGCCTTGACTCTACCCCATGTGAATAGTCCAGCCCGAGCTGACAGGCCAGATCCTCCCTGGACTAGAAACAAGCACCCAGGGACCAGTTTGGGGTATCACTGGGGGTGAATGTTTGACATTGTTCAGTATTCCATCCATCATCTATTTTTTTTGCATTTGTAGTGGAAGCTGGCAGGACGTTTTGTCACTGCCTTGGCTCTGCCAAGGCTGGGGCTAAGTTACTGCACCAGAGAATTTAGATTTTAGCAGCAGAGCAAGCAGACTTTGAAGTTTGGTTAATATTTTGAGAGGTTTTAATGGTGTCACTATGTGGTCTCTGGATGTGGATTTCATTTGGATGGTTCAGATATTTTCAGATGCAACAGGATCCAAAGGTTTTGGCTTGTTTTGGGAGGGTAGATTGTGTGCAGAGAAGTGGCCCTCAAAGTGAATGGAAGAAGATAGGAGTATTGCATTCTTTGATTTTTTTCCCTTTGTTGGTGACTCTGTGTGTGGAGGAAGAAACTTGAGAACAAAACAGTCACTTTTCATGTGGACAACAGAACTCTGGTGGATTTGGTCATTGAACAGAAAGCAAAAGAAAAACATATTTTAAAGTTGCTGCAATGATTTATGCTGGGCTGCTTGATTTATAACCTTGTATTTAAAGCCAAGCACATGCCAGGTGTGGACAATAACATTGCAGACGCATTACCACAGTGGCAGGGATTCTGTGATTTGGTGCCCCCAGACTTGCAAAAAAGTCAGGTACCGCAAAAGTCTGGAACACAGCAGATTGAGAATGCTGGAGCTGGTAAATAAGTTTATGGCTGTGAGCACTAGGACTTCTTACAGTGGAGCTTTGGGAAGAATTTTTGAACAGTGGTGCAGCAAGCAGAACTCGGGATGAGTATGGTTTAAGAAAAGATGTATTATGTTTCATCACAAGCAACAGTGATAATAAGAATTTAGCCACAACAATTCCAGTAAAGCTAGCTGGTTTATGTTTCTATGGACGTTTTCTAGGATATGAACCCTCAGCTGGTGAGATGGGAAGAAGCGAGTAAGAGATGTCATCTTAACAGGGGCCTTGTTTCTATGGGTACATTGTTATTGCTGATAAAGGACTAGTCTGTTTTTCCCCTTTTTAAAGATTATTGTTCAGCTTATGTATGTCATGGTTATTTTTCAGTGCTTTTCGTGTGTCAGAATTACAGGGCAGAGGCCAATCAGGGGGCATGATAATGTGGTAAGAATGTTTCTTGGACGTTCCAAAACATATCAAACAGATAAAGTAGCAAGAGTCCTGTTCCACAGGATTGGTGGGTCAGTATGCCCAGTGGAGGTTTGGTAGGATTTTAGAACAGCAGGGAGGGCTTGTCAGATCTATTTTTCTGGCAGACAGATGGTTCTAGGTTACAAGCTTCCCAAGTACTAGCTGTGATGAGAAATATTCTGTGTCAAACAGAAGAGGGCCCTTTCCTCGCTGGTATTCCTTCTTTCAGGATCGGTGCTGCTTCGGAAGCAGCACGGTTGGGGGGTTCTTTGCAGGAGGCAAAGAAATTGGACAGATGGTCATCGAACTGCTGCTTATGTTAAATAAGACAACTAGAAGATTATTGGTTAATTTGTTAACACTTGTTTCTCATTTCAGGTTGTGTAGCAAGACCTTCCTTGGTGTTCGTTACTATTTGGATTGTGGGGCATTCATGCATTAAATGGGCTGCGAAACAAGCAGAAATTCATCCTTTCAGAAAGAATTTGGGTTTTTGTTGTGATTAAATTAATATTGATTGGTGGGGCAGCGGAGGCATGAAGTGGGGACAACTGCTGCCATGTGGATGAAAACTTGTGTGGGTGAGAGCATGTGCAGGCGCTTTGGTTTTGCACTTGGAAGAAAATGATCTGGTGCAATTATCAGGATTGTGGGTTACTGAAAGAGAGAAAGAAGGACCTTGACTTGATTGGTAAAATCATGTTTGGACAGTATTGGTTTTGAGAAGAGTTTGGTATGGGTGTTGAAATTCACAGTGTTGGAGAGCTAGAAGAAACATCATTAGAGAAATACAGTATTTTTGCAAGACTAAGGGACTGGGTTGGATAGACCACAAGGACATCAAAAAGGAGGATTTCATGTGCTATGGGCAAAATGGGGTTCATCTATCATTCGTGGGGATGGATTGTATTTATTGGAGCTGAGAGATAATCTGGCACTGGCAATAAAAAGATGGTGCTGACAAACTTGCGGCTGTTAGAGTGACAGCCAGCTGTTTAGCTTCCAAGATGAAATGGGGGATGCCTGTTTTGGCGACAGCCTGACTGTGATTGTTTTCAGCAAAGAGAAGATTAGGGATGGGGAAGAGGGCAGGAAAACTCATTGACAGGGGTTTTCTTGGTGGCAGAAATGAAGGAACTCGTGATAAGCCTGAAAGGATGGGGACATTGCAGAATAGTCCTTGGCAGAGGGAACACACTGGAATGATGGTTGCGTTATGTGTGAATGTCAGTGAATTAAAGAAAGGGGCAGGTGAAGAATTAATGTTTGGTTTATGGTTTTGGGACTGTTCTTGTTGAGGGGAGGTTTAGGGGTGGTGGATTAGGAAATTTCTTTGTATAAGTGAGGTGGGTTTTTTAAGCTATTGGTAAAAATATCAATAGGTTTCCAATCTGCATACCTGTCTTAACAAAGCAGCCTTTTGCTCTCACCTAGGCCTGCTTATTTTGTGCTGTTTCGCCCGACGAGGGTGGTATCTATAGGATGTCTACCACTGGGAAGATTCGGGCAAATGGTGCAGCCTGGCCCGGTGGTGATATCATTAACCCCTTATCTTTGGGGATGATTAGTCTCCCCTGTACACCTTTGTTTCATCTGGCGGTGTGGTCTTAGTAGGCTATTGGGTTTTTCTAGTCTCGCCCTCTCTCTCCCTTCTTTTTCCTTCCTTTTTTGTGGGCTGGTAAATTAGGTAGGTCTTGCAGTTCTAAATCTATGTTTTGTGCCTATTAGGGCTGGTTGCAGAAATAGAGGAGCTCATGGCAGGCCAGAAGGGTTGGGAGCATTGCAGAGTAGTCCTTGGCAGAGGGAACACAGAGGAGTGATAGTTGACTCATGTGTGAAGGTCACTGAATGAAAGAAAGGGGGTGGTGAAGAATGAATGCTTGGATAATGGTTTGGGGACTGTTCTTGTCTATCGTTGGGGGGAGGGTTAGGAAATGTCTTTGCATTAGTGAGGTGGGGATTTGAAGCAATTGCTAAAAATGTCAATAAGTTTCAGATCTGCATACCTGTCCAATTAAAGCATCATTTTGCTACTTTTTTTCTCTGGTTGCTCTGGTTTTTCTTCGCCGTTTTGCCCAATACTGTTTGACACTATAGCCCGTTCCTTGTCTCCATGAACCTCTGCTTGTGTCTGTCCCTAAATGTAGCTCCTCTGCCCTGAGCTTGTCAAAGCAATATGTTGCTTGACATGTGCCCTTGCCTGTTGGCTTCTTTCTCAATCTACTCTCATTGCCCAGCAGTAGGGTTCAGCCATTGCAATTTGTCTTTGAGAAATATAGGCTGCACGCCAGGTATGTCCTTGCAGGCCACTATGGCCGCTTCACTACTCGCCTCTTCCCAGCGTGTTCAGTTTGTCTCACGGTCCAAACAGCCTCCTCAGCGGGTTTACTTGCTACCACATGCCTGGTAGCAGGCAGGGTGGGAGGAGGGGTGTCTTTTATTCTGTGGCAGCGCTAGGAATACATTTCAATATTTTAGCCTCCAGCGCAATGCCCAAGCACTTACTACATCATTGTCCAACAAGCAGCTCCTCACTCCATCCTCTCGAGGTTGTTAAACCAGACTAGAGGCTCCCCAGCAATCAGAGCATTTCATAGAGCTGCCATTTTCTAACATGATATAGCTCCACCCCCTGTTGATGATCTTTAAGGAACTGACTGATGTTAATTATAGTTAGCCTTTTTTGACTTGCATGCATTTTGAATACTGATTTCCTGCAGACTGTCTTCATGCTTGAGGTGAGGTGAGGATATGAGGTTGGCACTTGGGGCCAGATTTGTACTTTTTGCTGCAAACCTGTGGCCTAAGGAATGGCGCTAGACAGCTATAAGGCCCTGTTAGCATCCTTTGAAAGGACGCAAATAGGGCCTGGGAGGCGTAGGGGGAAACTGGGTTTGTGTGCCAAATTATGGCGCTACACTGTTTAGAGGCAAAAGAAATTGCCTCTAAGCAGTGTAGCGTCATTTTCTGGGGCACAAGCCCTATGGACATGGCTCCTGTCTCTGTAAAGACAGGAGCCATGCCCACCATCCCAATGGCCATGCCCAGGGGACAATTGTCCCCTGGGCATGGACATTGGGGCCAGCGCTGTGCGGGGGGCCCCAGGTCAGGGCCCCCGAGTGGCATTGAACTGCAAAAAAAAATACTCACCCGGACTTACCAGCGGATGGGTTCCCCATCTGTGGGTGACCTCCTGGTGTGGGTAGGGGTGGGTGGTGGTGTCCCTGGGGACAGGGAAGGGCACCTGTGGGCAATTTCCAGGGTCTCCGATCATGGAAATCTGCCTACAGGTCCCCTTACGTCTGCCCATTTCATAAAGGGGTAAACACTAACCCAGTTGTGTCATATTTCAGTAGGCAGTTCATAACCCTTAAGGCTTTGGATTATGACTCCATACGTACAGCCTAGAATCCCTTTACAAAGGAGATCTAATGCTGCCCACAAACAAGGAACATTATAGAGAGAACATTTGGACTTCTTAAAGGCAGTTTTAGATGACTCCATAATGGGAAGCTGCTATGGAATGTGACCCAACAGTGCGTTGCAAGATTTTAGCTACACGTGCTATGCTGTATGCAGGAGTTTAATCACTGAAGCAGCAACTGATGATTCTAAAGAGGGGAATGTAGACATTACCTCTCGCTTTCCACATTCAGGACATGATGCTGCAAGAGCTCCTAAAGGATGTTGCTTGCTGAGATGATGTGACAAACAATGATTATTAAGGTACTTGAACATATTTGGTTAATATAAAGAAAACTAATATACCAAATGTTCAAAGTAGCAAATATTATTTGTTCTATTTATTCACAGATTATGTTTTCCAATGAATAGCAGAATTATTGTTTTAGTTTTTAAGAACAGGATATTGTGCCTATTTATGTTTCAATGTTTTTTTGTTGTTGAAGTTTTACATTTGGAGGCATACAAACAATGTATACAGTAACTGCTGACCAAAGTGGTCGGTAATATCCCTCCATCCCATACCAGTTGCATGGATGTTGGAGTGTCACAACCTACACATCAGAGTTGGTTAGGAGGAAACAGTATAGCGTGGTAACTCTGTTGTGTCTAGTAGGTCCAAGGGGTAAAGTCTCTGACAGCATGTCCTGCTTTGAAAGTCAGAGTTCAGATAGAGAAGAATTGGGTCCCAGAGTCTGTGAAAAAGCTGGGATTTGTTCAATGTGTCATGTGCGATCTTCATGGGGCTGTACAGGTGCCGCAGTATATGAAGCCAGTGTTCATATGTAGGATTGGTGGGCTTCTTCCCTGAGTGAAAGGATTGCATGCTTAATGATCAGGAAGAGGTGAAAGATGGGCTTGCCTGCAGTGGAGTGAAGGAGATAAGAGCCCTCAATGGATCTTGCTGGCAGAGCAAATTCAGAAAAGTTTGTAGTGTTGGCTGCCCTGAATCTGGGAGATTGTTCAGAAAATAGTTTCCCAAAAACCTCTGGGAAGGGCCAGGATCATAGTATGTGTGAGAGGGTGCCAGAGGCACTGTACCCGTGCAAACATGCAGCTGGGTAGGCCACACTGATAGTTTGCAGATGGTAGGTTGTGAGATGCCAGTGGTACAAGATTCTATAAAGAACTTTCCTACCCTGTGCATGTCAGGCAAAGTTTGTGTTGCGAAGGAGAACCTCACAGTTTGGTGTCTAGAGTAAACTGTTGGTCCCTCCAAGTGTAATTGGTACAGTGTTTTGAAAGATGTTGTCGAGCATTTAGAAGGTAATTAACATAGCGGTGGGAGATCTAGTGGTGGAAGTGAACACACTAAAATTGATCAGTTTCCAGAACCCTATAGTTAAGGTTGAGTTCTTCAAAGGTGCTAAACAGGTCTCCAGTGAAAAAGTCCCAGAGGCAGCCTTTCTTTCTCCATATGTGGAAGGCCTATGTCATCAGTCCCTTGGTTATATCTGGGCTGTCCCTAATGACAGGGCTAGAAGAATAAAAGTCACCCTCTCAAGGTTTTGGGAACCCATAGGATCTCACCTATGAGCCTAGATGCTAGGTTGAGGCCTGTAAAACACCAGTATTTGCCAGTTTTCCCTTTGAGCCATTCAATCATGTAGTGTAATTGGAGTGCCTGATAGTAGTGGAGCAAATGTAGTGCCCATAAGACCCCCTCCCTACGATGTCTGGTGCAGGTCTGAAATTCTAATCTACAGCATTCCTTCCCCAAATGTAGGACATGCAATCAATCAATCAATTTGTAAAGGCGCTACATACGCTTGAGGGTTTCAAGGTGCCGGGGGGAGGAGGGAGAGTGCTGCTACTGCTCGAAGAGCCATGTCTTGAGGAGTTTTCTGAAGGAAAGAAGGTCCTGGGTCTGTCGTAGGTCCGACAGGAGGGTGTTCCAGGTCTTGGGGGCGAGGTACGAGAATGATCTGCCGCTGGAAGATTTGCGCCGGATGCGCCGGATGCGCCGGATGCGCCGGATGGAGGCGAGGGCGAGGTTTGCAGAGCGGAGTTGCCGGGTGGGGGTGTAGAAGCTGAGTCTGTTGTTCAGGTATGTTGGTCCGGTGCTGTGGACTGCCTTGTGTGCGTGGGTGAGGAGCTTGAAGGTGATCCTCTTGTTGACGGGGAGCCAGTGAAGGTCTCTTAGGTGGGGGTGATGTGGCAGTGGCGAGGAATGTTGAGGATGAGTCAGTCAGAGGCGTTTTGGATGCGTTGGAGGCGTTGTAGGAGTTTGGATGGTGCTGACGGGGGCCTGGGTTACTGTTTTTCTTGTTTCTGTTGGGATCCATTTGTAAACTCTGCGAAGCATGCAGAGGGTGTTGTAGCAGGAGGAGGAGATGGCGCTGACCTGCTTTGACATGGAGAGTGAGGAGTCGAGGGAGAAGTCGAGGTTTTGTGCGCTGTCGGTGGGTGTCGGTGGGGGACCCAGCGTGGTCGGCCACCATGAGTTGTCCCGGGCGGAGGGGGTGCGCCCAAGGATGAGGACCTCTGTTTTGTCCGAGTTCAGTTTAAGCCAGCTGTCTGTCACCTCTCATGCAGGTAGTTTGGATACTGTTAATTTCAGTCACAAGCATTGGCAGTGGCATGGCCTGGAAAAGGTACAAGATGAGGGGGAAGAGTGTCATTTTAGGGTCTGCGATGCATCCCAGCCAGGAGAGAAAGTGATTCCTCCAGGTGAGTAAAGATGCCATGGTATTGAGTAGGGGGGATTCAAGACTGAGAGACGTACAAGTAGAGGGGGCAGGTGTCATGTGGCTCCCCAAATATCTGATGGAGGTGGTTGTCCATCAAAATGGCATCACTGTGCTGATGGGTTCCAACAGGACACTACCCCCCATGAAGACTAAGCCTTCCAATTTTGTCATGTTAATCTGGAAACCAGTTACAACCTGAAATTCCTCCAGCAGAGGGAGTGTTGGGGTTCCATGAGTAGAATTAAAATGTCATCCGTGAAAGTGGACACTTGTTTCCATTTAAACAAAGTAAGCAAATCATATCATCTTGAAGTTGTAATACACATTGTCATAGCTTAATTTACTGTTAGGCTATTGACGTCTAGTGCTTGGTTGTAGATTATAATGAAGTGTGGCCTTTCCTGGTCCTTCTTCACCCTAGTTTCTATTGCTTCAAGATGTAGAAGGCTGAAATACTACTCACACTTGATCCCTCCTCAGTTTCCCTAACAGACTTTGGTGGACTATTTATTGCATTAGCAGTTTGCATTTCCTCAAGCATATTTTTTATTTGTACAAAGGTCTTTGCCACATCACTACTCTAATTCAACCTGCATGTTGGCTGTTCTTCTAAACATAGTGGAGTCACTGTAGCCAACCTTTCCACCAGTTCTGGTGCCATTGAAATGGGCGCTGAATGGATTGCAAAATACTTGTTTCAGAAATCTGTGTGCACCCAGCAATTTTCACACAATAATTAAACTGTCAAGAAAATGTTGCATAAACGTAGTCTTTGGCTCACCCTACAAGGTTTGTTTTCACACCAATGGAAGACAGGAGTGAGCTTAGTTCAATGCACCACCGCTGAATTTGAAAGACAGGTATTGTAGCCCCGCAGAGCCCCGCCCAGTACATAACTGAGGTGGTGTCAATGCTTATGGGTTACTAACAGGGAGCATTGGTAATCCAAATGATAATTCATTAATGATTTGCACACTCAAGATCACTAGAAACGGAATATGTTTCTAGTGCACACAATATTGTCAACGTGACAGAAGATAATAAAAGGCAGCAAAGCTTTCATATGACAGTGAAAACAGTGAAAATCGTAGCATAATAACTTATTGCCCCTACAGCCCACAGTGCTATCTCTAAACGCAATGCTAGTTCTAGTAGATGAATAAATAATAAGCCTGAATTTCAGAGGTGAATTTCTGTTTGAAATAGCTTTGTCCGCTTTTTCAAGCACAAGGCCACAAGTTGGGAGTTTGTGTCTATGCAAGAACACCATCCTGGCATCAGTTTGTGAAGGCAGAATGGAATGCTTTGCAGAGTCTCAGAGAGTCTTGCTGGAGGCTTCTCGGGTCGAGATGGAATCCAGTGCTGTGTTCATCTAGATCTGTGTCTGTGACCGAGTGAAGTTTATCCCTAAGTGGTCAAGTGTCAGTCCTTATATACTACATCTTATCTGAGATGGAATTTTCAATGTCACTTTAAAAATGTTTTAAAATAATCATATACATCAGTGGATGTACTAAAAAGGTAAAAAATATGTTCATATAGATTACATTGTTTGGGTTATGGCTTTTATTGGACCTTGAAAAATGCACCTGTCCCAGACTGATGATGCACTGTGGATTTTTGTCTATGTCATTGAGGGGAGAATATGACATAATTTAAGGTCAAAAGGATGTGACATATTTACAGTTGCTCAGGAAGATAAAGGCCACCATGTTTTAGACTTATGAAGTTTAAGACCCCCATTTGGTAGAGAGGCATTTGACAAAATGGAGTCTCTGCCTGCACAAAATAAAGACTCCATTTATGTGTTCTAAAGCCTAAAAATAAAATAACATAGCCTTAAAGCAAGTGATAAATTAGATAACAGAATTTAATTATGGAAGGAAATAGTCATAGAAGTTATGACATTCCTGGACTAATTTCTAAACTAAATAGTCAATAAATTATCACTGAACGTGTTTTGACCAATCGTGCTTATCAGACACATTTGTTATACATTTTCATGAATAAAAGCACATGCCAGAAATGTGCATTTGAAGAAATAGCAATTCGTCACTTGTTACATGTTTAATAAAACATGTCTTCTAACTGAAATGCAAAATGGGGTCTCTGCGCTGGAAGACATGATCCTTACAACAATTTTAATATGATATGTGAGGTAATTTGCATTGCATGGCAAGGGTGCGAGCTATACTTCCCTTAGAGTACAGATAGCCTACACCCCTGCAGGCAGCCAACTCAACACTGCGCACGGCTGAGGTTAGCAACAGGACCTGGGCTGTGGTCAAGCCCTGTGATCCACCCACCCATAGGCAAGAAACCCCACACTGCGAACGGCCTTTGGCCTAAAGCCAGGCCCTCTGGTCAACTCACTGGAAGGCAGCCAACCCCCTGCAGGCTTCCAGCCCCATGCAGCACACAGCCTTTGGCCATGAATAGCTGAGGCAGGGAGGGTGCACAGCCCTCCTTCCTTTTTCTTTACATTTTGGCCTTAGGGGATGGGGTCCTTGGGCCCTTTAAAGGCATAGAGACGGGGGCTTTATGCCTCCTCCTGTCACTTAATTACTCGTGCCGCAAGGCCCCCTCCCATTTTTAATGCATTTTGGCTCCGGGCAGTGGGGCCTCCAGGGCCTAAATAGTCTGGGGGAGGGGAGCTGCACACTCCCTCCCTTGTTTTTATCCCAGCTCTGGGGACGGGGTACTCATAGCCTCTCAGTGGCTCGAGAAAGGGGGCAAGCGCTCCATTCCCCAAAATAAATACATTTGTTTTTCTCCCTGGGCCCTGGCCCAGCCCACAGTTGTTTTTCAAACAAGTGTGGATACTCCATGAATTCGCAGCAATCTGCCCCATGCCTGATTTTTTACATTTTTTTAGGACTTAGGTCTGAGTCCTGAGTCCTAAGATGTCTGCCACCACTTCTTGGTTGATGTGGCGACATCCAATCAGATTGCAGCAGAAGATCTTTCAGATCTGCAGAGGCTCCACACCCCTATATCTACAAATGTTTGAGCATTAATGGCTTGAAAACTGGTGAATGGATTTACATTACATCACACAAAGCACTCTTGCTGAATCTACATCTAGCCTTCTGCTAAATGTGGTGAAAATCCATTGAGAAGTTTGGGCTGTAGCTATATGTAAAGTTCCTATGGAAAAATAAATGGGGAAAATTGCACTGAAGCGGACAGGGAAACAGATGAAAAAATGTATCCCGCCCACAGGGAGCAGCAATTTTAGCTGCTCCCTGCAGGCAGGAGCAATGCTGGCTCCGGGGAGCCTGCTGGAGCTGTGGAGGCACTGGGGCTCCCCTCATGGTCCCCAACAAAGAAACAGTGGGTGCGCAGGGTGGGCTCCAGGGCACCCACCATTTACTGGCCGAGCCCTAGTGGATGTGAGTCCCTGAGGCAATATTGGTCAATGAAGGGGTGCTGCATGCCCCCTCTCCCTTTTAAATATGGCTGGGACCCAGAGATGGGGTCTCAGGGGGCCGAAAGCAGCCCAAGGAGCGGGGCTGTGTACCCATCTCCCCATTCACAATACGGCTGGGCCCTAAGAGATAGAGTCCCCAGGACCAAAATATGGCCCAGAGAAGGCAGCATTGTACCATCTCCTAAACAAATGTGAGGGGCCCAGGGCATGGGTTCCATGGGGGCACAATTGGCCTTGGGAAGGTGGCTGGGTGCCCCCCTCCCAAGTTGGCTGCCTTTGGGGGGTTGGTCAGGGCCAGGCCCTATGGCCAACCCACAGGCTGCATTAAAAAAAACTAGAAATTCACTAAAAAAAAACAAAGGTGACATAGGCAGTATAGTTAGTAACTATAATTTTAAAAAACCTAGACATTCAATAAAATCTAAATATTATCATCATCTTCTACATTCCACACCTTATTCTTCACTTAATGCTGGGATACCAAAACATATATTCCACTGGGAAGAAATTACATGCATAACAAGAATTCATTCCAAACACATTTATTAAAACAATTTAAATGAAAATTGCCACATACTTGACACTTTTAAGCTTTTAAGATACATTCATTACATTCGGAATCTTTGTACCACACTGTAATTCATATCCCTATACCTTATTCAATTTGTAATGCTTTGCAAAAGTACATTGTCTGTCCAGGTAGCAGCTGCACAACAACTGTGCAGATATCTGTCAAGAGAACACCATCCCATTCCACTCATGAGGCAGCAACCCATCTCCTTGAGCATCCCTGAACTGAACCAGGAACTGAACCAGACACCAGCATTCACACAAGTGCCTGAAATAACAACATTAACTCAGCTGCTCAAAAAAGAATGAGAGGCTTTTCTGTCCTATTGGCTTGATCAACACTTAGAAAATAATAAATTACATTTTCTGCAATCAGACGGTCTACATGAATACTAACCGCTCTCACTCCATAAATTGACTCAATATTGTGCACCTCATCCTCAGCAACAGTACTGATGGAATCATTGTGTGTGTTTCATCTTTGAAACAAATTAAGGCCTCAAAACCTTTTCAATAAGGAGGACCACTCAACAAAGTTGTCAGTTCCCCAATCCTTTAAGCTGTTACAATAGCCACAAAAAATGAATCCATGGTGAAAAACTTTAGAGGCACTTCATCCAAAGGTTCAAAAGGATTTTGGTCAATGAGGCTATCACCAATAAAAGATCAATAAAAGACACCAGCGACGAGCATCTTATTGACCCTGTGACTTAAGACATGAAAACCTGTAAAAAGTCTGGAAACACAATTTTTAAAGCAAGAAAAGGACAACCAAGGATTATGAGATGCCTTAATGGCAGCTCACTGTTGCTTTGTGATAGAATTAGACAAGCCCTTGTCAAAATCATCCTGTAAAAGGTGCAGAAGTTGGAGATAAATCCCTGTCTATATACCACCTAAATAAATAAGCCGTTTGATGGTTGTATGCTTTTCTGGTGTAATCTTTCCTTGAGGACTGTATAGAACTGGCTACAGAAAAGGAATGACCTAAATTCCTAAACCCTTCCCTCTCAACTTCCATATCGCCAATTTCATTTTCTGAACAGCCTACACAGATAATAGAGGAGGAGCAATCAGAAGATAGAGTCAAAGAGGAAGGAGCCACACCTGATCCACCGTCATTTCCCACAAAAGTGAAAAACAGTACCTCTTTGGTAAACATGGACAGACTTTGATTTTTCGCCAGAAGGTGAGGAATTAGAGCAATAGGGGTAATGCATAAAGCAGCTTTTTGGCCACTGGGATGTTAATGTATTCCACCATATAGCAAGGGAGTCTTGAAACCTTGGAAAAGATGATGTAGAAGAGCATTGAAGTGATCTGCAAATAGGTATTTTTCCGGTTTGCTGAATCTTCAGCAAATCTCTCTGAAGGTTAGGAACAACAGTGTCAGGTTTTTAGAAGATGGAAATATTCTTCTTAGGGTATCAACTATTTGATTGTACTTCCCCTTTATATGAATTGCTCAGATAGGTTGTGGATTCTTCTCTGACCAAATGAAAATGATCTGGTCTAGGAGAGATAGGGATGATGATGTTGTGCCAAACTACCTGTTCACATATGACATGGTAATCAAGGTATCTGTCCTGATTAAGACACGTGATCCCTGTATCTGTCCCTGAAAAACTTAAAGGGCTTCCCAAATTGCACTCAATTCCCTACAGGTGGAGGACTGAGTTCCTTGATGAATTGTACAAATTCCCTGAGCAGTTAGTGGTCCCAGTAAAGCCTCCAGCACCAGCTGAGGCTCAGGAGACAAAGAAATTCCTCTGCCCAGATTGAAAGGGTACAGCCATCACATCATCCGAAATCTGAGTTTCTCCAACGCCGTAATATGGCATCAAAATCCTTTGAGGTAAGTCCCAAAACTGTAGGTCATGAAGTACTAGTGGACCCAGATGGAGCTGTGCCCATGTGTCAACAAACAAGGCAGCTACCTAAAATGGAAAAAAATGAAATCAGGGTATGCAAGAAAAACACGGACTGTGAAAACTCTTTTGGTATGCTCCAAGCAATACATGCAGTATCTGCATGAACCTGCAGAATTGTCTTGCAGAAGCCAATTCCTGGTGCAGGAGAGCAGTCTCTGAATCAGCTTGGGATTTCTTGTGAGAGGCAGGCAGACCAAGCCTACATCACGCACAATTGTATACCATACTCTGAGAAGGTTCTAATACCAACTGATTGTAACAGACAAGGAATCCAGACCTCTTCAACATTCAATCCACCTGCTGGACATTGAAAGTTAGAGTCTGTCTGGATTGAGACAGAAATAATTCATCCAGGTTAGGATCAATTTGATGTTCTTTTTATGCAAGGGAGTCTTTATAATCTTTGTAAATAGGGAATTGGCAATGGATTTTCCACACCGTAAAAAGCCTCAAAAACCTCTGAGTTTTTTGCTAGATAGGAATGTGCAAATATGCATTTTGAAGATCTATACATGCTAAAAGCTCTCCTTATGTATTAATGGGATCACTTGCTACAGGGTATTCATTTTTACATGAATTGTTTGCAAAATATATTCAGATTCTTCAGGTCTATTTTCAGACCGAACTCTGAAGCAGCCTTGAACCTGTTCCCTCTGTGGTAATGAAACTGTGGTACTAGAACTATTACATTTTTGTTCTTCAGCAATGTAACATTCTGATTCAGTGCCACTCTTTTCTCCAGATACTTTGGCAGAGGAGTCAGAAAAAATGATTCCCTGACAGAAGCTCTGCAAACTCTAGGACATAACCATTGGAACTGATCTAGGTGACCCCTTTGCCCTTGGCCTCCTCCAGTTTGACACTATGGAACTCTAATATTCTTCTTCTAACAGGGTTGGTGATTACGCCTCACATTCTGAGAAGACTGAGGGGCATATTTACAATAAAGAGGCACATCATAGATGATGCACCACTTTTCTTGTGCCCCTCCTCTGACACCTAATGACATCATGGTTGCACCATATTTACAATACGGTGCACCATGGTGGTCATAGGCACAATAGTGTTAACATTTTGGACGCTATTGTGGTGCTTTGCTACACTAGTGTCAAATATTTTTACGCTAGTGCAGCTGAGCGCAGGGAGAAACAATGAATATAATGGGTGACAGATTTTAATGCCTGCTCTGAGTAGACATTAAAATGACGGAGAAAATGGCGCAGTGAAATGTTGTAAATTTCACAATGCCATTTTTTTGGGCCTCCCTGCGCTGGAACGCCCCACCTTGCACACATTATGCCTGACGCAGGCATAATGTGACGCAAGGGGCCGCAAAGTGTCGCAATGCAAGCATTGCTCCACTTTGTAAATATGACACAGCAGAAAAGCCACCTTAGCGCTGCTTCAGCTTAAAAAAAATGACACAATGGAGGCACTAAGGTGGCACAAGGTGCTTGTAAATATGCCCCTTAGACTCATTGGATGAATGTCTAGTTTGAAAAACGGACTTATTAGAAGATGGCTCATATGTCCTGTAGCCACGATGTTCATAGGGCTCTTTCTTCCAATTAAAGCTCTTGAATTGATTTTTGAAAGGTTGCATGAGATTTCGTTCTTGAAGGACTTATGAATTACATTCTCTGATTCTTTCCCAAAAACCTTATCCCTAGAATACTGGAAAACCAGCAAGGTGATGGATGGAATGCTTGAATTATTCTCAGTCACTGGTAAACGCTTGGGCTGCATCCCAATCCATCATTCTTTTTGCCCACCATGCCTCCTCAGATTAGGCCCAACCATCTGCAGATCATTCTTGACCCTCCTCCTCAGGGGAATAGTCTAGCCTGACCTGCCAGGCCAGGTCCTCCCTGAACTGGATCACAAGCAACGTAGAACCAGTTTTGCCCTAATTAGGGCTTTCTAGCCAGGTATACCTTGGTTCCAGTAGCATAGTGGGCCAGGGACCCACGTGTGGGCATTCCCAGCACACTTGGGCAGCAAATGCAAAAATAACAAGGTGATGGATAGAATGATTGAATTAATCACAGTCACTGGCAATCATTCAGGGTCGCATCCCAAATCATTGGGTTTTTTTTGTCCACCATGCCTCCTCAGTTGGGACCAAGCCATATGCAAATAAGTATTGAGCCTGCTCATCATAGGAACAGTCCAGCTCGAACTGCCAGGCTAGATTCTCTCTGAAACATAACCCAAGCAACCTAGGACTAGTTTTGCCCTAGTTAGAGCTTTTCAGCCAGGTGCGGCTGTGGTCAAGTGGCGCGGTGAGCCCGATACCACTTTGGGCAGCAAATGCAGAAACAAAAAGGTGATGGGTGGAATGCTTGAATTAATCTCAGGCACTGACAGTCTGTCAGACTTCATCCCAATCCAACATTTTTTTTTCCCACCATGCCACCATAGTTTGGACCCAGTAATGTGCAAATTAGTCTTGATCATTCTCCTCACGGGAACAGTCTAACCCAAACTGTCCAGCCAGATCCACCATAAATCGGAACACACGCAAACCCAGGACTGATTTTGCCCTAATTAGGGCTCTTCAGCCAGGTATAGCTTGGTTCCAGTGCACAGTGACCCCATGAGTCATGTCTGGGCATACCCAGCGCACTTAGGGCAGTAAATGCAAGAACTATAAGGTGATGGATAGAATGCTTGAATTCATCTCAGCCACTGGCAATCGTCCGGAGAATGGGATGCATCACACTCTGGCATTGCCCCCACTTCCACCCCAAAAGGGACAAACCAGTCTCCCTACCCCTCTCAAGGGCAGACAGAGGACTTGCTCCCAATTTGCCCCCAGATGGCAGAAATCCAAGTGGATGATGGGACTATTTTTTCTTATAAAATAAGAGGGTGAATCTGGTCTAACCTGACATCAATCCCAACCCCATGTGTCTCCAACCAGTAGCTCGTGAGCTACCAGTAGCTTTCCAGCTACCTGTAAGTAGCTCTCCTGTGGTCAGCCCAGCCTGCTAATATTGAAGCATTACCTAGGTTGAATTAATATGTGTATAGCAACATTAAAAAGCAAATATTTGAGACAGCAATGTGTGTCTTTTCAGAACTCATAAGCTGATGTTTGGAGAAAAATTATTTAATGTTCAAAATGTATTTGAAGATATTTTTTGAGTGATAAATCATGTGGTGTTGGAGAGACATATCACTCATATTATTACTTTGGGGTGCCAAATAGAGATTTCTTTGTTATCAGGGTGACAGTGGGATAAGTGGTTTTCTGTGTCCAAATGAGATCTTATAGGCCGACATTTTGTTTTGTTTAGGATTTTTGTTATTTGCTTGTATATCAGTGCTGTGCCACATGGCTGTTAGAATAAGGTTCTTGAGTGTTATTTTTTAGATTGACTGCAGGATTGATTCTGTATTTGAACAACAGTTCCTATGGACTTGACAAGGACAATTTAAGTTGGCAGATATCATATATTAATTATTGAAGAAAAGCATACATGCCTTTGGGATCAAGCGTGAGTCTGTGTGAGATTTCAAAAAAGATCCCTGCCTGGCCCTGGCCCTCTGATCTTCAGTGACTTTGAATAGATTTGACTTTTGTGGATATTAATAGGAACTACCATTTTGTTTTTTTGTTTATTCAATTAGAGGGCTCATTGATTGTGAATCGGACACATTGGAAAAAAAAAAAGCATAATAAAAATCTTATTATCTGGTGTTGTGAGGGTATGAAGTCATAACTAGGGTGCTATCCTTTATTGTTCACCAAAATGTTGTTCTGAGAAGTGATAAGACTGATTTAAATTCTTTCAGTTCGTTTTAGGTGCTACCTGAGAAAATATGATTTTCGTCCTGATGGTGAGCCTTTAATGATTGGTTCTTTTTGTGGGGTCGAAATGTTGACATCATTTATTGTGGATTATTCTTCAATAAGATGAGCGACTTCTGGACACCTTGATTGAAGGGGTCTCTTTGGAGATAACTTGTTAAACATTTTTAGCCACATTTTGTATATAATGTAGATAACACTTGGCACCTTATTTATTTCACTAATCACGTTCACTGCGCCGTTATCTTGGGAGCACCTAAATATGTTGATTCATGTTTTTAATTGAATAAAATGATACTCAAATAGACTCTTTCAACCATGCAGGTGTACAAAGTTCACGTCAAAAGCTATACTTCCCCCTTGGGGCCAATACATTTTTTGCTACATTTCCTGTTGCAGGCACTAGGCTTACCCACCCAAGCGAGGTTTACATTTTATCGGGAGACTTGGGGAAATGTTTGGTGTCTCCGACAGACATCAAAACTTTCCATCACAGAAGTATGAGGAAAATGTTTTTTCTTAGTCAAAGTTTCAGGGTTGCAAGGGATAATGGGTAAGGAAAACCTGGTGAGAGTCACACAGGTCACCCTACCTTAGATTCCCCCAAGTGTGTAGTTTCCAAGAATGTACAGGTTTGCTAGGTTTCCTTAGGTGCTGGCTTAGCTAGGGCCTAAAATCCATAGCTACTCACATTAGGAAAAAGGGTCAGTTTTTAGTGGAAAAATGTATTGTGTCTGTTGCGTTTTGGTCAATTTCCTGTCTTAGGCCTTAGGTCTACCCACACAAGTGAGGTACTATTTTTATCGGAAGACATGCAGAAACATAGAGTGGTAGAACTTTTGTTATTACCAATTGGATTTCTTGCATTTGTGCCTACCTAAGGTAAGCCAGTATGTAAGAAAGAAGACATTTTGAAGAATGCCCTCTTAATCACATGCTAGTATGGGTGCCCACAAATTCAAAGATGTACAAGTAACCATTGCTCCTAAATCCCATATCTGGTGCCAATTTCAGAAATAAGTAGGTTTATTGATACCCTTTTTTCACTCAACATATTTTAGCATATGTCTATACTCAGTAGACAATGTATACAATGAAAAAACAATTGTATAGTGCAGCTCAGTTGTTGGCTCCTGGTACTTGGAAAACCTACAAACCCGATAAATCACCACAACCAAAAGGATCTAGCGGACATAATTTTATATTGCGTTTGTAAGTCGGTAATTGTGACTAAAAGTTACAGATGATAATATTGTCACAAATGTCTGCTTTTTCATTCTCATTTTCAATATTTCTTTATTTCAACAGTTAGTTTCTTTGGAAAAACCTTGAGGGTCATGCACAAAAGATCCCTGGCTAAAATCATAATTTTGTCTACCTTTCAGAAATGTATAGCTTTCCTGGATCACCCATGGGTTTCACACTGGTTTCCATCACAAACTGGAAATAGGTTGAAAGCACATAAATAGAAACCTACCTCTTTGAAAAATGCCAAAACTGTGGTAAAAATTGTTCTTCTATTCAGCTCTGCATGTTCCCGAAAGCTGGAAAGACGGTGACTTTAGCCCAAAAAACCATTTGTTGATGCCATTTTTAGGAAGAGAAAACACCGATCATTTTATCCTGAGCACTTACTTCCATTTCTCTCCCCTAAAAAAAAAGCTACATTTTGTCTATTTTCTCAGTCCCCTACAGAGGAATCCATAAACCCTAGGTAGCTTTAGAATCCACTGGATGTTGGAGAAAAAGGATGCACATTTGGTGGGGATACATTATGTAGAAAAAAGTTATGAACACCTAAGCGCAAAATACCCCCAATAGCCAAAAAAGGGCTCAGCAATGGGGAGGAAATACTGCAGCAGTAAAGAGGTTATGGCCTGTTTCTACCAGTGCCTCTTTCCTTCCTGGAAAACGTCCCAGCACCTGGACTTAAAGAGGTCACTGTACTGCCAAGGCGTTCATTTGAGCTGAAAAGCCAGTTGGCGCACCACTCTTGTTCTCCTCTGAGAACAATGAACAGCGGACCAATGTTGCGCTTGCAAGCAATGCGCGCAGACAATATTGGCAGAAACAGTCCATGGAAAGCAAAAACAAATTGGTTGCCAAAGCGGTCTGCTACATTTTAAAAATATAACCTGATAGCGCGTCCAGTCTTTATAAATTACCTGTACTTGGACACGCCGGAGGTCGGTGAACCTTTTAACTGAGTTGGGTTCTCCTCATCCAAAAATAGTCGGATCACTCAAATCAATAATCAATAACCATTGTAATCAATATCCAATACTTAATCAATAGATCAAACGACACATTAGGAATCAATAACAATCAGTATTTTGACGCACCATGACCTTTCAGTCATGAATAACCACACCAGTTTATTTGAAGTTCATGAATTTATTTCCCTATATTAACAAAGCTAGCATGATATAAGTGAATCTCAAAATCAAATGATATATGTTTACGAACATTACTAGTAGTCCATAGCGGCGGAAGAAACGCAATCTACGCAAAATCTGAATTATAATGCACTCGGTTATAGCAATGCAAATCACTAATATAAGTAACTGAATTTGACTAATTGCATACATTGGTCAGCATAACAAGATTTCAATTTAGCATGGTGCATCGAGTGAATACCTCAACTAACCTCTAATTAGCATTGGCATGTGGGGATTCATGCAAAACAAATTTAGTCAACACAAATCTAGAAAACTTCTAGCTTGGGCCCTATCAAAATAAGCAGTTGGTACCTAGGAAGGAAAACACAATGCATAATACAATTATCCTTTCATATTTACCAAATACAATCAGCATTCAAGAAAAGTCTTCGTCCTTCAGGTACCAGTTCGATCAGCATGGGGCAGATTTCAAGGGGGCAAAGTTAAGGGCAAGTTTCCTTGCGGCAGCAAGGAGAATGGGGTAAAAGTTACTGCATGGGCAAGACGGGGCAAATTAAAGTTAAAGTCTCTAGGGTGAGAATTCTTTAAAGTCTCTTTCTCTGGAATAGAGAAAAGGCATTGAAGATATCGTCTAAGATGGCTTCTTGAATCAGGCTTCAAAATGGCATCAAAGAAAATGGCTGACTTCTCTTTGTCCGGTGGGTTTAAGTAAGAAACATTCCAAATTCTTCAGGGTCTTCCATTGGAGGGTTCATAGGGTGGCTTCAATTTGACCAATGAATAGTGTCTTTCTCCTAGTACTCATTTATACATATATATATTGTCCTTGGAGCCCTAGAACACAAGTTGCAACAAAGTTTGTCAATTATTTCGGTATCAGTCCTTTTATTGTCCGCACCTGCAGGAGCTGACCTTGCATCAAAAGGGATGCAACCAGCCTAGCACGAAACCTTGAGATAAGTGTATTAGTCATTTCTACTGGAAAAATACAACCTTGAAAGTGAAATAATATGTCTTTGTTAGTGCAAGTGAAAAACACGCAGTTAAATTTGAGACCAGGCAACTAGGCCAAAGCCTCTGCTAAATTTAGGCTAAGCATAAAACAGTTCCAACAAGAAATCATAGAATACATTTGCAATTATGACGGATTACTACATTTTCAATTCTTCATGATTAATTAAGCCCGTTTATAATAATGGCGAACTACCCCGTGGGCACAATTTCCCACGTATATTATTTTTCTTTGCTAAAATCACACTACCTTATACGATTTTGATTACATGATATATGAATATTTGTTAGTCCTTTCTTTTCTGCGTCATCAAACCTCACATGAAGTTTACGAAACGGGCCAAGACACTGCGAACATTATGCCAAATAAAAGACGCGTTTTTCAATGTAGCCTGCAGCACCTTAAAATCAAAATCTGCTCCATATCCAATATAAAGATACCACAGGCCACAGCACTGTGGAGAAAAGTTACCTTATTGCAAGTGCACAAATAAAAAACAAGAAGATTTTTAGTCCTTCTCCTCTTTAGTTACATGGGTTGTGTTCTAGCACAAAAATAAAAGAAATGTGCTTGATGTTCGTGAAGTGAGAAGATGCTTCTGTACTGCATTAAGTGAAGAATGGAATAAGGAATGTGGATGGTGGCTGTTGCATCCCCATAGATACATTCAATTGGAAGCACTCCTTTATCAATGTAAGAAGGACAAGTGTTGTGCATAGATACCTGCAAGTAAGTGGTGCTCTTCTTGAACTATATGACCTAACAGTTTTTCTCTAATGGTGTTAAATCACCACCTCATGAACTTCTTTTAAAGTTATAAGTATAGGTTTATTTGCAAAAGTCGTGACTGACTGAAGGTGCCTGAAATTATAGAGGGAACCTTGCAGCTGTGAAAGTGGTCTTAAACATGAATTGGCAATATCTAATAGAATGCCATTGTGTGGTATCTCTGGACATGTGTGCGCTTACAGAAGAGAACTCGATTTTCGCTTCTCTGAATAAATGATTTTATTGTAAGCAAAAAACTGCTGCTGATATTCTTCTTTGTCCTCCAAAACATCAAGAGGCATATTTAAGAGTGGTTTGTGCCATGCATGCAATGCGTGGCACAAACCACTAAGTTATATTTTTGAAGCCACACAAAGCCACTTTGGCCCATATTTAAAAGAAAATGACGGAGCATGACGCTGCGCTAAAATTGGCAGCGCTGCGCTCCCTCATTTTCACAATACAGGGATGCACACTGGCGCTAAATTGAGCTGCCTAGCGCCAAGACAAGCATCCTCGCACCATTGTGCAAGGATGACTGCGTTTATGGAGTTTGATTGTTTAAGTGTGGGAAGGTGTCCCTTCCCGCACATAAACAACCACTAATGGCGATATGACACTTCTGTGTGTGCTAAAGAATGCAGCCAACACTGAAATGCCAAAGTGTCATTTTGAAATGATTGTTTATGTGTGGGAAGGGACACCTTCCCGCACATAAACAATCATGTCTGGCATTTTGCTCTGTCTATGCGTGCTGCAGAATGCAGTCACTAACAGGCACTAGGGGCTCTTAGATATGCCCCTTTGTGCGGCTTTGAATGGCTTAAAAAATGTAGCGTAACGCAAGGCAGCGCAAAATGCTGCAAGGAAGGTGTTCCATGGTTGTTGCATGAGTGTTCCCAGGCAACTCCCATGGTTTTGATACATTTCCAGATTTACCAAACCAGGAGGGGTATATCTTTATTTCTCCTTGTTTTTTCCTGTTTCTTTGTGCTGCATTTTGCAAAACAACCTCGCAGGATTGCTTTTGTGCAGAAAAACAGTCCTGCATGCAACGTAGCTACCCTTTCACCATGGTGCAAGGGTACCTGAATTGGCGCTAGGCTGTCAAAAGGGCACCACCCTATGGGGGAAGAACAGGAATGTGGTGTATTGGATAAATACAGCGCATTCCTGCCCTTTCCCTGTGTCCCAAGGTGACTTGCTGTTCTGCCCTGCACCACAAAATACATAAATCGGCAGGTAGTTTTTTCTTTTCAAATGTCTCTCTTTGTAGTGTGGTAATTGTGGTTCTGCACCTATAATCAAAATAACTTACAAAGTTCCAGAATGCAAAGGAAAAAAATATAACAGCATGAGCTATTAATGACTGATATGGGGCAACTTAAGACTTCACCCTTTGCTCCCCTACTGCATTTTGACACATGCACCATTGTTTACATAACTTATTGTCCTCACTTTATATCACCTTGTGACCTCTGCTGGGCATATGCCATTTGTGTAACCCGTTAGGCCTCCTTTATGTGGCTTTGAATGAAGTGATTTGGACAGGGAGTGAGGCCATTAGAAAGTGGGGATGAGCCAAGATGTTATCTGCTGTAGCATGTTTTACATGTATCTCAGGGGAACTTTACCAAGTCCTGACATCTCTAAGAAGCTACAGCAGTGGTCACGAAAATACTTGCATTGACCCTATAGAAGTTTATTGAAGTGACAATGTGCTCACAGAGGGTATGCCAAGGATTTCTGCTTTTTGGAAAGCAGGGTGAACCCTGCAGGTTGCCCCAGAAAATAGAGGTAATATGTGGTTGTGTCATGTGGCTTTCCTTCAAGCAAAATGGAAACAAGCATCAACAAATCCAGTAGATCATGGCTGCAAAACCAGTTGGGTTAGCAGATGTTTTTTTAAACCTTTTTTCAAAAAATTGAAAATTCATTGAAAGGTTGCCTTTGTGGTTGCACATATACCCATGGTGGCCCTCTCTGAGTGTATTTCAAGAAACTCCATTCAATGATGGCTGCAGCAGATGTGTGTGCATCCACAACATGCTTTTGTTGAATGTATTTTCTAATGTCAAGTGGATTTGAGAAATAGCAGGAAGTGAGAGCGGGGTTTGCAGGTGGTTTGAAACCCTTGAATCTTCTGAAGTGATTAAAAGGGTAATTGGTTTAGTACTGAGAGTAAGAAAAGAGTGAATTATATTAGGTTTGGAAATTAACAAAACTACTTCGTCATTTAGTGTACCTGCTATGTTAGCTGGAAAAAGAGGGTGTATCTTGCAGGTGATATGACACCCTTGAATGTTATGAATTCATTTGTTTGAGCCATCAGCTATGCACTGAGAGCACCAGGCAAGTTAAGAGTTGGAATTCGTCTTTGCCCTGACCACCAGAACTCAAGGATTTTATTTGATTTGATAAAGCGCACAGCTACCCAATTAGGGTCTCCTGGGGCTAAACCATAGAGATAGTAAAAGGATTGCGATTGCTATGTAAATTCTGTGTCTTTACTCCTATCAAGCATTTCAGATTGTTTAGATATTTACATAAATGCAGCTTGAGCTTAGATACCTTCCATGCAAAAGAAGCTGCATTGGTGGTCAGAGGACATATACCCAGACACTTTGTATCACACCACTTATATAAGAAAGCATTCTTTGCAAACTGAACAAACCGTTACATTCGCTCTAGCTACCTCTTTTCACAGAGGCCAGCCTTTGAGTGCCTAGAAGACCCTCAACCCAAAGTGAGTGATGCATGACCACACTGTTGCAGTATTTTCTCCTTATCTTCCTGTAAAGTGTGACAACATAACTGTGTAATAATAGTGTTTTATTAAGATAAAAAAGAAGCATTCACATTGTGAGAGCTATGAGCAGGCTTTGGAAGACATTCTGCTTCCAGCTCTGGCACTGTGAAGCAGGCATGCTTGTGTTTTCTGTTACTCTGCTGCTAGGAATCCCTGGAGGACCGCATGAAACAACCATGCCTAGTGGTGCTGCTATGGTCTTGTGAAGCAAGTATGCCCGAGGAGCAACACTGGTACTGCTGGGTGAGGTATGCCTGGAATGCAGAGCTGGTGCTGTGAAACAAGCATGTCTGTGGCGCTACTCTGGTATTATGAAGCAGGCATACCTGAGGAGCAGCTCTGGCACTGGGATACAATGGATATCTTGGTAGCAGCTATAATGAGGAGAAACAAGCCCTGGCAGGACGGGCTACTCCACAATGGCCCAGAGCCAGCAGCTGAAAAATAAAACAGTATTTTATTATTGTTTCATTTTGCACCTGCTGGTTGAGGCAGCGTGTGCAGGGAGGGGTGGGGCCAAGCTATAGGAGGGGGAGGGGGATTGGAGTTCCTGGAGTGCACTTAAAAGCCATGTCAGTTTGGCTGGCCTTCTTAGGCTGGCCAAACAGACATACACACTTAAGTTTCTCCAGCCCAGCTGCACAGCCGGGTTGGAGAAACAGCACACACTGCCATGCATTGTCTGAGGGGCAGACCAAGCCGCTCGGACCAATCCTGGTGCTGCTTTTAGCTAGGTATAGCATGAGAGCAGTGGCAGAATTGCGTGAGGAGCCTGTGCTGATGCCCCAGGGACTGGTGGGACACCATCAGGAACAGGACAGAAGAGGAGTGAGGCATACAGGAGCGTAAGCGGCAGTACAGGTACGTTTAAAAAAAAAATATTTCCGTAGTCACCTGTTTCCCCCGCCCCCCACTCTCCCACTTTGAGATTTGAGGTGGTGGTCACTGGACTGTCTTGTAGCTGTGAGTGGTGGAGCAATGGATCTATAGCGAACCTGGTGTAGTAATGCAGCATGCAAGTCAAACATACAGCTGTGCAGTAGGCTTGCCTGTGAGGTGCTATAGTGCTCTGAAAAATGGAGGAAAACTATAGTTCTGAAATGCAGTTATGCATATAAGCCGCTCTTGT
Organism: Pleurodeles waltl; assembly: GCF_031143425.1. Taxonomy (NCBI): domain Eukaryota; kingdom Metazoa; phylum Chordata; class Amphibia; order Caudata; family Salamandridae; genus Pleurodeles; species Pleurodeles waltl. The sequence goes on from NC_090436.1 coordinate 734,545,135, forward strand.
ATTATAGATCAGGCAAAGGGAGTCTAGTGCCGTATGATGCAGGCATGTCTTATGAATAACACTGATGCTGTCAAAAGGGGATGTCTATGGTGCTCTCATGGTGCTGTGAAGCAAGTGTCATTATAGAGCCGTGAAGCAGCCACAGAACAGAACAGCTCTGTGGCTGCAAAGCAGCTTCTTTCTGGAACAGCCCTGAGGAGAAATGGTAGAGGAAACACTTTGGAACTTTTAAGCAGGTAGCTAAATATGGGTCGCAACTCTGGGACTGTGAAGCAAGCATGCTGACGGGATGAATCTCTCTTGTTGTAAAGGCAGCATGCACAGGAAACAGATCCTGTGCTGTGAAGCAGGCATGCTTAGTGACAACCATGCTTCTCTGTCGCAAATAAGCCTAGGGGGCAGTGCTTGTGTTGTTAAACTGGCATGACATGGGGACAACTCTTATCCTGTGATGGAGTAATCACCCATGACCTTTCTCTAGTCTGATAAGCCCATACGCCTGGGATGTTGTGAAGTGATCTGTTGCTGTCAGAATGCATGCCTCTGAGACAGATCTCATGCTGAGGACAGGGTCCCCCTGAGCCAGCTATTAAAATGAAGATCAGGCATGATTTGGGGACCTCTGCTGCATGAAACACTTATGGCTTGGAGCTGACTGGTCCCGTTGGAATGGGAATGCCCTCCTGCATGGTGTTCAGTTGTGTTCTCCTTCAATGAGTGCCCAACTGTGAACACCAGGGGCCAGATTTATCAAAATGTTGCTTTGCCCTTGCGTCACACAGAAATTGCAAGGGCAATGCAGCACTATAGTCAGATTTAACAAGCCACATAAGGCCACATTGTATGGCCCCTAATGGCTTGAAAAATCTGGAGTAATGCAATGTGCCCCAGGGAAGCGTTCGATGGGTGGAACGTGGGTGTTCCCACTCATCCACCCATGGATTTTGATGCATTCACACACAGTGGTAGACCTGGGAATGTCTCAAAATGCTATGCTTTCCAGGGGAGGCTTAACAACTAGAAATATTTTCTTTCTCCTTGTTTTCTCCTATTTGTATGTGTGCTGTATTTTGTAGCACACACAGAAAGAGGAAAAAGCCTCAGAGGATTGTTCTTATGCAAGAAGGTATCCCTTCCTGCACAAAAACAATCCTGCCTGTAACGCAGGCACCCTTGCACCATGCCTCATAGGTGCCTATGTTGGTGCTAGGCAGCCAAAAGTGTTCCAGTAGAAGCAGAGGACAGGAATTCACCATGTAATGTTATATATGGTGCATTTCTGCCCTCTCCCTTTCACGCCATGCAAAACAGCAAGGTGTCTTGCTGCATTGTGTGAAGTATTGATAAATCTGTTCCCTAGTTTCCTCGTTTTTCAGGCTCATCCAGCATGTGTGTGAAGTCCTAGGCCTATCCTTTGACATGAGAGAGGTCCTGGATCTGCCACAGTGGACTACTGATCTTGTCAGAGGTTTAGTATGTAGTGTAGTGGTGGCAGCCTACAGTGTTTTGTGCACCAATAGTTGTGGCCAGACCTTATTTTCTATCACAGGATTGGAGCCCTATTGGCCCACTTTTGTGAAGCTCTGCTACTACCTGCTAACTCAGGTCCTAATGCTAACATCCCAGTGCTTGTTTCTATGTATACCTGTGTGCAACCTACATACTGCCTACATTGTATGTATGAATGAGTCAGAATAATGGAGGCTTGTGGTTTCCATTATGTAAGCTCCTGAGCTGTTTATGTACACAAGATGTAGGTGAAGTTGCTTTCCAAGACTGTGGAAGTGTATAACCCACACTCCCAAAGCTAGTGAACTGTGGATAAATGAGACAGACTTTCCTGTAGTAAATATAGCATGTCCTTTTGCTGTAGGAGCTGCTGATGAGTCTTCATGAGCACTGCTATTTGGTAGATTGTGGTGGTGAAGGGTAGGACCACAGTCTTTTGTTCTAAGTGTAAACAGTCCTCTAGATGAGATCAGCCTTCAGTCGCTCTTCCTGACCACTGGCTGTTGGTAGACATGTCCAGAATTTTCACAACTCTTTGTGCCTCTGTTGTGGGTGCGCCAGCCCTGATTTGAGCAGCATCACTGCATATCAAGGCTGAGTCTGGAAGACATCCCGGGAAGAACGCAAGAGAGAAGAACTGACTAAAACCAGTTCTGAAAGTGCAAAGAGGGAATACACATTCCTTGTCTGCTTTATATATATAAAGTTTGGAGCCAACATAATTGTTGTTCTACTTCTCTTTGACCAAAGAGGGGGATGCTTTGCTGAGTACCCAGGGGATTGCTGTGGAACCAGACCTGGTGTCTGCCTGACAGCCAGCTCCCCAGAGGTGAGGGACATCACCTGAAGTCTGACCATGAAGGAATATCTGTCTCTCTGTCCTGATGCTGACATGTCTGAAGTAGAAGCGGAAAGGAGTGGGAAGCAGCTGATCCCAAAACTGCGGGCCTGTCTGCTGAAGAGAGAGAGATCAACCAGCATTTACCTGGAGCATCATCTTTCTTTCCTGCAATGGTCTGTGCTGTGACAGTGCCCTAAAGTGTGCCCAAAGAAGACTGCACTACTGTGATTCAACAAGGGCCCTGGAATTGCTGGAGTGCTCTTTAGCAGACTCCGCTACTGTGATTGTGAACATTGTGCCCCATAGTCAATCAAGTCACTGTATCACAAAAGAGAATGGAATCAGAGCCTCATTCCCTCCTGAGTAGTTCATAAAGTGGTCCTTTGACCTCTGACCAACTACGACTCATCCTGTGTGAGGAAGAGGTCCTGCATCCATCAAGGACTTTCAGTAAAACACCAAAGCCGTCGATAGCCAGTCCCTAAAGGTTCTACTTCCAAAACCAATGCCAGACGACTGCTTTACTTGAAGAGTGATCAAACATGGCCACCAGAGGACTAAAAGACTCATATTCCTGAGTGCAGGTGGTGAGGGGAGATAGAGAGGTGTTGGAATACTACTTGCAAGAAAATGAAACAGAGGGCATGTCATGGGCAATTATTTGGGACCCAGTCAAGGCTATATTGATAAATTAAGCACACAACTACTTGCTATACATTAGCAAAATCTAGACGATTAGAATTAGAATCAGAATAGCGTGATTGGAGGCTGAACACAAGTGTGCAGGTTTGCAACATGTATCCAGAGACCTGAGAATTCAAAGGGAGAGCTGTAGGCTCTTCTGACAAAAGATGCAGTGAAGACACTGCTGAGTGTAAATCAGACATAGTATGAAGAGGTAAATAAAGCAGACAGGCTACTGACCTACAGGTTATGCCAAAATGCTACTAGGAATTATACTGGAGCAGTGTCCAACCTCAACGGAGTCCTACAGACCACAAATGAGGAAGTTCTTGCAGCTTTCTCATACTTTTATTCTGTTTTATACAACAAGGAGGACCCTGCAACATGATTATCTCTGAAATATACAGTGTCCATGTTAGAAATGGGGTCTTTGGTTGGCAGTCAGGTTACCCCCTGTCCAAGCAAGAACCCTCACTCTAGTCAGGGTAAGTCACACACAGTCCAAATTATCCTGTGCCCAGCCTCTGGTGGCTTGGCACTGAGCAGTCAGGCTTAACTTAGAAGGCAATGTGTAAAGTATTTGTGCAATAAATCATAAAATAACACAATATAGCACCACAAAAATACACCACACAGTGTTTAGAAAAATATATAATATTTATCTGGATATTTACAGGTCAAAACGATAAAAGATGCAATAAGAAAATGTAAAGATATCACTGGAAAGTGATATAAAGGGCCTGATTCTAACTTTGGAGGACGGTGTTAAACCGTCCCAAAAGTGGCGGATATACCACCTACCGTATTACGAGTTCCATAGGATATAATGGACTCGTAATACGGTAGGTGGTATATCCGCCACTTTTGGGACGGTTTAACACCGTCCTCCAAAGTTAGAATCAGGCCCAAAGTGTCTTAAGTCTTTTAAAAGCAAACAAAGTCTCTTTCAAGCACAAAGTACCTGGTTTGAGTGAAAAAATGTCCCCAAAGGGGCAGCAGAGGAGGAGATGCGTGGAAAATGGTGTGTGCGTCGGTTTCACCTCTTCACACACTGACGTGCGTCGTTATTTTCCACGCGGGGAAGACGTTGTGATTATTTCCGGCGTGCGGACGGGTCTCCTCTTCGGGTTTCAGGGTCTTCAGATGCCCCGGTGTCTGTACGTGGAATCCTGTGCTTGTTGACCAGCTCTGCGTAGTTCCGGTGGGCGATGCGGGGAAATTTCTCCCTCACGGCAGGCGCTGCGGCAATTTCCCCTCTGGAAGTCTGGCGGTGTTGTTCAGGTGGCCCGTGCGTCGAAGTTCCAGTCGCACCGCAGGCGCCGCGTCGTTCTTTTCCTCGTGAAGTCGAGCGGCGTTGTTCCGGTTCGGCGAGAGGTGAATTTTTCACTGCAGCACAAGCTGTGCGTCGAATTTTTCGCTGCACAAGGAGTCCAGATGCAAGAGAGAAGTCTTTTCGGTCCTGAGGCTTCAGGGAACAGGAGGCAAGCTCTATCCAAGCCCTTTGAGAGCACTTCTGCAGCAAAGCAAGAGAGCAGCAAGACAGCACGGCAACAGCAAGGCAGCAGTCTTCTGTAGAAAGCAGTCAGGTGAGTCCTTTAGGCAGCCAGGCAGTTGTTCTTGTCAGGGTGCAGGTTCTGGTTCAGGTTTCTTCTCCAGGAAGTGTCTGTGGTGGTAGGGCAGAGGCCCTGTTTTATACCCAAATGTGCCTTTGAAGTGGGGGAGACTTCAAAGAGTGGCTTAGAAGTGCACCAGGTCTCCTTTCAGCTCAATCCTGTCTGCCAGGGTCCCAGTAGGGGGTGTGGCAGTCCTTTGTGTGAGAGCAGGCCCTCCACCCTCCCAGCCCAGGAAGACCCATTCAAAATGCAGATGTATGCAAGTGAGGCTGAGTACCCTGTGTTTGGGGTGTGTCTGAGTGAATGCACAAGGAGCTGTCAACTAAACCCAGCCAGACATGGATTGTGAGGCACAGAAAGATTTAAGTGCAGAGAAATGCTCACTTTCTAAAAGTGGCATTTCTAAAATAGTAATATTAAATCCAACTTCACCAGTCAGCAGGATTTTGTATTACCATTCTAGCCATACTAAATATGACCTTCCTACTCCTTTCAGATCAGCAGCTACCACTTCAACAATGTATGAGGGTAGCCCCAATGTTAGCCTATGAAGGGAGCAGGCCTCACATTAGTGTAAAAACGAATTTAGGAGTTTTACACTACCAGGACATGTAAACTACCTAGGTACATGTCCTGCCTTTTACCGACACAGCACCCTGCTCTAGGGGTTACCCAGGGCACACATTAGGGTTGACTTATATGTAGAAAAGGGGAGTTTTAGGCTTGGCAAGTACTTTTAAATGCCAAGTCGAAGTGACAGTGAAACTGCACACACAGGCCTTGCAATGGCAGGCCTGAGACAAGGTAAAGGGGCTACTAAAGTGGGTGGCACAACCAGTGCTGCAGGCCCACTAGTAGCATTTAATCCACAGGCCCTGGGCACATATAGTGCACTCTACTAGGGACTTATAAGTAAATCAAATAGTCCAATTTGGTGTGATCCAAGGTTACCATGTTTAAAGGGAGAGAGCATATGCACTTTAGCACTAGTTAGCAGTGGTATAGTGCGCAGAGTCTAAAAACCAGCAAAAACAGTGTCCACAAAGTGGAGGGAGGCAGGCAAAAAGTAAGGGGTGACCACCCTAAGGCTGTCAGGTCTAACAGTCCACATGTCGGAACTGCCATCCTTTGTATGACCTCCCTCCAAACATTTTGTCTTCACAACTCCTGTTTTCTGAATTTTGTTTTTGTTGGCATTAGGACCCTGCACACTTTGCCAGTGATAACCAGTGCTAAAGTGCCTGTGCTGACTCCCTCAAACAAGGTACAGTTGGCTTACACAAGACTGGCGTATTTAATTTACTTGTAAGAGCATGATCAACGGTACTACCTATCCCCAGAGCCTGTAACTTAAATGTTACTAGTGGGTCGGCAGCACTCATTGCGCCACCCACCCAATTAGCACTTTAAAACATGACTCAGACCTGCCAATGCAGTCTGTAGTACAGTTTTAAAACAGCCAATTCGACCTGGCAAAATAAACCTTTTACCAGGCTTAAACCTTCCTTTAAAAAAAATATGTCATCCCTAAGGTAGGCCCTAAACAGCCCACAGGGCACGGTGGATAGTATTGAAAAAAAGGAACGTGTTGTTAGGTTTTACACATCCTGGTAGTGAAAACTATAGCACTTGGAAACCTTTTTACATTTAATAAGTTCTAACTTTTAATTGGGAACAGATAGGGATATCAAGTTTGGACTCAAATGAATTTTAATTTAAAATCCTCTATAATAATAATGTTATAGATAGATTTTAAATCACAATTCTGAAAATGCCACTTTTAAAAGGTTGCCATTTTCTTGTCCTAACCATTTGGTGCCTACTGCCTCTGCCCTGTGCCACTTGAATGTGATTAGCTGTTGGTCTTTGAGTATTTTTCTCAGACAGTGGGACAAACAGGACTAGGTGTTGATAGGATGGGCCATCCTATGCAGATGGTTGCAGTGGAACTGTTTCCTGGCCCTCCTATATTTCAAAGAGCTGCTTCCACCACACACACAAAGGAACCTGATATAAGTTTTTTGGCACCCAGACTACTTGCAGCCTTGGCAGGGAAAGGGAAAACCTTTCTGGATCCAAGCATGGTGGTAGCCAGGATGTTGTCCCCAAATTATAAGCAGTGCACCATGTTTAAATATTAGACCCTCAGAACAGCACTTCACTACACTCCTGGACCTGTGGAAGAATTCAGAATCCTGCCTTGTACTCCAGATGACTGCCCTGCTGCTTAAGACCTGCCTTGTTCTCCAGAGGATTGCATGTCTTCTTGCTACCAGAGGACTATCCGGCTGCCTGAGGCCTGCCATGCTCCCCAGAGGACTGTCCTGCTGCTTGAGACCTACTTTGCTGCTTGAAAGAGAGAGGACCATTTCCTTGAGCCCAGGTCTACCACAGTGACTTCATGGACTAGTTGGCTAACCTCCTGTGTGAGTCACAGGGACAAAACAGATACCTGGTTCCTGAGTGAGTCCAAAATCCATAAGAGGTGCCCCCCCAGGTCTCGGAACCTTCTAAGTGGTGTTAGAGGTACAGCTCCTTCCTAACCCTACAAATTGGGTCTTGGAAAGCAGACAGAAGACCTAGGCTTACCTGCTAGCCAGTCCACCCAATGTTCATCACTGGTGGGTCTGACTTTGTGGTTGTTCCTGCTACCTTCTTCTCCTGCAGCAGAAAACCTAGTTCAGTGGGACCTCCTAGCGATGGCATCTGACATTGTGGAGCCTTCTTCGGCTATGGCTTGCAGCTTTGTCCCGCTCAAGGTTTTAGAGTTCTAAAATATTGTCTAAGTCCAAAGGTAAAATTCTTCACCTGGCTTGATGGCAGACAGATCTCTATCAATGACCTCCTCAGCCTGGAAATTAAGCTTTTCCCACACTACGCTTTTTCCTGCCATCATTGAAGGCTTCACCAAGACTTCCTCCAGTGGCTCCCTGATGATGATAATGATGATGACTCCTCAAACAAAGCCTACTGCCTAGCTCCACTGAACTTTACCTTCTACTGGACTTTTCTTTGAAATGTTGAGACTGGGCCGAATTCACCGAATGTATCCGAATCACCCTCCATCACAGTTGTACTTAACCTTAACCTTAAGCCCAAGTTAGAGCTTTGATCTTTTAGGTGCTATATTTCTTGAAAACCTTCAAAAATGCATAACTAAGGTTCTACTGATTGGATTTATATTGTTTTTATGTCATTTTATTTATTAAGATAGTGGGATGTTTCTTGTGTTGTGTTTCCACTTTATTACTGTTTGAGCGCTGCATAAATACTTACCACAATGTCTCTGGCTGCTTTTGTGTCAAGCTGCCACAGGGTTAAGCACAGGTTCGTTTAGCTATTTTTTGGTTCACCCTTATAAGGATTGACGTTGTTGCTTGAGCAGGGTTTTTACTCCCCCAAATCAATAACCCAATTTCTTACACCACTTGTCCCCCAGGAGACCTGAGAGGAGCTCAAAGGAGGGATCTCAAAGGAGGAAGTCAAGCCCTCATCAAATACCTTCATCTATACAAATCCCAGGGCCCAGATGGGTTCACCAACTTCTTCAACAAAACATTTATGACATTGACACTTGTGTTTCTCCTCAAACCAAAGAAACATCCTACATTATGTAGCTCGTATAGACCCATTGCATTACTGAACAGCGATGTGAAAATATACACAAGAATCATAGGATTCAAAACACATAGCCACAAGTAATATCCAACTGCCAGGCAGGCTTCATCCGCAATCGTCAGAATGGGAACAACAACTAACTGGCCTGGAATTTTTTTGTAATCTTTATTTTAGAGTTCCAAGATAAACAATACAGTATGGAACAGAGGCCCATCCAAGCAACATAGTACAGCATTGTTGGCTGGGAAGGCGACCACAGTGTAGACTGCATGAAGAAACACAGGCTGCCTAATAAGCCAGCATTCTTAGTCCAAGGAGCCAAGAGAAGGAGGGTGTGCAGAAAGGGAGAACAGCCAAGGTGTGTGGAAGGAGTGGTGAGAAGGTGGTGGGAGTGGGGGAGACAGAAGAGATCAGGGGTCCCTGGTGCCCTTCCACCCGATGTCAGCAGTGAAGAAAATTAAGATAGTGGAGAAGACAGCGGTGGAATATCCAGTGACATCATCCATCCCGGACACCTTGCCCAAGCATCATCCCTCATGCACCTGACCCATCACGGCATGTCCTAGAGGAATGGGTACCACACTTGAAGATAGACATCCAGGTTAACATTTAGTGAATTAATTATCCGTTCGTAGGACGCCACCTCAAACATTTCAATCAGCCAGCCTGCATGTGTAGGTATGCGTGATGAGTGCCAGTACTGAAAGATATGCATGCTGAGACAGATAGGGCACTGCAGCAAGATCTTGCAAAAGCACAGTGGGGTGGGAGAGTGGGGAGGAGAGTGGAAGAGTGCTGCACAGCGTAGTGTGGATCTTCATGCACAGTCCTTAGAGGTTAGGACAATCATGCAGAATGTGTGGAATGTCCTAGCATGGGGAGGGCACAGTGCCAGCAAAGGGATTGGTGAAGAAGGTCAGTGCGTTCCAGCTTGGAAGTCTTCCAGTACCAATCACTTAATGATTTAAAAGTGCAGAACTTCATCCCCGCCTCCCTTGCACCTGTGTCAAGCCCTTCCAAGATCCCAGCCCAGTCCTCCTCATAATACTCTACTTGGAGAAGCATCTGCCATGATGCTCTCAGCTGGGTAATACTGGCATGTGGGCATATGGAATTCCTCCCAAATGGCCGGGAAGGACGTAAGACTACCATCCATATTGGGAGATTGTTTCTATCGCTACCTGCCTCCATTCAGACCAGTCGGTTGGAGATCACTGATGTGGATACCAGCTTTCTGCCACAGAGGGGCTTCAGCATGCAGACAATTGTTGACCGAAAAGAGGGTGTGTGCCCACTTTCAGGCGATGGCCGTTGCAAAGATTATGGGGTTAGCTGACCACGCCCTAAGGGTGCCATATACATAAAGCGAGGAAAAGCCAGATGGGCTTGTTAAAAGATTTTGTTCTATCAGAACGCACAAAGGGGGGCCCACCACACACAGTTGCATATGGGTGAGCTGTGCCAGATGAAGTGCCATGGCACACTGTTTCACTGAGGGGAGACCCAGACCACCATACTTTCTATGCGCAATTAATATGGAATGAGCCAACCTTGCCATGCCATGTCCCATATGAAACTCTTGATGAGGTGATCCAAGGAGCAAAGGAGTGCTCAAGGATCTGGAAGAGCATCTTCCCAGCACATACGTAAACCTGGGGAGAGTGACCATTTTAACCTCCTGGACTTGCCACCAAAGGGAAAGTTTGAGGTGTGTCCACTTGACAAAGTCTGTCTTTGCCCGCTCCATCAGAGGCTCAAGGTGATCTGTAATCATGCTTTCCAACCCCTTGTTCACAAGTATTCCCCTGGTACGTAAGATGGACCGGGGTCCAGCAGAATTTGTAGCCCCGGATTGCCACTGTTGTAGAGGACAAGAGGGGAAGGGCCTCACTCTTCTCCCAGTTGACCATTTAGTCAGCTACCTGAGCAAAGAGGGCAGGGAGAGAATGGGTGAGATCTGTAAGTAAGAAAGATGTCATCTGCAAAAAAGGAATAGACAAGAAGGGCCAACCCTGATCAGAACACCCACTTTTCCAGGTAATTATTACTCATCCCAGGGCAAGAAGGAAAAGAAGCAGGGAGAGATGGCAGCTCTGACGAGTCCTGCTTCTAGTCTGATAAGGCACAGAGAGGAAACCCCCACAATTCACTTGCACTGAGGGATCGCTATACAGTAGCTGGACAGTGGAAATCAAGTAATCCCGGAGATCAAACCAGTAGGTCTTTAGCCAGCTAGAGGACATGAGCCAGGGTTCCTAAGTGGTTGCAGGAAGACCATCCTGGAGCAAAGCCGACCTGGGTGGGGTGGAACATGGTGGGTATGATCTTCTTGAGCCATGCTGCTAGGATACTCACTAAGATCTTAATGTCCCCATTCAGGAGCGAGGTAGGTTGGTAGATGTCACATGAAAGAGGGTTCATGCTGGCCTTGGAAATTCAGTAATGAGGGCCTTTTAGGAAATTAGACCCAGGCTGCCCAGCTCCCCTGCCTCAGCGTAAGCCGGCGGAAGGAATTTCTCCATATCACAAGCTGACCATTTGTAGAATTCTGAGGGGAAGTGGTAGTCCCAGGGCACCTCGTTGTGAGGAGCAGCAGAAATGACCTGTGAAATCTCCTCCTTATTGATACGGCCCAAGAGCAAGGCCGTGCCACACTCGTTCAGGTGAGGGTGAGTGACCACATCCAGTAAACGATGAAACACCGGCATGTTAGTCACTGTCTCTGTTGTGTAGCGGGAGCTATAAAAATCAGCAAAGGCATCTGCAATCTCCATGGGGTGAGTGAGGCGATAGAGAGAGTGGCCCCCATGGGGGGGCAAAGGGGGCAGGCTGCTGTGGAAAATGCTGCATCATGAGGGTGCCTAGGGTGTAGACTGCTGATTGGGAGTGGAGGTGACCGGGTTGGCACCAGGGCCTCAATCATGTGCACCAGTCCTCCCCTTTCAGGATTCTTTGTCCTTGTGGTACCTGGGGCTTTTACTCAGGGCGTCCGGGACATCCATACGTTCCCCAGAGGGTGAGGTGAATTAGCAAAGTGTGTCTGGGCTTAAATGCACCTCAGGATGGCCCCAGAGACCCTCCAGCAGGGTGAGATTCCAAGGACCTGAGGCTTCAGGTGGCCATCACTGTTGCCAGCTACGCTCTGGATGGCCTTGAATCCTATCAACAAGGCCTCCTGTGACCGAACTCAAGTAGTACTTCTCTCGCTAGACACGGAAAAGGCCTTGGATGGGGTGAACTACAGGTTTAGATAGAAAACTTTAGTCAAGGCAGGGTTGGGACCTGGAATTTGCACTATGATATTGGTAAATGTCCATGCCCCATCTGCTTCAGGCTCTCTGAGGATATACCTGTGTCCCAAGGCACAAGACTGTGGTGTCCCTGTCACCTTCAATTTTTGCTTTGTCAATTAAACCCTTGTTACATTAGATTAATGCAATTTCCACCATGACAGGACCTTTAGTCTCAGGGAAACAGATCAAATTAGCAATGTTTGCTGAGAAAAGTTCTAAGCAGTTTCAGGATTTAAGGTGAAGTGTAGCAAATCAATGGCAATGGGGACCAGACCTAACAATGAGCAAAGCGGAATCCAATGGTCTCAAGAAGGAGTGTAGTTTCTTGGGGCTACTTTATCAGCACATATGAACCACACATACTAGGCCAGCATACCCCCTTTATTGGACCTTTACAGAAGGGGACAAATGGAAACCTCTTGCTTAAGCTGCATGAATAGTATAAAAATCAGCTTTCTCCCAAAACTCCTATATAAGGCCCGTACATTGCCAGTATGGTTTCCAAAGCCCCATTGCAAATGATCCACAAGAGAGTGTGGGCCTTTATCTGGGACAATAAAACTCCTATGGGGGTGAGGACCCCGTTGTTTAGATCACAGCATGAGGTTAGCTTGGGAGTCACAGACATTCCTAAATACAAAATTGCAGCTCAGTTGGCCCAAGCTCTGGCATTGCCCTTCGGGGGCAAAGAGAAACTGTGGTGCTGTGTGGAAAATTATCACTGCGGAATTCCCCTAGGCAATTTATTATGGCTGCCACTTCGCTCACAAAGGAGATGTGGAGATTTGCTGCAACCCACCAGGCTCATGCTGACATATTGGGGAGCGATGGTGCTGTCTCACCAGGCCACAACATTTACCACCGCCTCGCCTCAATACCAGTGACTATGGACTTAAAACCAGGCAGGCTGGCGGCAGGCTACGTCTTTTGGCTATGTTGTTTGAGGGCAGGAATTTGCTAAATAGAGACTATTATGCTACTACATTTCTCCTGTGACATCCAGATTTATTTTGAATCACACAGTATTTACATTGAGCAGGGCCTCTTGACAGGAATAATTTAGAGATTTGACTAAAATGGAAGAAATCTTCTCTCAAGGAGACACTTACAAATGCTACCACAAGACCATACTAAGGATTAGAAAAGATATGTCCTTTACAATCAAGGATAGAGGACGACATAGACTTTGAGCTCCCAGAGAGCTCATGGTTATTAATTTGGAGATGTACAGCGAAATCCTCAATGTGCCTTATTATAAAGAGACAGCATACAAGAATACTTTGAGATGGTATATGACACTCACACAACAAGGAACGTTGATTGGAGCTACAGGGAGGTGTTGGTGAGGTTGTAGTGAGGAGGGTACATATATTCACCTGTCCTAAAGCCCAGACTTTCTGGCTAACGTCTTACAAACAATTATAGAGATCGCTAGTATGATCCCTTTAACAGGACTGTTGGAAGAGGTGGATGTTGAGGTGCATATCAACTGGCAGAATCAGCAGGGAAACTTATATCTGAACTGCTTCTGTGAGTAGACTGACTATGCCATTTAGATAAAAGGGCCCTGAACAACCAATGATAGAGTTATGGTGGCGCAAAACATGGAGGAGTTATCAGCTGTAACTCCACACTACCTCCCTCAAAAAATCTGTGACGGCTGGCCATCCCTAACACTGAGAGTGATGAGGGGTTTATAATTGGCTCTGCTTGCAGTATCACAGTAGGACGGACCAACAAAGGCCAAATACTCAACACCCCACTGGGATGGCCCGTTAGCCGCTGCTTGCTCCCTGAATGAAGTGTGGCAGTGTCCCTTAAAAACATCTCTCTTGAATCTTCAGCATCATCCGAGGCCTGTCCTGCCCCAGGCTGCCCTCCAGCCTGCCCCAACACAATAACAAAGTAGGTCTCTAGATGAAGATGCTCTGATGTTGCTTTTGCACCAAAAAACATAACCTATTTTTACCAGACTCGTCAGTGGGAGCCAAAAAGCACTATCATGGATAAAAAAACGCTCTTGTAAAATTGGCGCACCAACACTGTGCAGTAGGGAGCTGAGCTTGATTATAAGTGAATCCTTGAGTGTCCATGGTCTGGATAAACTACCAAGTGCCCTTGGAGGACATAGAGAGATAGGGGAGTAAGGGAAAGTGAAAGAGGAAGCAGCACACTGGAGGAGGGAGCCAGAAAACACATCCATTTCCTAGGAGTGAGTAATATGAAATAAAAAATTTAGCTGAGCTGAATGCACGCAGTGTCAGCAGTGGAAGGTTACAAGTCAGACAATCAGAAATCTCTGAGACAGAATTGCTGCTGGGTGAGGTAATCAAAGTAGTAGAGAGGAAAGCCATCAAATCAATAGGAGACCACAAAGAGAGACACTATAGCCATCCAGACATGAGCAAGGGCCTGGCCCAAAACCCATCCTATGTATATTGAACGGAATAGGGTTTGCCGGTAGACAGGAAAAACTATTTTTCTAGTTGAGATTAAAAACGGGTTTTCAATAGAGGCGCATGAGTCTGTGCTATTTGGCATGCGGTATTGACAGCCTCGTACGCAAAGTGTGCCTTTCTAAACAGTTGCCCATTTTGTGGAGCAAACATTTTGTAGCATGTTTTTTTTTTAATGGGATCATTTGAAATGGTGTGTTACGCATCTCACCGGTGGCACATGTGTTGGCATAGGGGCCTGAGATTATATGATGAGCTCTCTCGTTTCTGGACAGTATGAAAGTTAGGCAATAATTTTTCATGGAGTGTGTAACATACCCAAGGGCAATTTCGGAAAGAGATGTGACAGTTTTATATAGAGCACTCATATACAATAACATTGAATAGCACCCTTGGGAACATCTGGAAGGAGTGGTGGATCTAGCTACAACTGAGAGAACAAGGGTGAGAGAAGGAAGCGCACTGGTAGAACAAAAATCAAATCATAAAAGTGGTCCGGGAAACATGTCACAGTGGAGGCGCATGGACAAGAACTTGCTCAAATAAATATTTTGCACCCGAGTCATCAGATCATTTCTTCAGGACAACATTGTCGTTTGTCATCAACTGTATGCAGAGATTGCTCAAAGTCTGATTGCGGGGCCAGTGGAGGCCTGTTTCAACTCAAGACGTTGTGAAGGTAAGTGTCTCAAGCTGCAATGAGTTTACTTCTCAGAAATTGTTTGCCACTGTAATGCGTCAGTCAGTTGGCAAGATACTAAGATTTGTTCAGGTGAATGGAGTTATATGCCATGCAGATAGATTTTAACCCGACCCTCACTTCCAGGAGTAACCAGTGCGGCTCTAATAGAATCCAAGCGATGTGACAGAATTTTTGAATTTTTGCTTGTCTGACCTTACTTTAGTTACAGAATGAAAGATCGCTTTGATAAGTGTGAGTAGTGAGAGCAGAATCCCAGTTAGAATAGCATCAAGAGAATGTTAGGACACGAGCTGCTATTTTAGATGACTTGACCATAAAGAGTGTTTCTATTTTCTTTATTGAATGTCCATTTTCTGTTGAATCTGATCAAATGTGACATAAGCATGAGTGTGTTGTCCAGGGTGAAGACTAACGCTTTTACCTAAGGAAAAACAGCTAGTCTTTAAAATCATTAGTCATTAAAATGTGTCACTATGACGTGTGTGCTATTGCTTCAGTGAAGGCTTTCCTTGTGTGTCTGTTTGTACTCTGTTATCATGTGTCTTTCAAGTGAAATTTGGCCTTGTGGTTCTCATTTTGAGTTTCTCTGAAAATCTGCAGTAATAGAACACATTGCAATTCTGTCACCTCACATTGTATGCACTGTGTTACTTTTAGGGTACCTTAAGGCAACAAAGTTGCCTTAAGGTACCCATACATGTGTGATGCAGTAATTTCCACTTACTTACAAAAAGTGCTGAATGTGTAATACACTGCTTAGCACAAATTTGACCCAATGTTTGTGCGTTTCCCACGATCTGTAATCGGAGGCCCTAAGTCTTATTTTGTGCATTGACTCTTTCATTCCATCTGGGGCTGTTTTATGGATAGGGTGTGTAGTGAGCTGTGTTCTGGTTGCAGAACCCTCCCCCATACACTTTTTACCTGGGTTTTAGATGCAACTTTAACTGAAGTGTACTGGGTTCCTTCTAACGAGGTCCGCAGTGCCAGTGTTCCTTACTAAAACAAGACACTTGGTCAGTTGATCCCCAAGTGACCAGGCCCCTTAGCCCTCCTATAGGTCCCTAGTAAATAGTACCCCTGGTACCTAAGGCATGGATTGGTACTGATGAGGCCCCCTCAGAGCTGCAGCACAACTTGTGCTACTTGAGGGACCTAGCACGAACTTTATGCAGACTGCCACTGCAGGCCGCATGACAAGGTGCTCCCAAAATTGAAAACACGACATGGCACACACTTGTATGCCATGTCCCCTAAAACACTGCTTGTATTATCAATAAGTCACCCCTACAGCAGGCCTTCAGCCGTAAGTCAGGGTGCATTATACTACAAGTTAGGGCATATATGCATGAGCAAATATGCCCATGGTCGATTCCTAGGCATAGTAAGTGTGCAGGGAAGCCATTTTAAATACATGTGCTGGACACTGGTCAATACGAGTTCTCCAGGTACATGATGGCTTCTCTGAACCTAGGGATGTTTAGTATCACCCATCGCATTTTAATAAACCCTCACAGAGTCCAGTGATGGATTTATTAATACATACACTCAGAGGACACTTTAGGGGTACCCCCTGATAAACCTACCAGCTGCTGGTGAGCTCACTGACCGGTTCTGGCCAGCCTGCCATCAACAGATGAGAATCTGACCTCCCAGGGTGAGAGCCTCTGCTCTTGAGAGGTCAGAAACAAAAGCCTTTCGGGACTGGGGTGGGGTGTTTCCTATCCCTCCCCACAGGATGACCTGAAATCCAAGGCAGGAGCTTCAAAGAAGCCCACCACCTTTGGTATGCAGATCTGGCCTTCCTCAGAGGAAGATGCTAACCGCCCTGTCCCAGGGCCCATTTGGCACCTGAACAGGTGGGAAAATTTGCTATGCAGGAGGTGGGTTGCATTTCCAGGCTTGACACGCCTCTAGGATGACTAGCCTGAAATAGACACAACTTAGTAAATATTACCATCTTGCGTATGGTGGAATTTAGGCACTCTGGACAGGATGATGCCCACTCCACACAGGAAGTGCTCATGTAGGGCGTGGAGTGACCCCAAGGGTAAGTAGCCCATTGTCGACTACCCTCCACTCATATTAATGCCTCCTGTAAATTGAATATTTACAGGACCCCCTAATACCAGATCCTCAGATTTTTGCTGGACACAAAAGGAGTCGACAAGAAGCCTGCTGAACCCGAGAAACGAGGAGCATGACTGACTTTGCGCCAGCCCTGCTAGCCTGTCTGCTCCACCTGTCCCTCAAGGAGAAACTGTTGTGTCCTGCCAGGGCAGCCTCCAGGAAACTGGCAGAGTTGCCAGTGCTCCGCAATCACCAAAAATAACTCCCTTGGAATAGAAAAGCTGTCCCTTGCATCTGTAGGCACCCATGAAAGAACTGTGAGTACCTGGAACACCAATAAAATGATGTCAGACATCAACACTGCACCTGAGAGGTCTAGCTCGAGGTGAAGTGGGTCAACGGTGTTGACATGAGCCCCAGGTACTCCAGAGACACCGACCACCCTGAGCTTGCCCTCTGTAGACTTCCCAATGGCGTCTGCAGCCTGATTCTGCAGACCCCCCTCACCCTGACTGCCTCAGTGATGGAGACCTGCCAGTCCACTGAACCTCTGCACCCAGATGTCCCAGACTGAGGAGAAGAGGACCACTGGCGTCCCTATGTCCCCCATGCTTGTGAGATCCAAGTCCACCTGTTGATTTGCCCAGACTGTCCCCCCAGTCCACACCTGCAGCCTGTTTCTGTGGGCACCCTGCACCGTCACCGCCTCCGGTGACAGTAAACCCAATGGTCCAAACTACTTCCACACCTGGATATCCCTGACAGAGGAGAACAGGACCACTAGTGTCCCTCCATCCCCAAGCATCACAAGAACTGAACCCTCTAGGTGGTTCATCCGGACTGGACTCTCTGTCCACCCCTGCAGCTGATTTGTGACCGGACA
This sequence comes from Pleurodeles waltl, assembly GCF_031143425.1. NCBI lineage: Eukaryota > Metazoa > Chordata > Amphibia > Caudata > Salamandridae > Pleurodeles > Pleurodeles waltl. The sequence continues at coordinate 734,562,805 of NC_090436.1, forward strand.
GATCCCCATAGGCTTACACAGGGCACCTGACGCTGTACTGCACCTGGCTGCCCCTGTGCCATCCGAAGTGACCTGTTGGTGTGCCTTGGACCTTGCCCCATACTTATCAGAAGTCCAGGAGATGGGTCCCAAAATCTGCTGTACTATACCTGTATTCATTGCTTATTCTTGCTCCATAGGATTACAATACCTCATCTGAAAAATGCACTGTCTACTCAAAAATCTATAACTCAAAAAGTACTCACCTGACTCTAGTGTTCTTGGTATGAAAGCTTATTTAAAAGTATCTGTTATTTTTATAAATTGGTGTCATATTTCTTTAAGTGTGTGTCTCCCTAATAGCATGAGTGTGTGCCTTACGTGCTTAGCACTAACCTCTGATGTGCCTAACTGCTCGTCCACACTACCCAAAAAGAGAGCATTTGGGATGTAATTTGTGCCTCTGTGATACCTCTGGGGATTGCTTGGACTCTTTGAACAGTGTACCTCATTTTGGTCCACCATATAAAGAGCCAGCATCCTACAGGGTGCACTGTCCCCATTTGTGCTGTGATGCACGTTTAACAGGGTGCACCATGCATAAGCAAGGACAGTGCACCCTCTTATAGATAAATAGCTCCAGACACACCATCAGACTTGGGAAAGGTTTAAGAACAACAAAAAGTGGCCTTCTAAGAATCACCAAGAGACTCCAGCCCGGGGGAGGGCTCATGTACATGCACAGACCCTTCAGGGAAACATTTTAGCTTCAGGAGAGGCAAGGGAAGGGCCCAGTTCCAGTCCCCAGGAGATAGACAAACCAGGTTGAAGTATTACAGATAAGTATTACAGTAAGGACCATGCACACCAAAACTATACCTATCTTTATTATTTCAACAAATTATCTGTCTGAGGTAGAAATCCTCAGAAGAGGCCTCTCCTATGAAATAACTGAAAAAATGACTTATTCCAACTTCGAACAGAAGTTCAAAAGCTCTTCCTTTGAGTACAGCTCAATTATTTTTCTATGCATGAAATCCCATTAAAATCCTTTGCAACCATCTTTTGGACTCCTTCTACTTCTACTTTTATTTCTCCTACCAATCTCTTACCACCTGAGGTTATTGCTTTTGAGAATAGTGTTTTGTAAGATCTATCTTTTGTGTGGAAGGAAGGTACTTCACCCCATTCAATATCAGTCTTGAGGAAAGGAAAGCCATGAATGCCCTGAAAAACAATACAGATATTATAATTAAAACTGCAGACAAGGGTGATGGGATCATAATACAAGACTGGTCTAACTATGATAAGGTAGTCCTCAGGCAATTGAACATTCAGGAAAATTACACCAAATTATGACACAATCCCTTAATTGATATCACAGAATCCATCCTTAAATTGACCACAGCAGCTAAGCAAGAGGGCCTCCTTATACCACACAAATGTAAATCCCTTTACAAAAAATGTCTCAGGAGCCCATTTCTTTATATGCTCCCCAAAATTCATAAAGATGTGCAGAGCCCACCTGTGAGACTTATACTTTTCAGATATAGGTCTGGACTTGAATCCTAGGAGAATACAAAAAACATTTCCATCAAGGACTTTGTCCCTTTGATCCCACTTATTCCATTACAGCACCCACATGATCGACCTCATAGATGGTTTGGAATGTAATCCCCTTAATGATTTGTTGGTGACTTTAGAGATAGAGGGGGTCATTACAACATTGGCGGTAAAAGGCGCTTACCGCCGTGCAGAAGACCGCCAATACACCGCCGCGGAATTCCGCCACAGCTATTATGACACACATCTTGGAATCCGCCGAAATTCAGACACCCACACAACACCGCCACACCAAAGGTCAGTGATAAACTGGCGGAAACAAATCCTCCACCTCCACGCCAACAGAAACACGCCCATGCTATTACGACCCACAAATCCACGAGGCGGTCTTTCAACCGCGGTATTCCATTGGCGGTACACACCGCCGCGCTCAAAATACACACACATCTCCAAAACACTGCCACATTGGACAATTCCAAATACACACACCAGACACACATACAAACACCACTCCCACACACCCAATACAATATAAAACACACACCCACATCACCCACAAACCCCTATGACCAGAAATTAAAGACGAAGGCGACAGAGAGAGAGCACAGAATAGACAACCCCACTACACAGAGGCACACAACACCATCACCCACACAACATCCACGCACAAAACACCACACACCACTACACTCACCACAACCATCACCACATACACCACCCCACACACACCACCCCATGGCACACCAAAGACAACCCCGCTTCTCCGAGGAGGAACTCAGGGTCATTGTGGAGGAAATCGAACGGGTAGAGCCACAGCTATTTGGCTCACAGGTACAGCACACATCAATAGCCAGGAAGATGGAGTTATGGCGCAGAATAGTGGACAGGGTGAACGCCTTGGAAGTGCCTTGGGACAGCACCCAAGAAATAGGGAGGACATCAGGAAGAGGTGGAACGACCTACGGGGTAAGGTGCGTTCAACGGTCTCCATGCACAACATCGCGGTACAGCGGACTGGCTGCGGACCCCCACCTCCTGCCCCACAACTAACAACATGGGAGGAACAAGTCTTGACCATCTTGCATCCTGAGGGCCTCGCAGGAGTCGGTGGAGTATGGGACACTGGTAAGTCAAATCTTAACTATCATATCCCCCACCCTACCTGCATGCTATCACACACCCCCTCCCTCACCTCCTCCCCTATCACTACAACTCCTCACTAATCCACCCATGACACCAACCACCCATCCCAACACCAAGCCCTGCATGACAGAACTAAGCATGGACACACATCACTAAAGCATGCCCACTGCACATACCCAGTACACCCCCCCAACCATCACCACACAAACCCACACACAGGAATGCTTGCACTGGGGTACACAAACACCCACCCATTGCACACCATTAGACACACACATGCAATAATCATGCTCTTATGCCCCTTCAGGAACCCGAAGGACCGTCACCACACCAGAGGGTCCAGACAACACCACTCCACCCCCAGAAGAGGCCCACAGTGACGAGAGCAGCTCTGCCCTACTGGATCCTGATGACCAGCCCGGACCATCATGGGCCTCGGGACAGTCGGTTCCCCTTGCACAGGCACAGCCCAACACCTACCTTCCACCCTCTGGTAACACCAGCACAGCACCCACCCAGCGGGCCCAAACCTCCCTACCCAGGACAGGTCAATCAGCGGTGTGTCCACCACTACAGGGCACCCAGGGTAACCCACCAACCCAACAACAACAGGGACCTGGGGGCAGTGGTAGTGGGCACACGGTCCAGGGGACGGAGGCACAGGAACACAGGGGAACTGGGAGGGCTGCTGTGCGACAGGGGGCGGACAGGCCAAGGGAACCCACTCTCCACGAGGCCCTCTCCTCCATCATGGGAGCATACCACCACTCCCAGGAGACGATGGCGACAGTCCTGGACAAGTTGCAGGAGACCCTGCGCTTGCATGACGAACTGTATTTGGGGTTCAGGGAGGAGCTCAGGACCATCAGCTCCGCCCTGGGCACCATCGTAGGGGTGCTGAAGGACATACAGCAGACCTTGAGGGACACCGTGGCACTCCAAGGGGCCCCTGACACTAGCATGGACGATGAACTGCCCACCACCTCCGCCGGCGCTAGTGGACAGGACGCCCCGCCACAGGACCAACACACCAGCACCCCACCCCCTGCAGATGGACAACCACCACGCAAGCGGTCCCTGAGATCCAGGAACAGGACAGAGCAAGATAGCAAGACCCCCGCCAGGAAATGAGACCACCCTGATTGTCACCCCACTGTCCCACTTTGTTATCCTGTCCATACTTAAACTGCCCCAGCTCCACTTCCTATGCCCAGATGGGCAGTGCACCTGTGAGACTAATAGACTGGACTCTGCCATGGACATTCCTCCGCCATCACCCATCCTCATTTTACAACCCCCTCCCATTTCTGAGCACTTCAATAAACACCCTTGAAACACAAAACAATCTGGAGTCAGTCTGTGATTTAGTAAAAATGTATTATCAATGACAGTGTCATAATGGGTGTACCATTGTAAAGCTAACATACCTATGTCACACATCACAAGCCCTTGAAGGATGCAAGCAGTTGACACATAGGTAACCACACCTGTGAAACCGTAATGGGAGGGTACAACTCAGTTACCAAATAGTGATTTAAATAAAAAAACAGGATAGAGGTAGACGTGTGAAAGTTAATGTAATGCTAAAAAAGAAATGTTCTCACCTGTGTCTCACTGGAAATATTGCTGTCTGACTGACTCCCTGTTGTCGTTGTCTTCTTCATCAGCTTCATCTTCATCACTGTCCACAGGCTGCACAGCTGCTACAACACCGTCATCGGGATCATCCTACTGCAGAAAAGGCACCTGGTGTCGCAAAGCCAAATTATGGAGCATGAAGCAGGCGATGATGATGTCGCACACCTTCTTCGGTGAGTAGAATAGGGATCCACCTGTCATATGGAGGCACCTGAACCTGGCCTTCAGGAGGCCGAAGGTGCATTCGATCACCCTCCTAGTCTGTCCATGGGCCTCATTGTAGCGTTCCTCTGCCCTGGTCCTGGGATTCCTCACTGGGGTCAATAGCCAGGACAGGTTGGGGTAACCAGAGTCTCCCAATAGCCATACACGGTGCCTCTGGAGTTGACCCATCATATCAGGGATGCTGCTATTCCGCAGGATGTAGGCGTCATGCACTGAGCCAGGGAACATAGCATTTACCTGCGAGATGTACTGGTCTGCCAAACAGACCATCTGTACATTCATGGAATGATAACTCTTCCTGTTCCTGTACACCTGTTCACTCCTGTGGGGGGGGACCAGAGCTACATGGGTCCCATCAATAGCACCTATGACGTTGGGGATATGTCCAAGGGCATAGAAATCACCTTTCACTGTAGGCAAATCCTCCACCTCAGGGGAAAATGATGTATCTCCTTACGTGTTTCAACAGGGCAGACAACAATCTGGACAACACGTTGGAAAACATAGGCTGGGACATCCCTGATGCCATGGCCACAGTTGTCTGAAAAGACCCACTTGGACGGAAATGGAGCACTGACAGCACCTGCACGTCAGGGGGGATTCCAGTCAGATTGCGGATTGGTGACATCAGGTCTGGCTCCAACTGGGTACATAGTTCCTGGATTGTGGCACGGTCAAACCGGTAGGTTACGATGACATGTCGCTCTTCCATTGTCAACAGGTCCACCAGCGGTCGGTACACCGGAGGATTCCGCCAGCTGCTCATATGTCCCAGCAGACGGTGCCTACGAAGGACAACAGCGAAGAACCAGTCATTATTCCTCCAGGTATGTACCCACAGTCACACACAAGACTACACCACTCACAAAACCCTTCCTGTATGTGTGTTGAGTGTAGGCCTAGCTATGTGTGACGCAGTATGAAATGAAGCCATGTGGGCCCCTGAAATGGCGGCTGCCTGACCTCTAAAGTGTGACAATGGGATTGTGGGGTAACTGCGCTGGCATTGCACACCGTCGCATTGGTTAACATTGGACCCTATGGGTCCCAGGAGCCAATGAACAGGTGCGCTGGCGGTGATGATGCGCACCGCCGCGGACGTCACTGCCATTTCCTATCTCTTCAATCACTAGATACCTGACCTTCGACAGGAGAGGACCAACACTGCAAGTGCTGCTGTGACCTCGGTCTGGAAGCGACGATGGCTGCTGCGTCTGGGGAAAGGGCCCCTGCCTTCACTGCACAGGAGTTGGAGAAACTGGTAGACGGGGTCCTCCCCAGTACACGCTACTCTACGGTCCTCCAGACCAACAGGTTAGTACACAGGGAGCACGTTGTATGGGCTAGGCCTGGGTGGAGAGGGCTGGTTGGAAGAGGGAAGGGGGCAGAGTTCATAGAACATTAATGCATGGGAATGAATGGGCCACATGGCCAGAGTAGGGAGGGGGCCACTCCCAACGACGGTGCATTTGGTAATGACTGTTCCTCTTTCCTTGTGCGTGTCATGTAGGTCAGCGCCCACCAGAAGAGGGACATTTGGCGTGCCATCGCCAAGGAGGTCCGGACCCTGGGGGCCCACCAGAGACGGGGCACCCACTGCCGTAAGAGATGGGAGGACATTCGCCGCTGCAGCAAGAAGACGGCGGAGGCTAAGCTGGGGATGGCCTCCCAACGTGGGAGGGGTGCCCGTCGCACCATGACCCCCCTGATGTTCCGGATCCTGGTGGTGGCCTACCCGGAGTTGGATGGGCACTTGAGGGCATCACAGCAGACACAAGGGGGTGAGTACGACCTCATTCTGCGGACTTTGCGTGCAGTGGAGGTGTCTGGGTGGGGGAGGTGGGCTGTGGGTGTCCCTAGGCCAGGGCGAGTTAGGTAGGCAAGGCCCCTCCGTAATGTAGGCCATGTGGCACTCTACCCCACCTCAGCAGAGTGCCAAGTTGAGGTATAGTTGCCCCTGTGGCATCCATGTGCGCAGATGTCCACCATTGCCATATAGGCCATACCCCAGAAATTGCATGTGCAGAGGGCAGGAGCACGGCGTAATGCAGGGGCAGCTGCGTTTGTTTTGTCCGCCAACGGTAGCGGTATGCCATGCACTAAAACCCTCTTTCTTCTGTCTCCCCCCCTTTTTCTGCTCTCCTTGTCCTTTTGTACATCAGCATCAACAGGCGGAGGTACAGTGGCACCGGAGCACGAGGGAGCTGCATCCCACATGGCCATGGAGGGCCACACCACGGACTCTGAATGCACCAGTGGGACGGAGGGCGAGGGGAGCTTCACGTCGGCCACCGGATCACCAAGCAGCGACACAGACTCGTTCGACGATGTGGGCTCCCTTGTGGTGGCGACACCATCTGTGCCCCCCACCTCTACAGGTACAGCTGCCACCTCCCCTACCAGCACCGCCCTCCCAGCAGCCCCTCAGCGTTCGCCTCGTGCCCGCTCACCCAGGAGGATGGGCATCACCTTCGCTCAGGCACCTCAGGCCCTGCCCCAGTCACCCCTGCTGCCCTCAGTGAGGAGGCCATTGACCTCCTCGGGTCACTCACTGT